>NC_134902.1:9730476-10330476 GCF_041734735.1 Babylonia areolata | reverse complement strand
ACTTTACAAGACTTTGGAAGTAACCTGACAACCGTTTGACACTGAAACAAAATATGATTTTGTGTGATCTGTTTACCACAAACACAATAAACACTTTTGCTAAACTTTGTCTTGAAATGTCAAGTCTCATTTGAGACACCAGAGAGGTTACTAGTCTATGATAGAACAATGGGAAATCCACCAATTTGTAACATGTAATTCCAGTTATAAACCCCTTTTCCTTTGGGTATGAAATCCTGTCATCAGCACTAGCTTGACATCTGCTCCATACTGAAGATTCAAGAAGTCTGCAACATTCTGAAACTGACTGACTGATAACTATTTCAAAAGTATTCTCTATTCTTTCAGCACCCTTTAGTCTTTACTGACGCTCTGCCAACCATTTCCTTTTATACCAATATGAGAGGGTACCCAGCAAAATTCAGTAGTTGTGCCTCTGGCTGACAGAATGTGCAATAAACAGTATATTTCAAAAATAAGATCTGGTCAAGTTTTTATATCAAACGATTCTAAAGCATGTAAGACTGACTTTGAGTCAACCATTAGAACGAACCTGAAAATATAGTTACTGGGAGATTTATCAGATATTCCAACGCTAACATCATAGCCACTAGTTCTGCTGTAAATTTATATATATATAGATAGCTTACTTCCAAGAAAAAATGACCTTTCAATTTTAGGTGCAGGAATTACAAAAGCTCCACCTGTGTTTTCATTTTCAAGTACTGAACCATCTGCAAACACCTAGAAATGGTTTTGATACTTTTCATGTAGATGTTTGCATTCACTTTCATAATGTTAATATGTATGTGTGTGTGTGTGTGCGTGTGTGTGTGTTGTATGCATGCATGTTTGAGTGTGTATAAATTATGTATAAATTTATTTTAAGCATGTGCATGCATTATGTGTGTGCACAATATACATTAATTAATGCAATGTGCATGTGTGTGCACCATGCACAGATCATAGATGTGTAATACAGACAGCTATCCTGATCTACATTCCCATCTGTTGTTAACAGCCACTCTCCACCCCAGGCACACCAGGGTGAACCCACATTTAGGGTGTGTATCACTGCATCATGTGTATGTCATAACAACAGTAACTACACCTCTCCCAGGACTACATCACAGGTCACAGAGCTCAGAGAACAACACTGAATCATACTGTCTGGCAACCAATATCAAACAGTGCTCAACTTGAAGTACACATGAGAGGCTTTAGAACTAAAATATTTTTTTTTAAAAGAGGGGGGGGGGGGGTGCACGCAAAAGCAAAGCAACTGTCTTCACTATTCCGCCTTTAAAACACATGGCTCATGAAGCTGCTGAAACTGTGAATATCATTTCACAATCACTGAATGAAAAAAAAAGTTCTGTATCTTATAACTGTCTTTGAAATAAGTCTGGAGTAAAACCTGTAGATACAGAGACAGAAAGAGAGACAGAGAAAGGGAAAGAGAGAAAGCTCTGGACAGAGATTATAAAATGCAGTTTTTCCAAAGTCCAGAAATAATGACACATTTAAACTGTCATTTGCCATACAAATACATGTACATACTGCATGTGATGTGACCCTCTTACATAATATCCAGTCTTCAACCTTTCGTCTTTCCACTTTAAGTGAGACATATATTAGAATTTAGAGGCAAAATACATATTATATATATTTATTTAAACTTGTTCTGATTCCACACCACTGTACTGCATGCAAGCTGTTTATCTTTTTTCTTTCTTTGTTTTTTTTTTGTTTTTTTACAGCAGATGTGGTGCAGCATGGTCAATCTGCACACTCTGACACCTCCTTGTTAAATAATTCACATTATGACTGACAAGGCGGATGAAGCTGCTGCAAATTACTACCGGTTCTTTCACAAGTCCCACAGGTTCAGGAAGGCTTTGTTGTGCTGACAGTGGAGAGGCAACACAGCCACACAACTCATGGATTGCTCAGTCATTGTACAGCTCTTGTTGAGAAAGCACACTATAAATCATTTCTGTCAATGTCATGACATTTTCAATGCTATGCACTGTCACAGAATTACCCCACCCAGCCCATCTCACACAGTCCTCTTGTCCTGCTAACAGAGAGCTCTCTGCACTGTGTCACTCCACTTGAAAAGTGGCTTTTCAGGGACCACAAAATTTTTCATTTTTTCATTGAAAAAAAAAAAAAGAAATCTGACATTTTCAACATGTGAAAAACAGCTATAAAAAAATTTAAAAGAAGAAGAAAGATATTAGCACATGCAACTCATTTTGATTTAGTTAGTGTGTAATATATCATTCCTTTTTTGTAAAAATGTGTCACATTTCAAGCGTTTTACCTTTAGATTTATTGCCCAAACCTGAGGGTCAGGTCAGGGGCATAGCCCTTGCTACTGGTACCATGTAACCCAGTACAACATGCCGCATGTGAGGTCTCCCAACGATGGACCAGGTGGAGGAGGAAACCTTTCCCACCGGCTGTGAAGGCAGAAGAGGATGACCAAAGGGTAGGGGAGCTCTTATCCTTGGCTGGAAGTCCTCCAAGGAGATGGAACTCTGAAGAAAAAACCTGCACCTGCCGAGGGCATTCTACACGTGGCAGTATCTGCACCTGTGGGACTCTTGAGTGTTGGTAGGCGAGAGAGTGGGGAAGGGACTGCACAACTCCTCTTCACTAAAAAAAAAGTCACCTGTGCTGGTCAGGCAACCAGGCTAATGTCGTAACGATGAGCTAGCCCTTCAACACCCAGCTTTCCCAAGCCCTGCAACGGTGGAGAAGTGGTAATGGGGACAGGCAGAGGATGCTGCTGGCAGTTCCTAGTCATGACTCTGCACGCAGGCGGCTGTGGGGTGATGGTCATCCACCGTAGACTGGGGCAGATGCGGCGCCCGTATCCTACCACAGCGTCACAGCAGCCCTTTTCAGGGACAGCACTGCTCTCCCCACATGGGGAAGGGGAATTAAAAGGATCCCTAAACAAAGCCTGCCTCAACTAGTAGGAAACTGCACCTATTTGAACATCCAACACTAGCGGTTGAAAACAACAGAAGACAAGAGAGGCAAGGCCTTCAAGACTCACTTGTGATACACTTTAAAAAATAATCCAAGCTTTTTATGTATTGAGTATAAATTTACTATAATGCATTTACTGTTATATTTATATTTTTTATATTCTCTAAACTTGGCACTTTGATCTGATATTCGACCCAACACAAGATCTGTCATTATTTTCATTTTTTGTTCAAACAGGAACTTCTTTTGCTAAGTATGGAAGTTTTG
Source organism: Babylonia areolata (assembly GCF_041734735.1). Taxonomy (NCBI): domain Eukaryota; kingdom Metazoa; phylum Mollusca; class Gastropoda; order Neogastropoda; family Buccinidae; genus Babylonia; species Babylonia areolata. The sequence goes on along the minus strand of NC_134902.1, from coordinate 10,327,209 downwards.
TTTATTGCAAACGTTTTGGTGCAGACAGTAAAACAAGGGAAATTACTCTGCTGGGGGACTTAGTTTGCTTTAAACTGATCTTTCTCATCTTAACCCTTTCGCTGCCAGGAAAAATAAGATTTAAGTGAAATCTATTTGCCAGGGTTTTTTCACAAAAAACGGGTATAAATTTTCAAAAAATTCTGTGCTCTTTGTTATTGGAGAAAGACCCATAAAAGTATATATTTTCTGAAAGGGAAATGAATAAAGAATACAAAACACATGATGTTTTCCCATTTTATGCATTTTAAGTGACATGCTGTTGTTTTGAAATCAGTGTTTTGTTTTTTGTCACATTTTCAACTTGTTCATTACAAACATTAGTCTGGTAATTTGCACTAAAATATCATTTTCTGGACAAATGGATATCTGCACACACAAAATCATACTAGAACAACCACAATATAAAAAAAAACTGAAAAAGAAATAGATGCATTGTGACTTCTGCAAGTGATAATATGGATGTGAGGCCCTCAGTCTCCACCCCCCTCCTCTTCACCCCTCTCACACCGTCACTTCATCAGACCGCGTTGGCTGAGTGCCAAGAAAATAGCTCATACGGTGCCCTGCTAAAAATTCGGTGACCTGTCGTCTGCTAGAGTTGAACAGCCTGCATCACTCACGGATAGTTGTATCTTGGCCACTCTCTTGATTGCTCCCTTTATTTTCTATCAAATCGTCCTATAAATGTTCACCACTGTCTTCTCCTTCGAATTTATGCTCCAATTCTTTCTGAGCATCAGCTAAAGAAAGTAATCTTAGTTGATTTAGTTCGCTACGATTGCATGTCTTGAGCACGGAGTCAGTCCGACATTTTGTTGAGCGAGCGAGGAGAGGAGCCAGGCAAAGACTGCGGCCAGTAACCCAACCAAAACGTTCAAATAAAGGACTGCCTTATGACGCAGATGGTGTTTCTAGCTATGAATAGAATCCAGAAAGATTCCCCAAGCTAAAGCTACCAGCATTTTTGTCAACGAACTGAATGCAAAGCAGGGAAAAGTCAGAATATTTCGATGACGAGTTATCTCGTCATTGTGGCAGCGAAGCATACATGCTTGCCATGACGAGTTATCTCGTCATGCAGGCAGCCTAGGGGTTAAACATTACATTTTGAAATTATACTCAATACATAAAAAGCTTGGATGTTTTTTTAAAAGTGCATCACAAGTGAGTCTTGAAGGCCTTGCCTCTCTTGTTTCAAAATTTAATGTTTAAGATGAGAAAGATCAGTTTAAAGCAAATTAAGTCCCCTAGCATTAATTAGAGTAATTTTCCTTTTTTACTATCTGCACCAAAACGTTTGCAAAATAAATAAAACTTCCATGCTTAGCAAAAGAAGTTCCTGTTTGAACAAAAAATGATAATAATGACTGCTCTTGTTGTTAGGTCAGAATATCAGATCAAAGTGCCAAGTTTAGAGAATACAAAAAATATGAATACAACAGTAAATGCAGTTTGCATTTAATTAGGCTTCATTTTTTATTTTTTTGTGCCCATCCCAGAGGTGCAATATTGTTTTAAACAAGATGACTGGAAAGAACTGAATGTTTCCTATTTTTATGCCTAATTTGGTGTCGACTGACAAAGTATTTGCAGAGAAAATGTCAATGTTAAAGTTTACCACGGACACACAGACACACACACACACACACAGACAACCGAACACCGGGTTAAAACATAGACTCACTTTGTTTACACAAGTGAGTCAAAAAGTACCAGGAGTCATGCCCTGACTCTGGGTGCCTGGAATGTTCACACCCTTTTGGACAGAGACGACAGACCAACAAGGTGCACAGCGCTCATTGCTAGAATGCTTGATCACTACCAGGTGGTACACCTTCTACTGCATTGGGAAGCCAGAAGGCACCCCAAGAACCTCAGGCATGGGCTTTGCCATATAAACCAAACTTGCACGACAGCTTGACAGTCTTCCACGTGGGATAAACAATAGGCTGATGACCCTGCGTCTGAAGCTGTCCAAGGATCGCTTCTCCACAGTCATCAGCTGCTATGCCCCGACGATGACCAACCCTGATGACATCAAAGAAGCCTTCTACGAGGAGCTCAGCCACACTATTTCAGCAGTAGACAGAAAGGACAGGCTAATCATCCTTGGGCATTTCAATGCCCGCGTCGGCGTGGATTTCTCCTCGTGGCCAAAAGTCCTAGGACAGCACGGCACTGGCAAGTGCAACTCAACGGACTGCTTTTGCTCTCACTCTGCGCACAGCATGGACTGACCATCACCAACACCCTCTTCCAACAAGCCGACAAGTACAAGAACACATGGATGCACCCCCGCTCCAAGCAGTGGCACATGCTGGACTATGTGATTGTCCAGCAGAGGGACAGAGGTGATGTTTCCATTGCACGCTGTATGAGAGGAGCAGTTTGTTGGTCAGACCATTGCCTGGTACGCAGCAAGATGAACATCAGACTTGCACACAAGCTCCAACCAGCCAGGCAGAAACCCCCTAGGAAGCTGAACATCCACCGCCTCCCTATCACCAAGGACATGCTGCAGCAGCAAATCCAAGCAGCTCTCCAAGAAATTCCTGGATCGACTGATGTAGAAGAGGTATGGATTATCTTTAGAGATGCTGTGTACACAGCAGCAGCTGACACACTCGGCTTTGTACAGAGGAGCCACAAAGACTGGTTTGACAAGAACGACTCTGGAATCTCCAAGCTCCTGAACACACTGCATATACGGCATCAGGATAACATTTCTGATAAAGACTACCAGAGGAAGAATAACCAGTACTTGCATACCAAGCAACTTGTACAGAAGAGGCTGCGTGAGATGAAGAACACCTGGCAGGAGAGAAAGTCCATAGAGCTTCAGTCCGCTGCTGATGCTCACGACACAAAGACCTTCCATGATGGTCTCCGAGCTCTGTATGGGCCAAGAGTCACAGGATCAACCCCTGTCCAAGCCTTGGCCCAGACCACCCTCCTGACAGACAAGAAAGACATCCTTGCCTGCTGGGCAGAGCACTTCAACACCCTCCTCAACAGGGACCTGTCCGTATCTGACGAGGTAATAGCAGCCCTCCCACAGCTACCAGTCAATGACTCGCTAGCTGCCCCTCCCACCAAGGCTGAGACCCAGAAGGCCCTGAAGCTGACAACGTCAGGAAAAGCACCAGGAGTGGATGGAATCCAGGCTGACATCTACAAGTATGGAGGCGAGGTGCTGACAGACAAGCTGACCACCCTGTTCCAGTCTATCTGGGAGAGAGGGGAGGTCCCCCAAGATTTCAAGGATGCTTCAATTGTCCACATTTACAAATGGAAGGGAGACAAAACATCCTGCGATAACCACCATGGAATCTTTCTCCTCTGCATCACCGACAAGATCTTCGCCCGCATCATACTGAACAGACTGGCTGACCATGTCTCCAACACAGTCATCCCTGAAGCACAGTGCGGCTTCTGCCCAGGCAGGGGAACATGTGACATGGTGTTTGCCGTATGCCAGATGCAAGAGGAGTGCCGTGAGCAGAAACTCTCCATTGTCTTGTTTGCCTGCTTCATCCATTCAGTCCCTTCAGCGCATACAAAACTCTGCTGCCCGACTCGTCCTCAGAAAGAAAAGATCTGAGCACATAACTCCTCTTTTGCAACATCTCCAATGGCTCCCTGTCTCACACCGAATAAAGTACAAGATCAGCACTCTATGTTATAAATGTATTCACAAAACTACCCCTTCCTATCTCTGTGGCTGCCTTCACCTCTACACTCCATCTCGCTCACTACGATCGGCTTCGGATCCACCCTGTTTACGCATACCCAGATTCAAACACTCGACTGTTGGCCGCCGTTCTTTCTCTGTCTCTGGACCTTGCGATTGGAATGAACTTCCTCTTTTGCTTCATCAAGTCTCCACTCTCAGCTCTTTCAAGTCTGGCCTTAAAACCCACCTCTTCCCAAAATAGCCTCCTTTGCCTGTCCTTCCTTGTCTTTAGTTTCTACAGTTTTAGTGTTATGCATGCGTGTGAATGACTGGTGCGAAAGCGCTTTGGTTTGTCTCTGCACAAGATTCAGCGCAATATAAATACCTTCTTTTTTTTCTTCTTTTTTTTATGGCTTCACACAAAATCATATTCCCTGAAAGAGAAGCATGGTATACATACACACACACACCCTCTCACTCTCTCTCTGTGTCTCCTTTACTCACTCAGTCCCCTCCCTCTCCACAAGCTCTACACTTAAGTACAATAATAAATATGTGCACACTGAATACTACCCTCATAAATACCATTATTATTATTATTATTATTATTATTAACAAGGAGCTCCACATGGTCTCTGTAGACCTGACTATGGCCTCTGACATGGTGAACTGCCCTGGTCTGTGGAAGATCCTCCTAAAGTTTGGCTGCCCAGAGAGCCTTATCCAACTGACTTCATCATTCCACAAAGGCATGCAGGCGAGAGTACAGGAAAATACTGACATGTCAGATCCGTTCCCTGTGGTAAATGGAGTGAAGCAGGGCTGCGTCCTGGCACCCACACTGTTCTTCATTCTCTTCTCTGCCATGCTGATTGACACCTTCCAAGACTGTGACCGGGACATCTACATTCAGCCTCACACAGATGGCAAATTTTCAACTTGCGGCGACTCCACACTAGGTCCAGGGTGTTTGAGGCACTGTTGAGAGAGTTCCTCTTCGCTGATGGCTGCGTGCTTGTTGCACACACCCATGAGGACATGCAGTTCTTTATGGATAGGTTCTCAACCTCCTGCAGGCACTTTGGACTCACATCAGCCGCAGAAAGACCGAGTCCATGTATCAACCAGCTAAGTCACAGAACTCCAGTGCCTCCCTCCCACCTGTAATCAAGATCGATGACACAGAGATCAAGTCAGTCCACAAGTTTTGCTTCCTGGGCAGCACCCTATGCAACAACAGAGCCCTTGATGCAGATGTGACGCTGCGCATCGCCAAGGCCAGCTCCGCCTTTGGCAGACTCAACAACAGGCTGTGGAACAACAAAGGCATCAGGCTCAGCACCAAAATCAAAACCTACAGAGCTGTTGTGCTGACCACGTTGTTGTACTGCTGTGAAACATGGACGATGTATCGCCGTCACATTCAACAACTGAAGCATTTTCACCAGAGATGCCTACGAAAGATCCTCGGCATAAAGTGGCAAGACAGGGTCTCCAACCTCCAGGTCCTAGAGAGGAGCGGCCTGCCCAGCATCGAAAGCCTGCTGATCCAGTGCCAGCTATGCTGGACAGGACACGTTGTCCGCATGACAGACAGCAGGATCTCAAAGATGCTACTGTATCAGTGTATGGCCAGCTGAAGGAAGGCCACCACAAACTTGGAAGACCCTGCAAGCGCTTCAGGGACACCTTGAAGACAAACCTCAAAGCCTGTGACATTGACATCACTTCCTGGGAAACTGATGCCCTTGACCGCTCTCGCTGAAGGATGTTGTGCTCTAGTGGCATAAACATAATAAAGATGTTTAAAAACAGGAGAACACTGGCCATTAAGGAGAAACGTGAGCAAAGGAAGCTGGGCTCAATTTCTGGAGACGTTTTCCCTTGCAACACCTGTGGGAAGTGCTGCACATCCAGAATCAACCTCTTCTCCCATATGACGCACACCAACAGATAAGCCTGCATGCCTACTCATCTGTCGGTTCAACAGGAGACTCCATCATTGCCCAATAAGTCAGTCTTCGTCTTCCTCTAACTTGTCTAAGAATATCAGTTTGTGTTCTATGTTGATAATCACATTGTTTCTTTCATTTCAAGAAATGCATGATATAATTATGATATCATTTCTTTTCAACAAAGTTTTGTTTAAATGTTGATATAAAAAAAAATTTTTAAACAGTTGCAACACTTGTGACATCTCACATTGAATTTCTATGTAAACTAAAATGTGTGCATGAAAACAATGCACTGGTATTTGTAGACCATGTACTTGTCTAGTGTACTAGAACACAGTAGAAGTCCTCCAAGGAAATTTAATTGCTTCTGTCACATTTTTGTGTCCAGCATAAGAGAGTCACAGTGTGATGTGTCACAAGTGTTACTGACAATGACACGCATGTCATCACATTATCCATAGTACCATACACAACATGGAAATAAGTACATTATGTTGTTTTCTTCTAATTGTGCCTGAAAATATAAAGGATTTTGATTATTTAACCAGTTTTGATTTTTGTCTCCAATTCCCATTTTGTGTGACCAGCACATAAGAATGACCCATATAGATCTATCATACATATAATACAAATGCATGCCTGTTGGTGTTTCAACCCCCAAAACAAAGAGGAGAGGTGACACTAAAATCAACGACAAAGTGACGTGGTTATATGATGTGTATGTCTCACTATTTTCCCTGTCATATATCTTTCTCCTGTGTGCTGAATAGTGAATGTCATTCACAAATCATATTTTATAATATATATATCTTTGCTGATACCTTACTCATTTGTTGGCCTATCAGCTCCTTATCCATTTTGAACAAGATTTTATTGATCATGCATCACTGTTGTGTAACTTCTAAAATGGACAAAACAATCTGTTATTTCAGACTCTGTGTGTTCTTTCTTTAATTTAATTTCAACGTCTTTTCACTTTGTGTGCATGACCCATGTCAGTTGGCGCACACACACACACACACACACACACACACATACACACACACACACACACACAACGTCTTTTCACTTTGTGTGCATGACCCATGTCAGTTGGCACACACACACACACACACACACACACACACATTCCATGTATTCAAATACCATACCAGTTTTTCACAGGTCAATTACACAGAAATTTTCATGAAAAGTCCCCAAGAGCATACAAAAATTTATATTGTACAAGGGAACTGAAGTAAGGTGCAGAGACAAGAGTAAGAAACTTGTAGCAGGACTACAATCTCTCCAGATGCAAAAACAGGCACCGGCACCCAACATGACCTGCACGCAAACAAGAAGATCTGTCCAACTACTACGAAGTCAGGCAGATAGGTGCAAAAACAGGCAACAGTACTAAAACTAACACTGGTAACAGGAGCAGAACCAGAATATCCACAAGCAGCTTCAGAAAAGCCAGTGAATTAAAAAAGGCAACTCCAGACAGTAACTGAGTAAATCAAGCAGGTTACTGAGGTGAAGAGTGTGGAAAGCCCCAGTGGACCCACTGTGTGATGGCTCTGACTGTGGGGTGAGTTAAGCATGCTGTACACAGTACAGTGAACTAGGGCAACCTGCTGCCACTGTGCCAACCCCCTCCACCCTTGCTCCTCTATGCATTCCTTCCCAGTGACAGCTGCAGGCTGTGTGCACACTGCCTCAGTGCCTGAATAAACTATACACATGTATATATCTATATCTATATATATATATAGATATCTGCTTGCTTCTCTGCTTTACCTGCTTCAACTGAGGCTTTGGAACTTCAACTTCATCAAGAGGGGACTCTTTCTCTCTATCTATTGATCTATCTATCTATGATTCTATCTAGATCTATCTATCTGTCTTGCTAAATCTCACTCTCACCTGTTGCGTTTGCACTGCCATGATAACATCATCCACAGTCCCTAAAGTATGCATAAAAAAACTAATGTGAGCAGTTTGGTTCTCAGAGAATTGTTTTCAACAATGCAGTTTCACAACAGGGTAGTACTGCCTTTTTACCACAGTACCAGATTTTACAAGAGATACTCACTTGCACACAATCCCCTTTCGATTAAGCCATGACCTTTTTTTTAAAATCGTTTAGTCATTTAAATAATTCTTGATTCTTTATAATACTTATTAGTTGGTTTTATTTATGGCCCAAAAAAGGTCTATTATATAAAATATATCTATATCTATCTACATATCTATCTATACATATATATATATATATATAGAGAGAGAGAGAGAGAGAGACTGCTTGTTACACTATCACTGTGCATCACTGTTGGTGTGTCAACTGATTAGATATGTAATGTATTCAAGTTTTAATTCATATTAGACAAGTAGTGTACAAACAAACACAGATGGAAAATATGTGATAAAAAGTGGTAAACATCAACTTTTGATCATAACACTCACAATGTCAATATCAGTCACCATCTTGAGATATATATATATATATATATATATATATATATATATATATATATATATATATATACATTTGGGTATAATATTCAAAAGCATTCAGGAGAAGCTTGAACAGCAAACTCTGCTGTCTCAATCAATATAAAACCTCAATACCATTTGCCATAATCTCTTGTTGAACTGTGTCTTGCCCTACCACTGTACCAGTACATCATGTATGACATTTGCCATAAACCATGATAATTTAGATTATTATTCAACACAGATGTAGAAGACATAAGCGTAATTTCAATAATCAAGAAAATGTGCTTGATTATTAAAAATTCACCAATGATTTTGTCAGTTCATTTTAACAGTAAACAGATATATATGCCAACCCCTGTCAAGTGTTTGTATGCACTATCAGGAGATTTGGAAGGAACATTTTGAATTTGGTAGGAACACTCAGACTCCAAGCCACATCAGCAAAAGTACATTATTATTTTTCATCTACAATGCATACACTGAGCAAGCAAGTTCCCCAAAATAGAGGGCATGATGCACAAATATTTTTCAGTGTATGTTTGTCAAAATTTCTGTTCCCACCGCTGCTTCTTTACACTTAACAGCTGACACATCTGTGGCATTGTGTTGCTTCCCTGGTCTTTCTTTGTCTTGTTTCTCACAATTGGAATCCAAGACTGACTGTGTTTCAAGCCGCTTGTTCTTTCTTTGCACTAAATAGCTTAATCCACTGGGCACAGATGCTGTTTGACCAAGATACAACTTGATTTAACCACATTCTCTCTTGTTCGGGCAAACAATTAAGCTGATTGGTCCACTCAGTGCCGTTTTAATGTAAACATGCATACAATTAGCTGAGCATCTTCACTTGAGACCTAGGTTAGCAGTGACTGCCTTGGCCTCATGATCAACAGGACTAGAGCGTATGGGTAATGTTGCAAGAGGAAAGCATGTGAGCATGCTATGTAGTCGAAAATGAACTCGTCAGAACAATTTTGTTGTTGGCGTAACGTCCAAACTGCGATCGAGCCTAACAAAATATGGCGAAATTGTAAGAGTAACAGCTGGCATCTCTGAGAAAAACAGTCATTTGTTAAAAGTAATTAGATCTGTAAGTCACAGATTTGTAGAGTTTCTTCGTGGCACGCACTCATCCATACATGGTACATCACACAGATATTCTAAGACATCAACGTCACAGTTAACAACAACACTTTCTTTTTTTCTTGCTGATACCATATCAGCATTTATTATTTAAGGAAATATTTAATTTTCCACAATTTTTTTTTTCCATTGTATTCAATAGATATATCTAATTCAATTATTAAACACATCATAATTCGGTTTTATACCAGTTTCAGCCCAATGAAGCTACAAAATTAGGAAAATGTAACAACCGATAATAATTATTCAGATTCCATGCAATGAAAGTTTAATAATAAAAAAACAAAAAAAACCCCAAATTTCAATACTTTTCATGGTGGATTTTGCGGATCTCTAGTATTCTTTCTTGATAAACTTAAACTAAACCATTACATAAACAGTAGAAAAAAATCATCAAGTGTTCCTGCCCTCTGGTTCAAATTCTTTGAATATCCAGTGAATCTCACTCACTCACTCATTCCCTCGACCGCTGGGGTCGTTGGGGGGGCATGAGGAAGATGTCATAGCTCGCCACGCCGTTCTGTTGGTAGCTGTCTTGAGGAGATCTGGCATCGTCATTTTGGTCCATTCCTTGACGTTGTCGGACCAGCTCTTTCTCTGCCACCCCCATCTGCGCCCTCCCTCTACAGTCCCTTGCAGGATGGTTTTGGAGAGGGTGTTATATCGTATGACGTGACCAAACCATGCCATCTTCCGTCGTTTGACAGTCGCCAGCAGTGGTTCTTGGGGCCCAACAAGGTTGCTGACCAGGTTCCGCACATAGTCATTGGTCTTGTGCTCCTTGTAGGAGATGTGTAGTAGTCTCCTCAAGCACTTGGTTTTGAATGCTTGGATTCTTCTTTCTGTTTCTGCCATCAGTGTCCATGTCTCACATCCATATAAGAGGAAGGAGACCACCAGTGACTTGTAGAGCAGGAATTTTGTGTGGAATCTGATGTTGCTCTTCCATACCCTGTTCAGTCTGGCCATCGCTGCCGTTGCAGAATGAATCCTATTTCAGATTTCTGCTGTGCAGGTGCCGTCTTTGGACAGGGTTGCTCCCAGGTACTTGAAGCTGGTCACTTCTTCCAAGGGCTCACCATTCATGGTGATGTTGGCACTGATGTTAGTTGACCATGACCTTTGACTTCTCTGTGCTGACCTCCATGCCGTAAGCACTTGCTCTTGTAGTAAGTCTGTTTGTTAGATCCTGGAGCTCGGTGTTAGTGGCCCCCATGAGGTCGATGTCGTCTGCGAATCGAAGACTGCAGACTGGCCTGCTGCCAATGGTGATGGAAGTGTGGTGGTCTTCGAGGGCCTCTTGCATGATTCTCTCCAGAAAGATGTTGAAAAGTACTGGGGATAACAGGCATCCTTGCCTGACTCCGACTGTGGTCCGAAAGAACTGTCCTTGTTGATTGTTGAGGAGCACTGCGCTGCTGGAATGTTTGTAGAGGGCCTGGATGACTTGAATGAGCCCTTCATCAATGTGAATAACCAATTCTAAAGGATTTTCTGGCAAGATCCAAAATTGTTCCCCAAAAGAGGGAATGAGCAGTTGTTCAGGCCTGAAGATGAAAGAATGTGGATATTGCTGCTTTTCCTATTGTTTCTTGATCACCTATTTTTTATGTTCAATGCCATGTATGTTCAATGCCACATTAATTTTAATTTTAACGAATCTATTGACGAACAACCGATTCATGGTCTGGATCAAGAAACATTTCCAGCAATGAGCACACTAATCTGGTTACAAGTAGGCCTATATCATATAATGATATATATTTCATATGTCAAATGATACATTTCAGGTGCAGCATGTCTATCTGTCGACTAGAAACTGTCTCAACAGTGGAACTGTTCCTAAATGACAGGATGCAATCATACCGTGGATGCCAGATGCGCGCACCCGTTCCGACTGCAACCTTGGAGACGGACGCACTGCTTTGCGATAAAATTATGAGCAGAGAATTCTCGTCTGCAACTCCGATGAGGAAATGCGGCATGGAACGTGCTTTAAAATCTGATTCAGTAAATGAAAGCTTCGGTGTGCAACCAATGATGCCACAATCATTCAGTTCCTGTACCTCTATTATTTAAAACGGTGCTTCCAGCTTTAGAACTTGATTCTCGGGAAAGTAAACGACCTGTCAGATTATCGTAACTGCTCCCCCTTTTCACCGAAACAAGTGAAGAGGCGACGGCTGCATTATCGCTTCACACCCTACACAGTACATACCGACAGTACAGTCACACATTACTCACGTTTTTTCTCATGGTCGTATCCAACCACAACGAAGTAGTCCGCCAAGCGAGACATCACAGTATTTCCCCGTAAAGTACTCCCAATCGTGCTTATCCTTTACGTGGTCGCCATGTTGGTTCGTTCCCATCAAGGCAGTGCAGAAGTCAATCCGCTCTGCACGGAGCCGCGCCGACGTTTCCGGAAAGTGGGATCCAAGAAAGACAACCTCCCATTTGACGGAAACTGGAAAGAGTTGTATCCCATGTTGCAGGAGAACTTGATTCCGTACATGTATGTGTATATGGGTGTGTGTGTATACCTATAATTATACGTCCGTGTGTGTGTCCCATTCACCGAGATATATTATTATGTATACATTATCATGTATGTCTATGGTCCCAGTACGCGCGCACGTGCGTCCCAGTGCGCGCGTACGTGCGCGCGTGCCAGTGTGCGCGCATGTGTGTGAATCTGATGTACAGTAATCAACGGGCACAATAGCCAAGTGGTTTAGGCGTTGGACTTTCAATCTGAGGGTCCCGGGTTCGAATCACGGTAACGGCGCCTGGTGGGTAAAGGGTGGAGATTTTTCCGATCTCCCAGGTACAGACGTGCTAGTGCCTGAACCCCCTTCGTGTGTATACGCACGCAGAAGATCAAATACGCACGTTAAAGATCCTGTAACCCATGTCAGCGTTCGGTGGGTTATGGAGACACGAAAATACCCAGCATGCATAAAAAATGTTAGTAATGGTCAAAGTCATGACCGTTGAGCATTAATGGAAGAAGAAGAAGAAGAACTTTGATAACAGTACAGTGTACAATTGAACTCGATGGTTGAGTCGCCGACGCTTTGGAGAAGAAAGCCAACCACCCATTTGACAAAAAATAGAAAGAGTTGTATCCCATGTTGTGACAAAAGTGGAGTCTGGCTGGGTGTGTGTATTGTGTGTGTGGTGTGGTGTGTGACATTGTGTTGTGTGGTGTGGTGTGGTGTGGTGTGGTGTGTGGTGTGAAACAGAACTGGAACAGGTTGGAGCGTCAGAAGCTCGAGTCAAAGTCAAGTCTTTGTTGCAGCTTCAGCTGAAGAATCGGACAATGCACCTAAAATTATAGGAGGAAATGCAACAAGGTATCCCAAACTGCCCATCTTCAATGAAAACAGAGATGACATAGACTCATTCATTTTTCGGTTTGAAACGTATGCTAACAGTTTGAACTGGAGAGAAAATGTGGGTGCACACCACTGGCATGGTAGACTATGCAGTACTCAAAGATGCTCTTTTTAAGAAATTTCAGGCTAGCCCACCCTGGGAAGAGCTTGGCTCGGTCAATAAAGGTGGATTTTGGTTTAGCAGCTGGACTGATTCAAGGGCAGCATTTTCCAGGCCAACGGGGGCTCATCTGGCACAGGATCTCGGGGTCATCGAGGAGGCACACCCCGGGCCAGAGAGGAGGACAAAGGTGGACCCAAGACATGAATTCCAAACGGAAGAAAACACACCAGTTTGTTTTGAATGCAATGGTACTGACCATTTTAAGAGGGAATGCCCAACTTACCTGAAACGTACTGAGGACGGACGTGCAGGCAGTCCTGGTACAAGAGGTAAAGGTTTTCTACCCAACTCACCAAAGTTTCAGCAGTCGGGTGTTTGGAGGAAACAGAGGAGAAGAAGGAGGTACTTTGCTCAGGGTCCACAACAGGATCTTTGCCAGTTGTGGAGGGGTCAGTGAACGGGTTTCAAGTGTCGGTACTGCGAGATACTGGCGTCAGATCAGTTTGTGGGCCGCACTCAGAAAGTTGTCTCTTTTGGAGGTAACGTGGAGGTTTTTCCCATGGCTAAGGTGGATGTCGAGTCACCTTTCTTTTCTGGTCAGGTATTATGCTGTGTCATAGACAACCCGGTGGCAGAAAAGGGTCGTTTTCTATTTTCCGTCAGAATTATATTCTGCTTCGGCGATTCTCCAAGAATGGGACCCATGTGGAGCAAGTGGTTGTCCCTACATCTCTTAAGGAAAAAGTACTGTTCATGGCTCATGATGGACTATCGGCAGGACACTGTGGGGTCCAGAAGACGTTAGTAGGTGAGATGCTAAACGATTCAACAGGATTTTGTCCCTCTGAATTACTCTTTGGACGTCATCCTCGTGGACCAGTCGACTTCCTGGCAGACTCTTGGACAGGTCAAGATAATTCCGAAGCAGCAAGTACCGTCTGTGAGTACGTCTTCAACCTGCAGAATACTTTCGCGGAAATGTCTTCATGATACAGTTGAACACTCCAGACGGATTCAGAAACACTACAAGACATCGATCTGAACACTCCAGACGGATTCAGAAACTCTACCATGACAGAACAAGACATCGACCCTTCAAAGTGGGCGATGAGGTGCTAGTCTTTCTCCCCTCATCTACCAAGCTGCTGGTGAGATGGAAAGGTCCTTACAAAGTCGTAGAGAAGCTGGACTACAACTACGTCATTGATATGGGCGGTAGAAGGAAAATTTTCCACCCCAACATGCTGGAGAATTTTTTCATACGGAAGGAAGAAGCTGCATCATTTTCTGTTAGTAGAGACAGTGTTGACTTTGAGGACATTTTGTATCACAGGCAGAAAAACTACAACCAGCTGTCCCGGACGTTCCTTCCAAAATCCCACCTGTTATGGGAATAGTGGCAGTTATCTCAGACACGGAGGAATTCAATGATGATACTCCGATACAACCTTCCACTCTGCCGTCATGGAAAAAGAGACATTCCAAGACGTTCATTTTGATCCGGATTTGTCTTCAGTTCAGCTAACAGAAGTACAAGAGTTGTTCGCTTCGTTTTCACGAATTCTGACTGCTGAACCAGGCTGCTGTTCATTGAACGTTTCTCATGAGACTCATCTCACGAGTGACCAGCCAGTTCATAGAAAGCAATACCCATTACCATTCTCTGCGATAGAGATTGCCAAACATGAGGTAACGAAAATGCTGGGGATGGACGTCATAGAACCATCTCAGTCTGCTTACTGTGGCCCCGGTTATGCTTGTAAAGAAAACCGGTGGCTCAACAAGGTTTTGCTGTGACTACAGAGAATTAAACAAAGTGACAGTAAGTAGCAGATGCTGAACTTTTTCCAGATCAGGAACAGTTGTTTTCAAGGCCAAAGTCTGCAAACTTTTTCAAGAAAACTGGTGGCTCAACAAGGTTTTGCTGTGACTACAGAGAATTTAACAAAGTGACAGTAGCAGATGCTGAACTTTTCCCAGATCAGGAACAGTTGTTTTCAAGGTCAAAGTCTGCAAACTTTTTCAAGAAAACCGATGGCTCAACAAGGTTTTGTTGTGACTACAGAGAATTAAACAAAGTGATAGTAGCAGATGCTGAACTTTTTCCAGGTCAGGAACAGTTGTTTTCAAGGCTAAAGTCTGCAAACTTTTTCACCAAACTGGATTTGACGAAAGGATATTGGCAGATCGTGGTCAAACCAGAAGATCGTTTCAGATACCGATGGGACTTTTCCTGTGGGTTAGTCACAGCACCTGCTACATTTGCTAGGACTATGAGACTACTCAAGATGGGGGAGTCTGCTGCCAACTTCGATGACATACTTGTACACAGTCAGTCATGGCCGCACCACCTGCAGGATGTTCAGAAGGTTCTTGTGGTTCTTCAAGAAGCGGGATTCACGGCTCGACCAAAAAAAATCTTCGCTGGATTTTCAGAACTGGAGTTCCTTGGACATGTGGTTGGTAACGGTGTGTCAACCACAGAAGGACAAGATTCAGAAGATAGTGAAGATCACTACCCCTTCTACAAAACGTCAAAGCAGGGCTCTTTTAGGGTTGGTTGGGTATTATCGGAAATTTATTCCGAAATTCGCCACAATCACAATCACTGCTCCGATTTCCGACTTGGTGACTGGGCATTCATCTCGACGAATTGTTTGGACTCCAGACTGTCAGGGTGCTTTGCAGACTCTCCAGAAGTCTTTGTCGAGCTCCCCACCTGGCTGACCTTTCGAAGCCATTTGTTTGTCAGGACAGACGCCAGTTCAGTGGGAATCGGGGGAGTTTTGTTGCAGGACTGGGAGGGCACTCTTCATCCTGTGACTTTTGTCAGCAGAAAACTACTTCCCAGAGAGACAAGGTACAGCACAATTGAGAGGGAGTGTGTGGCCATTGTTTGGGTCATCTCAATGCTAGGAAGGCACTTGTGGGGAAGAGGATTGCTGCTGGAAACAGATCACCGTCCATTGACCTACCTTCAGTCTGGAAGGTTCAAGAATTCCAGAATCATGCGGTGGGCACTTGCTCTGCAAGAATACCACTTTTCTGTACGATCAGTGAAAGGAACTGAAAACCTGTGGGCTGATTTTTGTGTTGCGTGTTCGAATCACATCGGGCTGATGGATTGACAAGAATTTGTTTGAAGAACATTGGGCACATTCTTTTATTAATGGGGAGGGGGGGGGGGGGGAAGAACTAAAGAAAACGGTATCCTATTTTCCCAGATCCATTTTTTTTACAGGGCAACATATTATTTCAGGGATTGGAATTTATGTTTTGAAAAATGGTTTCACGTGTTTCACGTGCATTTTTGCATAACCCTGAGTTATGAATGTGATGTGCTGCTGTGAAGTGCAGATTTGTTTGCGAGATGAAGCTGTCCATGTTAAGGACATATTTTTGTTTGTGTGTATTATTGCACTGTTTGAAATGACTTTGACTACGTTTGTGATGGGATATTGACCATAGTATATAAAAGCAGGACAATTTATGTAGCGTTTAAATGACAGATACATTGATGTGTTGATTACATCTTGTTGTAAAGCTCGTATGGGTAATCAGTACTCGGCGTTTTGATGATGTGCAGTTAGGTCAATAATAGATAATAGTAACTTAAATATGTCTTGTTAGACTATTCGATGGCTAAGAAAATGGTGACTTTTTTTTGAAACATTGACTTGTGTAGCAGCTAAGCAGCTACCTTTTGGTATTTCCTGATGGGATGAATGGGAATCATTTTAAAGTAATTACATTTGGCATTACCGAGGGTGGTGAATGGACATCGTTTTTCAAGTGAATATTTTTTTTTTATTAGCTTCAGTGATAATTGGAAATTATGTCGATGGTACTGGATCCTCTTTAGGTATGGTGTGATTTTTTTTTTTTTTATTAGCTTCAGTGATAATTGGAAATTATGTCGATGGTACTGGATCCTCTTTAGGTATGGTGTCTATGTTGTCTTGTTTGTCCACTTAGGTTTCTAGGAATAATATTCAAAACAGTGGGACTGGAAATGACGGGAGTTTGCATCCAGAAAGTCAAGGAACTGACATATACTAAAAATGTGCAGGCATCTAGTGGCCAGGGACAGGCCACGGGTTTTGTTTTTGTACCGAGGTGCCAGGGACTGGGCACGGGACTTTCATAGAACTAGATGGTGGGACCATCGGGACGGACTATTGGCACAGAATGTGAAGGTGAACGTGATGGTGGGACCATCGAGACGTGCTGAGTGAGGAGCCAGGAGCTAGCGAGACTGCTGAAGTAAATTCAAGGCGGTGAAGTTGCAGTTGTTCCCCACCCCCCACCCCCCGCCCTCTCTAAAAAATTATATTCCAGTCCAGGCCATGAGTAGCAGCTTTTGATATCTCTTAGTAGTGAATAAAAGGGTGTGTTTAGTACGTCTTGTTTTTCGTGTTTTGTGGAGAACACGTTCTGATTTGGAGTGACAAGTGAACAGATAGCAGGCTTACACTTACAAGCAAACACATTCTTATGTAGTTATTTTTGTCTATTTGGCACTTTCTTTACAATCACATATACATTTCCAATGAAATCAACAGATTAGAGACGTGTGTTCCTGTCTTTAACTCTAGTGATCACTATCCAATTTGTGTAACATGAAGTATAAATTCTTAAACCAGGCTACAAAACAATATCCTATCGATGCTTCTCAAAATTCAAGTCATAGATGACGTGAACAAATCCAGGCTTTCTTCTGTATACGATGCCACAGACCCCGATTCAGCAATTGAACATTGGACTGAAATATTTAGAGGAATATATAATAAGCATGTTCCGCAGAGAACTATCAGAGTGAAACACAATCCCAAACCAGTTTGGGGTTCCGAAGGGTTGGAAGAGGCAGGCTACCTTAAAGACCTGAAAGAACATGGCTACCATTAAGGATCAAAACAATTGAGAAATTGAAATAATTCACATAGCGCAAAGAAGAAATATTACCAAGACATCCTCAAAAGAGAACTCCAAATCAGTGTAGCAAGCCATAAATCAACTAACGAACAAAAATCTTCGACAAAGTCAGCCGTGATCAAAGGCATTTCGGTGAATCAAGTCAATGCACACTTTTCCACAATAGCCAAAAAAGTAATTACCACACATTACACAAAATTGAATCAACTTGTAAAGTTAAAATTATATTGTCGTGAAAAGAACACCTTAGTCAAGTTAAATATTCCACCCATAACAATATTTGAAGTTTATAACTACCTTATCCATCTAAAACAGACAGGAGCCCGTGGACTGGATGGCATCGACAGCAAAATTCTCAAACTAGCCGCTACATTTATCACAGATTCATGAACGTACGTCTTTTTATTTTATTTATCTATTTATTATATTTTCATTATTATTATTACTAGTAGTAGTAGTATTTATTTATTCATTTTTAATTATATATATATATATATATTTTTTTTTTTTTTTTTTTTTTTATGAAACTGAAACTTATAATTTGTGCATCGAAAAAAACTACTTTCTGAACGCATTTAAGAAAGCAAAAGTTATTCCTATTTGCAAATCAGGGGACACCTCCGATCTTTCAAACTATCGGCCAGTTTCCATTATTTCTGTTCTTTCGAAACCACTAGAAAAACACATAAACATATTTCTCATCACATCAATGAGCTTTTATATCCAGGTCAGTCTGGTTTCAGAGAAAAACACTCGTGCCACACAGCATTAGTCAGTCTTGTGTTCTATTTGTTGATTTCAAAAAGCATTTGGCGTGATAGACCTCTAACTTAGAAAACTTGAACTATATGGACTGGCAACTCCAATCACATCTCACAAACAGGCAACAATGATGCGTGACAATGAGTTCATCGCGCTAGTAGCACTTGGCTATGGCGTTCCTCAAGGGTCTATTTTAGGCCCTTTACTATTCTCAATATACATAAATGACCCGCCTCTCCATATAAAATCTGCGTGCGAACTCTTTGTGGATACAACAATCCACACATCCCATACTGATATCAACGCTCTTGCTAAAGACTTACAAGAAAGTACTAATGAATTCGTGCAATGGACTGAATTTAACCACATGTCTCTTCATCCACTAAAAACAAAACGTATGATCACCACCAGACCAAAGAGGCAAAACACTGTCGATATATTTCTACTCCGTAGATTAGAGTACAACAAAGGAACAACAATGCACAAGATTATGACAGGAAATGCACCACCAACACTGATAAACAAATACTCTGTAAATTCATCAAGGAATCCCCCAAAAGTCCATATCCCAATCCCAAGAACTGACTTGTTCAAATCCAATTTGGTTTGCTCAGGCGCCACTCTTTGGAACTCACTCCCAGCAACAGTTAAACACCAGTGTAATGTCCATATTGATCATACCGATTTACTCTTGGTGGGTACGGTTGCCCACTGAGGTCCCCCCACTCCCCCATATGATGATTGTACCCCTGTTGTTGTTGTTTTTATGTGTGTGAATATAATTTCATTCGTTTGTAATGCATGTTACTTCTGTTTGCTTCTTCGGTTCTTTCATTTCTTTTCATTAAATGTAGTTATATTCATGCAGTAGTTGCAATTTCCTCCATTATTATTTATTAAAACGTGAACATACAGTTTTGCCTGACACAAGTCTTGACTGAAACTCTCTAGTGAATGACTATGGATGACTCTTCAATTCATTCGGCAAGATTTCGTCCAGGAAAAAATATCACTTTAGCAATAGAGCAGCACGTTTGAGACTAGGAAGAAATCTGGGACAATAGCCAAAAGAGAACTGGAAGAGGTGAATGAGGAAGAAGAAGATTGGTCCTGTTTAATATGTCTTCAGCTGTTCAGTCTGATGCAGTCCTCGTGAGGTGCAGATGCTGCATCTGTGCCTCCAATTGGTGCATGAAGAACGTACCCCTAGATGTGTCCAGTTTGTCGGCCATAGTTGCGATTCTGGTAACGCTGCATGATTGACTTGCAAACCTCAGTGGATTCTCAGACTTTCACAGACACCGAGATAGACAAAGAGGGAGAGGGAGGTTTGCAATTATAATAGAATTGTTTAGACTCTTAGAGAGAGCGTGCTCATGTGATTACTAGAGGTTGAGTGAGTAAGCCGAAAGAAGACTGAGGCTGTGTGACAGCAAATGGGGTGGAGAGAGAGAGAGACAAATGAATAAAGCTGTAAGCATCGCCAGATCACTGAAGAAGTCCAAGTCCAGTTACAATCTAAATGCAACACGCTTTATACCTTTTTGAGAATTAAGCTTGTAATTAGATCGAGGGGCAAAACGTCCCAAATGTGGGGGCAAAACGCCCACACTACTGGACTCTGCCCCTCAGTTGCGTGAGGGTGTTTTACCCCACGTGTGGGGCAAGAAGGAAAAAAATTTTTTTTAGTTGATCACTTCTTACGTATAATTATCTGTTTAAATGTTCGACTACTTGGGATATGTTGTAGCGTGGGTGGGCCTCTATCGTTTCCACTTAGTTACGAAGTGATTTGGCTTTAGCGAGAAGAGAAATCGGACTTTTCGCTCTTGCCCCAAATTACTTTAGTTGTCTCAAATGCTGCGTTTAGGTCCCAATTTTGACATCATAATACATTTTGATAGTGCAAGAATAGAGCAATAGAGGTGATGAACAGAGACATCAAATCGGATTAAGTTGTGTAACGGTTTCAAATCAGCGATCTTGGAGAATCGGTGCGGGAAATCATCAGCCATTGACAGCATTATATGGCCAGCCCTCCACATAAACAAGAAATGTTCCTTAAGGAAATCAAAATTCCAACATTGCACCGGCTAGAAAGGACAGGCTGGAACCACAGATTTACGAATATTGAAGTTAGTGGTTGCGAACTCTAACCCTCGATTGATAAATTCACAAAACGGCACAGTGTTCCGCTCTTTCTGAGTCCCTGCTGTTTCGAGAATGCCTTGCGACAGTTTCTGATGATTTTGCTATATGGCAGGATAAAAAAAAAAAAAACCAAACCGCACACACCAGTGGCACTCATACAAACACACAAAGGTGGACACAGACTCAGTCACACTTTCGCTCCCCGGACAGGCCGCTATCGGGTAATAACTGAAACCAGGTGCTGGCACTCTAGGGATCGATTGGTTGTCAGAAACGGTTTGGCCAATTGTGTATAGTTTTCTTTGAATTATTATTATTACTACAATGTTGGAAAATGTGTTGGAAATGTGTGTCAAAACTGATAACAATTTTAACTGATAAATAACTAAGACAAGATGGACTAATTCATTTGGACTGTAATCATAGTTGTGGACCATTCTCTCGTTGGATTATTTTGGTTGTTAGATGGTGCAATGCTCTTTTTTTTCAGTGATTGTTACTGTGAAAATCGGCCGTGTGCTGAAGTTGAAAATGTTCTTTGTAATGTGTAATTGAAGTGGTAATTAACTAAGACAGTGGTCTAGATCCATCGGGCTGAATCACAAAATTACTCAGTGATGCTTGCTTGCTCGGTTTTTGCATGTTGGATGATTTTGGTGGAGAGTTCCGCATCAGGTTGTATGGATTCAGTCGTGTCGAGTGCATCAGTGCTTCAGTTGAATCGGAGTGTGTGAAAGTGTTGCTTGTAATGTGCAAGTAAGTATGGTCAAGAGGCCCGCGGCCCTAAGTGAGACGTCTGATTTCTCTTCTCGTTGTAGCCACAAACACTTCGTAACAAAAGTATCCCAAATAATCGAAAATTGAAACAATTACACGTAAGAGGTGATCAACTAAAAACGAAATTTTTTTGGCCCTCTTGCCCCATATCGTCTAATGGTACGTTCTTCATGCACCCGATGGAGGCACATAAAGTTGCTGCATCCACACACATCACGAGGAATTGTTAGGCTTAGAACAGTAAGTATAAGCTTATATCACAGATTGACATAAGTTTACAGTTCGACCAACTGAATGAGAGCTGTACTATCAATGGCAATGGAAAATCACTTTCAGCTTAGTCTAAGACTATGACTCTCAAACTAGGAGGCAAAATTGCACTGGTCCTTAACGCTGCAGCCTTGGGGGTTAGTGGACCTTTGGTCTCCACGCCGGCTGTCCTAAAACCATTTTGGCCGACAGAGTGGGGATGTAACTTGGGTAAGACACTCTCGATGAATTATTAACATTTTTATACTGCCAGAGCCTAAAAATTAAAGCTATTTAGGCAGTAACCGATCTGCACGCTATTTCAAAAAGGATCATGAACTAAATATAAGATTGCCTGGCAATGAAAATAAAGAAAAAGAAAAATACAAAAGATCCGATTCTGAAACATACATGTTAGTTCCTAAGTACACTGCATAAAACAAGTCACAATAAGATACAACATAACATACACTAGATTTGCCAAAAATAACCCAGACGGGGGCACTGCATAAAAACCTGTACCCGGAGAGAAAAGATGGCAGGGGTAAGTAAACCAAAACGGATCTAAGAGCAATGTAGGGCCATTGGTAGCACCTTACAACTGAAAAGTTAATAGCATGCACATAAAAAGTATGTTTACACAAAGTTAAAGGAGGCATCCGGGCATTAATGTACGAATCAAATGTACGCATTTATATGGAAAAATATGGAAAAAAGTAGACTTACGTTATCTCAATAAATAACTTAACAATACTACGCCATCATCACAAATACAATAATATTATTTAACATGATTAAAAATGAAGATTATACAAGGAAAACACAAACCAGGAAAGCTGCCAACACACCCCAAAACGAAAACAAAGGCCACACCAGGAGAGAACCAACTATCAAAACGTCCCCAAACGCATACTGATGGAGACAATGAATATACAAACAAGATGCATCTTGCTTATACATTCACCACCCCCGTCCCAAAACGCCCCGCCCTTAAATTCAATCCCAACACAACCTCGAAACCCGCCCTGGCCCAAGGAAAACAGAGAACTATTTTTAATACAGCTGTCTAAACCAGATGGCCAATACTGCTCCTAAGCAGTTCCCGGAGAAAAACTCCGACAACTCTCCAGTCTAGTATTGGGTGCCTAGTTAAAAGCCTCTGTCTGTTCAAAAGAATGCTATACTTCCTGGACAGTGCCTGTAGAACAGGCATCTGGCCTATAACAGAGTTACATGCGATAATATGAGTAAAAGTAAGTAGCTGACCACAACTGCAGCTTTGTAGTGTAAATCTGGTTTTAAAAGTTTTTGTTCTGCGGCGGTAAAATAGTGGTACAAGTTCTAGTCCAGGACAGATGGTCAGACAAAAATGGTCAAAATGTCTGCAACAAAACCGCTCTTTTCACAATAGAATTAATCGTACTGATCACGCTGATATAAACTTGACCGCTGTAGGTGGACGGGAAGATAATTAGATTTTGGTTTTTTATTAATTATTTGTCACACTTGTGGCGATGAGAGAGCGCCTTACAAAGATCCGCAAGGCATGAGCGGTACAGTACTTGTGGCTGACTGCTGCCTCCGTTCGTAGGTCACTGCGGCAGATGACAGATACCGTACAGAAAATAAGAGAACTCTTCGGGGTCAAAAGGAAACAAATATTTTTACTTTCATATATAATATACTAAATTGGTAAAAAACGCAAATTTGCTTTTATGAATGTTTCACAGTTTCTTACCAGTCCTGACATTTCATAAAGAATGAAATCGGTATTATACCGACTGCAAAGATGAATTTATGAAGGCAGCACGGGATCATTTAGTTCGTGAACAATTATGTTGACATTTTACGCAATGCACAACTTGGAAATACTTCATGCTGTGCTTATTGACGTGTAGTATATAAATATCTCAGTACCTGTTAACCAGGTTTGTTTCAATGAACATTGTCGGAGCACTGTCCAAACAATTAATTGTCGTAAAAAGAACAGTATGAAATATATATTTTTCTTTGGAAATGAAGCAGTATTTGCAAATGTGACTCACGAACCCTGTCGCAGTAGACACGTCAGTTTAGCGCGGGAAAGAAAATGTATCAGGCTGGAGTATGAATGTGGCAAAATGAAGTGCATCAGATAGTCATGAAGAGCAGACTGCCTGGAAAATGAAAATGGGTCAGTCTCCAGAACTTTGTTGGAAATAGGGGTCTCTCAGTCTGATTCAGTATAAACATGTGTTTACAATGATTATTCAAATGTTTCACATGTTATCAGGATTGCAATTCATTAGAGAAATGTCTGCAACAATTTTGTGAGAATATGGTTTGTTCTTGTGTCTTAAATGTGTTGAAAATTATTTTAAAAAAACATCCACAATTTCGGCGCCATTTTGTGACATGAACATGAAGTGGTCAGAAACAAATAAGTACAAACCTGATTAAAATCTAGTACATACAGACCTGATCTATATTCATTCGTTGTGATAATTAACCATTGATCATCAGTAAAAATGGTACAGTAGGTTTGAAATATTACGCAAAAAACCCGCGTGACAGACGTAAACAACCCGTTCCTCTTGACGTATTTTTATTCAAAGGCAAGCACATTCATGAATACACTACACGTTCTTTACTTGCAACAGGTGGTCAACAAATCTATCTTCTGCAGCACATACACTCATTTTCTGGGGGGAAAAGTCCATTCAACTATTTAAATGCAATCGACGTCGCATATTAATTTTTAGTTCCGCTTTTCTGTGTTACTTCTGTGCATGTAAACGATCCAATAAAAAATAAACAAAACAAAATTAGAGCTGTTTCCACAAACACTGTTTGACAAACACCCTTCAATCGTGTGTGTTTGAACATAGATTCAGAGAATGTGTTGTTTCCGACAGCGTGTGAGATGTACATTTGTTACACGGAACCCCGTTGTTGCTATATTAAAAAAAAACAAAGAAAACAAAACATAAAAACAAACAAAACCTTGTATATTAATTTCGTCGTTGTTATGGTTTGTACATTTATCTCTGATCCGATTAAGTTTGGACACAATCACTGTTTCTAACACAAAGTTCAAAGTAGAAAATCACCCCCTTATATTACCTTGATTTTGGCTTTTGCTGTCTGGTGAAGTTTCATCATGTTTAACAGTTCACCAGACAGACCAAGTGTGGAACGAAAAAAATTGTTGTATCCGAAACATGTCAGTCCCTACACGATTATTGTTTTGCAATTTGATTAGAACAGCCACATTTTACATCACACAAGTGAAAAACCAAAGTATACATTGATTGTGAATGAATTTTTTAAAGTTAATTAAGTTTGAAGCATTTCACATTAATTTTTAATAGTGCTTGAGATGAAGTCAGGTGTCACATTCGGACACGGATTTTTTGGTTCTGCTTTACGCAGATAATAAGATTCCTTATTTTTATTTGTTATTTTTTGTTGTTATTGTTTGTTTGTTTTTCTCAAAGTCTTACTTTTATTACATTTTGTTTTTCTGTAATCCTAAATATTTGTTCACTGTGAGGACAATGCTAATCAGTTTTCTGTTGATTGACCGAAGAGAAAGATACAAAGAATCCGGTGTTTTGATCACAATTCTTCAGATAAAGAGGAAAACTTTTGTCAAGTAATACAATTCCCATTTCATAATAAGATGAACGGTAGTACTTTAAACAGTTAAACACTGGGGAGAATTGATGTGAAAATGGAGTGCCTGCAGTGTTTCTGAAAAATAAAATCATCCAGGAGGGGGAGTTAGTTTAGGTATTTTGGGTTCCATGTTACATATGTCATAAGGTTTTAGGTAATCATTAATAACATACATAATTTTGCACAGGCTTTGTTTGAATGCATTGCATTGGCTAAGGATCGCATGATAGATTCATTACTATCATTATTTTAAATCCAGTAATTCAAACATCTGCGTCGGGAAAGTTAGTTTAGGTAACTTGGATTCAATGTTACACGTGTTACAACAAATCTTTACATAATCATTGATAAAATTTATGATCCATTGTTATCATTATGATTATCATTTATATCCCACGCTAAATCGACGTCACATTTGCAAATACCGGTTCTTTTCGAAAGAAAAATACCTTTCTTTTCACATCAAGACATGATGTTCAATTTGGCCATCATCTGCCCTCCATACTCTCCCAGTTTATTGTCTGGACAGAGCGCCGATCATGTTCATTGAAACCGAACCGGGTTAACACATGTTAAAGGGGTAGGGGTGTAGAGGTAGGGGTGGGGGTTGAGTAGTTGGTGTAGAAGGTGAAGAGGTAGAGTAGGATAACAGGCAGAGGATAGGTGCACAATCCACTCTCTCCTCGTACCACAGCAGGGTCTTTTAGAAAGATGAATTGAGGTGTTTATTTCTCTAACTTAACAGCACACCTGGAACACACAATATTAAAACCCAGGTTAAATCAATACCAAAACATATGCTAGACATAATTACACTGATGTAACAGAAACATCATTATGTTGTCTGGACAAGTAAACAATTCCACAGATAACCTTTCTCCATTCTGACACTCAATGTCTAGCCGTACACTCTCTTCTCAAAGAGAACTATGTAAACATGTAAAACAAGCTTCATATAGCTTACCATCAACAGTCAGTGGCACATAAGTTAATGTGCACCAAATATATGACTAACAAATACTAACTCCCAGTGTTTAACTCCTGTCAAACCACCATAGAATAATAGCTGTCGCACCAAGTATGTGGCAGACAATTACAAACTCCTAGTGTTTAACTCCAGTTACATCACCATACAGTAATAGCTGTTTCCATTAAGACTGAACAAATCTGTACTTTGTCTCTGCAAAGTATCTCACTGGTAAAATGTTTACATGGGAATCATATAGTTACCCAGTAATTTGGTAAATATATAGCAACCTTGTGTGTACCAACATAGGACTGCCTCTCAGTGGTCTCAAATCTTATTGAACACATACAGCTATGTGTTACCCCACTGGCATACAACACATGACTACAGCACATGGTAATCACAACTACCAAGTCACACATGTTCCCCATGTTGCATTATCACTCATGTGCACACACATGGAAAAGCATGAACATACAGTTAGCCTGTAGATTTGTTCACCTTGAATATAACCATCACCACCTAACATACAAAATAGGTATGTCATGCCTCAAAATAATTCCAACTGTTACAACCAAAACATTCTATACAGATGCAACACACATAATAATCTGTGTTTCTTTGTGACTGAATGCTTACATTGTTCCCACAGTATGTCAACAATTGACATACCACTGACATGTTACTGAACATTATCATTTATGTAAGCCAAGATGCACAACATGTAAACCCAAACATGATGTCCAAGCATCATACCATAATATCAACCTGTAGGAAACAGGAAAGGGGGGGGGGGGATAATACCCAAATACCCTAAACCAGTACTCCATTTAGTCATGTATTGGCTACATTGTGTATTTTAACCACTTTTCCCTCAGTCACTAGCCTCAAATACAATTAAGCCATACACATGCTGGCTATGCTCTCTCACAAGTCATGGTATCTGCATCAACACATTCCAGTTACATTAACTGTGAAATACCACATCAGCTAAAAAGGATATCTCAATGCTCTTGTGACACAACATCACAATTCTACAAACTCCAAACTGTTTCCAAAAACCAGAAAGTAAATTGCCAACAAACCAAATTACCAGTACAAGCATTACTCACAGCCCCCAATGTTTCAGGGTTCACTTTATATTCATGTAGCAGAACACAATCCCACTGAGCCAGTGTATTAGTCACAGAATCCAAGTATACCATAAATCAAGCATTCAACTAAGTCCGAAAAATAGATGCTAGTTTGACACTCACAGCCCCCATGGTACTGTCTTGACCGTCCGGCTCTCCTGGCCTGCTTCAAGGAAGGAAAAGAAAGAAATCCCACTTGCCTATTCATTTTATCCTCTTCACAAGCTGGCGCCGTATGCAAACTATCTTCCGACCCAGAACGCTTCCAATTGGCTGAAGTTAACAGACCAATCTGCCAAGTACACTACCAGGCCCTCTCACACTGGTTGTGGAGGAAACTAACCAATCTGGAACCAGCAGTGCTAGACTTTACACTTTTGATGCTTTCCCACGGAACCCACACTGACAAGGAGAAGGGGAGGGGGGGGGGGGGGGATGAAAAGAGGAAGGGAAGGAGGAAGAAAGATCGCCCAGCCCTGATTCTGTTCTAAACAGCTCATGATAAACACACCACACCATGTGGTGACCATTGAGGCAGATGCCATCCTGCCAGAGATCGACATGGGGAGGTAAGGAGGGGGGGGGGGGGGACGGGGTTGAGGGTGATGGGAGTGGAAGGGAAAAGGGCAGGGGGGTGTATAGGAAGAGAATGGTCAGAGGAGATACCATCTTTACTTAGTATTTCTTGATAACTTGCTCCCTCTGTACTTGGCCAAGGGAAGGGGGGAAAGGGAGAGAGGGTATGGGGAGGGGTGTTGGTGGGGATAGATGCCATGAAAGGGGGGTGGGGGGAGAAGAGTAGGGAGGTAGGAAGGAGGGGTCCATCAGTGCGCAGTGTGTCTGAGAAAATCCCATGCTTCCACCATAGGCGCCTGACACACTATAACATCCACCCCTTGCTTTTGAAAGCAATGTCCTCATTGCTGCAGATCGCATACCAATCAATTGCTTCATGCAAATGGTGAGACAAATTCTCCAACGAAAAGTATTAGCAAAACATTAATACATAAGGATCTTACAGGAATCCCTGTCATCATACATTATCTGATGTATGTCACCCTTACATATTGCAAATAAATGCAGAACATTGTCAGCAACAAAAAAGCAGTACCTAAAAACCTTCAAACAAGAAAGGCCAGTATAGAAATTGTAACTTCAACAGACTGAATAACCATAAAACATGAAAAGCAGCATTAAACTTCCAGCTAAAACACCACCCTGTATGCAAAATACCAGATCCACTAGCAGGCTACAGCAGCAAGTCTACTCACTGAAAGGTGGTTCACATTAGTCTTGTACATAGCACTACATTTTGGGAGTATTGACCTTGTCAGTCTCCCATCCCAGTTCCTATCCATTTGAGCCGACATTCTAGCACCTTTTGAGCCACAAGACATGTGAATTTCAGGCTTCAGATGAGACCTGGTGCTAGTCTCACACAAACCAGTGCACACTGATTTGCGTGATGGTCTCGGAGTCTTGACTGCAGCTTGGCAGTCTACGTCATTCTCCCTCTTCCAACATTGACCAGGAATCCCTGGATCAGGTGGCATGGGCAGCAGCACCCATTCATCTCGGCATGGATCATCACCATTGCAGTCACCTACTGAATGGCTCTTCATCAGTTTATCTGAAATGCTTTCTTCCAGTTTGTGATCCCGCCCCTTGAGACCATTGTGGAAGTCTCTGTGTATTTCATTGTGGGAAACCTTGCTCTTTACTTTGGGGAAATCCTTACCCTTGTTGTGGTTTGGGGAAGTCCTATTCCCCACTGCTGACTGGATTTTTGCTTTCCCAACTTTCTTCTTTTTCTTTTTGCCCACAGCCCTGTTCTTAACTAAAACCTCATCTCTCTGACCAACTAGACCTGACACTAGCCCCTGCATGGACCTGACTTTTCCCTCTAACAACAACAGTTTGTCCCCCAGTCGTGCCATCTGTTCCCTGGCCTGTTGCTGTTGTTGGTCCTCTTCCAGCTCTCTCTGCAGCCTCAGGGCTTCATCTCTTGCCTGGATGAAGGTGGTTTGAGGCTCTCGCCTCACTACCTGGCGCAGCTCCCTTTTCAACAAGGTGTTCCGGAGGCCACTGATGAAGTGGTCCCTCAGCATGTTAGCGGTGAGGGCCCCAGTCGTCTTCATCTGGATGGTTCTCTCCATGCTGCGCAGAGCATGAGAGTAGTCCATGATGGACTCCTCCGGCTGCTGTACCCTGCTGAAAAGTATGGACAGTAGTGTGGTGACACGCCGTCCATCACCGAACACCCCCAGCAGAATGCCGGTCACCTTCTCTGGGGTGTTGGTGTCCTCCAGGTCCCGCAGCATCAGCTCCCTGCGTGCGGTTCCCTGCAGATGGCTGTAGATGAAGTATGCAGCCATCTCGTCTCCCATGGGGTATGCGGCCAGGACCCTCTCCGCCTCAGTGACGAAGTCCTCAGCCGACGTCTCGCCTGGCTCACCAGTGAACACTGGCAGTGTGGGTGCCGCACACCACTGCATGGGTGACTGCTGTGCTGTGGTAGTAGACATGGTCATCCTTGGGCTGGGTTGGGCTGCGTTGGGCTGTGTGCTGCTAAAGCTAAGAGACACCTCACCTGCTGATCCTGTCGGTGACGCCAAGTTGTTAAAAGGGGGGTAGAGTAGTGGTGGGGGTAGGGGTTGAGTAGGGGTAGAGTAGGATAACAGGCAGAGGATAGGTGCACGATCCACCCTCTCCTCGTACCACAGCAGGGTCTTTTAGAAAGATGAATTGAGGTGTTTATTTCTCTAACTTAACAGCACACCTGGAACACACAATATTAAAACCCAGGTTAAATCAATACCAAAACATATGCTAGACATAATTGCACTGATGTAACAGAAACATCATTATGTTGTCTGGACAAGTAAACAATTCCACAGATAACCTTTCTCCATTCTGACACTCAATGTCTAGCCGTACACTCTCTTCTCAAAGAGATCTATGTAAACATGTAAAACAAGCTTCATATAGCTTACCATCAACAGTCAGTGGCACATAAGTTAATGTGCACCAAATATATGACTAACAAATACTAACTCCCAGTGTTTAACTCCTGTCAAACCACCATAGAATAATAGCTGTCGCACCAAGTATGTGGCAGACAATTACAAACTCCTAGTGTTTAACTCCAGTTACATCACCATACAGTAATAGCTGTTTCCATTAAGACTGAACAAATCTGTACTTTGTCTCTGCAAAGTATCTCACTGGTAAAATGTTTACATGGGAATCATATAGTTACCCAGTAATTTGGTAAATATATAGCAACCTTGTGTGTACCAACATAGGACTGCCTCTCAGTGGTCTCAAATCTTATTGAACACATACAGCTATGTGTTACCCCACTGGCATACAACACATGACTACAGCACATGGTAATCACAACTACCAAGTCACACATGTTCCCCATGTTGCATTATCACTCATGTGCACACACATGGAAAAGCATGAACATACAGTTAGCCTGTAGATTTGTTCACCTTGAATATAACCATCACCACCTAACATACAAAATAGGTATGTCATGCCTCAAAATAATTCCAACTGTTACAACCAAAACATTCTATACAGATGCAACACACATAATAATCTGTGTTTCTTTGTGACTGAATGCTTACATTGTTCCCACAGTATGTCAACAATTGACATACCACTGACATGTTACTGAACATTATCATTTATGTAAGCCAAGATGCACAACATGTAAACCCAAACATGATGTCCAAGCATCATACCATAATATCAACCTGTAGGAAACAGGAAAGGGGGGGGGGGGATAATACCCAAATACCCTAAACCAGTACTCCATTTAGTCATGTATTGGCTACATTGTGTATTTTAACCACTTTTCCCTCAGTCACTAGCCTCAAATACAATTAAGCCATACACATGCTGGCTATGCTCTCTCACAAGTCATGGTATCTGCATCAACACATTCCAGTTACATTAACTGTGAAATACCACATCAGCTAAAAAGGATATCTCAATGCTCTTGTGACACAACATCACAATTCTACAAACTCCAAACTGTTTCCAAAAACCAGAAAGTAAATTGCCAACAAACCAAATTACCAGTACAAGCATTACTCACAGCCCCCAATGTTTCAGGGTTCACTTTATATTCATGTAGCAGAACACAATCCCACTGAGCCAGTGTATTAGTCACAGAATCCAAGTATACCATAAATCAAGCATTCAATTAAGTCCGAAAAATAGATGCTAGTTTGACACTCACAGCCCCCATGGTACTGTCTTGACCGTCCGGCTCTCCTGGCCTGCTTCAAGGAAGGAAAAGAAAGAAATCCCACTTGCCTATTCATTTTATCCTCTTCACAAGCTGGCGCCGTATGCAAACTATCTTCCGACCCAGAACGCTTCCAATTGGCTGAAGTTAACAGACCAATCTGCCAAGTACACTACCAGGCCCTCTCACACTGGTTGTGGAGGAAACTAACCAATCTGGAACCAGCAGTGCTAGACTTTACACTTTTGATGCTTTCCCACGGAACCCACACTGACAAGGAGAAGGGGAGGGGGGGGGGGGGTGATGAAAAGAGGAAGGGAAGGAGGAAGAAAGATCGCCCAGCCCTGATTCTGTTCTAAACAGCTCATGATAAACACACCACACCATGTGGTGACCATTGAGGCAGATGCCATCCTGCCAGAGATCGACATGGGGAGGTAAGGAGGGGGGGGGGGGGGGACGGGGTTGAGGGTGATGGGAGTGGAAGGGAAAAGGGCAGGGGGGTGTATAGGAAGAGAATGGTCAGAGGAGATACCATCTTTACTTAGTATTTCTTGATAACTTGCTCCCTCTGTACTTGGCCAAGGGAAGGGGGGAAAGGGAGAGAGGGTATGGGGAGGGGTGTTGGTGGGGATAGATGCCATGAAAGGGGCGTGGGGGGAGAAGAGTAGGGAGGTAGGAAGGAGGGGTCCATCAGTGCGCAGTGTGTCTGAGAAAATCCCATGCTTCCACCATAGGCGCCTGACACACTATAACACACATATTTAGGTATTTATATTCTACACGTTAATAAGCGGGGCATGGAGTATATCCAAGTTGTGCATTGCGTAACATATCAACAAAATTGTACTTACGAACTAAATGATCCCGTGCTGCCTTCGTAAATTCACCTTTGCAGTCGGTATAATACCGATTTCATTCTTCATGAATGGTGGGAAACTGGAAAACATTCATAAAAGCAAATTTGCGTATTCTACCACTTTAGTATAAAATATATGAAATTGAAAATGTTTGTTTCCTTTTGACCCCAAAGAGCTCTGTTCCTAGCTTACTGTTCAGAATCAGTTGTCTGCTGCAGTAACCTGCTCACAGATCAGCGTCAGCGCGGCAGCAGTCAGTCACATTACTGTACCGCGCTAAGACAGACGACTACGTACTAATGCTCCTACAATCTTAACAATGTTCTTTTGTCTTGCCCCTTCAGTAGATTTGAGAATCTTTATGATGTTCCAGACTGAGTTTGTTTTTGCAAAGAGATGTTTGATATGTTCCTTCCAGGTCAGTTTGGCATTGATAATGAGTCCTAAAAATTTCACTTGTGCAGAACAACTGATCCTGCGGTTATTTATATGAATATATAAATCTTCTTTATTGTACCTGCTTCCATTAAAAACAATAAAAACTGTCCTTTCTGCAGCTAATTCAAAGCCATTAACCTTCCTTCCAGGTCAGTTTGGCATCAATAATGAGTCCTAAAAATTTCACTTGTGCAGAACAACTGATCCTGCGGTTGTTTATATGAATATATAAATGTTTATTGTACCTGCAAAATAAAAACTGCCTTTTCTGCAGCTAATTCAAAGCCATTATCCTTCATATAATTAACTATCAAATCAACATTTTTTTGAAAACGGTTCCTGACTACCCTAAATTTTTAATTTTTTATAATTTCCATTTGTCCATAGTGTCAGATAGAACAGTTTGCGCATTTTTTAATGGAACAGTGTGAATATCATACAACATGATATTAAACATAACATAAACATAATACTGCCCTGAGGAATTCCCATATCTGTTCTTCTGGAGTCAGATAATGTTGTTCACACACGCTAAACGTTTTTGCAAGAAGGCCTTACAGAAAGCATACGTTCTCCCATTTATACCTACTGTGGACATTTTGTGCAGTAGCTTTGCATGCCAGACGGAATCAAAAGCCCGCCGCACATCATAAAACGCTGCCATTGTTGTCCTATTTCTAGCTAAAGACCACTTAACATGTGATGTTAGTTTAACTGTGGTCTACGCATCCACGACCTCTTTTGAATCCTGCTTGGGAAGCTGGGATTATCATGTTTCTCCAGGCATAATTTAATTAGATTTTCAGAAATTTTGCCAAGATGGGAGGTTAATGAGATAGGACGGTAGCTATGGGGATCACTGGGAAACTTGCCCTGTTTAGGGACTGCAATCACAGTTGCCTGCTTCCAGGGACAGGGAATGGTTACCAGTATCCCAACAGTGGCTGTACAGTTGAATAATTCTTGGAGTGATTTTAGAGGGAGGTGACGTATCATTTCGTATGATACTGGGTCAGTTCATGTGGCTTTCTTCATGTTTTTGACCTGTTGAATACAGCTTTTAAGTTCTTAAAGAGAAAAATCAGCATTGTGGAGAATTGGGGTCTGGGGGTGGGTCAGTAAATTTTTGTTCTTGATTTTGTCTGAACTGTTGAATATCTGGGGAGAGAGATTCTGTCTATCTGCCAGCGTCTCTGCTTTCTTTGACTGTCCTTATTTTGTTGCCATTTACTAATAAAGATCTATCAGCAGGGCAATATTGTTGTTTGAGCAGCACTGAAATGCGTCTTCACTCGACCACTGTCAGCAGTGAACTGACACTCTCCACTGTCATAATAAAGTTCTAGCCAGATAGTCTGGGAAGCTGTTACTTCCTCTGCTGTTCTGATTGTCATAGTCTTCCAGTTTTCTTTTGGCAGTTCTTCCAGATTTCTTCCTTGTCTCAACCGTGCCGCTCTTCTGTTTAGGTGACATTTATTTCCTGGAAGTAGTCTTCTTTGCCGAATGAGTTGCAGTGTCATCTAAATTCATTCACCAGGCAGTTTCAGAAGACCGGTGTTTATGTTTTTATTCCTACTTGTCATTGATTGTATTCATTGATTAACAGAACAGAAAAGAAACAATGGACACTTTGGAAGCAAATAAATTACCTGGACTTTGCGAATGATCTTTCCCTGCTGTAACAAACAGGATTAGCGGACAGCACATCACCTCAAGTCATTGTCTAGGCCAGAGCAGCCATGATACAGCTCATGAACATCTGGAGCTCCAGAGTGCTGTACAAATAAACTAAAAATTCAGTTTCTCAGTATGTGCTGTTGTGTGGTATTGAGTGATGGAGGATGAAAAAAGACTACATATAACAAGTGCCGATATTCATCAACATCTTTCAGATCCACTGGCAACGTCGATCTATGGAAGAAGACAGTTGAAAGGAATTCAAAGAAGAAACTGAGGATGGATCAGGACAAACGCTACTTCGAAAATCATCATAAAGTATCACCAGACAGAAACCACAAAAGATATGCTGATGAAGACACCTATAGGCAGACACCAAGAGGATGGGCCTTGCCTTGAGCCAGAGGCAAGGACACAGCTAGGGTAAGGTATTGTGGATGTCTGTTATTGACGGCCTTCACTCCAGAAGAGATGAAAGGCCTCAGTAAGTCATCTTTGTCAGTTTTTCGAGAATGTTTACTTTGTACGGTGGAGATGTCATGATGGTCGTTGATTCTGCTTTTTTGTATAGGAGGCGGCCTTTTGAATGTCAGTTTTCTGCCGATCTTGCACCAGACTGCCCGCCGATTGTAGTGAACCTGAGAGTAATTGATCATATTCTGAAAAACAATGTCTTCAGTTTCAATGACCAAAGCTACCACCAGGTGTTCGGTACTGCCATGGCGCCATCCATAGCGAACATCTTCATGGGGTGGTTGGGAAAGATACCTGGAAGCGTTTCATTGACGATGTGATCATGCATGGAGAGGATGAACTGCATAGATACATTACGTGGCTGAACGAACAGCATCCCACGATAAAGTTCACTGCAAACGTCGGGAGAAAGGACGTGCCATTCCTTGACGTGAGCATGAGCGTAACAGAAGATTGTACATTGACGACGGATCTGCACATCAATGACAGATGCATCCATGATCCTACCCTTCAGCTCATGTCACCCACGCCACTGCGTTCGGAGCATGCCGTACAGCCAGTGCCTCCGCTATCGACTAATCTGTTCGGAGGAAAAAGATTTCAAACGAATATGTCAGGATCTCAAATGCAAATTGAGGAAAAGGGGATACCCAGCCAAACTGATAGATGATGCTATCAGTGCAGTGTCCTCAAAACAACGTGTCGCCACTTTGGAATACAACAAGGATAAAACCAGTATGACCAGAGTGCCGTTTGTGATCAGACACAATCCCAGAAATCCAGCTTTGTCACACTGGCTGAAGACGTACATGCCAGTTCTTCACACCAGCAACAGGATGAAGAAGGCTGTTCCAGAACTTCCCATTGTTGGGGAAAGGAACTGAAAGAACAGCAGGGACATGCTGATGCCATCAACGCTGCCCAAAACTACTGTGACTGTGGGCGAGAACAAAGGCTGTCACAAGTGTGGGGGTTGTGTCCTGTGCAACAGTCACCTCAAAGACACCACAACTTTTGAGAGTGTTGTGACTGGGGAAACATTCCAAATCAGAGACGACATCACCTGCCCTCCAATATTGTATACCTGATAGACTGTGAAAAATGCAGAGCGCAATAGTGTGTGGGGGAGACAGAAATGTCTGTTCGGAAGAGGTTCTACAACTACAGGTACAACATTCGGTGTACTACTGAAGACAAGAACAAACTTACCCTGGTTGCAAGACACTTCCGACAGTCAGATCCCAGTGTCGAAGACATGAAGTGCACTGTTATAGAACAGGTCCACTAAAAAAAAATCCAGAGATCAGGAAGGGGAGAGAGAGATTCTGGAGGTGGAAGCTGCGCACCAACTACCCTGAACGTTTTTGACTAATCCCATTGAGGCGGTTGGTGATGGTTGCCTCTTCGTGAATCTGTCCCTCGTCTTCCTGCACCAGTAGTGGCCCTGTTGAATACCTGGAGGACTTGGAAGAAAGACGACTCTTTGACTCACAGTTGTAAAACACTCACCTGTCCTGGATATTTCAGCTTCCTCTCCCTCCCTCCCTCTCTCACACTCTCTCCCTCTCTCCTTCCCTCCCTACCCCTCTCTCCCCCCTCCCTCCCCCCTTCTCAACCTCTCCGGGGTCCCTCTCTTCAACCCAGTACCAGCCTCTCTCCCTCCCTCCCTCCAACCAGTGCCAACCTCTCTCCCTCCCTCTCGTGTGCCGTGACGTTTTTTCATTCTTCTTTCTTAAATCTGTGTGACGTGGTGGTGTTGTTTTTTTTTTAAAAAAAAAATTTTATTTTTTTTTTTTTTTAATGTGTGTCGCGTGCCGTGTTTGTTTTTTTTCTTTCTGTTAGCTGAACTGTGATGTCAACTATTGACATAAAATAACTGCTGAAGAAGGAGCATCAGAGCTCCGAAAGCTCAAAATGGTGTTGTGCTCTTTTTTGATCGAATGTCAGTTTTTGGAGAGGAAGAATGGTCCTGATCTGTTGACTGGAACACAATGAAGGCCCAGATATGGTTATGGGAATTGGCAGCCATTTGTTGATAGTTCTGAAGGCGGTGTATCGGCACGTAAACCTCCCCCCCCCCCTCTTCTCTCTCTCACACACGCACATGATCACAAGATAATTTATTGTCCTTAAATGGAGATGCTTGGTGTGGTGGCACACAGTTAAATTTTTTTTTTCTGCCACATCATCTGCACCGTTTCAGTGGCATTACTCCCACGCCGCTCATTTAGATTCCCCCAGACACAGCCACACCCGGGTTCGTCCGTCGCAGTTCCAGCGTCGGCAGTCCACAGGGAACCATCGATGTTAGGTCGCCAGGAGGCCACACACCAGAGGAGACCCTGCACTGCTGCTGAGTCACTTCGGTGGTGTTCAGTGGTGCCTGTTCTGTTTTAACGTACTTAGGACACCACCTACTAAGCCCCCTACTAACGGCTTAGTCGCGGAGCCAGACTGAGTGAGCGTCCCTCCCAGAGTGGAGACCGCCACCACGTCCCTCAAACAACAGCCCCCCATGAATCTGTCGACACTGACGACATTGACAGGACTCACCCCAAGCACGGAAGTGGAGGGGTATCGAAACTGAGGTCACCATGAGAGCAGGGCATGAAAGGCCACAGACTTTGAGACTATTTTGTTTATATTGATGACGATGAAGGAGCAGGAGGATGACGATGATGATGACGATGTTGCTATGGAGGTCCATTTTGGTTTGGGACTGCGTGACAAGGCTGTACTCTACGCTTCCTGTCATAATGATATCCAAGCCCAAGAGATACAGACACTTGCAGTGTTGGTCAGGTAATTAGAGCAACACACCCAAAGACGCATCCGATGTTATAGTGTGTCAGGCACCAATGGTAGAGATTTTGCAGCACACGTTGCTTACTGACAGACCCCTCCTACTCCCATCCCCCCTCCTCTCCTTCCTTCCCCCTTCTTTTCTTACCAATACACTAAATGAACTCCTTCCTCGGACAGGCTGTAAACCCCCTCCCCCCCCCCCCTTTTTTTTTCTAACATCTCTCCCTTCCCCCATCCCCTTTACCCTTGGCCACAGACTGCCGAGATAGCAAGACCAGAATTTATGGGCGTTGATACTTCATAGGATGGCACCCCATTTATCCTAAACCCCCCTCTCCTTTTCACCCCCCTTACCCCCACAGGCCCCCTCCCTGGCATCTATCCCTGCCTACACCCCCTCTCCCTCCTCACCCCCTCTAGCACTGAGTCCAGAGGAAGCAAGTTATTGTGGAATATAAATACTAATTAAATGTGATGTCTCCTGGGATGTCAGGCCACAGATGTTTACAGTCCCCTGCCCCTTTTCCATTACCTTTCCATCAACATCAAACCCGCTTTCTCCCTTGTTGACCCTTCCTCTCCGATTCTGATATTTACCACACATGACACTACCAGTAGTGTGTGTGTGCTATCCATGTTGATCTCTGGTAGGATGGCATCTGCTTCAATGGTCACCGCATGATATGGTGTGTTTATCATGAGCTGTTTAGAACAGAATCAGGGCTGGGCGATCTTTCCTCCCCTTTCCCTTCCCATTTTCGTCACCTCAACCCCCCTCCCCACCCTCCTCCTTCCCCTTCTCCTTGGCAGTGTGGGTTCCGTGGGAAAGCATCAAAAGTGTAAAGTCTAGCACTGTTGGTTCCAGATTGTTTAGTTTCCTCCACAACCAGTGTGGGAGGGTCTGGTAGTGTACTTGGCTGATTGGTCAGTTAACCTCAACCAATTGGGAAGATCTGGGTTGTAAGATAATTTGCATTGAGTGAATGGGTGAGAGAGAATAAAACCAGTATGCAGAGGGGTTTCGTCCTTTTCTCCCTTGCCAAGAAGAAGCCAAAAGAGCCAGAGTGACAAGACAATACCAGGGGGCTGTAAGTATCTAATCAGCATCTATTTTTCGGACTTAGTTGAATGCTTGGTTCCTGGTATTGGATTCTGTGACTAACACTTTTCCCCAGTGGGATTGTGTTCCGTCACATGAACATGAAGTGAATCTCACTTTAATTATTGAATTGTCAGCCAGGATCTGTGTGTGTGAACGATAGGTATTTGTTTAGATTTCTCCCAGATACTCTTGGGTGTATTAAACAGTGGTGGAGAAGTGGGACTTTGAATTTTTTTGCTCTTGGAAAATGACCTAGTCCTGCCTCTGTTTTCTCTAGATCAAAAGATGAATTGGAACCATGACTTAGTCCAGTCATGAGGCTGGAAGAGAAAAGGGCTGTTGGAAAACAGATTTGAAGAATAGGCAACTTAAAAGGGCACGACCAGTGTTAGTGGTAAATCATGGAGATTCTGAGAGTGTCTTATGGACAATGAAGTCAACACTTCTGTTGGCTAAGAATCAGTAGCCTGTACATAGTTGGTTTTGTCATATATTCCTTGTGGTAGCTTAGTGTGTTTGACACTGTAATTTTCTTGGCTTGCATTATTAGTTGTTGTAACACTTGGATGTTCTCAGTGCTACTGGGACATATTTACTTTGGTCATTGTTGGTTATCACTGCTCTGATTTGTCCTTTTTTACTTCAATTCAGTTTGCGTGTCTCGGATGTTGTTGTGATTATATAGTCTGTTTTACTTTGGTTAATTGAACTCAGTTATTATTTCATGAATCCTGAAAGTTTGGTGGCTAATTTAAGTCAAGAAACCCCAAGGCATTAAATGAATTGATCTAAAAGTGAGTAATGTATGGAGGTTCAGTTCCATAGGGAAACATGTCTTTTCTGTTTATTTTTCACAAAAGACTAACTGCAGTACAGATTTATGGTGTTTGTGTTTACACTGAACAATAGTAATTGAAATGGGTTTAAGTACATTACTTGTAATTGTTTGTACTGGTGTTTTGTTTTGTTTTTGTAACTTAGTTCCTGAAGTTCTGGAAACAGTTTGGTGTTAGTTGAATTGTAATGTTGTATCACAAGAACATTATGACACTTTTGGCTGATGTGGTATTGCACAGTTAATGTAACTGGAATGTGTTGATGCAGATACCATGACTTGTGAGAGAGCATAGCCAGCATGTATATGGCTTAAATGTATTTGAGGCTAGTGACTGAGGGAAAAGTAGTTAAAATACACAATGTAGTCAGTACATGACTAAAGGGAGTACTGGTTTAGGGTATTTGGGTATCACCCCTCCCCCTCTTTTCTGTTTTCTGCAGGTTGATATTATGGTATGATGCTTGGACATGTTTGGGTTTACAGGTTGTGCATCTTGGCTTACATAAATGATAATGTTCAGTAACATGTCAGTGGTGTGTCAATTGTTGACATACTGTGGGAACAATGTAAGCATTCAGTCACAAAGAAACACAGAGATTATGTGTGTTGCATCTGTGTAGAATGTTTTGGTTGCAACAGTTGGAGTTATTTTGAGGTATGACATACCTATTTTGTATGTTAGGTGGTGATGGTTATATTCAAGGTGAACAAATCTACAGGCTAACTGTATGTTCATGCTTTTCCATGTGTGTGCACATGGGTGATAATGCAACATGGGGAACATGTGTGACTTGGTAGTTGTGATTACCATGTGCTGTAGTCATGTGTTATATGCCAGTGGGGTAACACATAGCTGTATGTGTTCAATAAGACTTGAGACCACTGACAGGCAGTCCTATGTTGGTGCACACAGGTTGCTATATATTTACCAAATTACTTGGTAACTATATGATTCCCATGTAAACATTTTACCAATGAGATACTTTGCAGAGACAAAGTACAGATTTGTTCAGTCTTAATGGAAAGAGCTATTACTGTATGGTGATTTAATTGGAGTTAAACACTGGGAATGTCGGGAACAGAACAAAGGACTGTATGCGACATTCGTCGATCTCACGAAAGCTTTCGACACTGTGAGCAGAAAAGGTCTGTGGGAGATCATGAAACGTCTAGGATGCCCCCCAAGATTCCTCAGCATGGTCATCCAACTACATGAGGAACAGCGTGGACAGGTCAGGCACAGCAACGACCTTTCGGAGCCCTTCCCAATTGGAAATGGAGTGAAACAAGGTTGTGTCCTCGCGCCGACCCT
This sequence comes from Babylonia areolata, assembly GCF_041734735.1. Classification (NCBI taxonomy): domain Eukaryota; kingdom Metazoa; phylum Mollusca; class Gastropoda; order Neogastropoda; family Buccinidae; genus Babylonia; species Babylonia areolata. The sequence goes on along the minus strand of NC_134902.1, from coordinate 10,286,022 downwards.
CTTCACGATCTTCTTCAGCATGATGCTCCAACAGGCCACTGAAGATCTTGGCGACGACGACGGTATCTTCATCAGATACCGCACTGATGGCAGCCTATTCAACCTGAGGCGGCTACAGGCCCACACCAAGACACTGGAGCAACTCATCAGAGAGCTTCTGTTTGCCGACGATGCTGCCCTCGTCGCCCATACAGAAGCGGCCCTGCAGCGTATAACGTCCTGCTTCGCAGAGGCTGCGCAGCTCTTCGGCCTAGAAGTCAGTCTGAAAAAGACAGAAGTTCTCCACCAGCCTGCCCCACTGGAAGAATTCCACACTCCTCACATCAACATCGGTGAGACAGAGCTAAGTCGGTCCACCAGTTCAGCTACCTAGGCTGCACCATCTCGTCTGACGCCAAGATCGACAAGGAGATTGACAACAGACTTGCAAAGGCAAACAGCGCATTCAGCAGGCTGTACAAGAGAGTGTGGAACAACAAACACCTGAAGAAAGACACAAAGATCAGCGTGTACAGAGCTGTTGTACTGCCCACCCTGTTGTATGGCTCCGAAACCTGGGTCACCTACCGGCACCACATACGACTGCTTGATCGCTTTCACCAGCGCTGCCTTCGCACCCTCCTCAGCATCCACTGGAGTGACTACATCACAAATGTCGAGGTCCTGGAGCAGGCAAAGACTATCAGCATCGAGGCAGTGCTGCTAAAGACCCAGCTACGTTGGGCAGGGCACGTGTCCAGGATGGAGGACCACCGCCTGCCCAAGATCGCACTGTATGGCGAACTGTCCACTGGCCACCGTGACAGAGGAGCACCCAAGAAGAGATACAAAGACTCCTTGAAGAAAGCTCTCGGTGCCTGTCACATTGACCATCGCCAGTGGTCCGCAGTAGCCGCTGATCGAGAGACCTGGCGACGCACCATCCACCAAGCTGTCTCCTCCTTCGAAAACAACCGCAGGGCCAGCCTTGAGGACAAACGCAGAAGGAGGAAGAACCACGACGCTGCAGCCGCGAACCCAGACCAGACTTTCGCTTGCAACCGCTGCGGCCGACTCTGCTTTTCCCGCATTGGCCTTGTCAGCCATGAGCGTGCCTGCATCAGACGTGGACAACGCCCTTCCTAGATCTTCGTCAGCGAAGCCAGGCCATGAAAAAAAAAAAAAAAAAAGAAACACTGGGAGTTTGTAATTGTCTGCCACATACTTGGTTCTGCCACATACTTGGTGTGACAGCTATTATTCTATGGTGGTTTGACAGGAGTTAAATACTGGGAGTTAGTATTTGTTAGCCATATATTTGGTGCACATTAACTTATATGCCACTGATTGTTGATGGTAAGCTATATGAAGCTTGTTTTACATTCTTACATAGATCTCTTTGAGAAGAGAGTGTACAGCTAGACATTGAGTGTCAGAATGGAGAAAGGTTATCTGTGGAATTGTTTACTTGTCCAGACAACATAATGATATTTCTGTTACATCAGTGCAATTATGTCTAGCATATGTTTTGGTATTGATTTAACCTGGGTTTTAATATTGTGTGTGTTCCAGGTGTGCTGATAAGTTAGAGAAATAAACACCTCAATTCATCTTTCTAAAAGACCCTGCTGTGGTACGAGGAGAGAGTGGATTGTGCACCTATCCTCTGCTGTTATCCTACTCTACCTCTTCACCTTCTACACCTACCCCTACTCAACCCCTACCCCCACCACTACATACCCCCTTTTAACATTTGAAGTGGGTGACACTCGACTGTGTGGTCCCAGTCTCCCCATTTAAGCCCACAGCACACTCAACTCTGGGTAGGAGCCGGCCACGGGCCGAAAAACCCACCTCCGCTGGGATTCGAACCCGCGTCCTCCCAGCCGTCAGTCCGCGACGCTAACCACTTCGCCACGGCGGCTGGTTACACAGTTAAGTTCTATATGGTACAAATATAGACATGCATAAGCAATTCAGCTGATTTGCATACGCTCAGAAGCACACAACCTCAGCTGCATCAAATATCCATGCGTCCGCCATCAGTCTCCATTTCACACTCGTTCGCACACAACCTCAGCTGCATCAAATATCCATGCATCCGCCATCAGTCTCCATTTCACACTCGTTCGCACATGATCACAACACAAGATCACAAGATAATTTATTGTCCTTAAATGGAGATGCTTGGTGTGGTGGCACACAGTTAAATTCTATATAGTACAAATATATGTGACGGGGTGGTAAGGTGGTGTTAGATAAGGTGAAGACAGGTAGAAGGTGTTGTGCAGAAGAGAGCTGCAGCCAGGCAAGGTAGACTCGGGAAGGCGGTGCGCCGGTTTTTCTTCTTTTATTCTCTCATTCTTCCAGACCAGGAGAGTTCTCTATTAGTCTGGCACTCGCTCACTCGTTATATTCTGTTCCGCCGAACCGCAAAGCCAGCGCCGCGAAGCGACTCACGAAACCGGCCCTCCGCGAGCCTTGAGGGGCCAAGCTTGTGTTTGTTTGACCAAATTTAGCGGCTTCAGACTTTCGGCTCGGGGAACTAACATAGACATATTATATATCACACAAAACTACAAGAGACGAGCATTTTCTTAAGCTAAACCATTTTCTACAAAAATAATGTAGTTAAAAACTGTAAACAAAAAGAGTCACTGAATGAACGAGCTTTTAACGAGTTCATGTATCATTTTTGTACATTACAACAATTAATACATCGCGATATGTAATATAATTGCAACAGTTAAGTAACTGAACATCCTGAATTTCCAACTATATAAAAATCATCTATAGAATCTGTTTCTAGAATAAAGATTTTTTATGTCAAAATTCAAGAGAAAACTCAACGGACAGCTCCCGTGTCGGCACCGCTTGGCGATGCTTTTGGCACTTGTGATCGACAATGAAATACTTCGTTTAAACCAACTACAACACAACTATACATGTATGATACGAATCAGATTGATAACAGAAATGCAAACATCTGCAAGACACGCTATAAAAATGTCTAGGTATTGTAAAAACGTATTTTGCTCAAATCGGCACTGACGAATTCCAATGGCTTGAAGAAGAGATAGTTTTGTGGCGCCGAAATGCCGTCAGACATTTGGTACCATCGCATGCCTATAACTTAGGTGTACACGGAAAGCAGTACACGAGAAGAAGCTTAATCATTTACATTTTAATGCACAATCTAAATTCCACGGCAACTATATCGATTTATAGAAAACGAAGGTATTTTGTATGCTTCAACTGAGTGGATTTCGAAGATCGCGCCAAAACTCATTCACATAAATATTAGTTTAAAAAAAGTTATAGGCTTTCTGGCCAAATGATATCATTACATTTGAGAAGTATGATCGTTCTGAAGTCCCATAACATAAAAACTATAATCTCATCTACAAGGAAGTGTTTATAATTTAACAAATTGATGAAAAAACTGTCCGAAACAAATCCAGCCATAAACCCTGGATTACCCCCCACATCAAGTCAATGAAAAGAAAACTCGCTCGGAAATTTAGAAAGAGCAAAACCTCATCTGACCCCTCAGTAAGACGACAGTACCAACAGATGAAGGGCAAAGTACAGCGGGAACAACGTCATGCATACTGGACTTACATCAACAACATCATTGATCCTCCCAAAAGCGATGATGAGCAGTTGAAAGGGAGCAACCAAAAGCGATTCTGGAATTACATCAAATCTCTCAGACGTGACAGTACAGGGGTATCTCCACTTCGAGACCAAGGAAGATTATTTGCATCCCCAAAAGAAAAGGCCAACATTCTAAACCACCAGTACAAGTCAGTCTTCACGAGAGAAAAAAGCAGCAAAATCCCAACACCATCGGGAGTGTCCTACCCTGCAATGGCCGAGATCACGATCGACAAGGAAGGGGTACGCAAATTGCTGAAGAACATCAACCCATATAAAGCAGCAGGACCTGATGAGATTCCAGCAAAAGTGTTGAAAGAGTGCGCAGATGAGATCGCGCCCCTGCTCTCTATTATCTTCACCAAATCACTGGCAGATGGATGTGTACCAGACGACTGGAAAATGGCGAACGTGACAGCAGTTTTCAAAAAGGGCAATCGTAACTCTGCTGCTAACTACAGACCGGTCTCCCTCACCAGCATATGCTGTAAGATGCAAGAACACATCCTAGCAAGCAACATCATGTGCCATCTGACCCAACATGAAATACTTGATAACCCACAACATGGGTTTAGAGCCAGAAGGAGTTGCGAAACTCAACTGCTAACATTGTTCCAAGACATCGCCAAAAACCAGGACAACAGACAGCAGACCGACATGGTAATCCTGGACTTCTCCAAAGCCTTTGACAAGGTCCCCCACAAACGCCTCCTCCGTAAGCTAAACCATTATGGTATACGAGGATCGACGTTAGACTGGATCAAGGCATACCTTTCTGACCGCACCCAAATCGTCGTAGTTGACGGCGAAAAATCTGAGCCAGCACCTGTCATCAGCAGAGTCCCACAGGGGACAGTTCTAGGCCCCATCCTATTTCTGATTTACATCAACGATCTGCCTCAGAACATCAAGGCCAATATTAGATTGTTCGCTGATGACTGTATAGTCTACTCCACCATCAAGACAATCCAAGACTGTAAAATGCTCCAACGAGACCTCAACACCCTGTCTGACTGGGAACAGCGTTGGGGAATGGAATTCCACCCAGAAAAATGTAATGTCCTTACCTGTACAACATCAAGGAACCCCATCAGCTACAACTACAAATTAAAAGGACACACCCTCGAGCATGTTGACAGCGCAAAATATCTCGGCGTCGACATAAGAAATGATCTAAACTGGAAAGAACATGTTACAAGAGTCACCAACAAAGCCAATAGCATGGTAGGCTTCCTAAAAAGGAATCTAAAAACATCCAATAAAACCACCAAAGCCAATGCCTACCAAACTCTTGTACGCCCGCACCTGGAGTATTGTTCATCAGTCTGGAGCCCGTACAAAGAAGGTCAAAAGAACAAGATTGAAATGGTGCAAAGAAGAGCAGCACGTTATGTACACAGTGACTACGGGCGGACCAGCAGCGTAACACACATGCTGCAAGAACTAGGATGGGAATCCCTCGAATCACGGCGGAACAGACAAAGGCTGACCCTGATGTATAAAATGGTCAACGGCATTGTAGACATCCCTCCAGACAAATTTCTCAAGAAAGGATCCGGCAGAACAAGATCAAATCATCGACACAAATTTGTCCATCTTAGCTCCTCCTCTGACCCTTATAAATACAGTTTTTTCCCATCAACCATCCCCGTCTGGAACTCCCTGCCTGCAACAGCAGCAGAGGCTCCCTCCTTGGCAGCTTTCAAGAGGGAGCTGAACAAGATCACAGTTTAGTCCCCCCCCCCCCCCCCTTTTTTTTTTTTTTTTTTTTTTTTCCCCCGGAGGGACGCTGCGAGTGACGGTGGGAGAGAGTATGTATACATGCTCTTTCTCATTGTCACCCCCTCCGGAGGAAAAGATAGGTCTAATTAGGTTTTAGTTAGGTATTTACGCCTCTGCGCACACAGGTCATTAATAGTCAGTAATGACGGCTGACCTTCCAATTTGAAGATTGAAATCATAATACGGTTCCCTGTAAAGGGAGATAACTTGTGACCGATTTACAACTTCCTTAGTGACCTTCGGCGAGTCACAAACGTCGTCTGCTAAGCTGGCCCAACGAAGATCGTAGCCAACCCGGCTACATATAGACATGCATAAGCCATTCAGCTGATTTGTATACGCTCAGAAGCACACAACCTCAGCTGCATCAAATATCCTTGTGTCCGCCATCAGTCTCCATTTCACACTCGTTATAAAAAATTACTAAAAACATGTAAAACGACCTTCAAATATAAACAAGTAGGTTACAATAATAAATAAGTCCCAAAATCAAGGAGAGTTTATAACATAGATGAATAAATCAAATACATAAATAATGGCACACATACATGAATCAGTGCACTTTGCTTTCACGTGCAATAAACTACTGCTTTGAACAGCATTGCTTGCGTTGGGAAACAATGGTGTACCCATTCTTTGTCCAGTGTGACAGATACAAAATGAAAGACGTATGCCTTTTTTGTCCGCCCAAGATACACACTCTCCAGTAAAATATGAATGTTCCCCTCTATCATTACAGATTCCCTTCAAATTTCAAGATCCACTCGCTCTGCTCAAACTCATCGGATGGGAGGATTATTGAATTTGGAGTTTATTATGTAAGTGCAAGATTACCTCTAGCAACAGAGGTAAAAACTGAATATTTCTTTTTTTATATTTTGTATGCATGAATGCACAAGTACATCAGTGCTGCTTTAAACTGTCAAGAAAAACACGAAGAAATCAGAGAGAAGTAAAAAGAAAGACTTCACCAAGTGGAAACGGTAGAAGTGTCATTGGCTCGCTGTGTACCCTGATCTCCGATATTTTGGGGGTGCAATTGACCCTGACTGGGCTTCTTGCCCCGAATTACCCTGCATGCATTTTGTATTACTGATTTGCCTAAAATAGCAAATGTTGATATCCCTTCCATTCAAACATGTCAAACTTTGACCTGGAAATATTTGTCATTGAACTATGCTCATTCCAGGTAATATTTTGATGTGTCTCATTTTGAAGAGGTGGATGCATGTTAATTTAAACATGGGCGAAAAGACAGCAAAGGGAGCAAACTGACTTGGGGCGAACTGGTTGGGGCTGACATGGGGGCGAAACGACCAGATACAAAGGGGGAGGGGAGGGGATGGGAATGGGTGAATGTGTGTGCGCGCGTGTCACCTTCGAATTCGTGTCGTCAGCACTTGCTGAGCTCTTCAGGCACCCGTTTACTGGCGAAGGGACTCCACTCCTTTCCACACTGACAACATGGCTGGTTACATCAGAACGTTGCACAGAGATTTCATCTACCCAGCTGCCAGGCTTTATCGTTCTACTTTGAAACCAGGCCTGCTAGACAGATTGCAAAATCAGACATGTCTAACGCGTGCGCTCAGTTTAACGTCAACCCGACATCGTTATGATGATGTTTTTCGTCAATCAGTGGAACGACCAGAAGATTTTTGGGCGGAGGCTGCAGAACAGATCGTGTGGACAAAAAAGTGGGACAAAGTTCTCGATGATTCCAATCCCCCCTTTTCGAAATGGTTGGTGATTGCTTTATTTGGTTCATAGACACGAGTTAGATCTTTATATGTGATAAATTTTCAGACGTTCTTTTTTCACTTTAAAAAAAAATCAGACTGCCAGGGTCACGATGAATGAATGAAAAATGCTTGTTTACTTTCATGACCCGCTTTGACCCGGGTTGGTGAACTTTTCTGAGTAAGGGTTATCTTCTTCTTCTTCTTTCCCTAACACGACCAACATCGACTTAAAATTTTTTTTTAATCTGTTTCAGTCATAACATGTAACCAAAAAAACCAAAACAAAGCAAAACAAAAACAACAACAACAAAACAACAAAAAACAACAACCAAAAATAAATGAATAAAAAAATTCACAAAACAGACATTCTAACACTGTAACAGTGAAAGAGACCAACATTTGTGAACCTACCAATCTGTTTTTGCGTTACACAGAGTAAATAAGGATTTGGTTGCATAACAGTGTCACTTACAAATAATTACATGTCAGAGAGAGATTCTATAAATAAGGAAAAAGTTGATTAGTAGAACATAATATCCATACAGGCGAAGGTCAACATGTGATTCACAGTGATAGAACATATCAATGATTTTCATTTACACACAATACCCCCCACCCACAACCCCACCCACAAAAAAATGCAATACTGCCAGAACATATATTGTTTTTCAGGGATGAGATTGAGAGTCACAGTTTATCAGACTTGTAGGAGGCTGTCACCTGAGAGAGAGAGAGAGAGAGAGAGAGAGAGAGAGCACTATTGTAATTACCTTAAATCTTGGTTTGATTACACATACTTAATCTTCACTCCATCTTGTTGTTGTCTTTTTTCTTTTTCTTCTACATTATTGCAGTTTCTTGTTATTTTAGATCATTGTTTATTTGTATCTTTCTTTTTGTCTACCATACACTTTATTTTCATTCCTTGTTCCTGGTCATTTTCTTCCTTTTAGCAGTTTTTAAATAAATGAAATAATCTTGTTTTTTCTCTTTCTTTAAATATCTCCTCACTTGCATGTTTATTAGATGGATCTGAAAATTGTTGAAATCTGCTATCAAAGAGATGAGACTCACAAACCAGCGTAGTTTCATTTTTATTTTTATTAAAATTTCTTTTTTTACAGTATTACTTGTTGAAAAAATTGCCTCTTTCATGATGTGTGTGTGCGTGCGTGCGTACGTGCATGTGTGTGTGTGTGTGTGTGTGTGTGTTCTTGGTTATTTTTTTGTCAGTTTTTTTACACCCAACTTTTTCTTTTCAACAATAAGGTTTTATATTGATTTAGTTTTTCTTGACCCTATTTTTTATTAATATATTGCACACACACACACACACACACACACACACACATAATATGGATGCCATTTCAGGTTCAGTTAAACTATTTCTTTTGTGACAGAGTCTGCAAACAATCATTTTGGGATGAAATGCAATGTCAGAAGCTTGGCAAAAAAAGCAGTGGATATGAAATATGGCAAGAGCAAAAGTTATTAAGGTATGTTTGAAGTATTTATTATTCCAGTTTTCCCAACCGTCAAATGTGTGACTTGCAGTCTATAAACAATCAATCTAGGATGAAACCCAATGTCATATGCTTGAAAAATAAGTCATGAAATATGGTAAGAACAACAGTTATTAAAGTAAGTGTGAAACATTTTTTTAATTCCAGTTTTCCCGACTGTGAATCAAATGTGTGACATGCAGACAGTACTTGCATTGTGCATATGTTTATTTCAAGAAGACAGAAATAAAACATTAATAAAAAGTATGATTATGATCATTGTACATCACTTTTGTGCATATATATATATCATAGTTTACTCACACTCTAATTTCTGTATTTTGAGCCATGATTCCATCTGACAATCACTCGTGGCGTCTTGTGTCCTCATGCACATGAACTTTTCAGAAGTATCCAATACCCTTTTGCGCTTGAAAACATGACCTATTTCATATACAAAGAAGGCTGATGACACTTGCTTACACTGGAAAAGTGAATTTAAGTGGAAAAAGTGGTTGTGTCAATCAATTTGAATGATTTGAGAAAGCCAGATTTTTTCATATCCACTTTTTTACATGAAGTGAGAGTGAAGTGAGGAGGATTTTGTAATTAGAGAGCCCTTCACACTTTGAGACTAGGAAAGAGGTGGGCAGCACAAGAAAAAGTTTCTTTTTTGTATAAAATGCCTTTGAATATCCGTTCCTTTAACAGAATAGCAGTAGTTGTATTTGATTTGGTTTATGATAATTTGGCTTATTATGAAAATCAGGCTAATAATCTCAAAACCAAGTGTTTTTTGACTCACTTGTGTAAACAAAGTGAGTCTATGTTTTAATCCGGTGTTTGGTTGTGTGTGTGTGTGTGTGTGTGTGTGTGTGTGTCCGTGGTAAACTTTGACATTGCCATTTTCTCTGCAAATACTTTGTCAGTTGACATCAAATTTGGCATAAAAATAGGAAATAATCAGTTCTTTCCAGTCATCTTGTTTAAAACAATCTTGCACCTCTGGGATGGGCAAAAAAAAAAAAAAAAAAAAAAGAAAAAGAAAAAAAAAGAAGAAGCCAAATTATATGCAAACTGAATTTACTGTTATATTTTTTATTATTTTTATTCTCTAAACTTGGCACTTTGATCTGATATTCTGACACAACAACAAGAGCAGTCATTTTTAATTTTATCATTTTTTGTTCAAACAGGAACTTCTTATTGCTAAGCATGGAAGTAATATTTATTTTGCATGTCTTTGGTGCAGATAGTAAAAAAGGGAAATTAATCAGTAATTAATGCTAGGGGGGTTCATTTGCTTTAAACTGATCTTTCTCATCTTAAACATTACATTTTGAAATTATACTCAATACATAAAAAGCATTTGTGCTTTACTCTCAGTGTACAGGGCTTTCACAATGTTCATTCGCCCAAGTGGTCTTTTTCGGAAAATACTAAAATCAATACTACGAGTGGACTTTATAGATCTATTGGCTGAGCCCTGAAGATCATGGGTAAAAAATCAATTGCGTACACATATTTATACATATTCTAAGTGCGTGCTCATATTCCTCGCGAACGCGATCGGATGATGCCATTTTGTTTCAAGTTGTTGACCTGCCCGTTCAATTCTATATTCAATCGACAATACACGATAACATGTGATGGAAAGTTGGAGGAGACTGTTAAATATTTATTCAGAGAAAGATTTGTGAACGCCTGATCACTTACTGGATTATGCCCCAAACTGCCATAAAAATATCCAGAAAATCAGTTGGAATTCACAGTTAAAAATAATAAACCATGAGAGTTAATACCCTTGAATTGATGAAACGTAAAACTTTCCAGACTTGACTTTTCTCAAAATGAAGTTCTTTTCACTTCATACGACTTTTAGAAGTACTTGTACTTGGCTCTACATGTTATTAGTGTAACAAAATACTCAATTTTCGTATCAACTTTAAAACTATAAAACTAGAATTAACATAAAAGAGAAATTGAATCGACCGTGTCAACGGGTGTAACTAAACTTGTACATCTATCTAGATCCAGAGAAAATGGCTAACTGTTGCAGTGTGATTGCGGCAATAGCCACGTCTCCTTTACCGCGGACTTAAAAAGAATTTGTAATTGCCCTTAAAAATTTTTTGAATGCCCAAGATACACCAGAATAATATGATTTAAACAGCATTCTCATTGCGAATACTGCAATCGATTTATCGCCCTTTAAAAAAATCATGTTTAAATATTATATTTTTTAATGTCAGCTAAGGAGCCACGATAGTGTAATGGGTAAGACAGTTTCTTCTCACCCGAACACGCGGGGTTCGAATCAGGTGTTAGGACTTTTTTTTTCTTTTTTTCTTTTTCTTTTAACCCAAAGTTTTATAGAACAGAACACATTTTAACGATTACAATTTTTTAAAAAGTGTATCACAAGTGAGTCTTGAAGGCCTTGCCTCTCTTGTTTTCACCTGGCACTAATCAAGTGACAAATAATATTTATTTCTTCATAATTCTAAAAAAGATTCAGTCTGTTATCGAAGTATAATGTTTGACAAAAGAGTTTAATAGATCAACAAAGAATGGGCCTTCATCATTAGGGTGGATGATATCAAGAAGGTATTAGTTTTTTTCTACAACTTTGTTTTGTTGTCATATACATCAGCAGTAGCGTCGCAACATCACAGCTAACTCTTTTTTTTCCGCTAAGGCATGTTTTTTCAATGACAGACAACCCCCCCAAAAAAACCCCACCACAACAACCCATTAGAAACAGCAAAAAAAGTTGTAAGTACCCTTTTTTCCATCAAGTTTTCAGCTGTGCTCCTTCTGTTTTTGCATGTATTTTGTTTTGACTTTCTTTTTTAAAAACGTTTTTTTTTTTTTATATTCAGTAGACCAGAGGAGTTTCCTTCCCCCGTTGGATGCTGGGGGTCTTTCAGTATAAGTAGCATCTCCGCATACTGGAAAATCTGTACTAGAAATTTCCTCTTTTATAGTGCTCTCTTCATTTCTGCTTTTTTCTTCCTTCACTGTTGTATCTTTTTTTGGCCTTCCCAGTCCATTCCCTTTCTTTATTTGAACAAGCCTTGACACTTTTTTCTCTTTTGCGCAGTTTATGATGTAACATGAAATAATATTATGTACTATCTGTGCTGTTATGCTCTGGTAGTGAGATTGTTAATACTGGGATGGGCATTAGCTGTCCATTCTGCAGTGTTATTTGCCTATGTGGACTTTTTAAATGTATTTTTTGTTTGGCTTTGAAATATTGTTTTTTTTCCTTTATGAGATTTTTTTTGTAATCTGGAGACGACGGGCACAATTGCCGAGTGGTTAAAAAGTGTTGGACTTTCAATCTGAGGGTCCCGGGTTTGAATCCTGGTAACAGCGCCTGGTGGGTAAAGGTTGGAGATTTTTCCGATCTTCCAGGTCAACATATGTGCAGACCTGCTTGTGCCTGAACCCCCTTCATGTGTATATGAATGCAGATGATCAAACATGCGCGTTAAAGATCCTGTGATCCATGTCAGTGTTCAGTGGGTTATGGAAACAAGAACATAACCAGTATGCACACCCCCGAAAACGGAGCATGGCTGCCAACATGGTGGGTAAAAATGGTTACATACATGAAAGCCCACTTGTGTACATGTATACAAGTGAAGGTGGGAGTTGCAGCCCACGAACAAAGAAGTTAACTGGAGATGATAAATAATGGGAAGGGCTGATGTCCTCAGGATGGCCTAATCTTATATGCCCTAATGAGCTCAATGGTTTTGATTAAGATAATGTGTCATGAACTATGTTTCTTCTTAATGATTTTTGACAGTTTTGTGTTTAATGCGGTTGGACATTTGTGCAGTTGGGCAGTTCTGATATGGCCTTGTGTGGTTGGCTTGACTTTAAGCAACAACAACAATAATAATAATGATAATGATAAGACATAGCTTGTTAGTTTGTTTTGAGGATGTTAGTTTTATTACATGTTTCATTGAGCAGTTTCTTGGAAGTGAAGATGTATCATTTAATTTCAGGATATCAAAAGTCCATTTTACATCATTACATGTGACATTATTTTTAACTTTTTTGATATTTTTTGTAATAATTACGGACTCTTCTAAAGTTCTAATTATAATGGTTATTTAAAAGTATTGTTTGTTAGTTTCTGTAATCAAAAGTGAATGTATTCTTGCAAAAAGGTGAATTTTATGATTTAGAGGTGCTTTGTATACAGATGCAAACTTTGTGTGCAGTGTCACAAATATGTTAAGTTAAAAATCTATTCCTTGACTTTGTTAAGCACAGATTAATACTTTTATTATTGTTTGCCTGTTTTTAGCTTGCTTATTCATCGCTATTACAATCTTATCTTTGTTCAGATTATAAATTGGTGTGAAATCTTTTGCAGTTTTGGTTGCCCATGTTACTTTGGACATTTTCAGATAAAAGCTACATTGAGACCAGCCAGTACACATGCCATCTTACATTTTATGAAAAAAATAATGTATAGCACACAATGGAGCATACATGTACCTTTCAGAAACCTCCCAGAAATTTAATTTTGTTTGCATGTTATTTTTTATCCTTAGGTCAAGTAATGGTCCCCACCTTTGGAGAGTGACATATACAAGTTTTAAGAAACTTATCTTTTGATAGTAGAAGAAAATAGACAATTATAATTCTTTCAGCTGTGGGCAAAACCCGACAGTGGTGAATTTGCATCACAACATGTACGTCACGGTGTGCTTGTGTCACAATAGCTGTGTAAGAGTGACCCTGGCAACATGTGAACAGATTCCTTGAGGAAGAAACGAAACTGTTCTGAAAATTTGGAAAATGTGATAGATTGATGCATTTGTTGTTCTTCTCTCTCTCTCTCTCTCTCACTCTCTCTCTCTCTCTATATATATATATATTCACACTTTCCATATACAAAGTTCATTGACCATTTGGGTATGGACAATTGCAAGCATGCACTTTCCTCCCCTTTTCTCTCTTTAGCCTATTTCTCTCAGTCTCTCCCTCACAGTAAACTCCTGCATGTGCAAACAGTGGCACTACATGCAGTGAAGCAAAACAGAAGCAAGGTGAGCTGCGTGACTACTGGAGAAAAACAAGAAACTCGCCCCCACAAAGCCCCGATACCCAGAGGACAGTGACCCCGAGCCGTGTTCAGTGCAATACACAATAGGACAGGCGGGACCATTCATGTGATCTGTCTTTTCTGACATTTAATGTGGAAAATCTGGCTGCTAAGGTCAAGGACTCTTTCTTTCATGAACTATGTGTCTAGCTTTGATTTTGCATGCTTAACAGAAACTTTCGCAGATAGCTCCTTTAATTTCAACGGACCGTTTCCTGACCATTTGAAGTTCACTGTCCCAGCTGTCAAACTTTCATGTCATGGCAGGCATTTGGGAGGAGTATTGCTGTTGGTCAAAAGAAAATGGTGTGATTTCGATTGCTACGTTGTTCCTGAAAATGGCCCTCTGTATGATTCTCTTGAACTGAAAGATGGCATCATGATTCTCAAAGAATGCATAATGCAAGTAATTGATAAGGATGACTTGTATATTGTTATGTTTGGTGATTTTAATGCAAGAACTGGTAACGAACAAACCAAATTTTCAAACATGGAAAACTGCACACCAGTATGTAAGCCTGATTAATTGTGAAGATGATTATTGCAGGTATTCTAAAGATTATAATATTGATAACTTTGGTTGATCACTGTTGGATCTGTGTTCTTATATGTTAAACAGTCATTTTGAAAGGGTTTTGTGCAGGTGATAGTAGAGGGGAGTTTACTTATATTTGTCCAAATGGAAATAGTGTTATCGATTATTTTATTATTTCAGAAAGTCTGTTTTCTAATAAATGTAATGTAAAAGTGATTGACCGCACCGAATCTTGGCATTCACCAGTTGAACTGCTCTGGCGTGACACAGAAAGGAAGGGAAATAATCCAATTGAATCAGAGCATTTCGAAGAGAGGATAGTGCGGTCAAATGATCTGCTACATGTATATCAGGAAGAGCTCCAGTCACTGGCCTTTAAAACATACCTAAATAACACAGCTGAGGTTATGAACTCTGATGTAAATGAATCTGTCAGTATTCTGGTAAAAGCATATGGAGCTGCTGCTTGCATGATAAAAGCTGTAAGCAGCAAGAAAAGACAATCTAATGACTGGTTTGACAATGAATGTGATCAGAAAAGAAGACTAGTTAAAAGAAAACTGAAGAAACACGAATATAACGAAAAACGACTGTTTTAACTAAAGCAAAATTTCAATAACCTAATGATTTTTGGCAAACAATCAGAACAGTCACACGTAAATCGATAATTTATAGTCAGATAACAAGTGAACAGTGGTATCAGCACTTCTCTAAGGTGTTCAGTATCATGGATGACAACCACAAGGATGACATTCCTGTTGACTGTGACCAAGAAAACGAACAATCAGAGCCTTTATTTGATAATGACATATCTAAAGAGGAGGTTATCAACAGTATCAGGAATCTGAAAGTGGGTAAAAGCACTGGTTCTGATAAAATCATCAGTGAGATGTTAAAATGGGTGCGAGTGATGATGTTGTTGACGTCCTTGTTCAACTTTTTAACTGGTTATTAAAAAATGGATTATTCCCAAAGGAGTGGTAAAAATCAAAGAAAGGGGACCAAAATATGCCTGACAACTATCATGGAGTAGCTCTGACCAGTATTATAAGCAAAGCATACACATGTATTTTAAACAAAAGATTAACAGTTTGGGCTGAAAAAGAAGAAAAGATAGTAGAAGAGCAGGCAGGTTTTAGGGCGGGTTACAGTACAGAAGATCATATATTTACACTTTATAGACTTGTACAGAAATATTTACAAAAGAATAGTAAGCTTTGCATTTGTAGACTTTAAAAAGGCTTTTGATTGAGTGGATAGAAATAGGTTATGGGATGTTTTAAGGAAATCGGGTATAAAGGGACATTTATATAAGGCTGTTGAAGGAATCTATAAATCTGTGCTTGCATGTGTGCGTGACAAATGTTTGTATTCCGATCTTTTTGATTGTCCACGGGGAGTTAAACAGGGTTGCTTACTTAGTCCTATGTTGTTCTCTTTTCTTATAAATGATTTGGCAGTGGAATTATCAAAAATGGGCAAACATGGCATTCAAATTATACCTAACACTGTTTAAATTTTCTTATTACTTTTCGCAGATGATGTGATACTCATGTCAAGCACACTGGTAGGTCTGCAGAATGAATTGAATGTTTTAAAACATGAAGCTGACCGTTTATGTCTCACAGTTAATTTAGATAAAACAAACATTATTGTGTTTCGTGGAGGAGGAATTTTGTTTAATGTCCCGTCACACATATTTGTGATTGAAGACATTTTGTAACAGTATTTATGAATACATTTGATTATTATCAGTTTGAAGGGGTGGGAGATGTGAATGAATGGAGGGTTGGGGGAAACTGGGCAAATGAGGGTGAAATTTGAAAAAAAATTCTAAATACAATTACAGGAAATTATTTAAAGGACTTAGTAAAAGAGAAGTCGTTAAACTGACAAGCGAAACATCTGATAATGACTGCAAAAAGTCAAAAACATCAACGTTCTCAGTCACTTGTGAAGACACACATAAGGCTTCATAAAACTACAGTAAAAAATTATATGCTGAATTGTCAGGTTACTAAAGCATATGCACTTGACATTAGAACAATACTTGGTCCGTAATGAATTTGATAATAGTCTGAGAGCTAAACTCAGAATTGGTCTGCGAATTGAACCAAAGTCTGAGAGAGTCAACTGATGAGGTTTTAGACTTGAATTCAAGCACCTATAAAAGTCTCTTTCTAGTATATTGCTTATTTCGTTGTATGACAATGGGCAATATACTTTTATACAATCTATATGATTCTTTGCTCCCCTTTTTGCTGCCCTGTCTGCTTGGTCGTTATAAAGGAATCCAGTATGGGATGGTATCCAACAAAAATCCACATTTGTACCCTTCACAAATAGGGAGTACAATAAATACCTAATTTCAAACAATAAATCTTCTCTTTGATTATTCTCAAAAAGGAGCAAACTTTTTAAAACAGATTGAGAATCAACACAGAATAGGATATTACTTACTATGATTGGTATAGCAACAAGATGATTTAAGGCCATAAGGATGGCCACCATTCAGCTGTAAAAAATGAATGTCCCTTACCTAATTAATATGCTTTTTCTGTTTTTAGGTCAGGAATGACAAAAACAGATCCTGCACTGCTATCATCCAGGACTGAGCCATCAGTGTAAACTTTTAAGTGATAATCAAAATTTCCTTCTAATTCAATTCTGACAGATGCTGCTATTATATGTGGAGATTCTCCTTTTGTTGTGTCAGAAACACATATGTTGACGTTTGCTTTTGTTAACTCCCAGGGAGGGACAGGTGGCACCAGAACACGAGGCACCATATCATGTAAATCTATGTCTGAAGAACTTAAAATATCTGATACATATGTGCGAATGGTTTCGTATGGGTGGATATTTGTCGAGGAGTGAAAAGTGGCTGTATGGTGAACACGACATTAAAATATCAAATGCTTATAAATATTTAGGGATGGTATTCATGACTAAATGTTGCCTCACTACTTCCCTTGACGAACCATGCAGAAAAAGTAAAAGAGGAGTAATGGATATTCTGAACGCCATGAAACGCCTGGGTTAATAATAATAATGGTATTTATATAGCGCTGGATCTTGTGCAGAGACAAATCAAAGCTTTCGCACCAGTCATTCACACGCATGCATAACTCTAATACTGTAGAAACTAAAGACAAGGAAGGGCAGGCAAGGGAGGCTGTTTTGGGAAGAGGTGGGTTTTAAGGCCAGACTTGAAAGAGCTGAGTGTGGAGACTTGACGAAGCGAAAAAGGAAGTTCATTCCAATCGCAAGGTCCAGAAACAGAGAAAGAACGGCGGCCAATAGTCGAGTGTTTGAATCTGGGTATGCGTAAACAGAGTGGATCCGAGGCCGATCGTAGTGAGCGAGATGGAGTGTAGAGGTGAAGGCAGCCGCAGAGATAGGAAGGGGCAGTTTTGTGAATGCATCTATAACATAGAGTGCTGATCTTGTACTTTATTCGGTGTGAGACAGGGAGCCATTGGAGATGTTGCAAAAGAGGAGTGATGTGCTCAGATCTTTTCTTTCTGAGGACGAGTCGGGCAGCAGAGTTTTGTATGCGCTGAAGGGGCTGAATGGATGAAGCAGGCAGACCAGACAATAGAGAGTTACAGTAGTCAAGGTGAGAGAGAATGAGAGAAACGACAAGTCTAGATGTTGCGTCAGTGGACAGATATTTCCGGACGGCACTGATGCGTCGCAGTTGACAGTAGCAGGACTGACATGTCTGACTGATAAATTTTTGCATGGACAGTGTATTGTCAAGGACAACACCGAGGTTCCTGACTGACATGGAAAGAGGGATGGATGTACTGCCAAGTTTGATTGTGTCAATTGTGATGGAAGACAGTTTTTGTTTAGTTCCTATGATCATTGCTTCAGTTTTGTCCGCGTTCAACTGTAACTTATTTCGAGTCATCCAGTTTTGAATGTCCAGGAAGCAGTTGGATGTTTCTTGCAAGAGCGACAACAATTTTTCAGGGGTATCACTCTTCTGGAGTTGAGTGTCATCAGCATAAGAATGATGACTGATATTATGGCGGTTGATAATTTCAGCGAGAGGAGCAGTGTACAGTGTGAAGAGCACTGGGCCTAAAACAGATCCCTGTGGGACTCCATGTTCGATTTTAACAGGTTCAGATTGGAAATGATCAACAGTGACAGACTGGAATCGATCAGTGAGATAAGATTTGAACCAGTTTAGAACAGTGCCGTTGATACCAAATGTAAAATGAAGACGGGAAAGAAGGATTGAATGGTCTATCGTATCAAAGGCGGCTGACAAGTCGAGGAGAGTGAGAAGGGAAATTTTTCCTGAGTCGGACGCTATCAGTAGATTGTTCAGAATGTGGAGGAGAGTGGTTTCGGTGCTATGGTCAGCGCGATAGGCAGACTGAAATGGGTGGATGAGATTGTTGAAACAAAGGTGGTTGTTAAGCTGCTTGAGGACAGCTTTTTCAAGGAGTTTGGACATGAATGGAAGATTAGAAACTGGTCGATAGTTTTTTAAAATGTTTGCGTCAAGGTTGGGTTTCTTCAGAAGAGGCCGGACGATCGCAGTTTTGAAAGTGGATGGAAACGTTCCAGTGAGAAGGGATGAGTTGACAATATTAGTGATTGTGGGGAGAAGATGTGAGACACATTGGGAAAAGACCGAGGCTGGTATAGGATCGAGCTCACAGGATTTTACTGTCATTTCTTTTAGGATTTCATGAACTTCTGTTTCAGTCAATGGATTGAAGGAATGGAGAAGAGGGCCGCTGAATTGAGGATCAGGATGAACAGGTTGGAAAGACATTTGGTCTAAGATGGTACGAGTATTTTGGACTTTGTCGAAAAAGAAAGAGGAGAAGACATTGGGGAGTTCAGATAAAGTGTAGGTAGAAGGAAGAGGAGTCCTTTTTGCAGTTCCGAGAAGATTTGACATGACAGAGTAAAGAGATTTGGTGGATGTGGCATCGAGAACTTGAGAAGAAAAGAAGTTTGTTTTTGCTGATGAGATCATATGTTTGACTTTGTTTTAATTTTTTTCGGAATATTTGATTGTGGACTTGCAGTTTTGTTGATCGCCATCGTCTTTCCAGTTGGCGACGTTTGCGTTTTGCAAGTCGAATGTCTTGTGTGTACCATGGGGCGGAGGGTCTGTCAGGGAGCATGCGGGTAGTGGGGGGTGCATGTTCATCCAGCAGTTGAGAGAGGACAGTGTTGTAATGTGTGGATACGTCGGTAAGGGAAGAAATTTTGGAAAGGCATTCAGCAGCTTGAGAAGAAAAAGTGTTAATGTTGATGGATTTCAGGTTGCGACGAGTAACAGATTTTTTGGTTCTGGTAGGTTTTGAAATATTAAGCAAGAATATAACAGCAGAATGGTCGGAAGAAAGTTTGTCAGTTACAGTCACTGACGCAACCATGGCATCAGACTCACGTGCAATTAGCCAGTCCAACGTATGGCCAGATCTGTGTGTTGGTTCTGTAACGAACTGAGAGAGAGAATGAGTGGACAGAGATTGGCATAGGCGTTTGACATCAGTGGAAGTCTGGTTGTCGAAATGAAAATTGAAATCTCCGAGGATAATAAGTTTGCCAGAACGAAGGTTGTAGTAATCAAGTAGTGTTCGGAACTCATCGTGAAACTGAGAAGATGTTAGGTTATTTTTACGACTAGGCGGAGGACGATAGAGACAACAGAAGATGATTGAGTGACCGGGAACACTGAGAGTGACTTCTAGCATTTCGAAGGTATCATGTGGAAAGACGTGGTTATGGGAGAGGGAGAATTGTTCCTGTGCTTTTCTGGAAATTATTTGACAAATAGAACTCATACTTACATATGCTTCTGAAGTTTTGGGTTTAGAACCAGGACCTATTAACTAGGTTGAAAAGGTACATGCATTTTGAATCAAGCGATTTCTGAAAATGCCTATGCACTCCTCTAATAAACTGTTATATGGGGAGACTGGGAGATATCCTCTACACATTAAAACTGCAGTGAGATGCATAAAATACTGGCTTAGATTAACAAGAATGCCTATAACTAGAATCAGCAGACAAACCTATGAAATGCTTTATTCACAAAACGAACTAGGAAAAGTTAATTGGGTGTCGAAAATACAGTATAATTTGAATGTTAATGGTTTTGGAATTGTATGGTTATGCCAAGGTGTTGGATATGAAAATGACTTCTTATCAATTTTTAAAGACAGATTAGTTTCGTGTTATAAAGAAAACTGGCATTCGGAAATCGAACAGATAGAAAAGTACAGCTGGCACTATTTGTTTAAAGATACGTTTGGCGCTGAAAAATACTTATTGTTTATAACCATCAAAGTCTTAGAGCGTGTGGACTGAGAAGCCACAGAGTGTGGCGTCCAGCCGAGTCTGAGACAAACAGTGATTGTCCAATGTGCGGTTTCGAGAAAGAGGACGAAATCCACGTTTTGTTTCATTGCCCTGCATACACACACATCAGAAACAGATACACATTCACTGAAGAATTTAGCCCCGTGAATGATTTAACTCGCATGCAACACGTGCTCAAAAGCGAGAATGAATTAACGATAACAGCTTTATCCAAGGTTCTTACTGTATTTAATTGTAGACAGAAAGCACTGGAAAATATACAGACAGCATAAAAAGCAAGTGGGATGTGAACATATATATAGATGTATTCATGAAATATGCTAGTGAATAAATAGATATATTAATGAATATAAACGTCAATGGTTTTTGGCAATTGATGGTCCTTATGATTTTTGTTGTTGATGTTTTTTCTTTCCTTTTTATTGTGTTCTTGTGGTGTATCGTGGTTCATAATATTTACTTTTAATTTTTGTAATCCCCCCCTTGTCAAAATGGCTGTAAATGCTTTTGACAATAAATCATCAACCAATCAATCAATCCCTCACAGTACAACTAATCTGTTCACTACCCCTTCTCCACACACTTTCCTCCATCTTTTGTACCTCTTTACCTCTAAACCTCCTGTTTATGATTTTTTGTGTGCACAGTATAAAGAAAACAGGCAAAGGGTTTATAAATACAAATACATTGAAAACTAGTTCCACAGATAAACATGTTTGCGCACAGTTGTTTGGCTGTGTGGAGTTGTGGTGATGTCAAGGTGTGTGAAGGTCATGTGCTGACAATGATTGAACTGACCTTGTAATGGCAGTCTGCACTTAGGAAACTCATGGTGTGTATGTGTGTGTTTTATTTGATGTCTTTTCACAGTAAAAGACAACAAGAGAGGCAAGGCCTTCAAGACTCACTTGTGATACACTAAAAAAAAAAAAAAAGAAAAAGAAAAAAAGATATAGATAAATGAATAAATACATTTAATTGTTAAATTGTGTTCTGTTTTTGTTATAAAGCTTCAGGTTAAAAAAAAAAAAATTGAACTCAGCACATTTGGGTGGAAAGAAATTGTCTTAGTCACAGCACTATTGCAGATGTTGTGTGTCAGGTCTGGGACATAGCCCTTGCTACTGGTACCATGTAACCCAGTACTACCTGCCGCATGTGACGTCTCTCAACGATGGAACAGGCGGAGGAGGAAACTTTTCCCAATGGCTGTGAAGGTGGAAGAGGATGACCAAAGGGCAGGGGGAACTTTTATCCTTGGCTGGAAGTCCTCCTAGGAGACGGAGCTCTGAAGAAAAAGCCTGCACCTGCTGAGGCCGTCCTACACGTGGCAGTATCTGCACCTGTGGGACTGTGAGCGTCGGTAGGCGAGAGAGTGGGGAAGGGACTGCACAACTCCTCCTCACTAAAAAAAGTCACCTGTGCTGGTCAGGCAACCAGGCTAATGTCGGAACGACGAGCTAGCCCTTCAACACCCAGCTTTCCCAAGCCCTGCAGCGATGGAGAAGTGGTAATGGGGACAGGCAGAGGATGCTGCTGGCAGTTCCTATCATGCCTCTGCATGCAGGTGGCTGTGGGGTGATGGTCGTCTGCCGTAGACTGGGGCAGATGTGGCACCCGTATCCTCCCACAGTGTCAGAGCAGCCCTTTTTAGGGACAGCACTGCTCTCCCCACACGGGGAAGGGGAGATAAAAGGATCCCCAAACAAAGCCTGCCTCGCCTAGTACCTAGTAGGAAACCGCACCAACTTGGACATCCAACACTAGCGGTTGAAAACAACAGAAGAAAAGAACCAGGAGTCATGCCCTGACATTGGGTGCCAGAGATGACAGACCAGAAAGGTGCACAGCGCTCATTGCTAGAATGCTTGATCGCTACCAGGTGGACATAGCAGCCCTGAGCGAAACCAGGTTTGCCGGAGAAACAGCTGGAGGAAGTTGGAGGGGGCTACACCTTCTTATGCATTGGGAAGCTAGATGGCACCCCAAGAACCTCAGGTGTGGGCTTTGCCATACGAACCAAACTTGCATGACAGCTTCACAGCCTTCCACATGGGATAAACGATAGGCTGATGACCCTGCGTCTGAAGTTGTCCAAGGATCGCTTCGCCACAGTTATCAGATGCTATGCCCCGTTGATGACCAACCCTGATGACATCAAAGAATCTTTCTACGAGGAGCTCAGCCGCACCATTTCAGCGGTATACAGAAAGGACAGGCTGATCATCCTTGGGGATTTCAATGCCCACGTTGGCATGGACTTCCCCTCATGGCCAAAAGTCCTAGGACAGCACGGCACTGGCAAGTGCAACTCCAACGGACTGCTTTTGCTCTCGCTCTGCGTGCAGCATGGACTGACCATCACCAACACCCTCTTCCAACAAGTGGACATGTACAAGAACACATGGATGCATCCCTGCTCCAAGCAATGGCACATGCTGGACCATGTGATTGTCCGGCAGAGGAACAGAGGTGATATTTCCATTACAAACTGCATGAGAAGAGCAGTCTGTTGGTCGGACCATCGCCTGGTACACAGCAAGATGAACATCAGACTTGCTCGCAAGCTCCAACCAGCCAGGCAGAAACCCCATAGGAAGCTGAACATCCACCTCCTACATATCACCAAGGACGTGCTGCAGCAGCAAATCCAAGCAGCTCTCCAAGAAATTCCTGCATCGACTGATGTAGAAGAGGTATGGAGCACCTTTAGAGATGCTGTGTACACAGCAGCAGCTGACACACTCAGCTTTGTGAAGAGGAGCCACAAAGACTGGTTTGACGAGAACGACTCTGGAATCTCCAAGCTCCTGATCACATTGCCAGAAGAAGGAGAACCAGTTCTTGCAAACCAAGCAACTCGTACAGAAGAGGCTGCGTGAGATGAAGAACATCTGGTGAGAGAGAAAGTCCGAAGAGCTTCAGTCTGCTGCTGATGCTCACGACATGAAGACCTTCCATGATGGTTTCCGAGCTGTATATAGGCCGAGAGTCACAGGATCAACCCCTGTCCGAGCCTTGGACCAGACCACCCTCCTGACATTTACAAACAGAAGGGAGACGAAACATCCTGCGATAACCACCGTGGAATCTCTCTCCTTTGCATTGCATCATTCCACGATGGCATGCAGGCGAGAGTACAGGAAAATACTGACATGTCGGATCCGTTCCCTGTGGTAAATGGAGTGAAGCAGGGCTGCGTCCTGGCACCCACACTGTTCTTCATTCTCTTCTCTGCCATGCTGATTGACGCCTTCCAAGACTGTGACCAGGGCATCTACATTCAGTTTCGCACAGATGGCAAACTTTTCAACTTGCAGCGACTCCATGCCAGGTCCAGGGTGTTTGAGGCACTGTTGAGAGAGTTCCTCTTCGCTGATGACTGTGCACTTGCTGCACACACCCATGAGGACATGCAGTTCATTATGGACAGGTTATCAACCTCCTGCAGGCGCTTTGGACTCACCATCAGCCTCAGCAAGACTGAGTCCATGTACCAGCTAGCTAGCTCACAGAACGCCAGTGCCTGTTCCCCACCTGCAATCAAGATCGATGACACAGAGATCAAGTCAGTCGACAAGTTTTGCTACCTGGGCAGCACCCTATGCAGCAATGGAGCCCTTGATGCAGAAGTGACGCTGCGCATCGCCAAGGCCAGCTCCGCCTTTGGCAGACTCAACAACAGGCTGTGGAACAATAAAGGCATCAGGCTCAGCACCAAAATCAAAACCTACAGAGCTGTTGTGCTGACCACCTTGTACTGCTGTGAAACATGGACAACATATCGTCGTCACATTCAACAACTCGAGCAGTTTCACCAGAGATGCCTACGAAAGATCCTTGGCATAAAGTGGCAAGACGGGGTCTCCAACCTCCAGGTCCTAGAGAGGAGCGGCCTGCCCAGCATTGAAAGCCTGCTGATCCAGTGCCAGCTACGCTGGACAGGACACGTTGTCCGCATGACAGACAGCAGGATCCCGAAGATGCTTTTGTATGGCCAGCTGAAGGAAGGCCACCGTGAACTTCGAAGACCCTGCAAGCGCTTCAAGGACACCTTGAAGACAAACTTCAAAGCCTGTGACATAGACATCGCTTCCTGGGAAACTGATGCCCTTGACCGCTCTTGCTGGAAGATGCTGTGCTCTAGTGGCATAAAGACATTTGAAAACAAGAGAACGCTGGCCATTAAGGAGAAGTGTGAGCGAAGGAAGCTCGGCTCAACTTCTGGAGATGTTTTCCCTTAAACACCTGTGGGAAGTGCTGCGCATCCAGAATCAGCCTCTTCTCCCATATGAGGACACACACCGACAGATAAGCCTACCTGCCTACTCATCCATCGGTCCGACAGGAGACTCCATTTATTATTGCGGATGCACCATTGTTGTTCAAAAATGTGATAAACTGATTGTGGTATTTGAAGTGATAACGTTGTTTTTATCATGTTATTTTGGTATATATCTCTGACATTTAAGAATTCTTTTAAGTCGACGGTAAAGGAGACGTTATCATTGCCTCAAGCACACTGCAACATATAGCCGTTTTCTCTGGATCCAGACAGATATTTGACAAGTTTAGATACACTTGCCAGGAAACTATGAAATGGTCGATTCAATTTCTCTCTTATGTTCATTCTAGTTTATTCAGTATCCAACGGGCGCAATAGCCGAGTGGTTAAAGTGTTGGACTTTCAATCTGAGTGTTGCGGGTTCAAATCTTGGTAACGGTGCCTGGTCGGTAAAGGGTGGAGATTTTTCTGATCTCCCAGGTCAGCTTATATGTAGACCTGTTAGTGCCTGACCCCCTTCGTGTGTATACACACACAGAAGATGAAATACGCACGTTAAAGATCCTGTGATCCATGTCAGCGTTTGGTGGGTTATGGAAACAAGATTATACCCAGCATGCACACCCCCAAAAGCGGAGTATGGCTGCCTTCATGGTGGGATATAAAAATGGTCATACACAAAAAAGCCCACTCGTGTACATATGAGAGTGAACGTGGGAATTGCAGCCCACAAACGAAGAAGAAGAAGAAGAATTCAGTATCCACTTAAAAATGTTCATATGCAGTAAACACGTCGATTAGGCACGGGTAGTTTGTGTCACTGTGTGTTCTGTTCAGAATTTGTATTTCTGTTCTTTTGTTTGCGAACAAGAAAAAACAAGATATACACAAGACCAGCCTAGACAAGGTTGACCGAAACTCAGTGAAATGGTTGATTCAATTTTTCTTTTATGTTCATTCTAGTTAATTCGATGTTAAATCCTGGATGACATTCAACAAACTTAAGTGAAATGATGACAAAACTGAAGCTATGATTATGTCCACATCTACTTCTTTTCATGCCTCTATTGTGTTTGGTGATGCTACAGTTCAGTTTTCTAAATCAGCAAGGAACCTTGGTGTCATTCTTGACTCAAAACCACAGCATGCATGCTCAGGTAGTAAATCTGATACACATAGTCAGTTGTGAACTTAGTTGCATCAACTCTCTTCTCATAGGCTGTCCACATAATATTCTTAAGTGAATTCAAAAGCTTCAAAACAATGCTGCCTGTCTGACTCTGAGTCCACATACTGATCACATTTCTCCTCACCTCCGCACTCTATATTGGCTCCCCATTGAAGCGAGAATTAAGTACAAAGTTGCGTGTTTCTGCTATTCTGCTTTCCACTCTGCAGGACCTATATATCTCTCTCAGCTTATCAGTGTTTACACTCCTGCAAGAAATCTCCACTCTTCCTCTGACTGTTCTTTTGAAACTCCCTGGTGTCAGTACAAGAACCAATGGTGAACGCTCTTTCTTCTTTGCTGCTCCTCACATCTGGAACAACCTTCCTTATCATATCTGTGCCTCTGATTCTATTTCTGCTTTTTGCTCAATAAAAACTCATCCTTTTAAAACCTATCTATAAGCACTCTCAGCTTCCTTGTTCTACACCCATTTCAGCTCACTTTGGATGTATGAAGAGTGGGAAAAGGAGAGTGTGTGAGGGTGGGAGGGGTTTTGAGAAAGAGTGGTCATGAATGATTTATGTAACTTGTAATATTTTTCTTTCATGTAAAGTGCCCTGAGCCATTACAGAGAAAGAGCACTATATGAATGAACATTATCATTATTATTATTATTATAATTCAGTGTCCACATTAGAATATTCATATGCAGTAAACATGTCAATGATGTATTTAGTGTCACTTCATGTGTTCAGTCCAGAATTTATATTTCTTTCCTTTTAATTGTGAACAAGAAAAATGAGGTCATGCCGTCTTCTTACCAAGCATAGCCTATGTTCTGGCAACTGGGAAGCAGTAAAATGGTGTTTTCGGAATCCGGAAATAGCCTCAACGAAATAAATCGTTAATGAGCCAGAAACACTGCTTAATTCAGGCAACTTACAGCCTGTTATTGGTATGACTGTGAAGATTTTTGTCCTACTATTTTTAGGCCAAATTTGATATGGACAGACAAAGTATTTCCAGAGAAAATGGCTATGTTGAAGTTTACCACGGACTGTCAGGCATACATACATACATGTATACAGACAGACAGACACACTCACAGACAACCGAACACCGGGTTATAACATAGACTCACTTTTTTTTTTTACTGAAGTAGTCAAAAAGAAAGTGAAATAATTGTTGTAATGTTCAACAGAACTTTTAATAACTGTTTGCCAGTTAGGGGTTTGAGAGCTGCATGTTGCACACAGGTTGAAGTTATTTCAATTTCTTTTTTGAAAAGAACTTCACTAAATTTATTACAGGTCTTGTGTTTTATATAATTTTTAATAGGTAATTTTGGACAGTCAAAAAAGAGATGATGGATAGATATATCATTTGAACAATATGCTTAGAGTCTGTTTTGTTAATTTCGTAAATTATGCAGTGGGAGGGAGGGGGAAGGAAAAGGGGTGGGAGGGGTTGGTTTCAGTTAAAAAAACAACAACAAATATCTTCAGTTAAGCAGGGAAAGGATTGTGCTTGTTATCAACTGAGAGCAAATATGTTGTTTTAAATTGTAGTCTTAAAAATATATAAATAAAGGAAACTTGTATTGAATTATTATTTTTATTATTCATTTATTTGTGATAATTCATCAGTTTGTGTTACTGCTAGCTGTTTCATAAAGGTACCTTGTTATTTATTTCAAGGTCTATCATATACTTTGTGGATGAGAGAAGGGAGAGCTGTACTATTACTGATATCTGTCAATATCACTTATAATTAGGATTAATATTGATGCTTTGCACAATGTTTATTTATGTTAAATAATTCAACAGTGAAAATACAATTGAGATATTTTATGCATATGCAGAAGGGCTTCTTCAGGTTGACAGTCATGCTTTTATGTTGGTTTAAAATTTTTTTTTTTATAGGATTTTCCTTATAATCAATGTACATGTATAATTAGTTTTTAATTGTTTACCCCCGCCCATCTCTCTCCTTCCTCTCCAGCCCCATCACTCTCCTTCCTCTCCAGCCCCATCACTCTCCTTCCTCTCCAGCCCCATCACTCTCCTTCCTCTCCAGCCCCATCTCTCTCTCTCCTCTCCAGCCCCATCACTCTCCTTCTTCTCCAGCCCCATCACTCTCCTTCCTCTCCAGCCCCATCTCTCTCTCTCCTCTCCAGCCCCATCACTCTCCTTCCTCTCCAGCCCCATCACTCTCCTCCTTCTCCAGCCCCATCACTCTCCTTCCTCTCCAGCCCCATCTCTCTCCTTCCTCTCCAGCCCCATCTCTCTCCTTCCTCTCCAGCCCCATCACTCTCCTTCCTCTCCAGCCGCATCACTCTCCTTCCTCTCCAGCCTCATCACTCTCCTTCCTCTCCAGCCCCATCTCTCTCCTTCCTCTCCAGCCCCATCACTCTCCTTCCTCTCCAGCCTCATCACTCTCCTTCCTCTCCAGCCCCATCTCTCTCTGTCTTCTCCAGCCCCATCTCTCTCTCTCTTCTCCAGCCCCATCTCTCTCTCTCTTCTCCAGCCCCATCACTCTCCTTCCTCTCCAGCCCCATCACTCTCCTTCCTCTCCAGCCCCATCTCTCTCCTTCCTCTCCAGCCCCATCACTCTCCTTCCTCTCCAGCCCCATCTCTCTCTCTCTTCTCCAGCCCCATCTCTCTCTCTCTCTTCTCCAGCCCCATCACTCTCCTTCCTCTCCAGCCCCATCACTCTCCTTCCTCTCCAGCCCCATCTCTCTCTCTCCTCTCCAGCCCCATCACTCTCCTTCCTCTCCAGCCCCATCTCTCTCCTTCCTCTCCAGCCCCATCACTCCTTCCTCTCCAGCCCCATCACTCCTTCCTCTCCAGCCCCATCACTCTCCTTCCTCTCCAGTCCCATCACTCTCCTTCCTCTCCAGCCCCATCTCTCTCTCTCCTCTCCAGCCCCATCACTCTCCTTCCTCTCCAGCCTCATCACTCTCCTTCCTCTCCAGCCCCATCACTCTCCTTCCTCTCCAGCCCCATCACTCTCCTTCCTCTCCAGCCCCATCTCTCTCCTTCCTCTCCAGCCCCATCTCTCTCTCTCTTCTCCAGCCCCATCTCTCTCTCTCTTCTCCAGCCCCATCACTCTCCTTCCTCTCCAGCCCCATCACTCTCCTTCCTCTCCAGCCCCATCTCTCTCCTTCCTCTCCAGCCCCATCACTCTCCTTCCTCTCCAGCCCCATCACTCTCCTTCCTCTCCAGCCCCATCTCTCTCTTCTCCAGCCCCATCACTCTCCTTCCTCTCCAGCCCCATCACTCTCCTTCCTCTCCAGCCCCATCTCTCTCTCTTCTCCAGCCCCATCTCTCTCTCTCTTCTCCAGCCCCATCACTCTCCTTCCTCTCCAGCCCCATCACTCTCCTTCCTCTCCAGCCCCATCTCTCTCTCTCCTCTCCAGCCCCATCACTCTCCTTCCTCTCCAGCCCCATCTCTCTCCTTCCTCTCCAGCCCCATCACTCCTTCCTCTCCAGCCCCATCACTCTCCTTCCTCTCCAGCCCCATCACTCCTTCCTCTCCAGCCCCATCACTCTCCTTCCTCTCCAGCCCCATCTCTCTCTCTCCTCTCCAGCCCCATCACTCTCCTTCCTCTCCAGCCTCATCACTCTCCTTCCTCTCCAGCCCCATCACTCTCCTTCCTCTCCAGCCCCATCACTCTCCTTCCTCTCCAGCCCCATCTCTCTCCTTCCTCTCCAGCCCCATCACTCTCCTTCCTCTCCAGCCCCATCACTCTCCTTCCTCTCCAGCCCCATCACTCTCTCTCTTCTCCAGCCCCATCACTCTCCTTCCTCTCCGGCCCCATCACTCTCCTTCCTTCCTCTCCAGCCCCATCACTCTCCTTCCTCTCCAGCCCCATCTCTCTCTCTCCTCTCCAGCCCCATCACTCTCCTTCCTCTCCAGCCTCATCACTCTCCTTCCTCTCCAGCCCCATCACTCTCCTTCCTCTCCAGCCCCATCACTCTCCTTCCTCTCCAGCCCCATCTCTCTCCTTCCTCTCCAGCCCCATCTCTCTCTCTCTTCTCCAGCCCCATCTCTCTCTCTCTTCTCCAGCCCCATCACTCTCCTTCCTCTCCAGCCCCATCACTCTCCTTCCTCTCCAGCCCCATCTCTCTCCTTCCTCTCCAGCCCCATCACTCTCCTTCCTCTCCAGCCCCATCACTCTCCTTCCTCTCCAGCCCCATCTCTCTCTCTCTTCTCCAGCCCCATCACTCTCCTTCCTCTCCAGCCCCATCACTCTCCTTCCTCTCCAGCCTCATCACTCTCCTTCCTCTCCAGCCCCATCTCTCTCTCTCTTCTCCAGCCCCATCTCTCTCTCTCTTCTCCAGCCCCATCACTCTCCTTCCTCTCCAGCCCCATCACTCTCCTTCCTCTCCAGCCCCATCTCTCTCTCCTCTCCAGCCCCATCACTCTCCTTCCTCTCCAGCCCCATCTCTCTCCTTCCTCTCCAGCCCCATCACTCCTTCCTCTCCAGCCCCATCACTCTCCTTCCTCTCCAGCCCCATCACTCCTTCCTCTCCAGCCCCATCACTCTCCTTCCTCTCCAGCCCCATCACTCTCCTTCCTCTCCAGCCCCATCTCTCTCTCTCCTCTCCAGCCCCATCACTCTCCTTCCTCTCCAGCCCCATCACTCTCCTTCCTCTCCAGCCCCATCACTCTCCTTCCTCTCCAGCCCCATCACTCTCCTTCCTCTCCAGCCCCATCTCTCTCCTTCCTCTCCAGCCCCATCACTCTCCTTCCTCTCCAGCCCCATCACTCTCCTTCCTCTCCAGCCCCATCACTCTCTCTCTTCTCCAGCCCCATCACTCTCCTTCCTCTCCAGCCCCATCACTCTCCTTCCTTCCTCTCCAGCCCCATCACTCTCCTTCCTCTCCAGCCCCATCACTCTCCTTCCTCTCCAGCCTCATTCAGAAGTAATCATATTATGATATAACTGCTATTTGAAGAATCTTATTCACCTACTTACGTTTTTGATGTTTCTGTTATTAATATTATGATAATCAGCCTTTTTGTTGCAATTACTGGTTGTGTTGTGATGTTGCATGGTTGGTAGTATTGTTTATACTTTGGCTTTTGTTATAATTGTTGTTGTTGTTAATACTACTACTGCTACTCCTGCTACTTTTACTAGTAGTAGTAGTGTTGTTATTGTTGTTGCTGTTGTTATTATTGCCTTTACTTTTTGAGGAATAGGGTAGATCAAGCAGCAAGGGTTGAGAACATTACACTGTTGTGGTTTGGTTTTTGCCTGGTATTATTATTAATTTCTTGTTGTTGAGGGATGTGTGTGTGTGTGTGTGTGTGTGTGTGTGTGTGTGTGTGTGTGTGTCTGTCTGTCTGTCTGTCTGTCTGTCTGTGTGAAGGAGGATTCAATTTCATGTCATGGATATTATTTCATTTTATGATTCAATAAAATTTGAAGAGAATCATGAATATAGGATGATGAGTTAGAAATTATTATATGTGAAATCATTTAAGAGAGCTTTATATTTGTTTCATTGTATTTATTTATTTCTTTTACAATAATGTTATGGTTGTGATCTGTGTTGTGATGGTGTATAATTTTTAGCATGGTTATTCTTATTACTGATATCATTGCCTTTCTCTCTCTATGAGTATTAGAAAAACAGGGATGAGTGCACTAGCTCAGTGGTGGTCCTGCTGTTATGTTTTGTTGTAATTTTATGTGGAGGGTATGTGTGCATGCATATTTGTGTGTGTATGTGCGTGTGTGCGTGCGCGCACGTGTGTGTGTGTGTGTGTGTGTGTGTGTGTGTGTGTGTGTTTGGGTGGGGTGGTGGTTGGGTGAGAGAGAGCATGCATGAGCCACTATTGTTTTTTGTGATTTATAGAAGTGGACTATCTGAGGATCGAATATCATTTTGATACCCCTTGCACACACCAAATTCTTCTATTTGAAACCGATAAAAAGGCTTGAATTCTTTAAATGATACTTCAGTCACAAAGACTGAAACAGAGGTGGAGTTAGTGTGGGGGCTCAATAGATTTGTCAGACCTGTAATAAAGCAGCAGAAAGATCTTCTAGGATTATACCATTAACAGTACCTATTCATATTCATTTCTGTAGGTGCTTGTTTGTTAGTTTATTTATTTCTTTGAGTGTGGAACCTTCACCTGATTATACCTTGCTTTGTTACAAAACAACGAATTAGGGACTGTATAGGCTTTACCGCTTGATTTTGTCCCAATTCTGCAACTACTGCTACTACTACAACTGCTAATTACTACCACTTAATTTTACTTATATGTTTATTTCTTATTTATTCATCAGTGGTCTGTGTGATTTGTTGTGAGGTGTGTATTGTATCAGGTTTGTGGGTGGAGAGCTGAACACTTGTTACAATGCCCTGGACCGCCATGTGGAGGGTGGCCGCGGGGACCAGACGGCCATCATCCACGACAGTCCTGTCACACGGACCATCACCCACACATCCTACAAAGAGCTACTGGAAAAGGTGCTGCTTCCTTGTCTCTAGCTGCTGAGCACAAGTAAAAGAACCCATGGCAACAAAATGGTTGCCCATGGCAAAATTCTGTAGAAAGAAAACCCACTTTGTTAATAAAACAAATACACTTGAAGACAGAAAAAAAAGAAAGGAAAAAAGGGCAGTGCTGCACTGTGGCAGCGTGCTGTCCTTGTGGAGAGCAGCCCAAATGACATGCAGAGAATTTATCTGTTGTGACAAAAAGTAATACAATACTTATTCATCACAGTTTGCAACTCCACACTGCCCTTTAGGCAGCCATCCTTTTTTTTATGGTGGGCTGATATGTGTTTCAAGATAAAATTGGAACGTTTAATGTGTCACATTCACTGCTTTCATTTGGGTGTGTCACATTACCATAGTGTCATTAGCTGGTGTAAAGTGGATTTTATGGTGAAGGGTGTTTGAAGTAGTGGTTGTCAGACACCTTGAAGTGCTCTTCATGGTTGACTTGACAAAATCAACATTAATTCTTCTCTTGCTTTTATTTTCCTTTCATTTCTCCCCATTGTTTCTTTTCTTTCCTTTGATTTCCTTTTGTATATGTCTCTTTTGTTGAATATTTTTGTATTAATATTATTTCTTTTTTTTAATAAATGTATTTGTTTTTAAAGTGGTTTCATCTTTTGTACCCATTCCAACATCCTGTGTCTCAGCTCCCTCTAATACAGACACACAGGCTCATTGTGTCACAGTTCAATTACCGTCAGTTCACAATGATGGTGACAGGCAGCCATGAGGTCACCCTTCAGAGGAGACCATTCACTGCAATGAGGTTTCGCTGATCATGTTCAGAGGTACTTAGACACGCTGTCTTGATTCACTTGGGACATTTTTTTTGTTTGTTTGGGGTTTTTTTGGTTGGCTTTGAAGTTGTTGTTTTTTTAATTTTTTTATTATTATTATTTTTTTTTAACGATTTTTTGCAATCTGGGGATGATAGATTAAGTGGAATGGCTTGTCTTATTTGCCCTAAGGAGCTAAATGGTTGGGATACTGCATCATGAACTGTATTTTGTGGGTTTGTCTTAGTGTTTTTTGGTAGATGTGACAGTTTTGTGTTGACGTGGTTGACCATTTGTATGGTTTGACAGTCCTGATGTGGCCCTGTGCTGGACTATAAACAACAAGAACAGAACAGAACTCCCTTGAATATGGACTAATTGCATATTCTTTACCCTTTCTAATCTCATCATTGATTTCATCTGAATAAGCCTTATCCTTTAATAACGATGAGTTAAGTTTCCAGAAAATGTTGCGTTCACATCAAAATCAAAATCAAACATTAGTCTTTACAGGATTATGAGTGGTCAGTCCCACACCCATAATCAATATCTGCATCTTCCACAAAAGAAACTACTTGATCTGAAATGAGAACAAACTCCAACCTAGCTTGTTGAAATGGATTAGTTCTTATCCATGTATACCTATGATACCTACCTTAGTTTGAATCTCTGCAGATATTGTTTAATGTGAAATCATTAATCATTTTGTCTACCATCTCAATAACCTTTAGATTGTTAACATTTTTTTTTTTTTTTTTACTGATTATAGTTATCTCTTGCTGGATCAAATACTAAATCAAAATATCCACCTGTTATTAAATTGCTTAAACCTTTAATTTGTTTCACTAAAGTTATCCAAAAATTCTGGGATATCTCTATTAGGACTGGATAATATTAACAAAAAGGATGTCAGCTTGTTTATTTTCAGCTAGCACAATAACACAGTTTCCTCTGTCACCTCTAAGAACTCTTTTGACATTGAATACAAAATTGTTCTTTAAAAGTATGGCAACACCTATGGCATTAGATGCATGGCGTGATAATTAAACTTGATAACCCCACTCAGGAATGATGCATCATTCCTTATTTTTCTCAAAATGTGTATCTTGTAAAAAAAATAGATTGAGTATTTTTTGTTCTTTAAGTAATGGAATACATCTCTACTTTTTCTTCTTTTTTTTTTATATATATTCTTTACTGCTGTTCAGGCCCTGGCATTTGACAGAAACAATTGTTATAGAGCTATCCATCTCGCATGCTACAGTTTGTATATAAATCATCTTCTTCTTGGTGTTCACAGCTACACCATCAGTCCAACTCTGGCAATGAATGATCTTTTTTTCTCCAGCTCTTGGTGGTTGCCATATATTCTGGTCGTGACTGGAGTGTTGACAGGCCACACGTCTCGTCTTGCCTGTTTGTACAGGGGGCAGTTTTGGAGAATGTGCTTCACTATCTGGTCTTCCTGTTCACAAAGACAGGTGGGAGATGCGCCAGCTTCAGTTTTTGGTACATGTGACTGTTCAGTTTGTTGTGACTGGTGCCAAGTCTCACCAGGACATTTTGCTGTTCTTTGGGTACTGTGTGGTAGTCGTCCCTGATTGTTGTAGGTGCCAAAAGTGCCTTGATGATGGACTTCATCTCACTGAATTTGATGCTGTTGTTGGGTTGCTCCCCTAAGTGCCCTTTATGGCCAGCCCATCAGCTTGCTTATTCCCAGGGACTCCGCAATGGGCCGGGATCCACTGGAGTACCTCCCATCTGCTTCCAGCCACTTTCTTTAACACTGTTGACAAGGGTTGGAGCTTGTTGTTCTGAGTTGTTCTGAAGGGCTTGCAGCACTGATTGAGCATCTGCCAGGAAGACTACTCAGCTGCAGTAATTATCGCAGTTTTGAATCATGGAGGTGGCTTGCATGAGTGCCCCAGTCTCTGCACAGTAGTTAGTGCAGTGTTTGCCAGTGGCAACACCGACATCAGCTGTCTCTCCTTCAGGGAAGCGCACCATGATGCCTGTGCCCCCACTGGCCACTGCGTCAGTTGCTGATTCGTCAGTATATATATGAATCCATGTTTCCTGCGGGGACTTTCATGGCCATTGTGAGGGACTGCTTGACTGAGTCGCTATGTGTGTCATTTGAAGTGAGGTAGGGAACTGTGATGAAGACCTGGATGTCTCACATTTCTGATGGGTGCATGCGGAGTATGTCCTGTGGCACCTGTTCCTGTTATTGCTGGGACAGCTGTTTGCTTTCATGGACAAAGCTGTTCCTTCTTAGTTTGGTGAGGCCTTTCAGTTTCATGGGGTGGTTGGGCAAGCACTTTACTTTTCTGCCTGTAACATGCTTTTAGTTTCTCTCCTCAGGTTGAGAGATTGGATGCTTATAAGCTTTTCCATTTTCCTGAATGCTGTTAGGTTTCTTCATCCTATGTCAGAAGGAATTTGCCCATGGTGATGGTGCCTGCTTTCTGTTTTAGTGACAAGGAGAAAAGGGTGGTGGAAGACTTGCCCTTTTTTAACAGCGACACACCATTCCTCAGCCTAGCTGGTGAACTTGTCTACCACCATTTGTATGTGATAGGTGGCTGCGGTCACATGTTTCTCCTTGCACCACATCACCAGTTTGTCAGCATGCAGTGCAGCCTTGATTCTCCTGGGCAGGTCATCGATGAAAAGCAACAATAGTATTGGTGAGGGAACACCACCTTGTGTAACACCATGTCGCAGCAGGAACTTTTGACTGTGGACATAAAAGAAACAAGAAAGGCAAGGCCTTCAAGACTCACTTGTGATACACTTTTAAAAAAATCCAAGCTTTTTATGTATTGAGTATCATGCATTTACTGTTATATTTATATTTTTTGTATTCTCTAAACTTGGCACTTTGATCTGATATTCGACCCAACAAAAGATCTGTCATTATTATCATTTTTTGTTCAAACAGGAACTTCCTTTGCTAAGCATGGAAGTTTTATTTATTGCAAACGTTTTGGTGGAGACATTAAAACAAGGGAAATTACTGTGCTGGGGAACTTAGTTTGCTTTAAACTGATCTTTCTCACCTTAAACATTACATTTTGAAATTATACTCAATACATAAAAAGCTTGGATTTTTTTTTTTAAAGTGCATCACAAGTGAGTCTTGAAGGCCTTGCCTCTCTTGTTTCAAAATGTAATGTTTAAGATGAGAAAGATCAGTTTAAAGCAAATTAACTCCACTAGCATTACAGAGTAATTTCCCTTTTTTTACTATCTGCATCAAAACGTTTGCAAAATAAATAAAACTTCCATGCTTAGGAAAAGAAGTTCCTGTTTGAACAAAAAATGATAATAATGACTGCTCTAGCTGTTGGGTCAGAATATCAGATCAAAGTGCCAAGTTTAGAGAATACAAAAAATATAAATATAACAGTAAATGCAGTTTGCATATAATTAGGCTTCATTCTTTATTTTTTTGTGCCCATCCCAGAGGCGCAATATTGTTTTAAACAAGATGACTGGAAAGAACTGAATTTTTCCTATTTTTATGCCAAATTTGGTGTCAACTGACAAAGTAGTTGCAGAGAAAATGTCAATGTTAAAGTTTACCACGGACACACAGACACACACACACACACACACACACAGACAACCGAACACCGGGTTAAAACATAGACTCACTTGTTTACACAAGTGAGTCAAAAATGGAATCAACCGTTTCTTTCAGCTTGTTGTATGCCTCAGCTGGTTCGTGCAGATCTAGAGATCTACCATGTGTTGCTTTGTGCTTGAAGGGATAGCAAAGTCTCCTTTACCGCTGAAATAAAAATAATCAAGATATAATAAAACACACAAAAAACATGATTTAAATGGCGTTATTATGTCCACTACAATCACATCTATTTATCGCACGAAGAAGAAAATGTCAACATTGCTTCAAGTATTGAATTTAGTCAATTGACATCAGATGTGCCGCAGCAGCAAGTCTGCTTGCTTCGGAACTAAACATGTGTGGTTCGATCCCGCTCATATTCCTTTTTTTTTTTTTTTTCCTCCCAATCTCATTTTATATATCATATTTAATACAGAGCACTTTTCAACGATTTTGTAAATTTTTTTTTTCTCCTCATGATTCCTTGACTGGATAAAGTGTGAAGCACAAGTGAGTCTTGAAGGCTTTGCCTTTTGTTCCTTTCTGTTTTATCGTTTTCTTTCTCCTTCACGTTCATCATCGTAATCTGTATTAGTGTCTTCTTCACACCAGCATCTTGGTGTAGGTATATACAGCATTGTGTGTGTGTGTGTGTGTGTGTCAGGTGCGGTTGTTGGCAGGGGTGCTGATGAAGCACGGGGTGCAGAAGGGGGACCGGGTGCTGATCTACATGCCCATGATCCCAGAGGCCATAGTGGCCATGCTGGCATGTGCCCGCATAGGTGCCATTCACTCCCTTGTCTTCGGGGGTTTCGCTTCCAAGGAACTGGCAGCCAGGATCAACCATGCCCAGGTAAACTTCTCTGTGGTGCACATGGGTAATGAGGTGATGCCAGATAATAATTATATCCCTGTTTTAAAACTTGTTCTGCTGTACTTTGAAAGGAACATCAACTAATGTGTTATGATTTGACTTTACATAAAATCATAAAAATGAGAGCTTTTTCAGGGGAGGGCGGGGGTGGGGTGTATATTTTAATTCAAGAAGAGTATAAACATATAATTGATTGACTAAACGAGACTTACTTGGAAGTTGAATTTTAATCGGAGTTCTACCCTATGAGAGGGCGCCCTGAAAGAATTATGGTTTGAGCGTGCGCACTAGCTATCTGGGCATTAATCTTAAACAGTGTATATCCTGGTTTTCAGATTCCAAAAGAATTTCAGGGTGGATCTGTCTGACTTTATTTTTAATACAAAGTGTGGGACCATAATTCTTTCGGGGCACCCTTTTCATCCAGGTAAGTCTTGTTTAATCAGTCAGTTCTACCCAATGAGAAGGTGCCACCTCAGAATCATGGTTTGAGATTTGAACCTCAGAAAGGCAGGATTACATCACTTCTGTTTCTCAATTTGTGATATGTTCTTGCCATCACGTATATGAACACTAAGCCAGACAATTGTTTTATTTTGTCGCAGTTGTGGGTGGCAGACCATCAGTTGCATATGAAAAGCTGGCATGAAAGGAAGTTCATGTTTTGTACATGGGCTTGGAAGTATGGAATATATGTAGTTTGCAGATGAGCAGATATGACTGCTGCAAAAATTAGTACTGTCAAGAATAATTAAAGTGTAAGACAAAGTGAATTGATTATTGATTGACATTGATGTGGCAATGGCTCTGGCCATAAACACTTCCACAAATGACCTAAGTGAGTGTCAGAGAGAAATGTCACACAGGGACCAGATCTTGGGAAGGCCAGGAGAATGAGGGCGGACAGCAGGGGCATACTCAGTGGTTATCCATGACGCAAGCTGACATCGTTCATGAAACGGGCGTGAGCAAGGTGTCTGCTGGTGAAGCGCTCTAACAGCTGAATAATATTTAATAACAGCTATCTGATATGCGAAGATTGGCAGAGCTGGACAGTTTACATCATGCTTATAACCACGGCCGTCATTGTGTTAAGGTCACTCCACCTGCACATGATGATGGAAGGGACTCTGCACGTCCCCCTCCCTCCCCCACTCAGCTACACACTAGGCAGTGAACTGAACTGTGAATCAATAATCACCCCCATCTCAAGATCTTGTCAGAAGGTCGATGGACTTGATAAATGTGCCATCTGCTTCACGATCTCAGAGGGAGACTGGCAGCAGAAAGTAACAGAGTTTAAGTAACAGAGTTAAAGAATGACCACGTACGTAAGGTTGTCTTGTCTTTTTGTGATTTTCCCTTTTGTAACATTTATAAATATAGATGTAAATGTTTATTTCTTTTGCAAAGTTTGTTTTTCTTTGTTTTTTTTTGGTTTTTTTTTTTTTTTTGGTACTGTTACAAGCTTGTATTGAATATTGAGTCCAGTGTTTTGGTTAACCATCCATGTCCACACTCCAGGCCCTTGACTTCCCTGATCCTGGTCCACTGATCCAGTCCCTTAAGGTCTCCCTCACAACCCTTACCCAAACAGCCCCAACGACCCTCCAGTGGGTGCCTGCACATGTAGGCCTCCCAGGCAACGAGCGTGCAGACCACCTCGCTAAGGAAGGAAGCCAGCTCACACAGCCAACCATTCCTGCCACGTATGAGGAAGAAAAAAAAAATCCGCAGCAGATTCCGAAGAGGCTGGGTCACCCTGAACGGAGGCTACCAGGCACACCAAGATCCCATCAGGACACTGGAGAGAAGACACCAGACTACCATCTACCGCCTTCGCACAGGACACTGCGGCCTCCAAGCACACCTGAAGAGGATTGGAGTGGCAGCCACATCCCTATGTGATTGCGGCCAGGCTGACCAGACCCCATCCCATATTCTCCAAGACTGCCCCCTGTATGAGAAGATGCGGCAGCAGTCCTGGCCTGGGGGTGCTGACCTCAACACCAAGCTCTGGGGGACGGCAGCCGATCTTCACCGGACGTCTGAGTATGTGGCATCCCTTGGACTTCGACCCTGACTGCGTAGCTGTCAAACGCAAAGAAGAAGAAGAAGAGGAGGTTAACCATGGTTGGCTTCACATTTTTTGTTTCCCCCCACCTTTCTCCCCCTGTAGGATCACCTTGAAATGTAAAGTGATATTAATTTCTGTGCTCGGTCATGGTGTTTGCTCATTATGTTTTCATAGGTGTTGGGACCCCTTGATGTTTTTGGGTTGATGCTGAGTTTTGATTGGGAAATAGGGGAGACCGACTGTGATTCTGTGGTGGGTGTGGACTGTGAGGCATAGACAGTAGAGATATTAGTGTCTATATATGTGTGAGGTAAAGAAAAAGGGGGTGGGGAGGGTATTCTGGAGGTGGCTTGTCTGGATCATTGGCCTAAGTGTCAAACTTAACAGTATGTGTGCGTGGGTAACCAGCATGTTGCCCCACATGGAAGCCCTTGATGAATTGTATGAACGGTGTGATAGGGTTTGTGTGTGTGGGTATGGGTGTGAATGGATGATGTGTCAGGGTAAATATGCTAAATATATGTACTCATGGAATATAAGAGGAAAGGGTTGGTGTAGTATAAGAGCATTGTCTGAAAATATTGGTTATAAGCATAACAAGTATAAGATTGAGTGCCTCTTAAGTGCATCTGTTACCAAGTGTCCGGCAGTGTTTGGGTGTAAGTGGTCTTTTTCCTGCCTTTTTTCACTGACACCAGTGGGGAGAGTGTACAGTGTATCTAGTGTGAGTGAGTGTAATGATTTGTTCAAACTGATCCATAATGTTGATTGGATTCCTATTCCATATTTTGTTATATACATTCTTCTAGGCTTTAAATGGATATATTAAACATGAAGAACCCCCCCCCCCCCCCCCCCCCGAAATATAAATAATTTTAAGATTTGCAGTATAAATTGTAATGGATTAAAAGATTTTAGGAAAGGTAAAGATGTTTTTGATTTTCTTAGAAACCAGCATGGTAATATATTCTTTCTGCGAGAAACACATCTGGTTCATAAAGAAGAAAAATTTAAAGATCATGTTGGGGTTATTTTGGTTTGTGGGTTCAGAAACAAATAAGAATGGTGTGGCAATTCTGTTCAACAATGATTTAAATACAAAATACATTACTTCTGGCTGTTGAATTGCTTTATAAATGAGTAACACTTGTTAATGTTTATGGTCCCAGTACAGGTGACAATCCAGATTTTTTCTCCATTCTTGGCAGCAACATTGATCAGATTGGTGAAGATCACATTATAGCAGCTGGAGATCGGAAGATAGTGCTTGAAATGAAATTAGATGCCAGAAACTCTGAGTATTACTAATTGACCAAGGTAGCAAAAGAAAAGATACAGGACTTGTTGGTAGAACATGTGTTGATAAAGGTGTTTAGACATATATTTCCACAAAGAGAAAATATTCACTGAGAAAATTTAACAATATAAAGCAAGGACTCTTAGATTATTTTTTGGTCTCTGACAGTTTGCTTTCAGAGGTAGTTGGTGCTGATATTGGAATA
This sequence comes from Babylonia areolata, assembly GCF_041734735.1. Lineage (NCBI taxonomy): Eukaryota > Metazoa > Mollusca > Gastropoda > Neogastropoda > Buccinidae > Babylonia > Babylonia areolata. The sequence continues at coordinate 10,244,491 of NC_134902.1, read as the reverse complement.
AATTACCGATCTGATCACTCTGTTGTCAAGTCTTAAGAAAAGATGCTATGAAAAGAGAGAGACAGAATTGGAAATTTAACAATTTTCTGTTATAAAAACAGTTATTCTGAATTTAAAAAAAAAATGCATTGCCCGTCTACAATTTTGATATTATTGATCATATTGCTAATGTTGTCCTTCATTATTGTGCTTCTGACCAGTTGTTTTTTGAAATGTTGCTATGAAAATAAGAGGATAAACAATATTCTACTCTTGTTTTAAGAAAAAAATGAGAGAAGGAAGAAGAACTAGAATGTAAGATGAAACAATTGAATAAAAATTGTAATGAAAGCTCTATTAAGGAATTGGAATTGTTGAACACACAATTACAAGAATTGAGAGAGAAAAAAAATCAAGGTATGATTGTTATGTCAAGAATCAAGTTGATGCAAGATGGATAACGATAACAATATTTTATTGAAGGCCATGGCCCCATTTGAAGGAGGTACACATATATAGGAAACATTTTTTTAGAAAATGATGCGGACAATAATATTGTAATGTAATCCTTGAATATTGTATCTTTGAACAATATTATCGTGGTATCAGCTCATAGTGGTTCTTCTCTGAAATGACTTATACAGAAAAACTGTGAAGTTCTTGATGACAGATTAATTTCTGCTAGACATTAATAATGTTAGTCTGAAAAAAGTTGGTCTGCTATAATACTTTGAAGGGATGAATCTTTTTCTAAGATCATCCAGTGCCGGACAGCAAAAAACAAATTGAACTTCATCCTCTCTCTCGGATCTGCACATCGGACATGTGTACTTTTCATTCTGTTTGTACCTTTGACTATGCACAGCTATATCAGAAACTCCAATTCTAAACTTAGTTAGCATACATCTCATAGACTTACTCATTACTCATTACAATATAGTGTTTAGTTAGCATACATCTCATAGACTTACTCATTACTCATTACAATATAGTGTTCTGTTAAATTATTCATTTTCAGTAGTGTGCACAAAGAAAATCTATCACTATTTTCAATAAGACCATTCCATTCTTGCCACCTACAATCTATCAATCGTTGTCTAAAACAAACTAAGAAACTTTCAACACATCCGACCCCTTGATTTAACTAAACAAATGAAAAACCATAACGACATAGACACTTTAGAATATTTGTTGCCCGAGTGATTTTCCTTCTACTATCTAAATTATACAATATCTTATAAGCTTGTGCAGGGAGTCAATGTTCATACATTTGTACAAGTTTTAAACAATACTTGATACATTTAATATATGAACTAAGATATATCGGGTATCTTTCCAATTCACCATAAACCAGATCATTAGGGGTTTGTTGATCAACACGTAAGAATCGTTTCTTGGCAAACAAATGTAGCTTCTCTATTTGACTTCCTGTTTCAAAAGCCCAAATCTCAGCCCCGTATTGCACTATAGGTTGGACCTGTGCATCAAACAACTCAAAGAATAATTCTGCCGAGCTATTTTCAAACTTATTTAATAAACTTACTATATTAACAATTGCCCGTTTTCCTCTATTCACAAGATCTTGACATGCAAAGGTAAAGCTGAGTTTTGTTGAAAAATAAATACCTAAATACTTATATGCATTTACTACAGAAATTTGAGATCTACCATAAAGCCATTTTTCACTTGCTGCTAAGTAACCACCCTTTCGAAAAACAACGATATTTGTTTTATCCATATTTACTTTTAATTCAAGTCTTTGTGCTGCAGAATATAAACTGTTTATCTGAGTTTGCAAACCAACAACAGTTTCAGACAGTAAAACAATATCATCTGCGAAAAGCATGATAAATAATTCTATCAAATGAAAAGCAACACCATGTCTACCATTGTTAATGATTTCCATTGCTAATTCGTTAATAAACGAGAATAAAACAGGACTACAAACATCCCCTTGTTTAACTCCTTGTGTACACTTTACAAAATCACTAAATTTAGCTCCACTCTTGACTCTAGCTTTGACATCTTCATACATACTTTTGAAACAGCTATAAAGTTAATCTTTTATACCATTTTTAATAAGAACTGGCCATAATAATTTCCTTGAGCTAGAATCAGATGCCTTTTCAAAATTGACAAATGCGCTTACAGTTTACGATTACCTACAAATTGCTTCTGAACAGCTGCTAACAGAGTGAACAAATGATCATTTATACTGTAGTCCTTTTTAAAACCCACCTGATATTCTCCTGTAATATTATTCATTTCAATCCGTTCTGTTAATTTTCTATTAATTACAGAGCTATATAATTTACCTGCTATATTACATAAAGAAATTCCTCTAAAATTGTTTGGATTATTTGTATCACCTTTTTTATACAACGGAAGAATAATTGATTCTGTCCAGTTTTCAAGATAGATCCCCTTATCAAACAAAACGGTAAATAATTTTACAAGAAAATTGATTCCATTACCACCTAAATGTTTAAAAAAAATTCCCCTACCCATCCATCGGGCCCAGCAGCTTTACCATTTTTTAGCTTCCTTATTGCAAACATCACTTCCTGTTTTGTGATAGGTTGATCCAAACAATCATTGTATTCATATGTACCTAAATCATGTACTTGAATATCCAAATCAGTATTGTGATCTTTTTCCAGCACGGTTTTAAAGTGTTTATGCCATTCGTCTAATGTTATAACATTATTATATGGAGCATATTTTTTAAGAACTTTCCTAACATTTCTCTAAAAATCGTTCTGGTCATTAACAGAGGCCTTTACTTCTTTTATTAAGTAATAAGTTTTTATACTCTCTTCTTGTTACACAAAATATATGACGATCATTGGCATCATGTGATTTGTTGCATTTTTCTCAACAATAGCCTCACATTTTTTCTTGCATTGTGACATTCTGCATCAAACAATTCATTCATAAGCTTATTTTTACTTATACAAACTCTTTGTTTCATAGAATCTGCGGCCATTTTCACACAGTCATTAAATATTTCAAGTGCATCATTCACATTCACTTCAATCAAGTCTAATGCATGCAACATTTGTAAATATGCAGCATCTGAATTCATATGATTAAAAAAATCGATTGCATATTCATTTTTCCACACAAATTTTTCAGTGTATTCTTTCTTGTTCAGATCACCATTTTTGCAAACATTAAATTCATGTTTGTTTATGTGAAACTCTAAAGGCATATGATCAGACTCAATTCTTTCTTTTACGCAAAAGAAACAGAACATATGAAATCAAAAAGATCACAAGACGCAACAAAATAATCGTTGACATTGCTTCCAGAGTCACATATGTAAGTCACATGACCAGCCCTATCACCATAGCATACACCATTAAGAATAAACAACCCCAAAGAAGAGCACATATTTAACAAACATTTTCCATATGCGTTTGATACATTGTCTTCAGAGCATCTTCTAATCTGAGACTGATCAAATCCATCAAGCCACGAACACTGTTTAAAATCCTCATCAGTATTCTGTGTAGCACCAGCTGTCCTTCCATTTAGATTGCCACACATCAAAACTGAAATAATTTTATATGAGGAAAGAATATCTACTAAACAGTCTTCAATCTGACTAATACCATTATCTATGTTACAAACAGTGTGATAGGGTGATTTGTTGGGGGGAACATAGGTGCATATGTACAAAACATTATTTTGTAAATGAAGCAATTCTTTACTAATAACGAAAATCAAAATATTATCACATTTTACATTAACATTTCTGATATATTTCAAATGCTTGTTTCTTATCAAACAAACCACCCCTCCTGATCTCCCACGTTCAGTGAGCTTAACTGCAGGTTTGACAAAAATAGTGTGATCAGGAAATAGTGCTGATTGAAAATCTTCAAGAAAAGTCTCCACAAGGCAAACAAAATCAAACGAAGAAACATATTCAACAAAGTTATAAACAGATATTTTAGAAAGTAAACCACAAACATTCCAGTGAAGAAAAGAAAAATTGTTCACATCATCTGTATCGAAATTTGTGTTATAATTATCATCAACACAAACACATCCCACCTCTTGAACAGGAACACAATCACATGCATTTATTTTGGAACAGTCGCACACACGCACGGTTTTATCATTCGGTAAGGGTGCACTCGCTCTATTACTACTGTCATCACCGAATGTTAACACACCTGCCTGGTTTGCACATACATCCCCAACATCGACTGCCCTAACTCATTTTGCATGTGTGTTACTCAGCTCGCTGGGCTCTATTTCAACACCCGGTGTTGCTGTTACACTGTATACACCTGTAACTTTCCCTGTTCTGTTTTTGGTAATATCCAAATGCTCATGTTTGTCCTCAGGCCGGCCGTATCCCTTAGACACATCTACAATGCTCTGCCATCTTCCACTAGTACAAACATTTTCCCCTCAATCAACAAGTGATCGTAGATCATTGTGGCCCTTTTCTTCTGACTTTTGGCAGCCTTCAGATGGGGTACAAGTTTCTTTCTAATATCTCTAACCCTCAGAGAGAAATCCTCACCTATGAAAACATTTGTTCCCTTTAACTTCCATTTTGCCTTTAACAGTTTGACCTTGTCTTTGTAAAATGTGCATCAAGCTATCTGTCACATCTCATGACAAATAAGATATGAGTGCTCAACCCCCTCGTTCACCCACCCCATTCTAGCTAGAGAGCAGTGTGGGTTGTGCTGTTTGCACGAGATTCTGTGTCTCAGTCTCAGTTCAGGCTGTCACTGAACTGAGATCAGCCTCTTCCTTGTTAACAAACGACAAGATTCTGGGCTTTTCGCCCGCGACTGTCAGAAGAGGCAGCCGTGCCAGTCTTTGGATGCTTCAGGGCTGTTTGCCCGTCTTGACGCTTGTAGTGGGGATCAATTTCCTCCGAGTGGTCGTGGTCTCTGTGTTCTGTGTGAACTTCCAGCCTTGGGGTAGTGGTACCTCTTCTGGAAGGTAAGAGGGGACTGTAAAGACAGTCCTAACCTGTGTTCTGTCTGTTCGTCTTGCGTTCATGTCCGTGTATGAGAAAGAGAGAGAGAGAGAGGAGTGAGTGAATGTTTAAGTAAATATATTTTGCGGTTTTTATGTGCATTTGTAGGATGCGTATGCATTTTAGACATAAATTTTATAAGAATGTGATAAAATAGTTACGCGTGTTGAAAGAGTTCAACTGTAAAATCTAGATTTAAGTTTTCCTTGTGAACCCCTTCAGTTTTTAGTTCTATTAATGTGTGTGTATGTGTGTCACTATATTATATATGATACATAAGCTAGAATATTCCAAACTACTCCCTTATCCTTTTCCGTTATCCTTGCTCTTGGGTGTGGTTGTTGTCAGCCTTTTAAACTTCCGAAATAGCGCAGCTGAGTAAAATTGAACTATTCTGTAGCCCATGTGTTGATCAGGGAGGGGTTAAACTGAAATTTTGTAAGATTTGTTTTCTTTACGAATTCTGGGCTAGGTACATTTAGGTTGTTTAATTGGGTTTGTCCAAAAGTGAATCCTACCAGTGGATAATAGGCTGTATACAGTGTTTTCAGCGTTCCCACTTTCGTGTTCATCCACTGACTTCCCCACCCTTCCACTGACCCTCCACTGTCTCCCCGGGAACCCCTCTGCCTGCCTTTGGCTTCCTTAGTCCAGGCCTCCGTTGGCTGCTGCCGCCTGCCGCTGGCTTCCGTCGCCAGCGTTCTCTGGCCTGGCGCTCAGCTGTCTGGGTGTTCGTCTGTTCGTCTTCGTCGTCACTGTTCTTCGTGTTCGTCATCGCTGTTCTTCGTGTTCATCATCGCTGTTCTTTGTCGTCGCCACTTACTGTTCGTCGTCGTCGTCACTACTTCATCGTCACTTCATCATCAACGTTGCGCTTGTTTCCATATCTTAAAGCTCTGGTTTTTTTGTGGTTTTTTTTTGTGTGTGTGTGTTATTATTTATCCATTCTGTTATTTAAGTGTTGTTGCAGCTGGGGTTGTGGTTATTGTTTGTGGGCAAGCTAGGTGTGTGATTAAACAAATGTATGAACCCTGAATTGTTGTAGTCTGTGTTTGTGTTGTCTGGGTGTTAGTGCTGGGCTGGGTGGGGGTTTCTAGTCCGCTCTCTTATAGCGCGTGACACTATCAGAGGTGAGTTTTCTTTAGAGCTAAGACAATGTACCCTGTCAAAAGAAATGTCATCACTCAGTTCCGGTGTGTCTGTGATCATGTCCTGTAATCGATTTTCATACATCTCATTAGGTTCGTTCCTGTCTCTTTTCAGTATGCCATGAATAATGATGTTTTTTCGCTGAAAGCGACACTCCAAATCATCCATTTTCACTTCCAAGTTCTTCAGCTTTTCATTTAACTCTACGTTTGACTTTGTCAGTTCATCATTTGTCTTTTTCACATTTGCCAGTTCCTCTTTTAAATCCTGAATGTCATCTTTGAGTGTAGAGTAAAAGTCTTTCATTTCCCTGAGATCTTGCTTCATTTCATCGAACTTGGTCATCATGCTGGTCAGCATTGTCATGAGGTCAGTCACTGTCGGTTCAGGTCCACACCCACCTTTCTGCTGTCCCTCCTCCTGACTTCTGCCAGCCTGGTCTCCTGCACTTCTGTCCAGTCTCACCCTCCTGGCTTCACTGCTGCTCGTCAGACGGGTCTGCTTGGTGCTGGCCTGCTTGGGAGGACCGGGGTTTCGGCTCAATGTCCCCGCACTGCATCAAGAGGTTGCTGAAAAAAGTTACGGTGAGGACCAGTCCTACCACTACACCGTCCAGCCAACTTCTCGGCTGCAGTGTCGGATGCCGTAACTCTGCCTTCCTTTGTGCATGACGCGACATGAAGCCTATGAAAACGGCAACAAAGCAACCGCATTTTGCTCGAAACACTAGTGGCACCGATGACATGGTACCAGACACAGTCACTGACCAAATTTGAGGAACAGAAGTTGTCACTGGCAGCAATACCACATATTTAAGTGGAGACATGACACACGTCTTGCTCTGTTCAGTGCACGCGAACTCCCCCCGATGCAAGATGGAGAAAAGCCCAGCAAATATTTTTGCAATGTGGAGAGGCGTACTTTGTAGATAAGACTATATGTTTTTTGGAGAGTGACAGTGGTGATGTGATTTTTGATCAAGAGGAGATTTTGTCTGAAGTTCATGGATTTTATCTACAATTGTATTCTGAAAGAAATGTTGATGCTGACTTGAATGCGTTGTTGCACAATGTTAGTAATTTGTCATATGAAGATAGTATATTACTTGAGAGCCCTTTGACATGTGATGAAATATGTCAGTCACTCAAAAAAATGAAAAATAACTTCTTCTTCTTCTTCAGCATTCCCAGGCTGTGTTCAGACAGTTAGTCCAGAGTCCGCAGTCCGCTGGAGCTCTGTAGTCATTCCCCACAACTTGTCTTGGAGTGCTGTGGGACTGGGCCAGATCTGGTGCCTCAGCTCTTTGTGTAGGGGGCAGTCTTGCAGGACACGGGCTGGAGTTTGAGGAGTGGTGTCACACGGACATTGGTCTGTGTGGGAAATTTTCAGTTTGTAGAGATGGGAGAGGAGCTGGCAGTGGCCTGTGCGCTGTCTGAGGATGATGACTTGCTGAGCTTTACTCAGTTGATGGATGCTGTCCTCCTCTGCTCCCAGATGTAGCTGTTCTTGCCAGCTGTTTTTGAAGTGGCTGCTCAGGATTATCTTTGCCTCCACAAAGCTAAGGGGGTGGGCACATTGGGTGAGCCTGCTTCCTGCTTTGAAGAGCTTGTCTGCCTCTTCATTTCCTGCAATGCCGCAGTGAGAGGGGATCCACTGCAGGACCATTGTGGGGCCTTTGACTTTTCTGAGGATTTCCGATTTTCCTAGATGTAGGCCGCTCGTTGGTGTTGCGTTACCAGCAAGTCTGTCAGCTCGCTCATTTCCCTTAACACCTGCATGTCCCGGGCAGTATGACCATGTGAGTTTTTTAATCTGAAAGTTGCACATTGCCTTATGCCACTCTGGGCTTCCCATTCCGTTTTCAATTTTCTGTATGAGGTTCATTGAGTCGGTTAGAATCATGGCATGTTGGTTTCCGGGCGTATGGATGGACGATAGCCACTGGAGGGCATGTGTCACAGCTTCAACTTCCATCGTTAGGCTGGAGGTTGTGACTTTGTAGGCAGCATTCTCTTCCCTAACTGTTTTTCCATTTTGTTTCGCATTGAATCCCCAACCGGATTGGTCTTTGGTGACTGAGCCATTTGTGTATATGATGATGTCCTCTTCTTTACTGTTTTCTTTTATGAGTAGTTTTACTTCCGCATCAGTTTTGCCCTCTGGCCATTCCCGACAATGTCTTCCTAGAGTGGGTGAAATGGCTGTGTTGAATAGATGGTTGAGGTTTTCGGGGTTTTTCTCCCATTCTTTTGTTTCTTTCAGGTCTTGTAGTCGGCATACTAGCTGGATTGTGTCTTCTGCTTGCCCCATCCATAATCTTCCTCGTCCTAGGCGGCTGCCTTTTGGTTCTTTGACTGCGTCATGCAGTGGGTTTTGAGGGTTTTCTAATGCTTTGAAGTAGGTCTTGACCTGTTCTAACTTGTTTCTGGCCTGCACTGAAGGAAGGTCAAGCAGGTATCGCATGGTTTCTGTGGGCGTGTCTTTTGTTGTTCCAAGGATCAGCCTCATAGTTTCATTTTGGACTCTTTCTAATTTTAGGAGGTTGCTTTGAGATGGTGTTGTTAGCCCAAGTCCGTAGTCGATCACACTGAGGACGAGTGATTGGTATAGCAGGAAGAGGTGGCGTTGTTCAATACCTTTGGTTGCCATTGCTTTTAAGACTGAAAGGCCCTTTTTGCATTTGAGAACAGTATTTTCCGTATGTTTTCTGAAGGTCAGCATCCTGTCGAAGTGTATTCCTAGGTACCATAGGCATTCAGTTTTCTCGATCTGAATCCCATCGAGTGACACAGAAGGTGGTGATTTGCTCGCGGTTCTGTTGTTGAGGGTGCACAGCAATGTTTGGGCTTTCGCTGGATTGATGGAAGGTCCTGTGTCTTTGCACCATTGAGCAATATTGTTTAGTTGTTTCTGGACGGCTTTAGTTCTTTCCTGAGCATCTTTCGAAGTTTTAAAGACCAGGCCATCATCCGCAAGAGTAAGCACCCGAGCTATTCCATTGTTGTTTAAGTCTGCAAGACCCTTCGTGTAGACATTGTAGAGGACAGGAGAAAGCGGAGACCCTTGTGGCAGTCCCATGGATAGTTTAGAAGGTGCAGACATCCAATCTCCGAGGCGTAGGACGACGGTTCTTTCCTGAAGCGCTGCTGCTATCCATCTTGTCAGTGTCAAACTTACTCCATACCTTAGTAGCAGCTCCATGAGGTGCGCAAACTGGACCTTATTGTAGGCATCTTCAAGATCGATTGCTACTGCTAGTGTTTCTTCTTTTCTTTGAAATCCTTCATACACCTCATATGCAAAAGCAGCTGCGTTTTCCCATGTGGACTTGCCTGTTCTGTAACCACCTTGATTGCTGAAAAATATATCAGAAAATAAAACCACCTTTGTTCGTTCCTGTAAGTGTTTCTTTTTTTGTGTGTGAGACAGTGTGAGTGAAACTGATTGCCCGAAGTGGAGTGTCCTTTGCTCTTCAAAACACAGTGCGGTAAACAAGTTTGCCGACGTCTGCTTCTGGTCTGAGAGGGTTGGTGACAAAAATAGGTTACGGACATTGCTCCTTACTAGTAACCAGTCAACCTAAGAGACCTCTCAAATAAAAGATCACGTTCTCAACTTTTATGTGGGCTAAGTTTCCAATTGATATATTTTACTTGATCTTAAGAAAATGTGGCTCAAAATTTACCTATTTTTCTTGATGCTCTACTGTGCTTCCAGACAAAATAAATCTTTGTAGTCAAACCCACCACTGAAAAATTTATTCTTTCATCATAAAATGCTTTGTAAAATGACCTGAAAGCTTTTAAGGAGCAGTGTCTTTAACAAAAAAAAGTGGAGACCTATTTTTTTATACCACTGATCTGGATCTATTTTTAGATCTGAGGTTTCAGTGCCCAGCTTCGTGGAAGTCTTGTTGCAGAGTGGAAGTCTTGTTGCGGAGCTTAACATAGCTGAGGTTTTGATTCAAATAAAGGGGGAAATAATAATTTAAAAAAATCTTGGAAACCAACTTTACTTATTTTTGTAAGTCTTTGAATGATAGATTTCATAATTTTAGTTAATATCATCGTTTTCTGTTGTGAAACAATTTTCTCTCTGACATTGAAAGACAGCCAAGATCACCGAATGCGTCAAAATAGCAGACGTATTTTTCAGTGAGAAGTTCAGTTGGTCTTGTTCAGCTTTGTGATCGCCCAACATACTGACTCTATTTTCTTACTTCTGTTTTATTTTACTTCTGTTTTATTTCACACACACACACACACACACACACACATATATATAGAGAGAGAACCTAATCAAAATAACACCACCATGGGTACATTTGATGCTGTATTGTAAGACCTTTTTATACTTCAGCACTGATACGGAGCATGTATTTGTTCAGCTGGATGTCTGCACTCTAGAACCGGTAGGATCTTCTGTGCTGATTAATAGTTAATAATGATGTATAAACAAGAAAACAATTACTTAAAGTGATGCATACATATTGATTTTGAAACACACACACACACACACACACACACACACACACACACACAAATCCTGAAAAATGTCTAAAAGGAGAATCATTTTTAGCATTAATGGAGGACATTAACCTCAGTCGTCTTGAATAAAGCTTTTTTTTTTTTCCATATGATCTTATCAAAAGCTGTCATTTACCAGGATTTATTATTAACATTTGCTGTCTTGTAAGTCTACAGTCTTTCCTGAACCTGAAAATACCTTAAATGTTTATGTAGATGCAATAGTTTTTGAGTTTCAGTCATTTTAGTAACGCTACCATCAAAAATGCAGGATCGGACATGCAGAAAATAAGCATTTTCCTCAGAATTTATGACTCTGGCATTTATCCAATAACATAACAGTCAACTAAAAAAAACCCCAAAAACTGAGGTCTTCTGCGTACTATATAGATCGTATATGAAGAGTATTGACTATGAGAATGTATTAGTGGCAATTCTACATGGGTTCCAAAATGCCATTTTGTGAGATTGGCTAAAATCGCAGAATTTTTTTAAAATTCAAAACTCTGTATCTCAAAAACAATTTGAGATATTGCTGTGAAATTTGGTGTGGCTTCATACTTTATTGCACTTTTTCATTCTTGCAAATATGAGGATTCTGCTATGAATGTGAAAATTTGGCTGGATCTACCTAGTACATGTTTACATGAGACATTGTAATGATTTTTTTTTTTTGGCTGGTTGTATTGAAACATCTGAAACAGCTACACATTAAATGTCAACCTCAGAATACTTCTTAATTCATGGCAGAATGCATTCATTAAGATGCCAACATTATAAGAGACTGGATAGTTGTGTTTGTGAAAGAGTGGGTGCAGAATGGAATTTTGTTTATAAATCAATTGTTTGAAGTGGAAAATAATCGCCTTTTTCTTTTGCAGAATTCTGAGACCACTTTCCAAACCTCAATTGAACAAACTTCCTTTTGTATACAGGAGTCATACATGCAATTGAGCAACTTAGACACAAATATGATATCGAGTTGTCCCCCCATTATTGCATTATGGAAACTAAAATTTGGATGGTGATTTCAGGAGGAAGCAAAAAAATACAATCTATTTTTCTTGCTTCAGACATACTTCCATCAGTTGTCAGGTGGAATGAGTGCTTTTATGATCTGAAATAGAAATAAATATTTTTTACGTTGCTTTAAATTTCATGATGTGAAACTGAAGTGTTTCCAGGCTTAAAGAAGAAACTTGTTGTATGACTCATTGAAGATCCACTGTGTTCCTTTTGTAAAAGAGAAGTCCAAACCATACAGCATTTGCTTTGATATTGTAAAATCTCACACAGTTTTTGGACTGAGTTACTAAAGGTATTAATTAAAAAATGTGTACATTGTAATTCATTGGTTCTGTCTGAGGAGTTGGTGTAAACAGGGAGTTATGACTATCCTTGTTTGCTAAGTTTATATCTACAAATGTAACATGAATAACTCACTGCCAAATGTGCGAGCTTTCTTCACAATTTTAGAATGAACTACCAGGAAATCAGTGCAGTGGAGTATATTTAGGGCAAATTTGCTCAGTTCACTCAAAACTGGTTTCTTTATGGTTTTAACAATAATTGGAATACACCTTACCCTCTCTCTCTATCAGTTTTTCTCTCTCCTTTCCTCCCCCTGTTAGTGTATACCTTGCTGGATGATATTCATGTGTAAATGCAGATTGATTTGTTCCAGTTGTGCAAAATAATGTGTGTAAACTGTTACTAGAAAAAGAGAGAGAGGGGAGGAGGAAGGAGGAAACAAAAAAAAAAGAAAAAAAAAGAGAAGAAAAACAAGTGGGAAAAAAAGAAAAGAGAAAAAGCACAAGTTGTTGAAAATCCTTTTATTGCGCACAATGGATATTGTATTTATTGCATTTTGTTGTTGATGTAACTTTGCTACTTAAGGGTGAACTGTATAAAAGAGAGGGAAAAAAAAGGAGAAAGAAAGGATTTAGAAAATAACACAAATAAGACAATAGAAAAAGGGAAGAAGATCATGCCCATAACCTGGTGATTATCACACTGTTATTCACAGTTGTGCTCCTTTTCATCATGTATCATGGAAAATATTTTCATTCCCTTTTCTTGAGGGTGTTTGTAGGCATATGAAATATTTATGTGTGTTGGTGTGGGGGGTGGAGGGGAGGGAGGGGGTGTATGGTTACAAGTGTGTGTGTGTGGTGGTGGGGAGAGGGGGGTATGCAAAATAAAAAAAAAATCCCTTGATGAATGATATAACTTATGTGAAGTGATCTAGTCAATGTTTATGTATACACTTTGAGGTAAATACTATTGTATAATGCTTCATTGGTTTTTGATGGAAACTAATTATGTGTTGTGATTTTTGCTGTGTTTTTTTTCATTTTTTATGATGGTGCTGATCTTTTCTGGGACATGGTACATGTGTTTTTAGGTCTTATATAACCTTCATTGCAAGGGACAAAAAAACAACAACAAATAATAGGAGTTGGTGTCCTAATGAAGGTGAACATACATTGTAATAATACCAGTAGTGAATTGTTAGCTTATATGGGTCGGGTGTCCCACATCATTGATATCAGACATACATAATGCTTGTAATATATGAGGCATGTAGATTCTGTACACATCACTTGGAGCTCATTACAAATGGCAAATTATCATACCTCTGACAATGCAGAGATTCCAACAGCCAATTGGGTCAGTGTGCAGACGGTCAGTTATACACCTTTTGAAATGGGTGTGTGGACAATGACTGCTTCTTGGCCTGTCTTCTGTATCCTTTACTGGCTTCGTATGGGATATGTGGACAGCGGCTACTTCATGGCCTGTTTGATGTATGTCCCACTGAAGTGATCAGCATTATCCACAATGCACAAACCACCTTGGTAGGGGTTGATATGAATAAAGTAGGCTAAACCATCGTCGCCGAGCGGGGGCCAGCCAGCATTGCTTCTGCCAGTCTGGTATGGTTCAACAGCAGGGCTATCATCGAATGTCTGTGTTTATAGCCCATGATGCACAAACCGCCTTGGTAGGGGTTGACGTGTTGAAAAAGCTCATAACCATCCTTGCGGAGTGAGGGTGCCAATCTGGTAACAGTAATGGCAGGGCTGTTTTGGAATGTCTGTATTTAAAATCCATGATTCACAAACACTTCTTGGTAGGGCTTGACATGTGAGAAAGCTTGTAGTCAGCCTTGCTGAGCGAGGGCGCCAATCTGGTATCAGCGATGTTGCAAACACAGAAGTATATACCCATAGTATCCAGGAAACAACACAGGTAACAGACACATCCATGGTCAGAAATAATGAACTGCAAGAGACTTTATACTGTATCAGATACCAGGTATCCCATTAAGAGGTTTAAACTGAAATCAGTTATGTGAATAATAACTCAGATCAACTGTGTGACACGAACTGTGATGTAAGTGACTGATGCCCAGACGAGCTAGACATGAACTGATGCCCAGATAGCTATCGCGTACACTTAAACCATGGTTCTGAGGTGGCACCTTCTCATTGTGTAGAAATATTATAAAGTTTTATGTTTAACATTACACAGCTTGCCAGACAGATATTTATCAGCCGCTTGAGTGCTGCTGACAAGTATGCTCATCAGTGAAAGGCTGTTGCCTAACTGAGATAAGATTGCAGTTACAGATGTCTTTCACCATTTTATTTAGACTTCCTCTGTGGATTGTATTACTTTTGTTCATAAAGATCAGTTACACCACAGAAAAGTGCTGAAGTTGTTTGTGCACTTCAGATTTATACGACACTGATCTTATTTCTCAGCAGTCAAGAGGTTAAATATAGAATGAACAAGAGAGGCAAGACCTTCAGGACTCACTTGTGACACGCACTGTATCCAGTAAAGGAATCATGAGAAAAAAAAGAGATTAAAAAAAAACAATTGTTAAAATGGGTTCTGTGTTAAATGTCAATAAGCTTTGGGAAAAAAGAACAGAAAAAAGGCATGTTAGCAGAATTGAACTAAGAATGACGGGCACAATAGTTGAGTGGTTAAAGCGTTGGACTTTCAATCAGAGGATCGCTGGTTCGAATCTTGGTAATGGGGCCTGGTGGGTAAAGGGTGGAGATTTTTCTGATCTCCCAGGTCAGCATATGTGCAGACCTGCTTGTGCCTGAACTCCCTTCGCAATCAGAAGATCAAATACACACGTTAAAGATCATGTAATCCATGTCAGTGTTCGGTGGGTTATGGAAACAAGAACATACCCAGCATGCACATCCCTGAAAATAGAGTATGGCTGCCTACATGGCAGGATAAAAGTGGTCATAGACGTAAAAGCCCACTCATGTACATACGAGTGAACCTGGGAGTTGCAGCCCATGAATGAAGAAGAACTAAGGATGTTCTGTTTAGAAAGACGTAGTCTTATCCACAATGCCATGCCGCATCTGACATCACTCGACCAAATTTGATATTTAAAGCTATGGGTCTTTTTTAGTGTGATAAGAATATTATTGTATTTGAGGTAATGACACATTTAAATCATGTTTTCTTGACATATTTGGATAATTTAAGAAATTCTTTTAATTCAGCTGTAAGGGAGACATTGACATCACCTCAGGCACACCGCAACATGCAAAGATCTGCACAAAGCAGTTTACAGTAGGCTGACCGAAACTGAAAGAAACTAGCGATTCAATTTTTCTTTTATGTTCATTACAGTTTATTCAGTATCCACATTTAGATATATATTTAAAAAAAAAACACAACACCATTTAGATATGTTTTTTAAAAATATCTTGATTATTTAAGAAATCTTTTTAATTCGGCGGTAAAGGAGACACTGACATCGCCTCAGGCATACCTCAACATATATAGATCTGCACAAATCAGTCTGACAACAGGTTGACCGAAACTGAAAGAAACATTCGATTCAGTTTTTCTTTTATGCTCGTTACAGGTAATTCAGTATCCACTTTAGAATATTCATATGCAGTAAACACGTTGATGGTGTAGTTAGTGTCACTGTATGTGTTCAGTCGAGAATTTGTATTTCTTTTCTTGTAATTGCGAACAATAAAAATGATGTTGTGCTGTTTTCCCGAACATAGTTTATCTGGCAACCGGGTAGCAGGATTGTGGAATTTTTGGATTGGGATCGAGTGTCAACAAAATAAACCGTTAATGATCTGGAAATACGGAAATTCTATTATGGGTATGACTGAAGATTTTTTTTCCTACTATGTTTAATCCAAATTTGGTATTGTCAGACAAAGTATTTTCAGAGCAAATGGATTTGCTAAGGTTTACCACAGACACACACACACAACAATTTTTGTGTGTGTTGCATTGCAATTTGTTTTATCATCATGCTATATTGAAGGTTGAAATTATTTTTAATATTATGGTGTCGCATTTCAGTAAGGATCAGTGAACATGATGCCATTTTCTGACAGCCCAAGGTGGTGGTCAGTGCTAACTGTGGAGTGGAGCCCACACGAACTGTGCCATACAAACCCATGCTGGATGGTGCCCTCGACCTGAGTGAATTCCAGCCTCCTACCTGCATTATTTTCAATAGACCCCAGGTAAAATTATTATTTCCTGGATCCCTACTTTATTATTTCAACAGACCCCAGGTAAAATTGATTGCAACTTAGATCTCTACCTTATTATTTCAAGAGACCCCAGGTAAAATTGATTGCAACTTGAATCTCTACCTTATTATTTCAACAGATCCCAGGTAAGATGTTGAGGCTGTAGACCTCAGTTGATACCAGTCTCCACTCTTTGTTGGGGGGGAAGTGGGGAGGGGGGGAGTGGGTAATAACATTCCATAGTAATATCAGTAACCTTTCATTGTGAATAATGGTGTTTATGTTCAGGCTTTTTTGTTTAATCGTCTAATGAAAAATTGATGGAATGGTCAACGTCAGAGCCATGTCCAAGGTTTATGTGCATGAAGGTAACTTCTTGTTCTGATTTTCTTTACCAGGTGTGTTTTTTTCAGGTTCTTTTGGATAGATAGCTAGTTTTTCAGCCCTGAGATGGTTCTGTGTAGTCAGCTGGGCTATGAGCAACAAAATGAATAAATAGATGAATGATGGTGTTATGGATGTGGACCAAAAGTGGTGGTCCATTTCAGTTCGAGGCATCCCCAATGAAAGCAGGGAGAGACGTGTGTTGGGAGGATGAGATGGCGGGCAGCTCACCTGTGGATTGCGTACCTGTCAGTGCCACTGACCCCATCTACCTGCTGTACACCTCTGGCACCACTGGCCTGCCGAAGGTCAGGAATTGTGGCCTATGTTGAATGAGAGTATGTTTTGACTGTTGTGACAGGCGGTGGTGTGACCTGTGACATGACTTTGGTGACAGTGGTGTGACCTGTGACAGGACTTTGGTGACAGTTGTGTGACTCATGACAGAACTGTGGTGACAGTGATGTGACTTGTGACAGGACTGTGGTGACAGTGGTGTGACTCATGACAGGACTGTGGTGACAGTGGTGTGACTCATGACAGGACTGTGGTGACAGTGGTGTGACTCATGACAGGACTGTGGTGACAGTGGTGTGACTCATGACAGGACTGTGGTGACAGTGGTGTGACCTGTGACAGGACTGTGGTGACAGTGGTGTGACTCATGACAGAACTGTGGTGACAGTGGTGTGACTCATGACAGAACTGTGGTGACAGTGATGTGACCTTTGACAGGACTGTGGTGACAGTGGTGTGACTCAGGACAGGACTGTGGTGACTGGTGTAACCAGTGACAGGACTGTGGTGACAGTGATGTGATTCATGACAGGACTGTGGTGACAGTGATGTAACTCATGACAGGACTGTGGTGACAGTGGTGTGACTCATGACAGGACTGTGGTGATAGTGGTATGGCCTGTGACAGGACTGTGGTGACAGTGATGTAACTCATGACAGGACTGTGGTGACAGTGGTGTGACTCATGACAGGACTGTGGTGATAGTGGTATGGCCTGTGACAGGACTGTGGTGACAGTGGTGTGACTCATGACAGGACTGTGGTGACAGTGGTGTGACTCATGACAGGACTGTGGTGACAGTGGTGTGACCTGTGACAGGACTGTGGTGACAGTGGTGTGACTCATGACAGGACTGTGGTGACAGTGATGTGACCTGTGACAGGACTGTGGTGACAGTGGTGTGACCTGTGACAGGACTGTGGTGACAGTGGTGTGACACATGACAGGACTGTGGTGACAGTGGTGTAACCAGTGACAGGACTATGACAGTGGTGTGACCTATGACAGGACTGGTGACAGTGGTGTGACACATGACAGGACTGTGGTGACAGTGGTGTGACTCATGACAGGACTGTGGTGACAGTGATGTGACCTGTGACAGGACTGTGGTGACAGTGGTGTAACCAGTGACAGGACTATGACAGTGGTGTGACCTATGACAGGACTTTTGTGACAGTGATGTGACCCATGACAGAACTGTTGTGTGTCAGTGATGTGACCCATGACAGAACTGTTGTGTGTCAGTGATGTGACCTATGACAGAACTGTTGTGTGTCAGTGATGTGACCCATGACAGAACTGTTGTATAAATAATAATAATAATAATAATAATACTGTACATTTATATAGCACCTTTTCTCACTAAGAGCTCAGGGCGCTTTATATGAAAGAAAAATATAAGTAACATAAAACATTTATGGCCACTCTTTCTCAAAAAACCCTCCCCCCACTCCCACTCTCCCACTCTACATACATCCAAAGTGAGCTGACATGGGTGGTGTTAATAATAATGATAATAGTAATTTATTTTTATATAGTGCTATAATACAAGCATAAACAAGCTTTAAGCGCTTTACAATCTAGTACCTAAAGTGAAACAAGAAAGCATATAAAAAGTAGTAGAAACATAAAACAAAATCATTAATATTATAAAAACACAATGCATAAAACTCACAAAGTAACATACTATCAATACTACAACTGTTACGCTCCAACACTTACACCAACACACACGCACAGAAACACACATGATTAAATGGCTGAGATGATAGCAATTTTCAATTAAAATACATACATGTAAAAAGGAACATAATTGTAATCTGCATGCCATAGATTTTGTAAAAATTGTAAAATAAAATTTTGGATAGAAAAGGTAAAGGGGTAAAAATCGGGTCATTCTCCCTTTCAAACCACACCACCACCATCCATTTACCCACCCCCATTCTCTCTACTCTCCCATCACACACATTCACATTGCCATGGGCCTGGGACAACAGCACTATTTGAGTTATGACAAGTATTTTTTAAAGAGATAAGTTTTAAGATTTACTTTAAAGGTAGATAGACGAGTTGTTTGTCTGAGAACAATAGGCAGAGAATTCCAAGTTGTTGAGCCGAAGACGGAAAATGACCTCTTTCCACAGGAGTTAAGGAAGTATCGGGGAACAGTTAGCTGGGAGGAATCAAGAGATCTCAATGTTCTGTTTGGCAAGTACGGGTTAACAAGCTCAGAAAGATAATAGGGTGTGGTAGCACAATTCAGGCACTGAAAGCATAGACAGGCAACTTTATATTCAATTCTGGCTTGAACAGGCAACCAATGAAGTGTCTGCAGGAGAGCAGTAGCACTCTCTCTCCTCAACTTTTTAAGGACGAGTCGAGCTGCACTATTCTGTATTTTCTGGAGCTTGTAGACTTTATCATTGGGAAGGCCAGCTAAGAGAGAATTACAATAATCTAGGCGGGATAAAATGAAGGCAACAGCAAGTTTGTTAGCGGCATCAACAGACAGGAAGGGGTGGATTTTACTAATCTTACGAAGCTGAAAGTAAAGAACTTTACACAGGTGGTTCACATGCGCTTCCATCGTGAGGGATGAATCGAGGTAAAAACCAAGATTACGGAGAGAACTAGAAAAAGAAATTTCTATGCCAGAACAAATGATAGACGTATTTATCTGCTTGAGCTTATTTTTATTACCAGTCAACATGAGTTCTGTTTTGTCATCATTCATTTTTAGTTTGTTGACTCACTTGTGTAAACAAAGTGAGTCTATGTTTTAACCCAATGTTCAGTTGTCTGTGTGTGTGTGTGTGTGTGTGTGTGTGTGTGTGTGTGTGTGTCCATGGTAAACTTTAACATTGACATTTTCTCTGCAAATACTTTGTCAGTTGACACCAAATTAGGCATAAAAATAGGAAAAATTCAGTTCTTTCCAGTCATCTTGTTTAAAATAATATTGCACCTCTGGGATGGGCACAAAAAAAAGAAGCCAAATTATATGCACACTGCATTTACTGTTATATTTATATTTTTTGTATTCTCTAAACTTGGCACTTTGATCTGATATTCTGACACAACAACAAAAGCAGTCATTATTATAATTTTTTGTTCAAATAGGAACTTCTTTTGCTAAGCATGGAAGTTTTATATATTTTGCAAACGTTTTGGTGCTGATAGTAAAAAAGGGAAACCCTAGCAGCATGGTCGTCGAATGGAAAAATTCTAGCAAAGCTGAAAAATAGTAGGACCCTGAAGCTTGACATTGATATGAACACTGATAATGAACTTAACAGAGCTATGACATAACAACAACAAGAACAACAACAACAACAAAAAAAACAAAAAAACAACAACCAAACTCACAGATATGCAGTTACATTATATTGCACCGCTTTTTTATCATTTCTTTTGATTGATTTTCTGTCTCTTGGCAGTTAATGTAAAACATGTCTGAAAAGGTTGTTTTGTGATTTACGTGTTCTAATTACAGTAACGTGCTCTGATCCATCATCTTATTCTTCTCTCTCTCCCTAACACATGCATGCGCATGCACACACGCACACACACGCACGCACGCACGCACGCACACACGCACATGCACGTACACGCGCACACGCATGCATGCACACACACACACACACACACACACACACACACACACAGGGGGGGGGGAGGGGGGGGAGAGGGGTCGATACTATTCCACGGAATTTATGAATTGTTTTGTTAAAAAAATGACCCCTCCCCGCGGCCCTCACCCCCTTCCCACTGACATGTAACATGTCACTGCCTTATGAAAAATGGGGCGGGGAAGGGGGGGGTGTCGAGGGGGGGGGGGAGGGAGGGAGAGGGAAGGGTGGTGTGGGGAGGTGGAGGAATAAAATACTTGTATTAGCTTGTCCAGTGTTCAACTGGGTCATATTTTGCTGGTTGATTTACTCTTGTCTTGATTGATTGATTGATTGATCTATTTGTTATTTACTAATGATTGTTTCATTACGATTTTGGTCACTTTGAACTGATAGAGGATTTAATGCCATGATGTACTACCTTGAAAATGTGTTTGTGAAAAATGGATATACACACAATCATACGTCCGTACACATTCTTGGACGGAAGGCAAACCAAAACACCTACTCACCCATCAGCCCACCAACACACACATGCGCATACTCATGCGAACACATGCACGCGCACACGCACGTGCACACACGCGCACACGCACACACACATACTTTCAAATTCAGACGTTCAAAGTCAGCAAACATTATAACTATGTTCTTCAACGATTCATGAATCAAAGCCCTTTTTGAATCTTCATTGTGTATGCTGCTGTTTTGATCACAGCAATTCATTCATACTTTTTAGTTGTTTATTATTATGATTTGTTTTTTTCATTTCTTATCCTTAGTATTATTTCTTATTTTATTTTATTTTTTTAATTTATTTTTTTAAAGTCTTGACAGCTGTTGTTGCCAAATGGAACACGTATATTGTCTCTTTTTTCTTTCTTTTTTTCTCCCCTCCTCCCACCCCTGCCCCCAACCACATACTAATTATGTATGGAAATTATAATACATTTGAAACTGTACGCCTATGGTTGGAATTATGCCATGCATCTTGTTACTTTGCCTTTATGGGTATCAGCCTGTCGATTTACTCACTGAACGGTTGATTGATCATTGATTGGCTGGTTCACGTGTTAAAAGTGTGCATTGTTTTTTGACAGGTTCAAGTGCTAAAAATGTGCGTTGTTTTTTCTAGTTATCTATTATTGTCATTATTAGTATTATATTTTTTTGCTTTGTGTAAATAACTCAACATAATCCTTTGCGCACACGAAGACAGTCTGAAACACACACACACACACACACACACACAGGGTCGATTCTGTTCCAACGGAAGTCACGAATGACAAAAAGAAATGTGTCTACTCGTTCCCCTCTGCCCCCCCACACCCCCAACCCCTGTTCCCACTGATGAACAACATGCCACTGCTTTATGAAAAATGGGGCGGGGGGGAGAGGATAGGAAGGAAGGATGGAAGATAAAAAAATGATAAAAGAGGGTGGAGAAGAGGTAAAAAGAAAAGAGAAGGGTGTGGGGGGGAGTAGAGGAATAAAGTATGCGTGTTAGTTTGTCCATTAATCATCTGGTTCATATTTTGCAGGGTGATTCACTGGTGACTTGATTGATTGATTGATTGATCCATTTGTTATTTGTAAATACTTGGGGTTTTTTTGTTTTGTTTTTTCCTTTCTGTCGACCTGAACTGACAAAGCACCTAATGCCATGGTGTTTGTAAATATGTTTGTGAAAAATGGATATATAAACAATCATATTTTTTATTCGTTCACATGCTTGGACGGAATGCATATCAAAACACTTCACCCATCTTCCCACCAGTACACACACACATACCCACGCACACACATGCGCACACACACGCATGCGCGCACACACATGCACACCCCCGCCTCCACATACATACATACACACGGTTTCATATTCAGACATTATCTATTATTAATCGCGCGAACTTGTACACAAAGGTGACTGCGGGCGAAGTGTGTAAGGTTGTGTTGCACGTGCTCCAGGTTCCCTTGATGGTTCGGGATCTCCGAGTGAGTTAAAAAATCAGAACATACTGGCATGAATGTTATGTGAATATTGTCTTAGTTGTTTTGAGTTTTGCTAATTTGTTAAAAAATCTGAAAAGAGAGAGCAAAAGAGAAGACAAAATCGCTCGCACGATTTTTACAAGTTTTGTACACACATGCGTGTTGACTTACATGCGCACGCACACGCGCACTCGCACGCACGCACGCACGCACGCACGCACATCTTGTAAAAAATACTGTCCACGAGAATGGGAAGGAGTTTCGTGAAATACGGCTTTATGAAATCAAACATGAAAAGTTGTGTGATGTTGTGTTCCCTGATCGCCAAGGATGGTCAGAGGAAAACAGGTGTCTGTTTTTTGTTTGTTTTTGTTTATTTGTTTTTCTTCTTTGCCAATGTATGTGTATTTTTGTGTGAATGGAAAATATTTTGTCTTGTTTCTTTCTTTTTCATATATTTCATTTGATTTTCGCCAAATATTTGAGTGTCTGATGCTTCAGTTTGTAAAGAACAGGGAATTTATTATCGTTCTTGTTCTTTTTTTATTTCTTAGATTAGAAAAAATGGTACAGGTGGAAAACTTTGTTTTTGAAATATTAATGGTGCAATATGTGTGGTCCAATATACAGTTCACTCATGAATAGTCTAAAAATATCATCCTTAAATTACCAGGGACTAGGTGCTTTTCAAAAAAGGAAAGATGTTTTACAATACTTAAGACAAAAACAATATTCAGTCTATTTTTTACAAGATACACACTTTACAAAAAAGATGGATAGACAAATAAGGACTGAATGGGGTTATGAATGTGTTTTTTCATCTAATAATTCTAGGTCACGAGGAGTAGCTATCTTGCTGAATAACAACTTTCAGTTCAAAATTAAAAAAACCCATTACAGATACTCATGGTAATTATATCATTTTGGTCTTACACATATTTGATATTGAAATTCTATTGGTAAACCTTTATGGCCCTAACAGAGATGACCCTATATTTTTTGAAGAAATTCAGAAAAAAGTTGAAGAGCAAGAAATTTCTAACGTCATAATGGGAGGGGATTGGAATTTAGTAATGAATCCCAACGTAGACTACCACAATTATAAGCATGTGAATAATCAGGGAGCACAAGAAAGAGTTTTAAAGATGATAGATGATTTACAGTTAGTAGATATATGGAGAGAACTCAATACTGAAGTCTTAAGATACACTTGGAGGAGACCAACTCCCTTACAACAAAGCCGTCTTGACTTCTTCTTGATCTCAGATAACCTGGTTACTGATGTTAAAGACGCTGATATTTTGTACAGTTATAGAAGTAACCACTCTTTAGTCAAAGTTGACTAAGTATTTAATACAGAACCCAAAAGAAAACCTTTTTGGAAATTTAACTCATCTTTACTTAGAAACAGTGATTATATTAAGTTAGTGAAAGAAACAATAGAGAGTTTCAGTTTCAGTTTCAGTAGCTCAAGGAGGCGTCACTGCGTTCGGACATATCCATATACGCTACACCACATCTGCCAAGCAGATGCCTGACCAGCAGCGTAACCCAATGCACTTAGTCAGGCCATGAAAAAAAAAAAAAAAGAAAAGAAAAAAAGGTGAATTAATAATAGATAAGCTTACATAAATAAATAAATAAATAATAATTATTAAAAAAAAAATTAAAAAAGGTAGTAGTAATGATAATAATAATAAAATAATAATAATAATACTAATAAATAGAGAAAATAAAGGAACAGTATGCAGTATTACCTTACGCACGAGAAAATATATGTAATATCCCGAATGATGAAATTCAGTTTACTATAAGCAGCCAGCTCTTTTTAGACATGTTGATAATGGAGATAGGAGCAAAAACTATAACTTTTGGAATAAGAAAGAAAAAGCAACAAATAGAAAAAGAGGAAATGTTAGAAAAGGAAATACGACTTGAAAAGGAAGTTCGGTTGTATAATATAATTAGAGAATTGCAGGAGAAGACGGAAGAGCTCATACAATTAAGGAAATTGAAAATGGAAGGGATAGCTTTAAGATCTAAAGCAAGATGGGCATCTCAGGGTGAAAAAGTAAGTAAATATTTTTGTAATCTTGAAAAACGTCACTTTATCAGCAAACACATTTTAAAGTTATTTACAGATCAAGGTAATATACTGACAGAAGACCTATACGAAGAACAGAATGTAAAAGATTTAGATATTAGTGATTATGTAAACAACTTACCCAGACTTGATGAGACAGAATCAAAACAACTAGAAGGATTAATTACAAGACAAGAAGCCACAGATGCTATTAGACGAATGCAAAACGACGAAAGTCCAGGTACAGATGGAATGACTGTAAATTTTTTCAAATTTTTTTGGAAGGACATTTGTGACTTTGTTGTGAGATCACTGAATGAAGGATTTATATGTGGAGAAATGTCAACAACACAGAAAGAAGGATTAATTACATGCCTGCCAAAAGGGGATAAACCAAGGGAATACTTAAAAAACTGGAGGCCTATATCCTTGTTAAACGTTTATTTATAAGATAGGATCAGCATGTATAGCTAGTAGAATTAAGTCAGTCCTGCCTAAGTTAATAAATGAAGATCAGACATGTTTCATTCCAGGTAGATACATTGGTGATAACTTAAGAATACTATATGACATCATGCATTACTTAGAAAAAGAAGACATTTCAGGCTTACTAGTTTCAATAGACTTTGAGAAGGCATTTGATTCGGTAAACTGCGTATATATGAACAAGGTCTAAAACGCTTTTGGATTTGGAGAAGATATATGTAAATGGGTAAGCACTTTTTATAGAAATATAAAGTCATATGTCATAGTAAATGGTAAGGTATCCCAGAGTTTCAGAGTACAAAGGGGGTGCCGCCAGGGAGACCTGATTTCGCCATACCTATTTGTATTGTGCTCTGAAATTCTGGTATGCAAGATAAGGGAAGATGAGGGTATTAAAGGCATTAGCATATTGAACACCAAATTTAAAATTAGTCAGTTTGCTGACGACACAACATTTACGTTAGAGGGAGATAAAGAATCGTATGAGAAATTATTCGAAACACTAAATAGATTTGAAGAATTTTCAGGTCTGAAGTTAAATTATGACAAAACGCTAAATGTTTGGTTAGGGTGTATGAGAAATTCGAAAAGGAAATATCTCCCAGAAAAGAATATGAAATGGAACCCCCCCCAAATTCAAGATTTTAGGTATATGGTTTTTAAACGATCTATCAAAAATAACTGAAGTGAACACAAGGGATAAATTAACAGAAGCAAAAAAATTATTCAAGATTTGGTCAAAGCGTATATGCACACCCCTCAGTAGAATTGCTATTCTCAAATCTCTCATACTTTCAAAGCTAATATGCTAACGGATTCTTCTTCCAAACCCTCCAGACAAAGAAATAAAAGAATTACAGAGACTATGCTATGAATTTGTATGGGATAAAAAGCCAGATAAAATTAAAAGAAAATACTCGATACATAATGTTGCAAATGGAGGAATAGGTATACCAGACATAAAAAAGTTAATACATGCTCTTAAGATAACATGGATAAGGAAATTATACACAGGAACACCAAAGTGGAAGAGAATCTTACTTATAAAATGCCAAGAAATTAACTCACTACATCTGTATAGTTCAAGAAAGTTTCTATCGAATGTAACCAATTTTGGAAAGATGTTTTTCAGGCATACACGAATTTTACAAAACAAATAGAATTAAAAGAGCCACATGAGGTACTTGCAGAGCCCCTCTTTTATAACGGCAAATTTAGAGTTGGTTTACAACACAATCCACTACAAATGTTGGACAAATAAGAATATATATCTGGTTAGAGATGTTGTTGATGAGAATGGGTGCTTCCTTAGTTACACGTGCTTTACAGAAAAATATAATATTAATGTAAATTATTTAGTGTATATGGGATTGATACATTCGATAAAAAGTTACTTAATTACACATAATATTTATCTAAGTGATAAAACCTGTAATGAACAATCGAAAGCACTACACTTAATATCCTCTACTATGACTTGACTTACTTGACTTATTCCTCTTGATTCCGTGGGGAACATAGGGCCGCAACAACACTCCTCCAACGCACCCGGCTCTGGCTGGTCCTCTTCAGTTCGGCCCACGTCATTCCGGCCGCCCTTGTCTCTGCCTCAATGCTTCTCCGCCAGGTCTGCTTCGGACGGCCAACTTTCCTTTTCCCCTGTGGGTTCCAATCAAGAGCCTGTCTTGTGATGTTTGTTGCAGGCTTGCGTAGTGTGTGGCCTATCCATCCCCATTTCCGTTTCTTGATTTCCGTCTCCAGTGGGGCCTGTTTTGCCATGTTCCAAAGTTCTTCATTGGAGACAACCTCTGGCCATCTGATGTTCAGGATGTTTCTTAGACATCTGTTGGTGAATGTCTGAAGCTTGTGGGTGCTGGTCTTTGTCACTCTCCACGTCTCTGAGCCATAGAGTAGAACCGACTTCACGTTGGTGTTAAAAATCCGGATCTTGTTGCGGATTGAGAGGGCTGTCGATCTCCAGATTGGTCGAAGGGTGTTGAAGGCGTGTCTTGCTTTGTTGATACGGCTCTTGATGTCTTCGTCCGTCCCCCTGTCTTTGCTGACAACACTGCCTAAGTAGACAAACTTGTCAACCTCCTTGATGTTCTCTTGATGTAGTTGCACTGGATCTTGCTTCTTGTTGTTGACCCTCATGACCTCTGTTTTCCCAATGTTGATTTGGAGTCCAGTCTTCTCAGCTTCTTCTGCCACACGACATAGTTTCTCCTGCGCATCTTGCTGCCTGTGGGAGAGAAGACTTATGTCATCTGCGAAGTCTAGGTCCTCCAGCTGTTTAGTGAAAGTCCACTGTATGCCCGTCCTCCGATCTGCTGTAGACTGCCTCATGACCCAGTCAACCACCATCAGGAAAATGGTCGGTGAGAGCAAACAACCCTGACGGACGCCGGTTTGCATACTGAAAGGTTCCGTCAGTTTCCCGTCGTGGATCACTTGACAGGTGGCGTCTTCGTACATTTGCTGGATGATGGTTACAAACTTTGGAGGAAATCCATAGTGGTACATCAGTCTCCAGATGACATCTCGGTCGACACTGTCAAAAGCTTTTTGAAAGTCGACAAAGACTGTGTACAGGGGGGTCTGCCACTCCAGGGACTGCTCGATGATGATGCGCATGGTTGCGATGTGATCCGTGCACGAGCGATCTTGTCGGAAGCCTGCTTGTTCGTCCCGAAGTGTCTTGTCCAAAGCGTTCTTCAGTCTCTCAAGAATGATTCTGCTCAGTACCTTGCCCGGAATAGACAACAGCATGATTCCCCGCCAGCTGTTGCAGGATGAAAGGTCCCCTTTCTTTGGCAGCTTTACAAGATGTCCTCTTTTCCAGTCTTTTGGCACTCGCTCCTGTTCCCAGATCTTGCAAAGGAGAGGGTGCAGCATCTCAGTTGAAGTCTGGATGTCGGCCTTCAGAGCTTCAGGTGGAATTCCATCTGGGCCGGCTGCCTTTCCTGACTTGAGGGACTTGATGGCCTTGACGATCTCGGTCTTGCTGGGAGGGTTGGTGTTGATGTCGAGGAGCTTGGTAGGTGGCGGGATGTCTGGTGGGGCGGGTGGTGCTGGTCGGTTGAGCGTTTCTTTGAAATGCTCCGCCCATCTTGTTCTCTGCTGTTCTTCGCCAAGGATGGTGTTTCCGTCTTTGTCCTTGACGGGCCGACTTGGGTTGCTGTTTTTCCCGGAGAGTGTCCTGGTGATCTCATACAGGCGCTTCATGTTCCGCTGACCTGCTGCACTCTCAGCTTCTGCTGTCAGTTCCTCGATGTAGGTTCTTTTATCTTTTCTCGCACTTCGCTTTACTTGTCGGTTCGCCTCCCAGTACTGTGCTTGTAGCTCATGTCTCTCGGCTTGATCTTGCGTGCAGTTGATCCGGTCTTTCAAATGCTTCCTCTCAGTGATGAGTGTCCAGGTGTCTGTTGATAGCCACTCTTTGTGCTTCCTCGTTTTCTTGCCCAGGACTGTTTTGCAAGTTGTTGTCCAGGTCTCTCGAAGGCTGTGCCAATGTTCTTCTATTGAGTCCTCTGGGAGTTGGGAAAGCACACTGAACTTGTTCCTCAATTCAATCTTGAACTCTTCTGCTTTGAGTTTCTCCTTCAAGCTGTGCACCTTGTACTTGTGCGATGGTCTTGCGGCCTGGTCGTTGTAGGCCTTCAGCTTGGTTTTGAGTGCTGCCACAACCAGGTGGTGATCCGATGCTGCGTCTGCGCCGCGCTTTACCCTGACGTCGTGCAGGCTTCGTCTCCACTTACGACCGATGGTGATGTGGTCGATCTGGTTCTCGGTCTTGCCGTCAGGGGAAACCCACGTGGTCTTATGGATGGTCTTGTGGGGAAACAAGGTGCCTCCAATGACCAGGTCATTGAAGGTGCAGAACTCTATGAAAAGTTCTCCATTCTCATTCTGTACTCCAGTGCCGTGTCTGCCCATGATGAACTCTCTGTTTGTGTTGTCGGCGCCTACCTTGGCATTCAGGTCTCCCATGAGGATCTTCATATCTCTTTTGGGTGTCTTGTCTATGACTGCTTGGACTTGTTGGTAAAAATCATCTTTCTCTTTGATGACTGCCACGTTGGTAGGGGCGTAGCACTGAATGATGGTAACTTTCCTGCCCTTTGAATTGAAGCGTGCCGTGAGGATCCTTGGTGACATAGGCTCCCAGGACAGCAGTGCTCGTGTTGCTTCGGGTGTCATCAGCAACGCTACTCCATGGGTGTGGGGTTGGCCTTCTTCCTGTCCAGAGTGGATGATGGTGTCTCCACTCACTAGCTGCGTTCTTCCTGATCCTGTCCATCTTGTCTCACATAGGCCTAGAATCTTCAAGTTGTACCTTTGCATCTCACGACAGACTTGAGCTGTTTTGCCTGTCTCGTATAGGGTTCTGATGTTCCAGGTCCCTATCCTGGTTTTGGCCTTGGTCGTCAGAAGAGTTGTCGGCGCACTGGCTTCCCAAGGGCTTTCACCAGCTTGCGTCATGGGCTCTACCAGAGAGTACCCCTCCTGGACCAAGCAGTTCTCAGAGTTTGTTGTTGCAGTTTCTGTAACAGTCTTCTTTTTACAGAACCGGGTTGTTAGCCTAATTCAAACCCCCAACCTGGAGGACCAGTGGGTACTATTCGTCTGGTCTCTACCCTTTGACCTGTCTGACTTGGGTGGCCCTACCAGGAGACGAATCTCCCGCCAGCATAGCTCTCAGGGTTATTGAGACACGCAAGCCCCCCAACCACGGCAAGGTTGCACCCACTGGGAGGCCTCTACTATGAAAGGCTCGCAAATATATTATGATATACTTCTTGAACCACTCTTTATTTACAATATAAATTCTTTTGTTAAGTGGGAGCAAAAATTAGATATCATCGTTAATTGGGTAACCACCATGAAGCAAATAAAAAAAGTAAAAGAGATAAAATTGAAGTGGTTTCAAATTAGAATTTGTCACAACATTTTAGTTACAAACAAAATTCTGGAGAAAATGGGTATTACAAACAGTGACAAGTGCAATTTCTGTAAAAATGAAATAGATTCAGTACAACATTATCTATGGTTTTGCAAGTTCTCTCAATTGTTTTGGAAGGAATTAGAGAACGTTTTAAAAGAAAGATGTGATACTTGCTCAAACGTTAAGTTAAACATAGAATTAGTTCTACTTTGAAATGATGAAATTACAAAAATAGATGAAACTTTCAACTATATTATTCTTGTTGCAAAATATTTTGTTTATAAATGCAGAATAAATAAGATTAAACCATGTATAGAGCACTTTTTGAATGATTTAAGAAATAGTTCTAAAGTAGAAAGATATATGCATTCAACAGAAATGTTAAGCGTTGTATTTATGAGAAAATGGCGTCCATATATAAAACTTCTTGAAAACAATAACCCATAACAAAATATTATGAAAGATCAAAATGCACAATAATAATGAAGGCTCAGTGATATATATATATATATTTTTTAAAACTTGAACAGATGTACGTGAATGTACGAGGGTCATTCAATAAATAAGGTAAATTTTTCGGTATAAGGACTTCTAATACAGATAGAAGCTTACTTTTTTCTTTTTTTTTTCAACATAGTCTCCCAGCACTGTCACACACTTTTCCCATCTGTGCACAAGCTTCCGTATTCCCTCAGCGTAAAAATCTTTGGACTGATGTCTCAGCCAGTTGCTCACAACACTTTTGACTTCATCGTCACTTTCAAACTTCGTGCCTCTCGTGAGCGCTTTCAAGGGACCAAACAGGTGAAAGTCTGAAGGGGCAAGGTCTGGGCTGTAAGGGGGATGAGGGAGCAGTTCCCAGCCCAGCTCGTTGATGGTCTACACCGTTCGGGCTGCTGTGTGAGGCCTTGCGTTGTCATGATGCAAGATGACTCCTTCTGACTGATGACCCCTGCATTTGTTCTTTATGTCTTTCTTGACCTGCCTCAGCAGTTCACAGTAGTTGGCACTGTTCACAGTGCTTCCTTTCTCAAGGAATGAAATGGTGATTGGGCCTTGCATATCCCAAAAAACGGTGAGCATCACCTTCCTCGTGGACAGCTGGGACTTGAACTTCTTCTTCACTGGAGAGCCTACGTGCTTCCACTCCATGGACTGCCGTTTGGACTCAGGCTCATAGTGCCAAACCCATGTCTCGTCACATGCGACCACCTTCTTCAGAAACTCATCACCATCCTTCTCATAGCGGCAGAGACACTGCTGGGACAACTTGACCCTCCTCTGTTTGTGCTCTGGAGTAAGCATCTTTGGCACCCACCGGCAGCTGACCTTCGAGTAGCCAAGATCATCATGGACAATTTTGTGTGCTGTCCCAACAGATAAGCTCAAAGTCCTTGCAATGTCATCCACTGTCACCCTTCCGTCAGACTGAATGAGGTCATTGACTGATTCGATCACCTCAGGAGACCTCACTTCTGTAGGCCTTCCAGGCCTGTCTTCATCCTCAACACTGCTCCGTCCTTCTTTAAACAATTTAGCCCACTTGTAGACATTTTTTCGGCTGAAACATGTGGCACCATACACAGTTGACATTCTCCTATGAATTTCAACTGGCTTGCACCCTTCAGCAACCAAAAACTTGATAACTGACCGCTGTTCAATCCTGGAGCATGCTTCTTGGTCGGCCATCTTTGTTAATCGCCAAAACTCTCAAAGTTTTTTTTTTAATCTGCAAAACAAATTAAATCCATGTGAAAAAGAAGTAAAACAACAAAAAAAAAAGAAAAAAAAGTAAGCTTCTATCTGTATTAGAAGTCCTTATACCGAAAAATTCACCTTATTTATTGAATGACCCTCGTATAAGTATGCAAGTATGTAAATAATATATGCATGTGTGTATTCATGCACACTTATGTGTCTGCAGTAATAATGTTTAACATGACTGTGTAATGGGTGTTTTATATAATCACATATAGAAAACTAGAGGAAATGTGTTCACACATAAGATATCCCATGTGTGGGTTGTGTTCTTTCCACATTACGTTAGCTAAGCAAAGTGTCCATAACTCTATGCCGATGCTAGATATAATGTCTATTATATGTTATAAAACTGCACTGTTACACATGATGAAAATGTGTCCACCTTGACCAAATTGATAGAACAATATTATATATATATATATATATATAAAAGAAAAAAAAGGGAAATTAATCTGTAATTAATGCTAAGGGGGGTAATTTGTTTTAAACTGATCTTTCTCATCTTAAACATTACATTTTGAAATTATACTCAGTACATAAAAAGCTTGTGTGTTTTACTCTCAGTGTACAGGGCTTTCACTATGTTCATTTGCCCAAGTGGTCTTTTTCAGAAAATACTAAAATCAGTACGACGAGTGGACTTTACAGATCTATTGGCTGAGCCCTGAAGGTCATGGGCAAAAATCAGTTGCATACACATATTTATACACATTCAAAGCACGTGCTCATATTCTTCGTGAACACGAACGACGCCATTTTGTTTCAAGTTGTTGACCTGCCCGTTCAATCCTATATTCAATGGACAATACACGATAACATGTGATGGAAAGTTGGAGAAGGAGACCGTTAAATATTTATTCAGAGACAGATTTGTGAACGCCTCATCACTTACTGGATTATGCCCCAAACTGCCATAAAAATATCCACAGAATCAGTCGGAATTCACAGTTAAAAATTGTAAACCATGCGAGTTAATACCCTTGAACTGATCACGATGAAACGAAAAAATTTCCAGTCTTGACTTTTCTCAAAATGAAGTCCTTTTCACTTCTTACGACGTTTAGAAGTACTTGTACTTGGCTCTACATGTTATTAGTTTAACAAAATACTAAATTTTCATATCAACTTTAAATCTATAAAACTAGAATGAACATAAAAGAGAAATTGAATTGACCGTGTCGTACTACATTCCAGGCGGGTGTAACTAAACTTGTACATCTATCTAGATCTAGAGAAAACGGCTAAATGTTGCAGTGTGATTGCAGCGATAGCCATGTCTCCTTTACCGCGGACTTAAAAAGAATTTTTAATTGCCCTTAAAGATTTTTTGAAGGCCCAAGATACACCAGAATAATATGATTTGAACAGCGTTCTCACTGCGAATACCACAATCGATTTATCGCCCTTTAAAAAAGTATGTTCAAATATTAAATTTTATAACGTCAGTTAAGGAGCCACGATAGTGTAGTGGGTAAGACAGCTTCTTCTCACCCGAACACGCGGGGTTCGAATCTGGTTAGGACTTTTTTTTTCTTTTTTTTTTTTTTTTTAAACCCGAAGCTTAAAATAACAAATGCAGAACACATTTTAACGATTAGATTTTTTAAAAAGTGTATCACAAGTGAGTCTTGAAGGCCTTGCCTCTCTTGTTTTGTTTCATCCACTTTGCATTTAAAGATCTGTAATTGCGTAAGTAAATATTTTTCTTTACCTTTACAGGCTTTATGAGCTTAAGATTAAATGATATCACAGAGTGGTCAGAGATGAGTTTGTCAAAAACAAGAAGATCTGTCACACTGTTCTCACTGTTTGTTATGACCCAGTCCAATGTATGACCGTGACGGTGGGTGGCAGCCTTAACAAGCTGTTGTAAACAATGGTTTTCAAATATTTTTTTTAAGAGAAGCAACATTAGCATCAGAAGTTGAATCATAATGAAAATTAAAATCACTAACAATAAAAATGTTATCACATGAGATAAAACAATCCAGCAAATCACAAAATTCATCAATAAACATTTTGTTCGAAAGTTTGTTCTTTTTGTTTGGTGGTGGTCTATAGACTGTGAGGAATGTAACATGCTGGTTCTTGTAGCACAGCCGAGTTTCACACACTTCAAAGGACTTACAATCAAGGTCTTGAGTAGAAACTTGTATGTTGCAAGCTAAACTGTCCCTAAACAAAACAGCAAGTCCACCACCTACACCAGTCTCTCTAGGAACAGATTTCAAAGGGAAACCAGGAGGGGTTGCATTAACAATATCACATTCATCACCGGAAGGTCTAAGCCATGCCTCAATTAAAAACATAAGATTATAGTTTCCCTTGATGATCAAGTCACACACTCCATCTGTTTCTGCACAACTGGATGTTAAGACACATTATTTTAAAAGAATCGGAATGTTCTTGGGCGGCAATAGTGGTGTCAATCTTGATGAGATTAGAAAGGTTACAATTCCGAGAATGACTGAGTGAGAGAGATGGAACAGACTTACAGTTTCTGTGGATGGGTGCGGTACTGCTGGAAGTCCGGACAGAAATCTTCCTGCCCTGCTTCCTATGACCTCCTCTGTAAGGACGCTTCTTCCTGGCAGGCTTCCTGAGACAGGGCAGGCAGCAGGAATGAATTCCTAGTCCCTGCAGTCGCCAGCACAGTGTGGTGCAGAGAGCGCAAATCCATGATGGCAGGGAGGAAGAAACTGGGGAGGCGCTGGTCGTCGTCAGAGAAGATGAACATTGGTTTTGATAATCCATGAGCTGTGCCCGAGAGTAAGCCATGGAAAAAACACTGTGTTTGTTGGTGTCGTGTGGGTGCACTTGTGCTGGAAGAGTGCACAGAAACTGACAAAACATCACATCAACACTGGCAGGCCGTGCGAAGAGATCACTCACAGTGGTTGGCGATCTTGCCATGACACAGAAAAGAGAGAGAGACCAAAGAAATTTGAACGTATTTCTGTTATCCATGGCCATAAGTCGAAGAAAAAGATACCACGGTGTTGTCCAGGTCATGGCAGAGAAGTTGACACCATTCACAATAAAAACTTGGTTAATTAAAAGACTAATGAGTAAAAAAGGAAAGGAGTGTGCACATCAAGCCTGCTAGGCGAATCGTGACAACTCATCATTGGAGAAAAGGAAGCTGAGTGTACTTATAGATAGGTTTTAAAAAGAAGAATCTTCAGTGATGAGCGAAAAGCAGAAATAGAATCAGATGCATGGATATGATAAGGAAGGTTGTTCCAGATGTGAGGAGCAGCAAAGAATAAAGAACGTTCACTATAGGTTCTTGTATTGACGCGAAGTTTCAAAAGGTAACAGTCAGAGGAAGAGCGGAGATTTCTTGTGGGAGTGTAAACACTGATAAGGTCAGAAAGATAAGTAGGTCCTGCAGAGTGGAAAGCAGAATAGCAGAGACACGCAACTTTGTATTTAATTCTCACTTCAGTTGGGAGCCAATGTAGAGTGCGGAGGTGAAGAGAAATGTGATCAATACGTGGGACTCTGTGAGTCAGACGGGCAGCATTGTTTTGAGTTTTTGAATTCGCTGAAGAATGTTATGTGGACAGCCTATGAGAAGAGAATTACAGTAGTCAGTTCGTGACAGCACAAACGCAGAAATAAGAGTTTTAGTAGTTTCAACAGAAAGATACTGACGGATAGAGTTCATGTGACGAAGTTCACAATTGACTATGCATATCAGATTTACTACCTGAGCATGCATGCTGAGGTTTGAGTCAAGAATGACTCCAAGGTTCCTTGCTGATTTAGAAAGCTGAATTGTGGCATCACCAACCACAATAGAGGCAGGAAAAGAAGTAGATGTGGACATTCTTGCAGAGGAAATAATCATAGCTTCAGTTTTGTCATCATTCAACTTTAGTTTGTTGAATGTCATCCAGGATTTAACATCAAGAATACAATCCTGCATTGACAGAATCAGACTATGTACTTAATTTTGTTCTGCAGACTTTTGTAGCTGAGTATCATCAGCAAAAGAGTGGTGAAGAACAGAATGGTCAGAAATGACATCAGAAAGAGGAGCAGTGTACAGAACGAACAGAATGGGGCCCAGGACAGAGCCTTGTGGCACACCATAGGAGATCAGGGCTGGATCAGACTTAAAGTTACTTACAGAGACTGTCTGGAAGCGGTTGGATAGGTATGAAGAAAACCAACTCAGAACTGTTGAGTGAATCCCAAAAACATGTTCAAGTCTGGAAAGGAGTATGCTGTGGTCTATTGTGTCAAACGCAGCTGACAGATTGAACAAAGTTAACACAGATAGTTTACCTTCATCAACAGACAGTAACAGGTCATTAATAACTTTCAACAAAGCACTTTCAGTGCTATGGGCAGATCTGTATGCTGACTGAAAAGAAGAGAACAGGTTGTTTAATGCTAAATGGTCTGAAAGTTGGGAGAGAACAATTTTTTCAATAATTTTGGACGCAAAAGCAAGGTTGGATACTGGGCGAAAACTTTTGAGGTCATTGTGATCCAGAGAGACTTTCTTTAGCAGGGGCTTAACAAGTACAGTTTTGTATACATCAGGGAAGACACCAGAAATTAAAGAATCATTTATAATTTTTGTAAGTGCAGGCAAAACAACATCCGAACACTCATACAGTAGTGGTGTGGGAAGGGGGTCCAGGTCACATGTTTTTGGAGCAGACTTTTTCAACACACTCAGTACATCTGTCTCTGAAACAGGTGTGAAAGCAACAAAAGGAACACCTTGAAATTTTTTTCCCAAGGGATGTGACATAAGTGACTGTGAATCCAGTTCTTTCCTGAGGTTAACAGTTTTTTAGCAGAAAAAATCTGAAAAGACACTGGGCAGTAATGAAAATGGATAGATAGAAGGTAGCAAAGAAGATTTTGTTCTGCCACAAAGCTTATTTGTTATGCAATATAGTTCTTTGCTTGATTTAGCTTCGCTTTGTGCACAAGAAAGGTAACAAAGTTCTTGGCTTTCTGGTAGATTTGTTTGTAGACAGTTAAACCAGATACCTTCCACTGTGCTTCCGCATGTCGCCTCTCTCTCTTCGCTGCTAGCAGTTCCTCACCAAGAAGCCCAAACCATGGACATGACACCTTCCTGGATGACACCCTGCAACGAGATGCAGGGCCGTGCTTGTCCAGTGCTGCCTGAAGGGCAGTGTTGTTCTGGTCAGCTGAACAGACCACAAAGCACTCAAGTCCTGATTTCAGGTCGTCACGAAAAGCTGCCCTGTCTATAGCATGAATGTTGCGCACGCTGCGATACACTGTCACAGAGGAGGGGATGTCTATGTCGAGAACACTTACTACACACAAATGGTCAGACTCTAATTCATGATTCAAATCAGACGATCGATGAACTCCATCACTGGGCCTCTCGGTCACCAAATCAAGAATATGACCATGCTTGTGGGTAGGTCCACACACAGTCTGAGAAAGGTTGTACATATTTAGAAGTTCCTAGAATTTTACAGCACTACGATCAGTGGAACTGTCAACATGAAAGTTAAAATCCCCGAAAAGACACAGATTTCCATGAACACAGTTACAGTAGTCCAAAAGATTAGGAAACTGTTCAAAGAACATGGTCTCTGTTAACTTATTAACAGAGGTGGGCCAGGGGCGATACACACACATGAAGTGCAGCACGCTATGCTGAGAAATGAGGGACACTTGAAGCAAAACGAAGGATGAGTGTGTGAAGGAAAATGTGAAGGTGAAGGTAAGGTGGGGAGTGAGAGTATCTATTTAAATGACTGCAATACTGCTGCCATGACCAGAGGCATGAGGGAGTGACTTGATGGTATAACCACTGGGGGCAAGATCAGCACATACTGCTTGGTCTCCATGGGGCTTGAGCCACGTCTCCACAATAAACAGTAGATCAATGTTGTTGTCAACAATAAAAGAAGAAATAGCGATTCTTTTCTTTCTGCAGTTGGGACCAACAGACTGTGCGTTAAAAGATGCAATTTTAATACCAGAGAGCTTACAATTGTTGGACGAGTGGAGGGGAATGGAGATCAGGTTGCTGAAGTTCACAGAAGGAAGAAGTTTGATCGGCAATTGGTCATCAGCTGGACAGGGGTAGTGGAGAAATAGATGTCTTGTAGGCACAAGCACTGGGATGGGCATACTGTGTAGAAATCTCCGGTGCCCACCTTGAAATGGCCGTCGCTTTCTCTTCTTTGATGGGCATGAAGCCCTCTGATCTGACTGCAGATCTGAGCATGGAACTGGACTGCGTATACCAAGATGACAAAGTTTGTCACAATTGGACAGAGTAATGTTAGACTGCGTACACTGAAGCGACAGTAATTCAGTTCTACTGTAAAAGACTTGAGTGGTCGGCGACGACACTGGACAACTCTGCAGTTTCTTCTGCACGTTCAGGTTGCTTGTTCAATGGCCGACAGCCGAGCAGCTTAATGGATGAAGAAGAAAAAAAATGAGGTTGACAAATCGAACCATAAGTCTCTTGAATCGAACCATAAGTCCCTTGTCCGTTGCCAGAAAGCGACAGAAAATACACCAAAATGACCAGTGTTCCATCAGTAGAAAGACTGTCACACTCACAATCACGAAAACACTCATACTCAGACATACATTCAACACCAGAGCTATTCCCTCAAGCACATAAGGCGACAGGAGATAACTCTGTATGTCGGTGATGTGACCCATGACACAGAACTGTTGTGTGTGTCAGTGATGTGACCCATGACATGGAACTGTTGTATGTCAGTGGTGACCCATGACAGAACTGTTGTATGCCAGTGATGTGATCCATGGCAGAACTGTTGTATGTCAGTAGTGGCCCATGACAGAACTGTTGTATGTCTGTGATGTGACCCATGACAGAACTATTGTATGTAAGTGATGTGACCCATGACAGAACTGTTGTATGTCAGTGATGTGACCCATGACAGAACTGTTGTATGTCAGTGATGTGACCCATGACAGAACTGTTGTATGTCAGTGATGTGACCCATGACAGAACTGTTGTATGTCAGTGATGTGACCCATGACAGAACTATTGTATGTCAGTGGTGACCCATGACAGAACTGTTGTATGTCAGTGATGTGACCCATGACAGAACTATTGTATGTTAGTGATGTGACCCATGACAGAACTGTTGTATGTCAGTGATGTGACCCATGACACTTGTGACAGTGATGTGACCCATGACACAGGACTGTTGTGACAGTGATGTGACCCGTGACACAGAACTGTTGTGTGTCAGTGATGTGACCCATGACACAGGACTGTTGTATTTCAGTGATGTGACCCATGACACTTGTGACAGTGATGTGACCCATGACAGAATTGTTCTGTGACAGTGATGTGGCCCATGACACTTGTGACAGTGATGTGACCCATGACACAGGACTGTTCTGTGACAGTGATGTGAACCATGACACAGAACTGTTGTGTGTCAGTGATGTGACCCATGACATATAACTGTTGTATGACAGTGATGTGACACAGGACTGTTGTATGACAGTGATGTGACCCATGACACAGGACTGTTGTGACAGTGACGTGACCCATGACACAGAACTGTTGTGTGTCAGTGATGTGACCCATGACATATAACTGTTGTATGACAGTGATGTGACACAGGACTGTTGTATGACAGTGATGTGACCCATGACACAGGACTGTTGTATGACAGTGATGTGACCCATAACACAAGACTGTTGTGAGAGTGATGTGACCCATGACACAGAACTTGTGACAATGTGACCCATGACTGTTCTGTGACAGTGATGTGACCCATGACTGTTGTGACAGTGGTGTGACCCATGACACAGGATTGTTCTGTGACAGTGATGTGACCCATGACTGAACTGTTTTGACAGTGATGTGACCCATGATACAGGACTGTTGTGTGACAGTGATGTGACCCATGACAGGACTGTTCTGTGACAGTGATATGACCCTGACACAGGACTGTTGTGTGACAGTGATGTGACCCATGACACAGGACTGTTGTATGACAGTGATGTGACCAATGGCTGTTGTGACAGTGATGTGACCAATGACACAGGACTGTTCTGTGACAGTGATGTGACCAATAACAGGACTGTTATGTGACAGTGATGTGACCCATGACACAGGACTGTTCTGTGACAGTGATGTGACCCATGACAGGACTGTTCTGTAACAGTGATGTGGCCCATGACACAGGACTGTTCTGTGACAGTGACGTGGCCCATGACACAGGACTGTTCTGTGACAGTGATGTGGCCCATGACACAGAACTGTTGTGACAGTGATGTGGCCCATGACACAGAACTGTTGTGACAGTGATGTGGCCCATGACTGTTTTGACTGTGATGTGGCCCATAACTGTTGTGACAGTGGTGTGACCCATGACAGAATTGTTCTGTGACAGTGATGTGGCCCATGACACAGAACTGTTGTGACAGTGATGTGACCCATGACTGTTTTGACTGTGATGTGGCCCATAACTGTTGTGACAGTGGTGTGACCCATGACAGAATTGTTCTGTGACAGTGATGTGGCCTAAGACACAGGACTGTTGTGACAGGCATCGCTAGTATGACCTAAGACATGTTGTGACCTGTGATCTCTGACATGTGACAGGCAGTGGTACGCCCCAGTGGAGGCCATGCAGTGGTGCTACACTGGTCCATGGACCATGTGTATGGGGTCAAACCAGGGGATGTGTGGTGGGCAGCCTCTGACCTGGGCTGGGTTGTTGGCCACTCCTACATCTGCTATGGCCCACTTCTCCATGGCAACACCTCCATTGTGTTTGAGGTGAGGGGTAGAGCCTGCCAGTTCTTGTTGGGATGTTGTGTCTCGTTTTTGACTCATTTGTGTAAACAGTGTGAGTCTTTGTTACAAACAGGTGTCCGGTTTGTGTGTGTGTGTGTGTGTGTGTGTGTGATAAACTTTAACATTGTCATTTTCTCTTGTCATTTTCTCTGCTATTAGTGGGGGGCATTAAATAAAAATCCTACACTTTGTGATAAAGATATAATAATTAATATACATGTACAATAATCCCTAATGAACCCATTAAGTGAGGGATCCACTTTACCAGTGGCTTTTGGCAAGCGTAAAAAATAATTAAAATTAATTGTGAAGACCATTTACACTGCTCACACGCGAAAGGGACGCCATAGTATTTAGCAAGGCGGGACGTGGCGTGACCCTGGCCTGAAGTTGTTCTCATTGCCAATGGCAGACCAGAAACTGAAGTAAGGCTATCCTTAGCGGCAAAAGTTAGGTTTTTAAAATGAAGTTGTTATGCCGTTTTCTTTCTTTCTTTAAAAAAAATGTATCATTTAAAAAAAATCTGCTATTAAAGTGTGGTAGTCAACAATAGGGTATTGCTATTGTGTTTAATTTTTAGATGAAAGTATTATATAACTGTAACTGTACAGTTTACAGAATGAGTGAATAAATAAATGAATAAATAATGAAAGAAATAATGACAGAGAGAGAGAGGGAGAGAGAGAGAGAGAGAGAGAGAGAAGAAAATGAAAAAGAGATTGTTTGGTTTGTACAAGACAAAATAACCTAATTATTTTACGGACTTAATGATAGCTATTGACAACCCTGTAGGTAGCATATTCTGTAAGGAAGTATGGTTAAATTGATTTGTTCGTACTGGTGTGTATGATTAGAGCATATAGCCCTGAAGAGGCCTTCACAGTTGACAAGGATCTGAACAATGTGAAATTGAAACTTAAAGAAATGAGCTCGCCACAACTGTCTTGCTTTGTTCTCAGAGAGAGTTATGTCATGTCAATGCAGACAAGTATGTGGTTGCTGTGATCTGCCACAGTCCAAGTCGATGACTGACGACGTAGTGGAAATCAACTGGAATCTTTGTGCATTATGTCAAACAGCATTACAAGAAACTTTGATCTGCCCAACCAAGCGAGAATGTGCTGGTTACGCCTATGTTACTGAAACCCTTGCTGATTTTAAAAGATGAGGACATTGCCCAAATCCTGTTGATCTGTCTTTGTTTGATGAAGGAGATGGATATGAAGCAATGTTTCAACATTTTGCTAAGTGGCAGAAGAGGTGTAGAACAGAGGAAAGCAGTGACAAGCTCTAAAAGGAGACTGAGAGCCAAAAAATGAAATAAAATAAAAGATTTTTAAATCCAGTGCTAGTCCTTTGAAAACAAGAAACCTGTTTGGTAACACATCTCATGCGAATACATATTTTAAACAGTGATGAGGGTATACTGCAAGGAGCTGGACTTAGGACTTGATTACAAGATGAGAAACTGTGCAGAAGAGCTTCAGGATAGAAGTCTTTTAGTTAAACTTGCTTCAGGGGACATGGTAACAATAGATGTGTAACATATGCTCATTTAACTCTATAGACGTGCGGACAATCCGTCAAATGCAAACTCACGAGAGAAAAATGAAGACATGGATGATGATATGTCTCAGTTGTGTAGAATATACACGTATGGACTGGCACAATCAGGAATCGAGCAAACTGAAGTGCATTCAACACGTATCAAACATAAACTTTGAACAGCTCTTCCAGACCCCATTGCCACTTTACAAAGCAGAGAACTGTCCTAAT
Organism: Babylonia areolata; assembly: GCF_041734735.1. Taxonomy (NCBI): domain Eukaryota; kingdom Metazoa; phylum Mollusca; class Gastropoda; order Neogastropoda; family Buccinidae; genus Babylonia; species Babylonia areolata. The sequence continues at coordinate 10,202,129 of NC_134902.1, read as the reverse complement.
GTTTGACACAAAGACCTCGGTGACACCTCCAAGAAACATGCAGTTATGATATAGAAGCCTCACATCTTGCAAAAACTGCTGAGCTGATAAGAAGTGATCTGTTGTAGCCAGATAGTTCTTTCAATGGCAAATTCATCCACAGAATGTCAAGAAAATTGTGTACATTTCACCCTAAAGGCGCCCATCAGCATGATGACCATTGAAGAATTAACCACCCCAACCCAGATTCAAACTGTTCTCAGCATATCACAGATAATTGCATATAAATGCAAAAAATCATTAAAAGCAACATCACATATCCAGCGCAACAGGACACAGGCATCACTCCCAATCAACTTCAGCCTTACAGTTCATTGTCAGACAAGAGAGAAAGGGCTGGTTGAAATCCTTCATAGCCTTGGCCTTGGGATCTCATATAAGCGTGTGTTGTCTATTTCAACAGATACTGCAAACAGTGTATAGCAAAAATTTGAAACAGACAGTGTAGTTCTTCCACCAAGAATGATGACAAACATTTACATAGTTGGAGCGGTTGACAAAATTGACCACATCTCAAGATTAACAACAGCAGGAGAAACCTTCCATGGGATATTTGATGCAGAATAAGCATGAAGACGCAGAGGCAATTATGCACTTCACACCCCTAATTCAGCAATCAGTGTCACCCAGAATTGAAATGATGCATCCCCTCCCTGTCACCTACACAAAAGTGCATCCAGTTGCTCGGACCTCCAAAGATGTCTAAATACCACCATGTGACGTCAGTGCAAAACCAGCCGTCAGACTTGAAAACAAGACGCATAACACTGAAAGTGAATGATTGGAGTACTGCAAAGGTGTCAGTGTAGTGAGCAAGGACGGAGGGGCGGATGAAGACATCAAGAACCGCATCAACTAAGTGAGGCATGCCTTCAACACCCTGCGGCCAATTTGGAACTCTTCATCTCTTTCCACTCACACCAAACTGTGGATCTTCAACACCAACGTTAAGGCAGTCCTCTGGTATGGCTCTGATACATGGCGAACAACCAAGATGAACACAAGCAAACTACAGGCCTTCATCAATAGATGCCTGCACCATATTTCAAATGATCAGATGACCAGAGACCGTATCAAATGCCTGCCTCTGGAGAAGAACCAACCAGGTGCCCATTAGTGAGGAGATCAGGAAGAGGAAATGGGGCTGGATAGGCAATACCCTTCGAAAGCCTCCAGACGACACCACAAGACAGGGAAGAGGCGAGCGGGCTGACCAAAGCAGACCTGGAAAAGAAGCTTGGAGGATGAGATGAAGGCACAGCCGGATGGACATAGGTCCGGCTGAAGAGAGCAGCCAAAAACCGAGTCCGCTGGAGGAGTACTGTTGCATCCCTATGGTCCAGAAGGAGTCAAGAGGCAAAAATCAAATAAGTAAGTCACTGCAAAGGTGTCATTGAAGATGAACGTGAGATCGCCACTGGTACACTTTCCTGGTCAGATTTCCTTGCTGCACATCATGAGTATGTGGACAGACATACTAGCAACATTGGCCATGCTATCAGAAAATGTGCACTCAGTCACAATGGCAAAACAGGTAATGAACGTTGTGCAGCCTGCAGTGGAGCATCCAGGGCAGCATGGAGTCATTGGACCAACCTGTGTATGCCCTGGGCAAGAAAAAAAAGTGAAACTTGATACTTTAACAAAATGTCTACAGTCATCAGTGTGCACAACGGTACATTAAAATTTCTCCTTATCCTCCCACATCGGACTGTTGTAAAGGACGGCAGGACAGAAGACAGTCAAGCATCAGCGACAAGACCCACCACCCTTCCTTGGAAGCACTCTTTACCCTTATGAGAATGAGAAGGAGAAGGATTTTACTATTCTGCAATCATTGTTGGTCTTCTGCACATTGAATCTAGTAAGTATGATATTGTCTGTCAGTGCTGAAAGAATGGCAAAACAAGCGAATTGAGCGCACATGTTTGCAGTGTTTGGTGAATGCTTGATATGAATAAAAAATGTATCCAAGCAAAAATGTTTCAGACATGCGTGTGGTGCCTCTGGAAATTAGCAGAGCTGACCTTGATTATATTTACATTCACAGATTTACGATTGGTTTTCTTTAATTACAAGTATATTAGTATTATAAAGGTCATACTTTGCAAAATATCAACTCATGGCAGAAGAAATTCAAAAGGAGGCTTATTTGCTATCATAAATGGCACCCAAATATCTAGATACATCTTTTTTCCCCTCCCTCCCTTTTTGTTTTTTGTTTTTTTTGTTTATTTTGTTTGTTTAGGTTTTTTTTTGTTTGTTTGGGGTACAAGTAGCCCAGAGAAAGATGAAAAATATGTACATGTTCTTTAAAATGTATGAGCAACATAACAGTGGACATTGAGATTAAACAATGACCAGTAAACATCTCTTGACACTGTGACCTATTTTCTATTTTTATTTTGTCTTTATTATTTTTGTCACGAAACACCCCTGAAGACATTTACATAACATAGCAAGTAAATAATAACATAATTAACATTCGGAGGCCACATTCTGGACATTTTCATGTGTGAAATTGGGAAAGAAAACAAAATAACCGAGGAAATAAGTGTCATTTGTTTTGAACTCAGTGACCTACTTTAGACGCTGACCACGCCCACTTCCAGTGCAGTGATCAGGTGGATTCCTTGCTTAAATGAACCACAAATGAATAAGGAATAAGAAAAACCAAACAATGTTTCTACCATGAAGTGCAGCTTTCTCCTGTTTTTCGAACTAAATGCCCCCCACTATATTACCTTGTCAGATGACACCAAATTTGGCATTGAAATAGGAAAAATTCGGTTCTTTTCACTCATTTTGATTATGATGACAGTGCAGCTCTGGTATGAGCACAGAAAAATAAAAAAGAAGCCAGCATATTTGCATGAAAAAAGCACTGTTACATTTATATCTTTTATTGACAAAATCTGGTACTTTCACTTTTACGTACTGACATACAATGAGTAGCAGTCGTTTTTATTTTTTGTTGTTCAATAGGTACTTTGTTTGCTTAGTATGGAAGTTAAATTGATGAATGGCATCTCTTTGGACCAGCTTACTTAATTTTCAAGGGAAATTATTCTCCTTTTTTTACAATGGGAATCAATTGATTTAAAAAAAAACATCTCTCCTATCTAAAACGTTACATTCAAAAATTTGACTTAATACATAGAAAGGTTTTTGTGTTTTACACTCAAGTGGAAGGTCTTTCACTTTGTACACTTGCCCAAGTGGTCTTTTTCGGAAAATACAACAACTGATAGCACACAACTCTTTACAATAATGAGCTTGTGCGTGGCCTCGGAAGCCGCCATGTTGTTTCCTTCAGCCTCTTCGTTTCAAAATCCAGCATTCAATCAAAAGTTGATGATAGCCTATGATTGAAAGGAGGTGAAGGAGGCTGCCAAATGTTTATTCAGAGAAAGATTTGTGCATGTCTCATCACTTAACTGGATTATGTCCCGTATGACCACAAAAAATGAAAATATCATAATCACACTGTTGTCAGTTAAGGGAAAAGGAAAACCCAGCCAGTTAACTCCCTTGTGCAACAGCACCATGAATTTTGTAACTTCTCAGATATAAGCCTTTTTCACCTTATATGACACTTTTTGACTCACTTGTGCAAACAAAGTGACACTAACTTCATCATCCACGTGTTTATTGCATAGTAATATTTTAAAGTGGATACTTAATTAACTATAATGAACATAAAAGAGAGATTGAATGGACCATGCCATACTTTCTGAGTGTAAAACTAAGCCTGTCGAACACAGATCTATGCAGATCTAGAGAAAAGGGCTACATGCGCTTGAGGCAATGGCAATGTCTTCTTTACTGCTGACTTTAAAGAATTTCTTAGATGCCCGAGATATATCAAAATAATGTGATATAAACAGTGTTATCTTTGCGAATACCGCAATCAATTTGTCACCCTTAAAAAAACAGGCTTAAATGTTAATTTTTTTAATGTCATTGGTAGATGTGCAATAGCCTGTGATTGAAACTATTTCTTTCCACCTAAATGTGCTTGGTTCCAATCTGCTTTTATGCCTCATAATTTGTTTATTTTTATTTTTAATTTTACCTGAAGTTGTATAATAACAAATACAGAATACATTTTAATGATGAAATTAACCAGTAGAGTGCATATAAGACGTCAGCTGACGTCCTACAAAAAGTATTGCCATAGTGCCTGTAAGACGTCCACTGACGTCCTGCATATGTTCCGATTTTTCCTTCATTGGAGTTTGGTTCAGTTCACATAAACAGACCCTGAACAGTTAGTTTGATGTGTCTGAATTATAAAAATATTATTTAAATGAACTTACATCAGGTAGAAGACCTCTTTCTACTACATGTAGATAATAATTTGCTAACTCACCACGTGATACGCGCGTGGAAAGGGGGGTTGCATCATGTGCTAACAAATACATTGAAAACTGTGTCCAGTAAAGCAAATAGTCACAGTCAGCAGATTTACACAATTCTGAAAGCTCTGCTTGTGATTATGGACAGCTTTCGCGATGGAGAAGGATCTCTCTTGTCTGATGATTGGTTTGAAAACGAAGGTGATTGACAATGACAGTTATGAAACTGACTGCCCATTTATGGTAATTTAGTCTGTCCATCCAATCAGACAGCGTTTTTGAACAACTGGCTATGACTGACAGAATACGTACAGCCAGTGTTGGAAGAAGGGGAAGGAGAGGGACAGGAGTGATGTAAGACGATAGGTCGAATGCCAGCCAGAAGTCGTTAAAGGGGCGTGGCTTTTGGGAAGAGTGAACTCACATTTCAAAGCAGACAGAAGGCAATCGACAACCGCCAGTCCCCCACGATTTTCAGGAAACACAGTGCTGAACCTGCACTGGCCGTGAAACACGTGCTTTTTGTTTTTCACGCTTTTTTTTTTCACTGAATCAGAGGGATGACTCGTTTGAAGAGGTGGCTAGCAGGATGCACAGCGCCCACGTGCAACTTGAAAGGAGTGAACGTCATCAAAGAACTTCACCCTCTCACTCCCGAACGCTCTTTGCTGTCAAAAAGCTTGCCAGTTCAGTTTCTGGGACTGTGATTGACCTTTTATGTTGACTTTACTCACTTTTGTCATTATTGGCACAGTGGTTTACTTACATGTCTGTAAGAGCTGTGATTTGTTTTCATAAACTTTTTCCATGTTTTAATTTCTTCTACGGGTATAATCTGACAATAGGCTTGCTATTTCTAGCTGTATTTTGTTTCTTTTCTTTATGGATGTCATTATGTAGAGGTGGAAATAGACTTTTTTGTTGCACAAAAAATGCTATCTTGACTTTACATGCCTGAACAGTTACCTACAATCAACCTAATTGGGAAAAAAAAGCCCAGAAACAGAATCTACACTCATTTTCCTTCACAAAAAAGTTTACTTTCTTTCTGTATCACCTATAGCTTTTGTGCAAGAATTTTTTGTGATTTATTACCCCCAAATCCTCAAAATTCCCTGCCGAAGGGAGAACACTTTTTAAAATATTTTTTTTGCAAAATTCTCTGGCACTGAACTGGTTAAAATTGAAGTTTGTTTGGGCATATTCAGTCCATTCTTTTTAAGTTACAGTTGGGAGAGAAGATAGGATAAAGCATTTTATGTACTCAGGTAGAAGCTGTATGTATGTGTGTATACATGTGTGTGTGTGTGTGTGTGTGTGTGTGATTCTGTGTGTTAGCTCAGAGTGATATTGAAAGGCAGACACAACATGTTTATTGTATGAGGATTCAACAGGGACAGTCATGGAGGACTGACCAGTGTGGTTTATTTCCAGTGTTTTACATGAAAGATGACCCTTGAAAAGGGAGACAACACAGGAACACTGATTGCCAAGGACCCTGTCCTCTCTGATGTGTGGTTGTTTCAGGGCAAACCTGTGGGCACGCCAGATCCAGGGACCTTCTTCCGTGTAATACATGATCATGACGTGAAGGGCATGTTCACTGCCCCCACTGCTATCCGAGCCATCCGTGCAGAGGTGAGTGTCATCTATTGTGTGGGGTGCGTGTGTTCTTGTTTACTTGATCCTGAAGTTTTTTTGTTTTTGATTTTTAATAAGGTGTGGTGCTCTACAGGTTTACTTATATAGGGGTGCAAGTCGTCTGGCCTATGCCTAAAATCTGGCATAGAACATCTTGACTTTGGGTAGTTTCCAGAATGGAGAAATTTTGTAATGGTAGTTTCCGGCGTGCTAAATTTGTGTAGCTTGTTCGCTCTTTTTGAGTTCTCTGTAAGGTTTATGTTCAGTGATGTCATTTTGAATGTGAGGAAACTCGAACTAAAATGAAATGTCAGAGAAGAACTGGAATTCAGATCTGTCAAACCCATTGTGTTGTTTACTTGCGCTTGCATCAATGTCTTGAAAACTACCAGAGATAAAGGCATTGCCTCACTCTCTGGCGATTTAGTGATGAAAAGTACATTCACTAAACATATTTTTGTGACAGCGTGATATCAATTTAGTTTTTTTGGCGAAAATTACAAGAATACTGAGTCCCAGACCTGACAACCATTCCTTTCTTGGGGAAATATATCACTCACATTCGCACTTGATACTGTGCTTCCGTATGCTTGGAAAAAAAAAAGATACGCACACACGCACAAAAAAACATCTTCCACAGTGGAGCATGTGCACACACATGCATGCACACACATGCTCACATTTTGCTCCACATTAACACAGATAATTATGTTTAATCTTAGGACAAAAACTACTTAACTAATTAAGATTATAAGTAAGATAATGCATAAACAAACAAAAATACAGAGAGTGAAACTCTTTCATTGGAATTGTAGATCTTTAGCTACAAATTTACCATACCTAAAACATCATCTTCCCTCACAACAGTATGAAGTCTTGTTATTGTAGTCTCTAAATATTACATCAGCCAAACTGCCCAGTCTGCTGAATTATTATTATCCACCAGTGTATGAACTAGTGGATTCAAACGGAAATATGTATACCGCAATATATATTCGCGAAGGGTTGGAATACAATATTTGTGCACCGCCAAATGCTAAAAATATCACTGATATTCATGAATGTGCAGTTACTATTAGTTTTAGTAAATCCATGATATTGAATGTCATATCAGCATATCTACCAAGGGGCTCAAATGAACAAAATACAGAATGGCTACGTTCCATCCATGATTACTGTAGTTGTAAGTGGCTGATAGTGGGTGACTTCAATGCTCACTCACCATTCTGGGAAAATGACTGCAATACAGTTACTAGTAACCGTCTTGTTGAAAATATAGTTGGTAGCTCATTTAATCTTCTTAACAATGGTAGTATTACCAGGATACCAGACATATCAAAACACAGAACATCCGCTATAAATCTGACACTGATATCACTAGAGTTAGTGTCATCTCGCTCACGGGAAAATTTTATATAAAGATACACAAGGTTGTGATCATCTCCCGATTATCATGAATATATCGAAAGAAAATACTCCGGATAGTAATGCTTTGCAAGACAAAATCCCAAAATATGATTACAAGTGTGCAGACTGGGATAAATTCAAAATTACCCTCGCTTCTCAAGACTTTGAATATGTAATAAATGAAAGTGCTGACTCCCAGTTCCTTACTTTCAAAGAAGCAGTTTTGTCAGCAGCAATCTTTCTGGTGTCATATACTGTACCATGTCAAACTGATGCAAACTAGGCCTATCGGTTTGCTCTGCTTGGCCAAATTTCGCGCGCTAACAGTGAAAAGGTCCGGTCCACTCTTAGCCAATCAAACGCCTCTAAAAGCTGAATCATTCCAGTGGCCAAGGCTCTCCACGCCATCTTGTCAGGTTTACGCTCTGTCTCGTCTTACGCTTTTTTTTGGTTATTAAGCGTATTCATTTGGCCTTACTCTGCTGCATGCGGCTTGTCTGTATTATATTCTTACATTCTGTGTACTTGATTCGACTCGGCCTCCTCAATTTGTTCATTTTTCTCTACCTCTAAGTCGATCCTGTCTTTCCTTTCTCTGTTGGGGGTTGGATTTTCGCTGGGTGCCTAAGCGTGGGTACCATGCCTCGTATGCCATCCCGCGAAGGCAGGGATCATGAGGCTGGGATTGAGACTCGGCAAGAGACTCTCCCAGGCCCGGAGCTCATGATTCCTCCCGATACGGACTGCTGTGATACGTCTTTAGACGCTGATCACAGAGGCGACTCTTGTACCAGTAAAACAGTTATGAAGGGGACCGGGGGGAAAGGGGTATGAGCGTCGCCTCCTGAGGTGTCCCAGCGCGAGGCAGGGAGAAGGGGGAGTGGCAAGTCCTCTCTTGGCGGTGGGGACTCGCAGCTAGGCGCGAACTCCCAAGGGGAGGCCGTGCCCAGCCGTTACCCGGGTCCCCACTCGGAGACAGCCCTCAGGGGCCCCATTGCTGTTCCCTCTCCTTCCTTCTTTGTCGACCCCCTTCCCCCACCTCCTTCAGGGGGGGAGAAAAATTTGGTTCCGGGGGGGGGGACCTCTACTTTGCCCACCCCGGGCCAAGCCACCCCAGTCTCCGAGGGGATTCGGGGCGCGTGGCAACCTGCTCTGCAGGTCTTCCCGCTATCCGGTGAAAGCCAGGTATGTTTTTAAAAAGAGCCAGAGAAAGTCATGGAGAGAATTTTGCTCTTCCTTAACCTCCAACACACCCAAGAAGAAAGTGTGGAGGGTTTTAAAAAAAATTAAGGGCAAAAACGAGTGCCCAACTTTTCATCACCTTAAACCTTCAGATGCTATGGTCACAGAGAAGAAAGCAGTTGCCAATTTGCTTGCCTCCACAATTGAACTGAACTCCAGATCTGCTAACAAATCTGCTCGGTTTCTCAAAACCAAAAACTTGACAGAAAAAACACCCTGCAACTTCTCTTCCGACAACACAGAGAGCTACAACCTTCCTTTCACTATGAATGAACTAAAATCTGCCCTTCAGACCTGCACGGATTCCTGTCCAGGAATGGACGAGATCCATTATAAGCTCTTAAAACATCTTCCCGAAACCTGTCTGGACACCCTGCTCAAAGTTTACAACCACATCTGGATCACAGGCTTTTTTCCACCCTCCTGGTGGAAAGCCCTCATAATCCCGGTGCCAAAACCGGGAAAAGACCCCTCGAACCCCTCCAACTACCACCCAATAGCACTGACCAGCTGCATCTGCAAACTGATGGAGAGGATGGTCAACAGTAGACTGATGTGGAAACTAGAGACCGACAGCCTTCTGGCGAAAGAACAGTGCGGTTTCTGCAAGCATCGTTCTACCGTTGACCATCTGGTTCGTCTGGAAACCACTGTAAGAAATGCCTTTGTAAACAAACAGCATGTGGTGGCCATATTTTTTGACTTGGAGAAAGCTTACGATACCACCTAGAAATTTGGAATCCTCTCGGATCTGCACAAGCTCGGCTTCCGAGGACACCTGCCTCAGTTCATCCACAACTTTTTGCAAGTCAGACAATTCCAGGTGAGGGTCGGCACCACCCTGTCCGACATTCACGAGCAGGAGCTGGGTGTCCCGCAAGGGAGCATTCTGTCGCCGGCTCTCTTCAGCATCAAAATTAATGACATCGTTCAATCTGTTCAGAAGGGATCGGACAGTCGCTGTTCATGGACAATTTCGCCTTGTATGCAACTGGCAGCATGTATGCCAGCATCCAGCGACGGCTTCAGCTCTGCGTCGACAAAATCAAGTGTTGGGCAGAGGAGAATGGCTTCACGTTTTCGTCCTCCAAAACTGAATGTATTCATTTTCATAACTTTCACCAGTTCTATCCGGACCCTGAAATCCGTCTGGGAAAATCCACCATCCTGGCGGTCAAGGAAGCCAAGTTTTTAGGGGTCGTCTTTGATCAGAAGTTGAACTTCCTCAGCCATATCAAACAGCTGAAAATATCTTGCCAAAAAGCCCTGAACATCATCCGAGTTGTGGCACACACGGACTGGGGTGCTGATAAGAGAACTCTCTTGCACCTCTACAGAGCCCTGGTCCGGTCCAAACTGGATTACGGATGTGTAGTATACGGCTCAGCCAGACCGTCTTACCTGAAACTGTTGGACCCTATACACAACCAAGGGCTCCGTCTCAGCTTAGGTGCTTTCCGCACCACCCCTGTGCACAGCCTGTATGCAGAGGCGGGGGAACCGCCTCTCTCCAACCGCAGACTGAAGCTGACCCTAAATTATTATTTGAAATTGTTCTCTGAACCCACAAACCCTGCTTACGACGCTGTATTCAACAACCCTTTCGACAAGAAATTTAAAGACAACCCAAACTGCATCCCTCCTCTTGGACTCCGCATTCAGCCGCACTTAGAAAATGCTGATCTGGATGTTGGTGGCATCTCAGATTTCTCCAAGTTCCCTGACAGCCCTCCGTGGACCTTTAGAACACCTGAGGTCCGATTCGATCTGGCCTCGTACCGTAAAGACTCCGCCAGTTCTCTGGCCTACAGAACTTACTTTTCGGAACTCTGCCACAAATTTCCCACTTTTCAAAGAATCTTCACTGATGGTTTCAAGTCAGAGGACGGAGTCGCTGCATCTGCATTCTGTCCCGCCTTTCCTGACCACCCCTCAACGGAACACATCCTGTCTGACAGCTCGGTGTACACTGCGGAACTGACCGCACTGGTTCTGGTGGTAAAAATGGTTCTGTCTTCGAAACAAAAGAGATTCATGATCTTTTCCGACTCCTTGTCAGCCCTGGAGGCGATCGCCTGCAGGAATATCACTCATCCCAAACTGCTGGAATTTTATGAAGCTTTTACTCTCGCAACGAAGAAAGGATACGAGGTTGTGTTGGCCTGGGTTCCCGGACATGTTGGCATTCGTGGGCAGACCTGCTGACCAGGAACGCTGTAAAGAAAGAATTATCCAGATCCTTTGTACCATACACAGACAGGAAGTGGAAGGTGAACACTTATGTTAAGGATCTTTGGCAAGATGAGTGGAACACCCAGACGGACAACAAGCTCTTCCAGATCCGTCCAGACCTAAAAGAGACCCTCCCTTCGGGGGGTGAAGAACAGAAAGGAGGAGTCTGTGCTGTGCAGACTGCGTGCGGGGCACACTTTTTTTTAATTTTTTACTCATTCTTACTTGTTGAAGGGGGAAGAGGCCCCTCGATGTATTCCTTGTGATGAGCCTCTCACCGTGAAACACGTGCTCCTTGACTGTTGGGATCTGCATGACGTTAGACACAGACATTACACGGCGGTTTCTTTGAAGACTTTGTTTCGTGATGTTCCTCCGTGGGCGCTGATGGACTTATTAAAAGAAGTGAACATTTTTAACCAGATTTGAAGGCTTTAAACTATGGAAGGTTTTTTTTTTAAACTTTGGAGTGGAAATAAGTGGTGACTCGTTTTAATTGTTTGTTTTTTTTATCCTTGTAGTAGTTATTAACGCGGCGATAGCCTTGTGATGGTCTTAGTGGTCGGCGAGGCTCTAAGCACCAAAATTTCATTTCATTTCAGGTCTCGCCATACGCGTTCTTCTCAGAGGCGTCTTCTCATCTCCCTCAATGAGAATTACAAGAAAGACATCGCTGCAGGCACTATTTCCCGCTCATTCGTAGAGCCTACTCTCATGCACACAGGGATATCAGCTGCCTTCATCCCAGAGCACACGAAGTGCGGGCCATAGCTCCTTTGGCTGCTTTCCTGCACTCAGTGCCACTGCAGCATGTCTTGGAGGCAGCCTTCTGGCGGTATGAGAATCCCTTCATCAACTTCTACCTCAGGGATTTCCGTCTGACTAGGGCTGACGGTTCCAAGGGGATTTCCTTTGTCGTAGCTAAGACTGCCGTCTCGGTTACAAGGGCTCCCCATACGAACCAGTAGGCGTTGCCCTCCTCTATTTGCTTTAAATTCTGCATCAGTTTGACATGGTACAGTATATGACACCAAAAGGAGGAGTTCGTATTATACTCCATGTTTGGTGATACATATACTTACCATGTCAAACTCGAATGCCCGCCCGTCCGTCCCCGCGTCTCCGCCGTGGTTCTCATGGGGTGTTTTCTTCGATGGCCACGGAATGATTCAGCGCTTATAGCTTTTAGAGGCGTTTGATTGGCTAAGAGCGGACTGGGCAAGACGGCTCGTCTTTTCACTGTTAGCCGCGCGAAATTTGGCCAAGCAGAGCAAACCGATAGGCCTAGTTTGCATCAGTTTGACATGGTAAGTATATGTATCACCAAACATGGAGTATAATACAAACTCCTCCTATCAATCCCTCAATTAAAAACCATTAAATTGGCAAAACATTGTGCTAATGTTTGGTGGAACGATGCATGTGAGGAAGCTGTAAAAAAAGAAAAAGAAAAAAAAAATCTATATAAAACACAGAACGGAAGAAAATCATGTAGAAATGAAGAAAGCCAAATCTCACAGTAATAGTTATAGCTCAAGCAAAGAAAACAATACTGGAGTTCATTGTGTGCCAAAGATGTTACTGACCATAAAGATTCTAAAAGCTTTTGAAAAAGAATAGCAGACATGAAAAATGGAATTAAACTACCTGTTTATCCAATCAAAATTGATGATAAAAACAATTTCCCTTCAGACAATGAAAAAGCGGAAACATTTGTAGATATGTTTTAAAAGAATCGCAGAACAGAGGAACTTCCCTCACATAGTAAAGCATATAGAGTCAGAGAAGAATCGAAGAATTTGTATTCTGAACCAAAACCACAAATGATCTTTGCATCAATTCTCCAATAAAGATGACAGAACTGAAAAATCCAATATCTTTGATCAACAATAAAAATGGTTCTGTTGGCCTTGACGCAATTAGTAACCAGATGCTAAAAAATGTACTCAAGAAATGTATTGTTTTCTTACATAAGATTATTCAGGAATGTTGGGAATTTGGCACTATACCGCAGTTATGGAAAGATTCCATAGTTATTCCAATTCTGACAGCAAAAGTGATATGAATAGCAATCAGCCTATTTCAGTAACGTCCCATACTGGATAGATTTTAGAAAAAATCATTCTAAATAGATTGCTACACTACTGTGAAAAAAATGAAATCATACCTGTAAATCAAGTAGGATTTAGAAAAAGATCTGCATTTGAACATCTGATTAAATTATCTACTCAAGTAAAGCAACAATTTGCTCATAGAAAAAGTGTTCTTACAATGTTCTTTGATGTTAAAAAGGCATATGACCAAGTGTGGCACAAACAGTTGCTTTTAAAGCTAAAAATTATAGGCCTGAGTGGAAACATGTACAATTATGTTAAATGCTATTTAGCAAATAGAACTATGCAAGCTAGAATAGGAACTGCATACTTGACATTTCGAACTCTAGACATGATAATTCCACAAGGATCAGTCATAGTACCCATCCTTTTTAATATCCTTGTACAGGATCTTCCTAAAGCAGTGTCAAAAAATGTGACCCTAGTCCAATATGCTGATGATATTTGCAAGTGGATGAACGTGACCTTAAAGAAGGCAATGCCACAAAGAACGAAAGATTACATTAGGAGATTATATTAGGCCGATCTTAACAGCCTTGGGCGATACATGTTTGAAATTGGATTAGCGTTGTCCACTGATAAAACCAGTATGATGTTACTTAACCCCAGAAGCAACCCAGTGGAGTTACCTAATTTCAAATTACTTGGAGAACCTATAGAATATAAACAATGTGTCAAATTTTGGGGAGTTTTCCTCACAACAAAACTCAATTGGAATGTTCGTTTTGACTACATACTAACAAAAGCAGGAAAAAGTTTAAATATCCTAAAGATCATTAGTAAACAGCTTTGGGGAATGGATGTAAAACATTTGATACACCTTTCTACAGCACTCATCAGATCAAAACTTACATACGGTCCTCAATGCCTCTAAATATTTACTGAAGAAGTTAGAAAGTTTAGATTATAAAGCATATAAACTAGTGCTAGGTGTCCCAAGTCACCCATCAAATTGGGAAACATACAGAGAAGGTGGAATTCTGTCATTGGATGAATATCGAGAACTTGCAACATCAAAGTTTATGATAAGAGAAGTGATAACTATATTGGAAAGGAGTTGAAAATTAGATCAGATACAGACTTTCAAAAAAGGGCCAGCAATATTTCATCTCAAATGACAATAGCTACATATACTTTTTAGCTGCTTATACTTCTGACTTAATTGAAAGTTCATGAATAGATTTAAAAAAAACCGAAACCCCCCCCCCAAAAAAAAAACGTGGCTGCTGATTATATTTCCACACCCATACTATTATGGGAGACACAGAAACCAGCCTTTGATATAAACTATTGTGATAAAACAAAAGATGAAAATATTAACATTACGAAAGTAAACGCATATATCTGTTTATATGAAAATCATCAAAACCATCTTCAGGTGTTAACAGATGGCTCAGTGCTTGAAAATGAAAACACAGGTGCAGCTTTTGTAATTCCTTCACTTAAAATTGAAAGATCATTTTATCTGGGAAGTAAGCTATCTATAATTATTTACAGCTGAATTAGTAGCTGTTAGTGTTGGAATATCTGATAAATCTCCCAGTAGCTGTATTCAAAGTTGTTTTCTTGGTTGACTCAAATCAGTGTTACATGCATTAGAATTAATTAATATAAAAACCTGATGAGATCTTAAGTGAGTCTATGTTTTAACCCGGTGTTCGGTTGTGTGTGTGTGTGTGTGTGTGTGTGTGTCCGTGGTAAACTTTAACATTGACATTTTCTCTGCAAATACTTTGTCAGTTGACACCAAATTAGGCATAAAAATAGGAAAAATTTGGTTCTTTCCAGTCATCTTGTTTAAAACAATATTGCACCTCTGGGATGGGCACAAAAAAACAACAACAACAAAAAAAAAGCCAAATTATATGCAGACTGTATTTACTGTTATATTTATATTTTTTGTATTCTCTAAACTTGGCACTTTGATCTGATATTCTGACACAAGAACAAGAGCTGTCATTATTATCATTTTTTGTTCAAACAGGAACTTCTTTTGCTAAGCATGGAAGTTTTATTTATTTTGCAAACGTTTTGGTGCAGATAGTAAGAAAGGGAAATTAATCTGTAATTAATGCTAGGGGACTTAATTTGCTTTAAACTGATCTTTCTCATCTTAAACATTACATTTTGAAATTATACTTAATACATAAAAAGCTTGTGTGTTTAACTCTCAGTGTACAGGGCTTTCACTATGTTCATTCAATGCCCAAGTGGTCTTTTTCGGAAAATACTCAAATCAATATGACGAGTGGACTTTACAGATCTATTGGCTGAGCCCTGAAGGTCATGGGCAAAAATCAATTGCGTACTCATATTTATACACATTCAAAGCGCATGCTCATATTCTTCGCGAACGTGAACGACGCCATTTTGTTTCAAGTTGTTCAATCCTATATTCAATGGACGATACACGATAACATGTGATGGAAAGTTGGAGAAGGAGACCGTTAAATATTTATTCAGAGAAAGATTTGTGAACTCCTCATCACTTACTGGATTATGCCCCAAACTACCATAAAAATATCCACAGAATCAGTCGGAATTCACAGTTAAAAATTTTAAACCATGCGAGTTAATACCCTTGAATTGATCACGATGAAACGAAAAAATTTCCAGTTTTGATTTTTCTCAAAATGAAGTCCTTTTCACTTCTTACGACGTTTAGAAGTACTTGTACTTGGCTCTACATGTTATTAGTTTAACAAAATACTCAATTTTCATATCAACTTAAAAACTATAAAACTAGAATGAACATAAAAGAGAAGTTGAATCGACCGTGTCGTACGACATTCCAGGCGGGTGTAACTAAACTTGTACATCTATCTAGATCTAGAGAAAACGGCTAAATGTTGCAGTGTGATTGCGGTGATAGCCACGTCTCCTTTACTGCGGACTTAAAAAGAATTTTTTTTAAATTTTTTTTTTTTTTTATTGCCCTTAAAGATTTTTTGAATGCCCAAGATACACCAGAATAATATGATTTAAACAGCCTTCTCACTGCGAATACCTCAATTGATTTATCGCCCTTTAAAAAAAGTATGTTCAAATATTAAATTTTAGAACATCAGTAAAGGAGCCACGATAGTGTAATGGGTAAGACAGTTTCTTCTCACCTGAACATGCAGGGTTCGAATCTGGTTAGGACTTTTTTTTTTTTTTTTTTAAACCCGAAGCTTCATAATAACAAATACAGAACACATTTTAACGATTAGATTTTTTTTTTTTTTAAGTATATCACAAGTGAGTCTTGAAGGCCTTGCCTCTCTTGTTGAAATATATTATTTGTTACACATTCTGTCAGCCAAAGGCATCAACACAGAATTTTGCTGGTTATCCTCCAATATTGGCATCAAAGGAAATGAAATGGCCGACAGAGCAGCAAAAAGGGGTGCACAAAGAATAGAGAATACTTTAGAAATTCCTATATAACAATCAGTTTCAGAATGTTGCAGACTGCTTGAGTCTTCAATATGGAGCAGATGTCAAGCTACTTCAGTTAACAGGATTTCTTTCCCAAAGGAAAAGGGGTTTACCACTGAAATTACACAACAAAAAATGATGGGACTATCCATCGTACTATTTTAGACTGGTAACTTCTCTGGTGTCTCATATAAGACTGAATGCTTTCAAGACAAAGTTTAGCAAAAACGTTTATTGTGTCTGTGGTAAACAAATCACACAGAATCATATTTTGGTAAACAAATCACACAAAATCATATTTTGTTTCAGTGTCAAAGAATTGTCAGGTTACTTCCAAATACATGTAAGGTTATACAATTTTCAGAACAAAACATAAAAGAGATAATGTCCAATCAATTACTATTAATTGCTGATTCCCAGTTACAAAGTCCAATAGGATTGTTTCTGTGATGTGGCCTAAAGATACTTGATTTTACTTTCGTTGTTGTTCATGTTGATGATTGCTGTTTTACAGATGTTTATGAATTGCTTATTCCATTGTTATAGTTTATCCTTCCTCTGGACATCCCTCTTAAAAGTCCATCCCAACCCCACCTCCCACACACCAACATGCATACACACATGTCTAATATTACTCAAAGCGAAAAGACGTTAAATTAAAGAAAGATACACACACACACACACACACACGCACACACGTAAAAAAGAAAAACAGGTTGTTTTGCGATCGTTTATTGGCAACACCTTTTGAAAAGCCCTTTCTGTATTTCCTGAGATTTGTGCAAATATGGAGAGAGAAGAAATGGGGGATGGGGAGTATGAAATTTAAATGTGATTACGCCGACAGCGGCTGTTGCGACGCTACTGCTGTATCTCGAGAGGAAATGGGGGAAATGTGTTGTGAATGTCATTTTTTTTTTTTATAATACTAATTGTAATCATAAAGCAGACAGGCGCATGTTAATACCCATATTGAGTTTTTTCACATTGTATTAATTGTTTTCATTTAAACAAAAGCAAGTGTGAATTAGACATGATTTTTTTTTTCTTGAAAAAAGTGGAAAAAAAACAAAAAAAAAAAACAATGTGAAATCCAACACAACTTTGTGTGGTCTATATTTCTATGTTGGGAGGTGCACATGACTTTTGTTTTGCAATTGATTTTTTGTGTGTTTTGATTCAATTGTTGTAGTAAGTGCATGTCACAAGTGAGTCTTGAAGGCCTTGCCTCTCTTGTTAAACTTTGAGTGGAAAGCTTAAAGTGGTGACTTGTTTTTAATGTGTTTTTTTGTTTTGTTTTGTTTTGTTTTTTTACCCTTGTAGTAGGTATTAACGCGATGATAGCCTTGAGATGGCCTTAGTGGTTGGTGAGGCTCTAACACCATAATTTGATTTGATTTGATTTGTTCCATCACCTGTGTGTGGTGTATTGTGGTGTTACATCACCTGTGTGTGGTGTATTGTGGTGTTCCATCACCTTTGTTGTAGTGTATTGTGGTGTTCCATCACCTGTGTGTGGTGTATTGTGGTGTTCCATCACCTGTGTGTGGTGTATTGTGGTGTTACATCACCTGTGTGTGGTGTATTGTGGTGTTCCATCACCTTTGTTGTAGTGTATTGTGGTGTTCCATCACCTGTGCTGTGTGTGGTGTATTGTGGTGTTCCATCACCTGTGCTGTGTATGGTGTATTGTGGTGTTCCATCACCTGTGTGTGGTGTATTGTGGTGTTCCATCACCTGTGCTGTGTATGGTGTATTGTGGTGTTCCATCACCTGTGTGTGGTGTATTGTGGTGTTCCATCACCTGTGCTGAGTGTGGTGTATTGTGGTGTTACATCACCTGTGTGTGGTGTATTGTGGTGTTCCATCACCTGTGCTGTGTGTGGTGTATTGTGGTGTTCCATCACCTGTGCTGTGTATGGTGTATTGTGGTGTTCCATCACCTGTGCGGTGTATTGTGGTGTTCCATCACCTGTGCTGTGTATGGTGTATTGTGGTGTTACATCACCTGTGCGGTGTATTGTGGTGTTCCATCACCTGTGCTGTGTATGGTGTATTGTGGTGTTACATCACCTGTGCGGTGTATTGTGGTGTTCCATCACCTGTGCTGTGTATGGTGTATTGTGGTGTTCCATCACCTGTGCGGTGTATGGTGTATTGTGGTGTTCCATCACCTGTGCGGTGTATGGTGTATTGTGGTGTTCCATCACCTGTGCGGTGTATGGTGTATTGTGGTGTTCCATCACCTGTGCGGTGTATTGTGGTGTTACATCACATTTGCTGTGTATGGTGTATTGTGGTGTTACATCACCTGTGCTAGGTGTGGTGTATTGTGGTGTGACATCACCTGTGCGGTGTATTGTGGTGTTCCATCACCTGTGCGGTGTATTGTGGTGTTACATCACATTTGCTGTGTATGGTGTATTGTGGTGTTACATCACCTGTGCTGTGTATGGTGTATTGTGGTGTTCCATCACCTGTGCTGTGTACGGTGTATTGTGGTGTTCCATCACCTGTGCTGTGTATGGTGTATTGTGGTGTTACATCACCTTTGTTGTGGTGTATTGTGGTGTTCCATCACCTGTGCTGTGTATGGTGTTTTGTGGTGTTACATCACCTGTGCTGTGTATGGTGTATTGTGGTGTTCCATCACCTGTGTGTGGTGTATGGTGTATTGTGGTGTTCCATCACCTGTGCTGTGTATGGTGTATTGTGGTGTTCCATCACCTGTGCTGTGTATGGTGTATTGTGGTGTTACATCACCTTTGTTGTGGTGTATTGTGGTGTTCCATCACCTGTGCTGTATATGGTGTATTATGGTGTTCCATCACCTGTGTGTGGTGTATTGTGGTGTTCCATCACCTGTGTGTGGTGTATTGTGGTGTTCCATCACCCGTGTGTGGTGTATTGTGGTGTTACATCACCTGTGTGTGGTGTATTGTGGTGTTACATCACCTGTGGTGTGTGTGGTGTATTGTGGTGTTACATCACCTGTGTGTGGTGTATTGTGGTGTTACATCACCTGTATGTGGTGCATTGTGGTGTTCCATCACCTGTGTGTGGCGTATTGTGGTGTTACATCACCTGTGTGTGGTGTATTGTGGTGTTACATCACCTGTGGTGTGTGTGGTGTATTGTGGTGTTCCATCACCCGTGTGTGGTGTATTGTGGTGTTCCATCACCTGTGCTGTGTATGGTGTATTGTGGTGTTCCATCACCTGTGCTGTGTATGGTGTATTGTGGTGTTCCATCACCTGTATGTGGTGTATTGTGGTGTTCCATCACCTGTGTGTGGCGTATTGTGGTGTTCCATCACCTGTGTGTGGTGTATTGTGGTGTTCCATCACCTGTGTGTGGTGTATTGTGGTGTTCCATCACCTGTGCTGTGTGTGGTGTATTGTGGTGTTCAATCACTTTTGCTGTCTGTGGTGTATTGTGGTGTTACATCACCTGTGTGTGGTGTATTGTGGTGTTACATCACCTGTATGTGGTGTATTGTGGTGTTACATCACCTGTATGTGGTGTATTGTGGTGTTCCATCACCTGTGTGTGGTGTATTGTGGTGTTACATCACCTGTGTGTGGTGTATTGTGGTGTTACATCACCTGTATGTGGTGTATTGTGGTGTTCCATCACCTGTGTGTGGTGTATTGTGGTGTTACATCACCTGTATGTGGTGTATTGTGGTGTTCCATCACCTGTGTGTGGTGTATTGTGGTGTTACATCACCTGTGTGTGGTGTATTGTGGTGTTCCATCACCTGTGTGTAGTGTATTGTGGTGTTCCATCACCTGTGTGTGGTGTATTGTGGTGTTACATCACCTGTGGTGTGTGTGGTGTATTGTGGTGTTCAATCACTTTTGCTGTCTGTGGTGTATTGTGGTGTTACATCACCTGTGTGTGGTGTATTGTGGTGTTACATCACCTGTGTGTGGTGTATTGTGGTGTTACATCACCTGTGTGTGGTGTATTGTGGTGTTACATCACCTGTGTGTGGTGTATTGTGGTGTTCCATCACCTGTGCTGTGTATGGTGTATTGTGGTGTTACATCACCTGTGTATGGTGTATTCTGGTTTTACATCACCTGTGTTGTGTGTGGTATATTGTGATGTTTTATCACCTGTGCTGTGTGTGGTGTATTGTGGTGTGCCATCACCCGTGTGTGGTGTATTGTGGTGTTCCATCACCTGTGTGTAGTGTATTGTGTTACATCACCCGTGTGTGGTGTATTGTGGTGTTCCATCACCTGTGTGTGGTGTATTATGGTGTTCCATCACCTGTGTGTGGTGTATTGTGGTGTTACATCACCTGTGTGTGGTGTATTGTGGTGTTCCATCACCTGTGTGTGGTGTATTGTGGTGTTCCATCACCCGTGTGTGGTGTATTGTGGTGTTATATCACCTGTGTGTGGTGTATTGTGGTGTTACATTACCTGTGCTGTGTGTGGTGTATTGTGGTGTTACATCACCTGTGTGTTGTGTATTGTGGTGTTACATCACCTGTGTGTGGTGTTCCATCACCTTTGACTGTGATAACACCTGTGCTGTTTATGGTGTGTGGCAGGACCCTGAAGGGGAGTATGCCAAGAGTTTCCTGCCCTACAACACGTGAGTGCCGTTACAGTCATTTCTGTCACTCCTGTTTCCAGTGTCACTGCCTCTGCCTTTATTTGGACTAGGAAACAGATGGGCTGCAGAGTGAATGTGGTTGAAAGGTGCTATCTGTTTCTGTATTTTGTTATAAGCAGATAGTTTTTGAGGTGGGGTTCACTCACCTATTACAGTGTCATCTTTGGGTATGAGAGTAAAGTGAGTTAGTGTGTCCCACATTTTGTTTGATCTTACAGATTCTTGGTCCTTGTTTGTATGCTTTCAGCAGCTGTTTGATCAGTACAAGGGTCCATCACTATGCAATGTCCAAAAGGGCCAAAAGGGCTGGAGTGTGCTATATTTTGTCCCTGGATGAAACTTGAATATTATTTTATGATGTTCCCTTAAAGCACCTAAATCAGATTGGGTGACTGATGATGCATAGACCAGTTGTTCTGCAGCCACACCTGACACCTTGAAAAGTTGATGGATCTGGATCTGCGGCAACATGTTCCTTGCTCTGCCACTTTTTCTGGACGAGATATTTGGTTCAGCTCTGCTTGGTATGCTTGATCCCCTCTTGGACTGAAGGATTTACACCACTGGGATGTGTTTTTTGGAATGATGTTGATATTTAGTATTGTGATCTGTCTGCACTGGCAAAAAAATTGATGCACTGGGTCACTGAATGCTTGGCTTGTATGTTGATGGATTCCTCTTTCGGTCAGTACAGACCTGTCTTTGCTTATCAATTTTATTTGCATCTTATTTCGTTTCTGTTATTTGCATGTATGTATGAACAGAAAAAAAAGCTAATAGTTGGCTTGCAGTCACCTTTCCCTCTTCCTTGTGATTGCCAGTAAGTTGCTCTGGATTATTAGGCTACATCAAAACATGAGAAACAGATGAAAAGTGTCATGATGTGGCATGACAGTACTTGACATACCATGACCACAATCATGAGGTGGCATGACAATACTTGACATACCATGACCACAATCATGATTTGACATGGCAGTACTTGACATACCATGACCACAGTCATGGTGTGACGTGACAGTACTTGACATACCATGACCACAGTCATGGTGTGACGTGACAGTTGACATACCATGACCACAATCATGATGTGGCATGACAGTACTTGACATACCATGATCACAGTCATGGTGTGACGTGACAGTACTTGACATACCATGATCACAGTCATGGTGTGACGTGACAGTACTTGACATACCATGACCACAATCATGATGTGGCATGACAGTACTTGACATACCATGATCACAGTCATGGTGTGACGTGACAGTTGACATACCATGACCACAATCATGATGTGGCATGACAGTACTTGACATACCATGACCACAATCATGATTTGACATGACAGTACTTGGGGAAGTGTCTGGGTTTGTTCCAATGTACCTTTTATTTACCTGTGTTTTAGCTGAATTGGTAGCGTAAGCAGCATTGGCTTGAGGTTATGTACCTTGTTTGTGGAGAGAGTTGCCACAATGATTTGTTAATCATTTGATCTCCTGGCCTCATTGTTTATTAATTTCAAGTTGAAAAACCACAGAGGCAACCATGTGTTCATTCTGTGTTGTCCGTGTGTTCTGTGTGGCTTGTTCAGGATTAAAGAGTCTGTGCCAGTCTTGAATAAAAGCTAATTTGTGTTTGCACATTTCTTCTGTCATTTCTGCTGTGTGCACATGTCAAATGATTGGTATAAGAGCAAGCCCGATGCTTCCTTTTTTGGTGGAAGTGTCTGGGTTTGTTCCAATGTACCTTTTATTTACCTGTATGTAGCTGAATTGGTAGCATAAGCAGCATTGGCTTGAAGTTATGTACCTTGTGTGTGGAGCAAGTTACCACTCTTTACTAACTGTCTACATGTACCCAAATCAGTCATTCACAGTTTAACTTGCCTGTTTGCATTTACCCTCAGGCACCCCTGCGATTTCAACTATTGATAAAACATTGAAAAGATGGAGCAGACAAACTTTTTTTGGTGCAATTAATCGGAGAAAGCCTCCAAAAACAGAAGAGAATTGACAATTGTATGACCACATGTGTGTACAGTTCAGATATTGAGCTGTTTACAATTAGGCTTGCTTGCCCTACATTGACTGCAACATTTTTTTTACAACTCTTAATTGTTATGTTCTCCAATTACAACTTTTAATTGTTCTTAAATGATTAAAATGTTAATAGATGTGTCAGTGTAATTTTATGTGATCTCTTGAATAAAGAACATGTACATGTCTCAAAGTGTATATTTTGTGTTTGTATTGTGAATAACACAGTCACACGTAAATTTGTCTTGAGGGACAATAAATTTGACATGAAAAAGACATCAGTGACTGTAACCATTGGGTCCAGGTGTCCATACAGAAGTGGGCCGAGTGCTGTACTCGTGCTGTCTTGTCTGTGTGTTTGGGTCTTGTGATATTGGTGTCATGTGAGGAGGTGTGTGCAGTGATGTGGAGAGGTGTGTACAGTGACATGAAGAGGTGTGTGCAGTGAAGTGGGGAGGTGTGTGCAGTGATGTGGAGAGGTGTGTACAGTGACATGAGGAGGTGTGTACAGTGATGTGAGGAGGTGTGTGCAGTGACGTGGGGAGGTGTGTGCAGTGATGTGGGGAAGTGTGTGCAGTGATGTGGGGAAGTGTGTACAGTGATGTGAGGAGGTGTGTGCAGTGACGTGGGCAGGTGTGTGCAGTGATGTGGGGAAGTGTGTGCAGTGACGTGGGGAAGTGTGTGCAGTGATGTGGAGAGGTGTGTACAGTGACATGAGGAGGTGTGTGCAGTGAAGTGGGGAGGTGTGTGCAGTGATGTGGGGAAGTGTGTGCAGTGATGTGGGGAGGTGTGTGCAGTGATGTGGGGAGGTGTGTGCAGTGATGTGGGGAAGTGTGTGCAGTGATGTGGGGAGGTGTGTACAGTGATGTGGGGAGGTGTGTGCAGTGACGTGGGGAAGTGTGTGCAGTGATGTGGAGAGGTGTGTACAGTGACATGAGGAGGTGTGTGCAGTGAAGTGGGGAGGTGTGTGCAGTGATGTGGGGAAGTGTGTGCAGTGATGTGGGGAGGTGTGTACAGTG
Source organism: Babylonia areolata (assembly GCF_041734735.1). Classification (NCBI taxonomy): domain Eukaryota; kingdom Metazoa; phylum Mollusca; class Gastropoda; order Neogastropoda; family Buccinidae; genus Babylonia; species Babylonia areolata. Next base: position 10,177,989 of record NC_134902.1, on the reverse strand, counting down.
ATGTGAGGAGGTGTGTGCAGTGAAGTGGGGAGGTGTGTGCAGTGACGTGGGGAAGTGTGTGCAGTGACATGGGGAGGTGTGTGCAGTGATGTGGGGAAGTGTGTGCAGTGACGTGGGGAGGTGTGTGCAGTGACGTGGGGAAGTGTGTGCAGTGATGTGGGGAAGTGTGTACAGTGATGTGGGGAAGTGTGTGCAGTGATGTGGGGAAGTGTGTACAGTGATGTGGGGAAGTGTGTGCAGTGACGTGGGGAAGTGTGTGCAGTGATGTGGGGAGGTGTGTGCAGTGATGTGGGGAGGTGTGTGCAGTGATGTGGGTAAGTGTGTACAGTGATGTGGGGAGGTGTGTGCAGTGATGTGGGGAAGTGTGTGCAGTGACGTGGGGAGGTGTGTGCAGTGACGTGGGGAAGTGTGTGCAGTGATGTGGGGAGGTGTGTGCAGTGATGTGGGGAGGTGTGTGAGGTGTGTGCAATGACGTGGGGAGGTGTGTGCAGTGATGTGAGGAGGTGTGTGTGGTGATGTAGGGAGGTTTGTGAGGTGATGTAGGGAGGTGTGTGAGGTGATGTCAGTATGTGTGTTCAGTGGTGTGGGAAGGTGCGTGCAGTGGTGTGGGGAGGTGTGTTCAGTGGTGTGGGAAGGTGTGTGCAGTGGTGTGAGTAGGTGTGTTCAGTGACATGGGGAGGTGTGTGCAGTGATGTGGGGAGGTGTGTGAGGTGTGTGCAGTTATGTGGGGAGGTGTGTGAGGTGATGTGGGGAGGTGTGTGTGGTGTGTGCAGTGATGTGGGGAGGCGTGTGAGAGGTGTGTGCAGTGATGTGGGGAGGTGTGTGAGGTGATGTGAGGATTTGTGTGAGGTGTGTGCAGTGGTGTGGGGAGGTGTGTTCAGTGGTGTGTGAAGTGTGTGCAGTGATGTGGGGAGGTTTGTGAAGTGTGTGCAGTGATGTGGGGAGATGTGTGCAGGGATTTGGGGAGGTGTGTGCAGTGATGTGGGGAGGTGTGTAAGGTATGTACAGTGATGTGGGGAGGCTTGTGCAGTGATGTGAGGATGTGTGTGAGGTGTGTGCAGTGGTGTGGGGAGGTGTGTGCAGTGATGTGGGGAGGTGTGTGAGGTGTGTGCAGTGATGTGGGGAGGTGTGTTCAGTGGTGTGGGGAGGTGTGCGCAGTGATGTGGGGAGGCATGTGAGGTGTGTGCAGTGATGTGGGGAGGTGTGTGCAGGGATTTGAGGAGGTGTGTGCAGTGATGTGGGGAGGTGTGTGAGGTATGTACAGTGATGTGGGGAGGCATGTGAGGTGTGTGCAGTGATGTGGGGAGGTGTGTGCAGGGATTTGAGGAGGTGTGTGCAGTGATGTGGGGAGGTGTGTGAGGTATGTACAGTGATGTGGGGAGGCTTGTGCAGTGATGTGAGGATGTGTGTGAAGTGTGTGCAGTGGTGTGGGGAGGTGTGTGAGGTGTGTGCAGTGGTGTGGGGAGGTGTATTCAGTGATGTGAGGAAGTGTGTTCAGTGATGTGGGGAGGTGTGTACAGTGATGTGAGGGAGTGTGTTCAGTGATGTGGGGAGGTGTGTGCAGTGATGCTGGGAGGTGTGTGTAGTGATGTGGGGAGGTGTGTGAGTTGTTTGCAGTGATGTGGGGAGGTGTGTGCAGTGATGTGAGGTGTTTGAGTTGTGTGCAATGATGTGAGGAGGTGTGTGAGTTATGTGCAGTGATGTGGGGAGGTGTGTGCAGTGATGTGGGGAGGTGTGTGAGGTGTGTGCAGTGATGTGGGGAGGTGTGTGAGTTGTGTGCAGTGATGTGGGGAGGTGTGTGAGGTGTGTGCAGTGATGTGGGGAGGTGTGTGAGGTATGTAGTGATGTGGGGAGGTGTGTACAGTGGTGTGGGGAGGTGTGTACAGTGATGTGGGGAGGTGTGAGGTGTGTGCAGTGACGTGTGGAGGTGTGTAGCATGTGGCGAGGTGTGTAAAGTGATGGGGAGAGGTGTGTAGATGTGTAGCATGTGGTGAGGTGTGTAAAGTGATGTGGAGATGTGTATAGATGTGTAGCATGTGGTGAGGTGTGTAAAGTGATGTGGAGAAGTGTGTAGATGTGTAGCATGTGGTGAGGTGTGTAAAGTGATGTGGAGAGGTGTGTAGATGTGTAGCATGTGGCAAGGTGTGTAAAGTGATCTGGGGAGGTGTGTCGATGTGTAGCATGTGGCTAGGTGTGTAAATTGATGCGGAGAGGTTCAAGGTGTGTGCAGTGATGTGGGGAGGTGTGTTGATGTGTAGCATGTGGCGAGGTGTGTGCAGTGATGTGGGGAGGTGTGTTGATGTGTAGCATGTGGCGAGGTGTGTAAAGTGATGTGGGAAGGTGTGTTGATGTGTAGCATGTGGCGAGGTGTGTAAAGTGATGTGGGGAGGTGTGTTGATGTGTAGCATGTTGCCAGGTGTGTAAAGTGATGTGGGGAGGTGTTTTGATGTGTAGCATGTGGCGAGGTGTATGCAGTGATGTGGGGAGATGTGTGCAGTAATAACCGGGCAGCATAGCATGTAATGGGAGAGGCATGTGATGTTGGTACAAATGATCTGCAGGGCAGACTGTAATACACTGAGTGTTGGTAATCTTTTCCAAGGTTCTCTGCATTTTTTAAGGTAGAAAGGGGAATCTAATTTAAAGTTTTGACTACCAAAGCTCAACACATTGTCAGAAATGCTGTGTCTGTCAGGCTGTCCACGTGCCACCCTCTCTGTCTCTGTGTTGTTCTTTCTCAAAGATACAGTGCTCTGTCTCAGTCTCTCTCTCTCTCTGTCTCTGTCCCTTTCTCTTTGTCACTGTCTCTCTGTCTGTCTCTGTCTCTTTCTATTTTGTCTTTTTCTTTAAGTGTCATCACACTGAGGCTTTGAGGTTATGATACTTTTCTCTGGTGTTCATTCAAGATCCAGTGAAACTTTTCTTGTAAGCAGTCACATTCATTTGCCTTTTAATTTTTTTTATATAGGGATTTGTAATAAGTACATAAATACGGATTGAGTGTCTAGTCATTTGGATGAGACAATAAACAATAAGCCAAGGTCGTGTGTGCAGCACATACTTTGCACACTAAAAAAGTACCTTTTGGCATCAAAAGTGTTGTCCTCTGGCAAAATTATTTAGAAGAAATCTCTATGTATACATGCACTCAAGGCTTGACTAGCACGCTGGATTACGCTGCAGTCAGGCTTGTGGCTAGTAGATGTGGTGTAGCGTTTATGGATTGGTCTGAATGCAGTGATGCCTCCCTGAGAAACTGAAACTATGATGAAGCAGTCAATGTATATCTGCACAGGTTTTATAGATAGTTTATATCTGTTCAGCAAGTCTGGAGCAAAAAAGCTAGTCTTATAATTGTATAGAGGTTGTCCTTAATAGATTTAGTTCCTAACTAGATTTATTTGTATTTGTATCTCTAATTTTTGTCACAACAGATTTCTCTGTGTGAAATTCGGGCTGCTCTCCCAAGGAAGAGCATGTCACTACACTGAGAGTGCCACCATTTTTTTATATTTTTTCCTGCCTGCAGTTTTATTTGTTATACCTATCAAAGTGGATTTTTCTACAGAATTTTGCCAGGGACAACGCTTTTGTTGCCGTGGGTTCTTTTACATGCGCTAAGTGCATGCTGCACACAGGACCTCAGTTTATCATCTCATCTGAATGACTATTCGTCTTGTGAAGAAGTCTCAAATATTGTATTTGAAGGTTGGTGACTATGTGTATTATCTGATGTCTGAACTATGTTACTGACTTACACAAAGTGTGTGTTGACAGTTTTCAGGCGCTGTTTTTAGCTGGGGAGCATTGTGATCATGAAACAATGGACTGGATTCGAGATCTGATTCAGAAACCAGTGCTAGATAACTGGTGGCAGACTGGTAAGAGTGTGTGTGTGTGTGTGTGTGTGTGTGTGAGAGAGAGAGACAGAGAGAGAGAGTATGTGTATGTGTGTGCGTATGAGCATGTGTGCATGTGTTGTATTTGTATGTCTGGATTTGTGCAGTAATTTGTTTGTGTATCTGTCAGTGTGTGTGCTTACAGGTTTGGGTGTGTAGTGTGGTTTTATGCACCTTTTGGCTGCAAAGTCAGAAGGAAACAGGGACACATTGACCAGCAAACCAACTATCCCAGTTATATATATATATATATATAGAGAGAGAGAGAGAGAGAGAAGAGAACTTAATCAAAATAACACTACCATGTGTACATTTGATGCTGTATTGTAAGACTGTTGTTTCCTTTCAACCTTTTTATACTTAAGCACTGATACGGTGCATGCATTAGTTCAACTGGATGTCTGTACTTTCAAACTGGTACGATCAGCTGTGCTGATTGATAGTTAATGATGATGTATAAACAAGAAAATAGTTACATAAAGTGATGCATACATATTGATTTTGAAACACACACACACACACACACACACACACACATACACACACACACACACACACACACACACACACACACACACACACACACACAAATCCTGAAAAATGTTGAAAAAGAGAATCATTTTTAGCATTAATGGAGCACATTATCCCCGATGGTCTTGAATAAAGCTTCTTTTTTTTCATATAATCTTATCAAAAGCTGTCATTTATCAAGATTTATTATTAACATTTGCTGTCTTGTAAGTCCACAGTCTTTCTTGAACATGAAAATATCTTATATATTTATGTAGATGCAATAGTTTTTGAGTTTCAGTCATTTTAGTAACGCTACCATCAAAAATGCAGGATCGGACATGCAGAAAATAAGCATTTTCCTCAGAATGTATGACACTGACATTAAGCCAATAACATTAACAGCCAACTAAACAAACTCTGAGGTCTGTTTACTATATAGATCATATATGAAGAGTATTGACTATGAGAATGCATTAGTGGCAATTCTGCATGGGTTCTAAAATGCCATTTTGTGAGATTGGCTAAAATCGTGGAATTTTTTGAAAAATCAAAACTCTGTATCTCAAAAGCTATTTAAGATATTGCATTGAAATTTGGTGTGGCTTCTTACATTATTGCACTCTTTCATTCTTGCAAATATGAGGCTTCTGCTATGAACTTGAAAATTTGGCTGGACCTACCTAATTAAAGCAACACATGAGAATAAAAGCATAAAATGAACGGTATACCATGGAAAGAAGGACAAGAAAAGTTACCTTTGAAAAGAACTACATTTGCACAGATCACCATCCCTGAAGAAGGACCTATAGTCAGAAACATTATCAAAGTGAACCCACAGTTGTTGTGTTGTTTTTTTCTTGTACAGACTTTTCCATTTGTCCATTTTATAGACTCAGCAGTCATCATTTGTTTTGTTCCTTACTTAAGAAAAGAAGATATGGGTGAATGTAATTTGACTGCAGAGTCAGGGTGGCCCATCACATCAACATGCTTTGGACTGAACATGCATCTGTTTCCTCCCCCTGGTGTCACTGGGAAACCGGTCCCTGGGTGGAATGGTGAGTCGTTTGTGTGTGCATGTTTGTGTTTGTGCCGTTTGTGTGTCCATGTTTGTGTTTGTGCCATTTGTGTGTGCATGTTTGTGTTTGTGTGTGTGTGGGGTGAGGCGGGGGGAGTTTGGGGGGGGGGGGGGAGGGGTATGTTTGTGTGTGTGTGGGGTGAGGCGGGGGGAGTTTGGGGGTGGGGGGGAGGGGTATGTGTATGTGTGTGTGTTGTAACTGTTTCCTTGTTTGTAAACAGGAACATTGATCGATAAACTTTCCATGTGTTTTAATTATGGAGTTATTCCCCTTTATGTTTCTATCTGATGTCTTATGGGTAAACAACGGCGGATTAAAATGATGGCAACTCATTACATGGCCTCAGCGTTATTATCCAAAACATGTTCGACTGATCCATCTTCAGATCAAGTGTACAACATGAAAACACTGAACGTGCGTGTGTGTAAATTAGGTAGATATTGGAAGCAGTGATGAATAGGGTGATAAATAGTGTTATTTCAGTGTAGAAGTAAACATATTACTAAACTGATTGAGTCTGAAAGTTCTCAATTCAGTTTGGGAATGATAGCCGTAAAAAAAAAAAAAGAGTTTAAAGTTTGATAATTGTTTACTCTGAGATGGTGCTGCTGCTAAGAAACATTCTTTTCTTTTTTTTTTGGTCGACCACCGTTTTATTTTGTACATGAATTCATTATAACAATTCAGAGTAGATGGAAAAGAAAGGGGGAAAAAACAAAGAAAGAAAAAAAATGAATACAGTGTACATTAACAATAACATCGTCATCATAAGTCATTATACTTATGATATATTGTTCTATCAATTTGGTCAAGGTGGACACATTTTCATCATGTGTAACAGTGCAGTTTTATAACATATAATATAGCATCAGCATAGAGTTATGGACACTTTGCTTAGCTAACGTAATGTGAAAAGAACACAACCCACACATGGGATATCTTATGTATGAACACATTTCCTCTAGTTTTCTATACGTGATTATATAAAACATCCATTACACAGTCATGTTAAACATTATTACTGCAGACACATAAGTGCACATGAATACACACATGCATATATTATTTACATACTCGCATACTTACACATTCACGTACATCTGTTCAAGTTTAAAAAATATATATATATATCATTGAGCCTTCATTATTATTGTGCATTTTGATCTTTCATAATATTTTGTTATGGGTTACTGTTTTCAAGAAGTTTTATATATGGACACCATTTTCTCATAAATACAACGCTTAGCATTTCCGTTGAATGCATATATCTTTCTACTTTATAACTATTTCTTAGATCATTCAAAAAGTGCTCTATACATGGTTTAATCTTATTTATTCTGCATTTATAAACAAAATATTTTGCAACAAGAATAATATAGTTGAAAGTTTCATCTATTTTTGTAATTTCATCATTTCAAAATAGAACTAATTCTATGTTTAACTTAACGTTTGAGCAAGTATCACATCTTTCTTTTAAAACGTTCTTTAATTCCTTCCAAAACAATTGAGAGAACTTGCAAAACCATAGATAATGTTGTACTGAATCTATTTCATTTTTACAGAAATTGCACTTGTCACTGTTTGTAATACCCATTTTCTTCAGAATTTTGTTTGTAACTAAAATGTTGTGACAAATTCTAATTTGAAACCACTTCAGTTTTATCTCTTTTACTTTTTTTATTTGCTTCATGGTGGTTACCCAATTAACGATGATATCTAATTTTTGCTCCCACTTAACAAAAGAATTTATATTGTAAATAAAGAGTGGTTCAAGAAGTATATCATAATATATTTGCGAGCCTTTCATTGTAGAGGATATTAAGTGTAGTGCTTTCGATTGTTCATTACAGGTTTTATCACTTAGATAAATATTATGTGTAATTAAGTAACTTTTTATCGAATGTATCAATCCCATATACACTAAATAATTTACATTAATATTATATTTTTCTGTAAAGCACGTGTAACTAAGGAAGCACCCATTCTCAACAACATCTCTAACCAGATATATATTCTTATTTGTCCAACATTTGTAGTGGATTGTGTTGTTCACTCACTCACTCATTCCCTTGACCGCTGGGGTCGTTGGGGGGACATGAGGAAGATGTCATAGCTCGCCACGCCGTTCTGTTGGCAGCTGTCGTGAGGAGATCTGGCATCGTCATTTTGGTCCATTCCTTGACGTTGTCAGACCAGCTTTTTTTCTGCCGCCCCCGTCTGCGCCCTCCCTCTACAGTCCCTTGCAGGATGGTTTTGGAGAGGGTGTTATGTCGTATGACGTGTTGTGTTGTTACCAACTCTAAATTTGTCGTTATAAAAGAGGGGCTGTGCAAGTACCTCGTGTGGCTCTTTTAATTCTATTTGTTTCGTAAAATTCGTGTATGCCTGAAAAACATCTTTCCAAGATTGGTTACATTCGATAGTCAGAAACTTTTTTGAACCATACAGATGTTGTGAGTTAATTTCTTGGCATTTTATAAGTAAGATTCTCTTCCACTTTGGTGTTCCTGTGTATAATTTCCTTATCCATGTTATCTCAAGAGCATGTATAAACTTTTTTATGTCTGGTATACCTATTCCTCCATTTGCAACTTTATGTATCGAGTATTTTCTTTTAATTTTATCTGGCTTTTTATCCCATACGAATTCATAGCATAGTCTCTGTAATTCTTTTATTTCTTTGTCTGGAGGGTTTGGAAGAAGAATCCATAAGTATATTAGCTTTGAAAGTATGAGAGATTTGAGAATAGCAATTCTACCGAGGGGTGTGCATATACGTTTTGACCAAATCTTGAATAATTTTTTTGCTTCTATTAATTTATCCCTTGTGTTCACTTCAGTTATTTTTGATAGATCGTTTAAAAACCATATACCTAAAATCTTGAATTTGGGGGGGTTCCATTTCATATTCTTTTCTGGGAGATATTTCCTTTTCGAATTTCTCATACACCCTAACCAAACATTTAGCGTTTTGTCATAATTTAACTTCAGACCTGAAAATTCTTCAAATCTATTTAGTGTTTCGAATAATTTCTCATACGATTCTTTATCTCCCTCTAGCGTAAATGTTGTGTCGTCAGCAAACTGACTAATTTTAAATTCGGTGTTCAATATGCTAATGCCTTTAATACCCTCATCTTTCCTTATCTTGCATGCCAGAATTTCAGAGCACAATACAAAGAGGTATGGCGAAATCGGGTTTCCTGGCTATCATGCGTTCCATGAGCTTTCCAGCAATGTTTTGCATGGTTAGGATCTGGTAGTCGCTTACCTGACGATGGTCCTTTCCTGGTTTTGGTATGGGTTTTAAGTAGCAGCTCCATGAGGTGCGCAAACTGGACTTTATTGTAGGCTTCTTGAAGGTCGATTGCTACTGCTAGTGTTTCTTCTTTTCTTTGAAATCCTTCATACACCTCATATGCAAAAGCAGCTGCATTTTCCCATGTGGACTTGCCTGTTCTGTAACCACCTTGATTTGAAGGGAGAATGTGCCTGTGTTCAAGATCCCTTGCAAGTTTCCTGGCTATCATGCGTTCCATGAGCTTTCCAGCGATGTTTTGCATGGTTAGGATCCGGTAGTCGCTTACCTGACGATGGTCCTTTCCTGGTTTTGGTATGGGTTTTAAGAAGCTGTGTGTCCAGTCCTCCGGCACATGTCCATTGTGGAAGCTGTTTTGATATAGATTGAAAAGTTTGCTTCTGTCTTCTTCCGATAGCTCCTTGATGTCTGAGTAGCGAACTTTGTGTGGGCCAGGAGCCGATTCTTTCTTGCATTTAGCTATTGCTTCGTTTAGATCATCTATTGTCAAGTCATCATCAGGTCCAGTCTGCATAAGGGTTTGGTTTAACTCCGCAACATATTTCTTTTTCTCATCTAAGTTTCTTTGATCGCTCTGTTGTATGAAACGTTTGAGCAGGGCAGATCCTTTTTCTTCGTTTGTCTTAAGCTTGGTTCTGTCAGTGTCTACCATGTCTGGGGTTGTTGTTGTGCACGTTTTCCCTTCCATGCGATGATAAAATTGCCAGAACTCTGTCAATATTGTGTCATAACTGAGTGCCTCGCAAAACTGTTTCCACTTGTCATTTTTGGCCTCTTGAGCAATGACTTCAAACTGTTTAGTTTTTTCTTTCATTTTTGTTTCAATATCTTTGTCTGGAGATGGTTTTGTTTTTTCTTTTTGCCAAAGTTTGACAGCCGCATGTTTTTCTATCCAGGCTCTCTCTGTGTCGGTATTCCACCATGGGGGCTGAATAGTTTGCATCCTGTTCAGTGCTGTTCTTTTGTTTCTTCTGCGTCTTAATTTTTCAATGACGGTTGTCTCTTTGGTTTCATACTGAAATGGATCACGCAGTTTCATACAGGGTTTATCTGACAGTTTCTGTAGACTGAAAACTACCGGGAGGTGGTCGCTGCCTTGGTATGGAAGCGTCTCTGCATTCATTTCTGCTCTGAATTTTGGGGATGTTAGAGCGATGTCCATCACACTGTCACTGTCCCCTTGTCTTGTTCCAAGGCGAGTTGGGGATGTGGTTGTTAAAGGGCTAAGAAGAATTTCCCCTATCATTCCTTCAAGTGCGAGTCCTTGTGGGTTGGTGTTCCGCTGGTCCCATAACTTCGATCTTGCATTAAGGTCTCCACAGATAATGACTGAGTCTCCAAGTTCGTTCTCGATTTCCTCTAAAAAGGCCCAATCCTCTTTTGTTGTGCAGGTTCCTGGGTGAACATAGGCATTGATGAGCACGATGCTTCTGTGAACTCTGTCAGGTTTTTCAAGACACACCCCCACTAATTCACATGAGTTGCTACACCATTTCTCAAGATTTATGGTGGAAACTTTGTTTTTTAGGTTTTTGTTCAGTATGATTGCTAGCCATTTATCTACTAACTGTAAATCATCTATCATCTTTAAAACTCTTTCTTGTGCTCCCTGATTATTCACATGCTTATAATTGTGGTAGTCTACATTGGGATTCATGACTAAATTCCAATCCCCTCTCATTATGACGTTAGAAATTTCTTGCTCTTCAACTTTTTTCTGAATTTCTTCAAAAAATATAGGGTCATCTCTGTTAGGGCCATAAAGGTTTACCAATAGAATTTCAATATCAAATATGTGTAAGACCAAAATGATATAATTACCATGAGTATCTGTAATGGGTTTTTTTAATTTTGAACTGAAAGTTGTTATTCAGCAAGGTAGCTACTCCTCGTGACCTAGAATTATTAGATGAAAAAACACATTCATAACCCCATTCAGCCCTTATTTGTCTCTCCATCTTTTTTGTAAAGTGTGTATCTTGTAAAAATTAGACTGAATATTGTTTTTGTCTTAAGTATTGTAAAACATCTTTCCTTTTTTGAAAAGCACCTAGCCCCTGGCAGTTTAAGGATGATATTTTTAGACTATTCATGAGTGAATTGTATATTGGACCACACATATTGCACCATTAATATTTCAAAAACAAAGTTTTCCACCTGTACCATTTTTTCTAATCTAAGAAATAAAAAAAGAACAAGAACGATAATGAATTCCCTGTTCTTTACAAACTGAAGCATCAGACACTCAAATATTTGGCGAAAATCAAATGAAATATATGAAAAAGAAAGAAACCAGACAAAATATTTTCCATTCACACAAAAATATACATACATTGGCAAAGAAGAAAAACAAATAAACAAAAACAAACAAACAAACAGACACCTGTTTTCCTCTGACCATCCTTGGCGATCAGGGAACACAACATCACACAACTTTTCATGTTTGATTTCATAAAGCCGTATTTCACGAAACTCCTTCCCATTCTCGTGGACAGTATTTTTTACAAGATGTGCGTGCGTGCGTGCGAGTGCGCGTGTGCGTGCGCATGTAAGTCAACACGCATGTGTGTACAAAACTTGTAAAAATCGTGCGAGCGATTTTGTCTTCTCTTTTGCTCTCTCTTTTCAGATTTTTTAACAAATTAGCAAAACTCAAAACAACTAAGACAATATTCACATAACATTCGTGCCAGTATGTTCTGATTTTTTAACTCACTCGGAGATCCCGAACCATCAAGGGAACCTGGAGCACGTGCAACACAACCTTACTCACTTCGCCTGCAGTCACCTTTGTGTACAAGTTCGCGCGAATGTGTGTGTGTGTGTGTGCGTACGTGTGAGTGAGTGAGTGAGTGTGTGTATGTGTGTGTGTGTATGCGTGTGTGTAGCGGGAACGAAAACATACATAATCAGCTAAGCATGTATCTCAAGAGCATGAGCAAAGGCAGGCCACACCTGGGACCCGACCTGCTCCAAGATTCACAACAACCAAGCACAACCATCACAAATCGAATAGGTCATGCACAGTGATTCACAACACAAAAAGATGGACTCATCGCAAAATGCCAAACACAACCCCACACACAAATCGGACAGGCGAAAAAAGCACGATTTCAGTAACTTCAAAAAGCAGTCTCAATAAGGAGAGCAAAAGAAAAAAAAATATTTGCAAGAAACAATAATAGATAATAATAGATCATGTCTGAATACGAAACCGTGTGTATGTATGTGGAGCGGGGGTGTGCATGTGTATGCGCGCATGCGTGTGTGTGCGCATGTGTGTGCGTGGGTATGTGTGTGTGTACTGGTGGGAAGATGGGTGAAGTGTTTTGATATGCATTCCGTCCAAGCATGTGAACGAATAAAAAATACGATTGTTTATCTGTCCATTTTTCACAAACATATTTACAAACACCATGGCATTAAGTACTTTGTCAGTTCGGGTCGACAAAAAAACCCAACAAAACCCAAAAAAACCAACCACAACAAGTATTTACAAATAACAAATGGATCAATCAATCAATCAATCAAGTCACCAGTGAATCACCCTGCAAAATATGAACCAGATGATTAATGGACAAGCTAACACGCGTACTTTATTCCTCTACTCCCCCCCCCCCCCCCCCCCCCCCCACACACACACCCTTCTCTTTTCTTTTTACCTCTTCCCCACCCCCTTTTATCATTTTTTTTTAATCTTCCATCCTTCCTTCCTATCCTCTCCCCCCTGCTCCATTTTTCATAAAGCAGTGGCTTGTTGTTCATCAGTGGGAACAGGGGGTGGGGGTGGGGGGGATAGAGGGGAACGAGTTGACACATTTCTTTTTGCCATTCGTGACTTCCGCTGTAACAGAATCGACCCTGTGTGTGTGTGTGTGTGTGTGTTTCAGACTGTCTTCGTGTGCGCAAAGGATTATGTTGAGTTATTTACACAAAGCAAAAAAATATAATACTAATAATGACAATAATAGATAACTAGAAAAAACAACGCACATTTTTAGCACTTGAACCTGTCAAAAAACAATGCACACTTTTAACACGTGAACCAGCCAATCAATGATCAATCAACCGTTCAGTGAGTAAATCGACAGGCTGATACCCATAAAGGCAAAGTAACAAGATGCATGGCATAATTCCAACCATAGGCGTACAGTTTCAAATGTATTATAATTTCCATACATAATTAGTATGTGGTTGGGGGCAGGGGTGGGGGGAGGGGAGAAAAAAAAAGGAGACAATATACATGTTCCATTTGGCAACAACAGCTGTCAAGATTAAAAAAATAAATAAATAAAATAAAATAAGAAATAATACTAAGGATAAGAAATGAAAAAACAAATCATAATAATAAACAACTAAAAAGTATGAATGAATTGCCGTGATCAAAACAGCAGCATACACAGTGAAGATTCAAAAAGGGCTTTGATTCATGAATCGTTGAAGAACATAGTTACAACGTTTGCTGACTTTGAATGTCTGAATTTGAAAGTGTGTGTGTGTGTGTGTGCGTGTGTGTGCGCGTTTGCGTGTGCGTGCGTGTGTTCGTGTGAGTATGCGCATGTGTGTGTTGGTGGGCTGATGGGTGAGTAGGTGTTTTGGTTTGCCTTCCGTCCAAGAATGTGTACGGACGTATGATTGTGTGTATATCCATTTTTCACAAACACATTTTCAAGGTAGTACATCATGGCATTAAATCCTCTATCAGTTCAAAGTGACCAAAATGGTAAAGAAACAATCATTAGTAAATAACAAATAGATCAATCAATCAATCAAGACAACAGTAAATCAACCAGCAAAATATGACCCAGTTGAACACTGGACAAGCTAACACAAGTATTTTAAGTGTGTGTGTGTGTGTGTGTGTATGCGTGCGTGTTGTGTGTGTGTGTGCGTGTGTGCGTGTGTGTGTGTGTGTGTGCGTGCGCGCGCGCGCGCAAGAAACATTCTTGACCATGAAGGCGGGTGGTAAGATATACACAGTTTCAGTATGTATCATCCTCAAAGTGGTAAAATTGGAGAGAAACAGTGCACAATGTGTTACCCATTGTACACTGTTTTTTATATTTTATTTTTTTAGAAAAATACATAAGAAAAAAACCAAAAATGAAACACACACACACACACACACACACACACACACACACACACATGGAGAACAACAACCAAAAAGAGCAGACACTCAATAAGACAAAACAAAAAAAACAGACAACATAAACTCCATTTTCCAAAATAAGCACATGCACTTTGATTTATATAACATCAAAGAACACTGTAAGAAATTAATATGAAGATAAAATGACAATAATGATAGTGATAGATAGTACTTGTATGGCACAAACTCCCCTTATAATGAGCTGTATGCGCCTCACATGAAACAATGCATATACAATAGTGCATAATTACATGCACATGAAAAAATAACACATATATGTGCATATACACAACAATATAATACAACAAATTGCAGTTCTGAACAATAACACACACACACACACACACACACACACACACATGACACAAAAAATGCCCTGCACATGCACTCACTCACTCACAAATACCCACCTAAAGACACACACTACATGATGATTTCAGTAGAGGGTAAAACTGGGGTGGTTTGGATGAAGAAGAATGCAGAGAATTAGCTATGCCATCACACCCAAAGCCTGTTTGTATAGGTGGGGTTTCAAGTTTGTTTTGAAAGAGGACAGCGCTGATAAATGATGGAGATCAAGAGAAAGAGAATTCCAATCAGAAGGTGCTTGATACAGAAATGCCCTTTCGCCAAATGTCTTTTGAGGGGTTTGGGGGACTCGAAGGAGTTTTTCAACAGAAGACCAGAAAGAATGGGAAGGGATGTAAGTATAAAGGACAGAAGATAAGTAATATAATAAGTAATCCTTCAAAGTGGCAATAAGCCAATATGGCAATTTTGTATTGAATTCTGTACTGAATGGATAACCAGTAAAGTTGACTTAGAGTGGGTTTTTTGACTTTCTGAAATGATTCTTGTAGTATTATTCTAAATCATTTGAAGGCATGACAACAGATCAGAAGGCAAACCAGCGAGTAGTGAATTGCAGTTGTCATTGTGACGTAGGATCAAGGAACAGTCGAGTAACTAGTTGCTTTCAATAGTTAGATATGTTAGATATGTTTAACCTCAGAAGGCTTCAAGCAAAAACGAAGGTCATGACAGACATCATCAGAGACTTCTTGTTTGCTGATGATTGTGCCCTCAACGCTGGATCTGAAGCTGACATGCAACTCAGCGTCGACAAGTTTGCCACTGCCAGCAGGAACTTCGGCCTTACCATCAGCATGAGGAAAACTGAAGTTCTCCATCAGCCAGCCCCAGGGAAACCCCACGTTGAGCCCAACATCACAGTCAACGGTCAGAGACTCAGTGTGGTGAAGCGGTTCACATACCTTGGCAGCACACTGTCACAAAATGTGACCATCGACGATGAAGTGAATGTCAGGATTGCAAGAGCAAGCGCAACTTTTGGTAGACTCAGTGCAAATGTCTGGAACAGAAGAGGCATTGGTCTTGATACCAAACTAAAGGTCTACAGAGCAGTAGTTCTCCCCATACTACTGTATGCCTGCGAAACTTGGACAGTGTACCAACAACATGCCAAGAAGCTGAACCACTTCCACACAACATGCCTAAGGAAGCTACTGAACATCAAGTGGCAAGACAGGACCCCAGACACGGAGGTGCTTGCAAAAGCCACCCTTCCCAGCATCTTCACCATCCTGATGAAGTCCCAGCTTCGCTGGGCTGGACATGTGGCGCGCATGCCAGACCATCGGCTGCCCAAAAGGCTCTTCTATGGCGAGCTGCAACAAGGGAAGAGATCACACGGAGCTCAGAAGAAGCGCTTCAGAGATACTCTGAAAGTCTCTCTGAAAGCGTTTGATGTCAACCCTGATTCCTGGGAGGAATCTGCAGTGGACCGTGACAAATGGCGCGCTGCTGTGCACAAAGGTGCCAAGTTGTGCGAGGCCAACAGGACTGCTGCAGCTGTTCAGAAGAGGCAGGCCAGAAAGTCACGGGCAAACAAGCTCCCTGACAATGATATGCCTGTCTTTGTCTGCCCCAACTGTCAGCGAACATTTCGTGTGCAGATTGGACTATTCAGCCATCTGCGCATTCACAGATAGATTCATGAGCATCCCCCCCCCCCACCACCACCCTCCCCCCATCCCCCAGCTGGATGACAACGATGGTCATCATCGATCTCAATGGACACACACCATGGTCAAATGGTACAGATTTTCCTCAGTTGGAAGTTTGCAATTTTACATGAAATACTGACATATTTGTGCATGGACAGAGCTGAATAAAAGAAAATGCACCCAGGTTTCTGACACAGTTTTGAAAATTGATATCAGCATTTCAGACAGTCAAGGTATGATCTGAAATGTGACTAAGTGCAGATTTACAACCTATAATGTTTGTCATTATTAGGTTACCGGTCATCATAATCATTGTCTGCAACCAAATGTCTACAACCTTCAGCTCTTCAACATTGTTTTTTTGGTTTTTTGTTGCAGTGAAAGTGATGGATGAAGAAGGGAGGGAGACAGAGGATGGAGAGTTGGGGGAAATCTTTATCAAGTAAGTCACAGTCTCTCTCGTTTAGCAAGTTAAGTCTTTGTTATGATTACTCAGATTTTTTAGAAAATGTGTACCAATTGTTTCAGGTTTTTTTTTTGTTTTATGGGGTTTTTTTTAAACAATAGTGGAACAGGTCTAGAATGAACTGCACAATGCCAAGAAGAACAACCATCAAATCGCTCTGATATTAAGTGGAACAGTTACTAAACAGTGTTTGTTGATGGTAACATCTTTCATTGTATTACTACCTTTTCTATGAACTTGTTTATACCTCTACTGTCTGGCATAGTGTAATATTTGTATCATCCTATGTAAATCTATTTAGTATTGACTAACTAGCTTGTAAATATCTTACTGCTTTGTTTCTTAAGTATTTATTGATATGCTGTTTGAGAAATCTAAAAAGGAAAATTGTGAAGTCAGCCTGTCACACTGACACCCAGTGTGTTTAGTTTACACAACCTGTATGTTTACAGAATAAAGTCTTTTAATCTTGACCAGGTGGTACAGTTTAGGGCTTGTTGGTGTTAGACAGGGCCATAAGCTGGCACCAGTTGCCATGAGACAGACACAGCAACATTGTTCATACTGAACATAGTCAGGCACAGCCAGCTGCCCTCAGCTGGATGGCTTCAAAACAGTGCTCAGCTTGGGAAAGATTCTTGTGTGGATTTATCTGGGTTCGTTTTTAACAGGGAATAAAATGACCACATCCGTATGTGTGATTTGTAAACAAAAATGGGATTACCATTTAATATAATATTCAGTGTTGTCAAACCTGCTTTGACAAGATATTCTCAAGCCCTGTGCTTTGTTTGAAGTTCAACCCCGTTAATGAGACAGTCAGCAAAACAATACCACACTGCAAAATTGTGGCAAGAGCTTCCTGTGTCTGACTGGATACTCTAGGAATATTTGTCACTGTTTCACGTGATAGGAAAGATAGTGGTCTTGGAGTGCCTCTCTTGTAAGGGCTTCTGAGTCAGGTGGAAAACATGGCTGTGACCTCTGCTCTTCTGCTTACTTGGTTGGGAAGGGAAACAGTATTTCATCATAGCTTCTTCTGCCTTCCTCTTTGATGTTTCTCATATCTGGAACAACCTTCTACATCTTATCGGTTCATCAGACCCTGTCTCTGCCTTCCGCTCTTCTCTAAAAACTCATCTTTTCAAAACCTATCTGTAAGCAATCTCAGTCTCTTACTTCTTTCTACAGCACGTCCCCATAACTGCCAACACAATTTGCATTTTTGAGGTATGAGAGAGGAGGGGGAAGAGAGACAGAGTGGTAAAGAGCAGTTCATTTTATAATAATTATAATAATAATAATAATGATAATAATAATGTACATTTATATAGCGCCCTTTCTCACTAAGAGCTCAGGGTGCTTTACATGAAAGAAAAATATTACAAGTAACACAAAACATTCATGGCCACTCTTTCTCAAAAAACCCTCCTCCCCACTCACACTCTCAATTTCCCACTCTACATACATCCAAAGTGAGCTGACATGGGTGGTGTTAATAATAATAATAATAATAATAATAATAGTAATTTATTTTTATATAGCGCTATAATACAAGCATAAGCAAGCTCTAAGCGCTTTACAATCCAGTACCTAAAGTGAAACAAGAAAGCATATGAAAAGTAGTAGAAACAAACATAAAACAGAATCATTAATATTATAAAAACACAATGCATAAAACTCACAAAGTAACATACTATCAATACTACAGCTGTTACACTCCAACACTCACACTAACATCCAAAGTGAGCTGACATGGGTGGTGTTGGAGAAAAGGAAGCTGAGAGTACTTATAGATAGGTTTTAAAAAGATGAGTCTTTAGTGATGAATGAAAAGCAGAAATAGAATCAGATGCATGGATATGATGAGGAAGGCTGTTCCAGATGTGAGGAGCAGCAAATAAGAAAGAATGTTCACCATATGTTCTTGTATTGACATGTGGTAGTTTCAAAAGGTACTAGTCAGAGGAAGAGTGGAGATTTCTTGTGGGAGTGTAAACACTGATAAGGTCAGAAAGATAAGTAGGTCCTGCGGAGTGGAAAGCAGAATAGCAGAGACACGTAACTTTGTATTTAATTCTCGCTTCAGTGGGGAGCCATTGTAGAGTGCGGAGGTGAGGAGAAATGTGATCAGTACGTGGGACTCTGAGAATCAGACGGCAGCATTGTTTTGAAGTTTTTGAATTCACTGAAGAATATCATGTGGACAGCCTATGAGAAGAGAATTACAGTAGTCAATTCGTGACAGCAGAAAAGCAGAAATAAGAGTTTTAGTAGTTTCAACAGAAAGATACTGATGGATAGAGTTCATGCGACGAAGTTCACAATTGACTATGTGTATCAGATTTACTACCTGAGCATGCATGTTGAGGTTTGAGTCAAGAATGACTCCAAGGTTCCTTGCTGATTTAGAAAACTGAACTGTGGCATCACTAACCACAGTAGAGGTAGGAAAAGAAGTAGATGTGGACATTCTTTTCTTTTATGTAAAGGGACTTGAGTTCATAGAGAACAAGAGAGGCGATGCCTTGAAGACTCACTTGTGACATGCACAAGAAGGAATTATAAAAAAAGAAAATAATAATGACAATGATAAATACACAAATAGATAGATAAATAAAAACAAACTCCAAAATGGATAATCTGGCCAGAAGACATGCTGATGTGACCTTGACCTTTGACATTTGTATTTACAAAACCTTGTTCTGGCCAAAACAAATCACTACATGGTGCATCATGTTGAATAAAAATTGAAAAAAAACCCAACAACAACAAAAAAAACAACAAAAAAACAAAGAAACAAAACAAAACAAACAACAACAACATAATTCTGTTATCCCTTACAATTTCTCAGTAGCCTTTGTTGTAACCTTGATGATCTTTAACCTTGTTTCTTTTCACCAGTTTTGTTTTCACCATAACCAGTCAGTGTACCAAGTTTGCTGAAGACTATATAGAAGACCTCCCTCTTCCATGCAGAAATGTTCCCTATCAATATCATATGCCAGGTTGTGACCTTGACCTTAAACCTCTGATTTTTTATTTTATTATAGGATCATGCTGTACCTATATCCAAGTCACAAGACCTGTTTGAATAAAATTGAATGCTTATTATAGTCTCTATTTGGCTTTTTTCAGTTTTGCCAAACAATGGCCTTGACCTGTTTCCTCTCATCCTGTTTTCCCTAGCATCATACAGGGGATGACTTTAAAGGTTTTATTCATACCTACCAACCTGCCAAATTGCCATTTGTAGTCTTCTAGAAAATGCCAACATATATCAATATCTATATATTGCCACTTGTAATCTTCTAGAAAATGCCAACATATGCTCGTATATATATATATATATATATATATATATATGTGTGTGTGTGTGTGTGTGTGTGTGTGTGTGTGTGTGTGTGTGTGTGTGTGTGTGTGTGTTGGTGCACTGTAATACAGTATGCAACTTGAACATGTATGGTGAGCTCGTAGTATCATAGCATTTTGGCTTACCCTCACATGCAGTATACATGTTACAGGAGAGAGAGAGAAAGAGAGAGAGAGAGAGAGAACACTGAATACTTTAATGTCAATAGCTTTACAGCCCTAATGACATGGAGGTACATTCTACATATAACAACATATAACAATAGTAATACTACTGATAAAAACAAAATCCAAAACTAATTATTATTGACAAATCAATTTGTAAAAGTAATTGCAATTTGACCATCCATTTAAAGTAATGTGATGTGAAGAAAGTATGACATTTATGTATATTCCATATGAAGCTGTCATTTGAATCCCATGTCTTCCTTTTTTTGTTATCTCCCCAGCAAGTTCATTAATAAAGAACGAAAACATCAGAGGACTCAACAGCCATCCTTGTTTTACGCCATGTGGGCAGTCAAACACATCTGAATTTACACACTTCTCACATACGCATGCTAAGACTGAATCATACACACCACACAGAGCCATATAAAGCTTACTATCCACTCCTGTTTTACATAATACATTCCATAAAATATTTTGATTCACAGAGATGAAGGCCTTCTGAAAGTTTACAAAAGCAACATACATGTTTGTATTTTTTTTTTAATAAATATGTTTGAACTAATGCATATCATGTGAAAATATGGTCTACTGTGTTGTAACCTGATCGAAATCCAGCTTGTTCTTCAGTAATCTTATCTTCTCATTCAGCCCATTTAGTCAGTCTTCTATTTAAATGTAAGTGTATACTTTGCTAATGATACTTGTAAGTGCAATTCCGCGATAGTTATCTGGATTATTCAGGTCTCCATTTTTATGAATAGGAATGATAATTTATTTTGCCCAATCTACAGGAAAGATTCCATCATTAAAACATTTGTTGAATAACAATACCAGAAAATCAAAACAGCTGCATTTGTCTGCTTTAACTTTTCACTTAATATTTTATCTGGGCCTGCAGAGAGAGAGAGAGAGAGAGAGAGAGATTTATGCCAAATTTGGTGGCTATTGACAAAGTATTTCCAGAGAAAATGACAATGTTAAAGTTTACCACACACACACACACACACACACACACACACACACAGAGACAGCCAAACACCGGGTTATTACATAGACCCACTTTGTTTACACAAGAAAGTCAAAAATGACATTGCACAAATGTACATTATTATTATTATTGTTATGACTACTAATCATTTCTATCATTATTATAAAAGAAGTAGATAGTGATGGTGGTGGTGTTGTGGTCAGGTTGCCGTTGCCACCAGGAGCCTTCTCCACCCTGTGGGAGGCTGATGAACGCTTCAAGGAAACATACTTTTCCCAAAAGGAGGTCAGTTGTCTGGCCATCAAATAGGAGTTTGTTGTTTATCATCAAGTCAAGTAGTGATAATATACTGTGTATCATCAAGTCAAGAGCTTTTAATTTTTTGTTTATCATCAAGCCAAGAGCTGATAGTTTCTTGCTTATCATCAAGTCAAGGGCTATCGGTTTCTTGTTTATCATGAAGTAAAGAGCAGATACTTAATTGTTTATCATCAAGTCAAGGAAATGTTCTCATGTCTCTCTGACAAATACTGCAAAGCTACCAAGGTAGATGACTTCATCACTAACAAAGCCTCCAGTTGCTTTAACCAGGCCATCATAAAAGCAGCCTCAGAAACAATTCCACATGGTGCTCACAACAACTACAGGCCATACTAGACTGAAGAACTACAGGAGTTGCTCAGTTCCAAAGAATTGCCATCAAAGCCTGGTCTACCAAATATCGAAGGCCTACATTCAAGCTACAAGAATGAGTTGGAGGGAGAAAACAGAAAAGCTGAACCTTGACAGTTAGAAATAAGCTTTCAAAGCTTACCAAGGTAATGAATGATGAGGACACAAGATCAGTCGCTGTCATGATTGAAAAAGACCAGGAGATAGTGCCAGGGAAAGAAGCAACAAACTGCTTTATAGACAGCTATGAGCAGATCAGCAACATCCAGATGAGCTAACAAACCACCAGGGTGTACAAGATCAACCAGAATACATGAACAATCTTTTCAACAAGTTGGAGAAATCACTAAAGACCTTGAAGGACAGAAAATCTCCTGACCCTCACAAAGTTACCAACGAGATGATTGAACAGCTTGGCATCAAAGCAAAATCCAAACTTCTGGCTCATTTCATGAACAGCTGGAAAAATGTGCATGTTCCACAGAGCTGGCAAGAAGCTAATAGGGTGCCCACCCACAAGAAGGGCTTGGACCAATTGAAAGTCAGACAGCTATTGTCCCATCAGCCTCACTAGTTGTGTTGGTAAGCTCATAGAGTGAATGATCAACACTCGCATAGTATGGCATCTGGAAAAGAACATCATTATCACCTCAGAGCAGGCAGGCTTAAGGCAACACCGTTTCACTGAGGACCAGGTGACCTACATTGCCCAGAAGATCAAGGATGGCTTTCAGGTCAAACAGAATATTCTGACAGTGTGGAGGGACATGGAAAAGGCTTTTGACAAAGTGTGGGAAAATGGGCTGCACATGAAACTCCAAAAGAGGGTGTGACTGTATCTCCCAGTACCTGAACAATAGGAGGGCCTGGAAATGGAGCATACGGTTGTGAGAAGACACTGAAAGGAGTGCCCCAAAGAGGTGTTGAGCTCAACCATGTTCCTGATCTTCATCATCGACATTGTCAGAGACCTGCCACACAAAGTCCAGGGAGCCACATATGCTGATGATCTGGTCCTTGGGTGCTCAGAGGAACACCTCACAACATCCAACTACAGGTTGCAGCAGGTGATGAACATTCTTGAAGGCAGGATGAAACATTGGCTTGTGAAGATCAACACAAGAAAGACCACCTACACTGTCTTCAGCCTCTCAACAAAAGAACAGAAGGCCATGCTGCACATCAGTGGACAAATTTTACTTGTGGAGGACAATCCCATGTAATTTGATGTAACTTTTGACAGGTGCCTGATGTGGAAGAAGCAAGCAGAGAAGGCAGAAGCTAGAGCCAAGGTGTGACTTGCAGTTATGAAGAAGCTGGCAGGAACTACTTGAGGCGTAGACACCATGATACTCAGGAGTCTATACTGGAAGAGTCAGGCCAGTCCTTGAGCATGGTGTGACAGCATGGGGCACTACAGCCAAGTCCAACTTTGATCTGGTTAGCAAGATGCAGAACCAGGCAACCTGCATCATCACTGGGCCATGAAGTCAACACCAGTACTGAACTTGTAACTGTCACAGGGCTCCAGCCTCTTGAGGAATGCAGAGATGCCAAGCTCCTCACCCAAGCTGCCAAATTCAAGAGGTTGCAGAATCATCCCCTGAGTAGGACTCTTGAACGACAGCACAGACATCCTTGACCATGATCCCAAAGAGATCCTTTGGTGTCGAGCTGTCCCTGCATGGGGAGAGGGAACACTTGGCCATGTTCAGTCCAGCATCCCTGGTGTTGGCCCCAGAGACTTTCAGAGTGGCCCTGAGAAAAAGTCCTTTACCTTTCAGCATCTCCAAACCCACTATCCAATAGAGTCCTGGCTTTGATCTGCCGAGTAAGCTGTATGAAATGGTAGGGCAGGAATCTACATTCAGTAGGCAGAGAAGAAGAGATCTGCTTCTCTATCGGCCTTTACTCCACCAACTGTAAGGCTGAGGCAGAAGTCTTGAAAACAGCAGCAGCCCACATTGAGGTCAGCCCTCATGCTACCCATATCATAGTTTTCCTGACTGATGCCCTGTCCATCCTGCAGGCCTTACAGTCCAACAAAAACATTGACTTAAGTGTCATGTCCTCCACACTAGCTTCCCTCTGCAGGAGCCACGTCATCTAAAATGGATTTCCTCTCACTGCAGTGTGCTGGGCAATGAGACTTTTGATCCCTGCGTGAAGGAAGGCACTACACAAGAGCAGGTGGATAGGTCCACCAGCTGCTCTTGGTAAAGACCATAATCAAGGCCAAGCAACAGAAGGAGTGGATGCAAAAGCATCCACACAACAAAAGGGCAGACCGGTACTACCTGATGACTGGGTGGGAACACGTGTCAGCACAGAGCTGTCTTCATCCTGGAGACTGAGGTGTCCATCTGATGAATGAGAAGAAGAAAGATCAAGTCAAGGGCTGATAGTTTGTTTATCATCAAGTCTAGAGCTGACAGTTTATTGTTTATCAAGTCTAGAGCTAATAGTTTATTGTTTATCATCAAGTCAAGAGCTGGTAGTTTATTATTCATCATCAAGTCTATAGCAAATAGTTTATTGTTTATCATGAAGTTTAGAGCTGATAGTTTATTGTTTATCAAGTCTAGAGCTAAAAGTTTATTGTTTATCATCAAGTCTAGAGCTAATAGTTTATTGTTTATCATCAAGTCTAGAGCTAATAGTTTATTGTTTATCATCAAGTCTAGAGCTGATTGTTTGTCATCAAGTCTAGAGCTGATAGTTTATCAAGTCTAGAGCTAATAGTTTATTGTTTGTCATCAAGTCTAGAGCTAATAGTTTATTGTTTATCATCAAGTCTAGAGCTGATTGTTTGTCATCAAGTCTAGAGCTGATAGTTTATCAAGTCTAGAGCTAATAGTTTATTGTTTATCATCAAGTCTAGAGCTGATGGTTTATTATTATCAAGTCAAGAGCTAATAGTTTATTGTTTATCATCAAGTCTAGAGCTAATAGTTTATTGTTTATCATCAAGTCTAGAGCTGATAGTTTATTGTTTATCATCAAGTCTAGAGCTAATAGTTTATTGTTTATCATCAGGTCTAGAGCCAGGTTTACTATGAAATGAAGAGTCAATTGATAGTTTATTCTTCATCCAGTCAAGAGCTTATAGTTTAATGTTTTTTATTAAGTAAAGGGATGATAGTTTATTGTTCAGTGTCATATACTATACCGTGTAAAACTGATACAAACCAGGCTTATCGGTTTGCTCTTTTTGGCCAAATTTCACAGCAACTCAGTGATCAGATGTCTCGCTAATAGTCCGCCATCTGCTCACCAGTCAAACACCATTTCCGACTGGAGATAATTAAGGCCACCATTTCTGAGATAAGTACATTATCGTGTTGCTCTGTCTTTGCCAAGCTTTTACGCATCAGAAACGTTATTTTATTGCATGTTTGTTGTTTGATGGTGGGATGTTTTCATCTCAGAATTCATATCATTTACATGATTTGCGTCCGTTCTTGATGTCTGATTCAATGTTTGTATTGTGAAATTCATCTGACTCTGCTTTGTTCCTTTCCTGTTCTTACGGCTTGGCCGCAGTACTTGGGATTGACTTGCTCCAATTGCTACACATTGCAAACCACCCTGCGATTGCTGGACCTGTGAGGTTGGGATAGTGCTATGTCCCTATGCCCACAGGTTCTCCCTTTGTGATCAGGCCGATGCGTCTTTGCAGATACATTGAGGTGGGGTAGCTCGATCTAACTCAGTCTGGAAGGGGACTGGGGGGAGTTGTGGTTGGGCCTGACCCCAAGTTATTGAGAGATGTTCCTCTACTGTGCAAAGTGCAGATGTATATTAAAAAAAACCCACAAAAACACCAGCCGCCGTGGCGAAGTGGTTAGCATCACGGACTGACGGCTGCGAGGACACGGGTTCGAATCCCAGCAGAGGTGGATTTTCGGCCTGCGACCGGCTCCTACCCAGAGTTGAGTGTGCTGTGGGCTTAAATGGGGAGACTGGGATCACACAGTCAAGTGTCATCCACTTCAAGGATGAGTCTTTGGGTGTGTTGCTCCAATTACCTGACCAACACTGCAAGGGTCTGTACCTCTCAGGCCTGGTTAACACCAGGTTATCATTATGACAGGAAGCATAGAGTACAGCCTTGTCACGCAGTCCCAAACCAAAATGAACCTCCATAGCAACATCGTCATCCTCCTCCTCCTTCATCGTCATCAATATAAACAAAACAGTCTCAAAGTCTGTGGCCTTTCATGCCCTGCTTTCATGGTGACCGCAGTTTCGATACCCCTCCACTTCCGTGCTTGGGGTGAGTCCTATCAATGTCTTCAGTGTCGACAGATTCATGGGCGGCTGTTGTTTGGGGGACGTGGTGGCGGTCTCCACTCTGGGAGGGATGCTCACTCAGTCAGGCTCCGCGACTAAGCCATTATTGTTGTTTGTAGGGGGCTCAGTAGGTGGTGTCCTAAGTACGTTAAATCAGAACAGGCACGACTGAACATCACTGAAGTGACTCAGCAGCAGTGCAGGGTCTCCTCTGGTGTGTGGCCTCCTGGCGACCTAATATTGATGGTTCCCTGCAGACTGCCGACACTGGAACTGTGATGGACGAACCCGGGTGTGATCATATATGGGGGAATCTAAATGAGCGGTGTGAGAGTTATGCCACTGAAACGGTGCAGATGATGGGGCAGCAAAAAAAAACAACAACCAAAAAACCCCCCAAACCAAAAAAAAAACACAAAAACGATGAAGGTGGATGGATATACCCTCTTAAGGGGATTTGGTATCGGCCCTCTATCCTCTGTGGACTGAGAGGCTGTCAGTGGTGGTACTGCTCTCTCTCTTCCTCCCATGCCAAGTCTTCTGCCCCATCTCCCTCAGGCGGGGTTGGTGGGGGGGGGGAGTCATGGCCTTGTGGGGGCAGCTCTCCTGTGCTCACTCCAGGTCACCGCCACCTGGCGGGTCTCCCTTGCTGGGGTAGTCCTGTGCAGGTTGGGAGGTCCCAGGCTCTTGGCCCACCGGTCTGCCAGCTGCCTGACACCCAGGTCAGACTTGTCACTAGACTTCCTGCCAACTTGTGCAATTTTTTTCTTCTTTTTATTTTTTTATTTCACCTTCCTAGAGGTCCACATGCCAGTGAGCCAGGGGATGGGCTTTACAGGGTGGTTGGCACCCACAGGTGGATCCCCCCATTCTGCCTGTACAGGGATGATGCCCAGGTCCTATCCTCCCCAGCTCAGCACCCTTTACCCTGTACATCTGGTGCTCTCCTGGGGATGTGCAGTGCCTCAGCTGGAGGGATGGAGCTGGTTTCAGTCACAGTGACCTATATAGTCACCAGTGCATCCCACTCGGGACATAGCACCTCTAGGTCAGCCTACCCAGGCAGGGGAAGCTTGCAGTGGCTGAAACTGTTCTCCTGGCACCTTCTGGCTGGCACCCATGAGTTGATTCCCTTGTGGGGGTATCCCTTGGACCACACTGGCGTCAGCGCAGGGCCAGGCCCTCTCCCGACCCTGGTCTCAGCCCAGCACTATGGAGGGACTGCATATTTGTTGGTTGTGACAACATCCACTTTCACCAGCATAGGTCCTAGCACCTCCTGGACCCTTATCAACACATGGGAGCCAAGAATTTCCGTTGCCTGTTGGGAGATGATGGGGTGCTTTCTCCCCTGGGACACACTAGGCTTAGTAGGGGACCAGGCTCTCGGGTCTCAGCCCAGCATGGCTTTGCCCCCAGTATTTGTTGTCTGCCCTGGGACTCAGATGCTTCTGAGGGTGGAGGAACCAAGCAGTTGTGGGTCAGGGCAACCTCTACGGCTGCCAGCGCCTCCCTTATGGGCACCTGTATCTCCACAGGAGGGGATATTGCATGCGTGACCCTAGTCGGTGTGTCATGCAATGGCACCCATGTGCCTCAGGTTGCTGCGACTTGTTGGCTTGTCAGTTATCCCACGGGCCCAACACCCAAGTTGGACTGGACCTGACTCCTGCTTGGCCACCTTTATCCCTTGCTAGAGGTCCAGATGCCATGGGGATGGCCTCATGGGGTGACTGGCACCCACATATGGATTAACTTTTTTTCACCTGTACTTGGATGCACCTATGGTGCATGCTCGGCTGTCAGGAGGCCTGATCCTCTTCCGTCCAGACCTGTTGGAACCTCTTAACTGGGCAGCATGCACCGATGGGGTGGCTGTGAGTGACCAATCATTGGTCAGGGCAACCTTCACGGTCACCTGCACCTCCCTCGGGACCCTTTCCCTTGAGGTCCGCCTTCACAGTGTCCATGGTCACTAGCATCTTTCTTTTGGGACCGACTGCTTCTGGGTCACCCCACCCAGGTCAGGGAAGCTTATAGCTTCTCCCCCCACATCCCTTCCCCACCCCCTTGCTTTTTAATGATCATTCCTGCTGCCTGCTACATGTCTTCTCGGCGTACACCTTCTCCATCCCTTTCCTCTATAGGGCCAGTCAGTTGTGGGAAGAGCGTTGGGACCTGTGAGCTTCAGGGTTGTCTTCACCCTAACCTCTTGGACTCTTCAGTGATCCAAGGCTGAATATATTTGGCAACACTGTGGCTGCAGGTCTGGCAGCTACAGCTGATGCACGCGTGACCCTCGCCTGTGCGTCAGCACCATGCTCACTAGAAGTGGCGCTGTCCTCCACCTCTCTAACATCCCAACTGAGGAAAGAGCTGCCTTGCAGTCACTCCACACCCAGCTGCACTCCCTCTTTGGTTCTTGTCAACTGAAAGGAGCCAGGGCCTAAATACAGCACCCCCAATGACTCGGACCCAGTTAAGAACCTCCAGTCGTTCAGCCCTGCAAATAGGGTTCCTCTCCCACTACGTGCAACAGTGGCGCAAAATGGGATCAATGAATGGGTTTGTTGGTGCTAGAATTGGGGTACATGTTGTCTCAGGTGGAAGACACCCCTCCTCTGAGATCCACTGCTCTTCTTTATGTACCCAACTTAGAGGAGCAGGATAGATCTTGACGATGGGGATATCGCACTGCTTCCCAAAATCAGAACTCTCGAACTGGGTCTCCAGAACAGAGGCACAGCTGGTCTCAGAGGACTCAGCCGAAGGATATGCACATCTGTCTGGGACATTGGTTCCACGAAATGATGTCAGCAATGGCTTCTCTCCTCCATCTGGCTCAGGGGGTGCCCATAACCACCATACTTCAAGTAGCGCTCTTCACAGAAGCATCCTTGTGAGAGGTGGGGAGACCACTTGGGCTCACTCCCTGCAGCAGGGATTTGGTCCCCACAGGAGCCCAAGTGGAACATTATTCTTTTGCAACTTGAAGCAGTTTTCTGGGCTCAGCAAGGCTGTCAGCTTGTTCACTGACAGCACAACTGTTAAGTGTTAGTGAACAAAGGGATGAGGGGCACTTTGAGAACCTCACACTGTGGGCTGAGGCTCTCCTTTGTTGCTACAAGAAGGGCAATGAGCTTTCAGCGAATCACATAGTGGGCAATGCCAACCTTGGGGCAGGTGTGCACAGCAGGTCCAAGTGCATCCTCCATATGGAATGGACCCGACACAAGGACACACTGCAGGAGGTGTGGTGTTTGTGGTTTTCACAGATAATGGTTCTCTTTGCCACTGGGCCAACAGAAGACCCTTGATTTCTGTCACTGGTTTCAGACCCAGAAGCTTGGGCAGTGGATGCTTTTTCTCAGGACTGAGCATGCTGACTGCTTAAGCTTTTCCTTCCTTCTCAGTCTTGCCCTAGGTGGTTCAAATAGTCTGGTTGGAACGCCTACAGATCAGAATCTAAGGCATTTTCAGTTCTTTAGCTGCTTGATTCTGAGAGCACTTGAGGCACACACTATTACCACTTTGGCCACCTTTCAGCTTTTTGTGCCTCAGACATGTTTCAGAGGTAGTCTTCATCACTTGCCACCTCACAGAATTCTGTATGCTCAGGACAGATAGTTCCTAGGGGATTCCTTTGTTGCTGCTCACTCAGCTGTCACTGTTACAAGAGCTTCCCATGCGAACCAACAGGCATCGTCCTCCTCCTTTTGTTTTGAATTCTGTTTCTGTTTGACATGGTACACCAAATGGGGAGTTTGTACTATACTCCCAGTTTGGTTGAACATACCGTAAAGTTCGATCTATTGTGTGCACTGGTATATAAGCCGCACCCACTAAATTAAAATAATAAAACACTTCATACACACATAAGCCGCACTGGCTTATAAGCCACATTTATTACCGCTACTGGAACACATACCGATACTATGGAAAAGCTGTCAATACTGGACTTTGACAATGAGGCGCAAAAGATGTCCACCTTCTTTGCAGCCCACCATTACCCAGAGGACATCGTGCAGACAGCGCTTAAGCGTGCATGCTCTGCCACCCGCTCAGAAGCTCTGACACCAAGAGAAATTGGAGAGAACGAGGATCATGCCGTGGCAGTCATACCATACCATCCACACAACCTGCCAGTCTGCAGAATCCTGTGTGCAAACTTCAGTCTTCAGCAACAGGACCCAGACCTCAGAGAAGTCTTTCCAAGCCACTGCTAATTGCCTATCAGAGAGACAAGAACCTGCGTGACATGCTCGTGAAGTCCAAACTAAGACCTCTTACCAGCCATTCAACCTCACCATGGTGCAGACCCAGTGGGGATTGAAAGTGCAAGGCCTGTCCCTTCATAGACACCCCAGGTTCAGTTGTTGGACCCTCTGGCACTTTCACTGTGAAATCTCATCTCAACTGCCAGTCTACTGACATTGTGTACATTTTGTCCTGCACCCTCTGCTCCAAACTGTATGTGGGGGGGACCTACCGTTTATTGGATGAGCGCTTCTCAGAACACCTGAGGTCGATGAAGCTAGGCTACAACAACCCTGTCAGCCAGCATTTTGTTGGCCCATACCACAGCTTCACCCATGCAAGAATTTCAGCTGTGTGGCAGAACCCCAATGACAGCACGTACAGAAAGAACATGGAGAGCCACGTCATTGACCGCTTGGGGACTGCACAGCCAAATGAATTAACGTCAGAGTCACTGACATCTAGCGCCTGGGTCCTTCTGCCTTGATCTCTCTGTTCTTATTCTTTCTTTAACCTCCTATCCCTCTTTTTAGAAGCAATATATATGTGTGTATATATGCATGTATATATATATGTGTGTGTGTGTGTATGTATGTGTATGTATACACATATATATAATTTTTTTTTTTTTAAAGATTTTTTAAAATATTATTTTATTTTTTAATTTTTTAATTTTTTTTTTTTTCGTGTGTGTGTGTGTGTGTGTGTGTGTTGTGCTGAATGGTGATCAGCAAGTGTGCATGGTCCATCAAAACAGAGAGCAGTGAGATGTCATCACCCATTTCTCACATAGGCTTTCCTATCCACACTGTCCTCTTTTCATCACTTGACAACGGGCCCATGGTTCAAAACATTGTATCCCACTAAACAAAGAGGATTCATTTACCACCAAAAAGGTTTTTATAAACTTTAGTTGGGTTTTTTTAAGAATCCTGCAGTCAAATTTGCCTTCTTCTTCCCTGTCAATACTATAGGTTATGAAATAAACACAAGTGGAAACAACACAAAGAAAAGCAAGCAAAAATACTGCTAGTGCCACACAGAAAAATAAACACAATGATAATAAGATCTATAATTAAGGGATAGTCACATTATTCAATGTCGTCCTGCTCACTGAATCCACTGAAATCTTCGTCTTCGGTGTCCCAAGTTGAAGAGAACCAGCACAGCTTCCTCGACTGACTTCAGCCTCACTTTCACTTGAGGAACATGAATGCAAGGTGGAGGTCGCTGCTGGTTCGTTACTTGCACTGTCGTCTTCTGCAGCACACAGTCCAGCCGTACGATATCCATTGATAATGGTGGACTGCTTTACTTTTCCCCATGCTGTCAGGATCCAATGACAGACTTCAGCAAAGCTTGCTTGTCGTAAACGGCCAGTTTTGGTGAAGGACTTTTCACCACTTGTCATCCAGGTTTCCCACTCGACACGCAGCTAAGAATAAACGAGAACGTGACACTCCCGGGATTGTTAAAATCCTCAGATAAGCTGCATCATTGTATAAGCCACAGAGGTTGAAGCTGGGAGAAAAAGTCACGGCTTATAGACCAAACTTTACGGTACTTACTATGTCAAACTCAAATGCCTTCCTGTCCGTTTCCGTCCGTCCCTGTGATTCTTGCCGTGGTTCACACAGGGCATTCCTTTGCTGGCCTTTGGAATGAGTAATTAGCTCCACCCAAAAATGGCGTTTGATTGGCTAGCAGATGGTGGGTTATTTGCAAGACATTTTATCACTGAGTTGCCAAAAAAGTTTGGCCAAGAGGAGCAAACCGATAGGCCTGGTTTGCATCAGTTTGACATGGTATGTGTATTTAACAAAACTGGGAGTATAATACAAGCTCCCCATTTTGATGTGAAAACTTTGGTTAAAACATTTTTCTTTGTACACACAAGTATAAAAATCTAAGTTTCAGTATTTCAGATTGAAATTTAAAGATGAGTCCAAGTGGCTAATCGTTTTGCTGTATAAACCTGTATTCCATTATGATGATTCAAACATTATACTGTATGAAATTTATAGAGAGCTCTTGTAAATAGAAAGTATTTACAGGGGTATTATGCCATTGAAAAATGAAAGTGTTTAATATAGGTATTACACTATTGTTAACATCGAGTGTTTTACAGGGGTATTATGCCATTGTGAACAGGTCTTTCACAGGGATATTATACTGTTGTGAACAGTGATTCACACAGTTATTATGTGACCATGGATTTAAACAGAAAGTGTTTTACTGGGTTAGTGTGCCACCATGGATGTAAGCAGAAAGTTTTTACAGTGTTTTAAAAAATTTTTTTTTTTTTTTTTTTTTTACTGCCTTGGATGTGAGCAGAAAGTGTTTTACAGGCGTATTATGGCATATTAAATAAACTGATTCACAGGGGTATCATGATATTATCAGGAAGTGTCTTACAGAGGTATTATGCTATTGTAAACAGGTGTTTTGCAGGGGTATCTTGGCATTGTTAACAAAATATTTTGTAGGGATATCATGACATTGTAATCAGAAAGTGTTTTACAGGGGTATTATGCCATTGTAAACAAAGTGTTTAATAAGGGTAACAGAAGGTGTTTCAGATGGGTATTCTGCCATTGTAGACAGGTGTTTTACAGGGGTTTTATGCCATTGGAAACAGAAGGTGTTTACAGGGATATTACACTACCATGAATGTAGCAAAAATTGTTTTACATGAGTATTAAGGCGTTATAAACAGAAAGTGTTTTACTGGGGTGTCATGGCATTGTAACAGAAAAATGTTGTACAGGGGTATTACGCCATTGTAAACAAAGTATTTACACGGGTTTTATGTGTGTTTGTGTGTGCATAAGCGTGTGTGTATATGCACGAGTGTTTGTGTGTGTGTGTGTTTGGGGTGTGTGTGTGTGTGGGGGGTGTGGGGGGAGGTTTTCATCCTCTGCGTGTGTGTATGTTTGTGTGTGTGTGTGATTGTTAATATCTGCAATTTGTAGTATTGTTGTAGTGTATTTTAACACATGTATGTGTTGTTTTTTTCATATGCAGCGGTATATTATGATGCACTAGTGTATATGTATTTTCATGTGAGGCACTTAGAGCCCATTATGTGGGGAGTTTGTGACATATAAGTGCTATCTATTATTATAATTATCATATTATTATGTCATTGTTAACATGTGTTTTACAGGGGTATTATGCCAGTGTAAACAGGTTTTTCAGAAGGGCATTATGCCATTGTGAACAGATGTTTTACAGGGGTGTTATAACATTGTAAACAGAATGTATTTTGCAGGGGTACTATGCCACCATGGACGCAGGTGTGCGCGATGAACATGGCTACATCTCTGTGTTGTCACGTAATGATGATGTCATCAATGTTGCTGGACATCGCCTGTCTGCAGGCGCTCTGGAAGAGGTGGGGTGTTTGAACATGCACATGTGCACCTTCTCATGTGTATTCATTCATTCACCTTGTGTATTGTAGATGTTCATAGTTGTGTGTATAGTGATGTGAATATTGACAGTGGTGTGTGGTGCA
The DNA here is from genome assembly GCF_041734735.1 of Babylonia areolata. Lineage (NCBI taxonomy): Eukaryota > Metazoa > Mollusca > Gastropoda > Neogastropoda > Buccinidae > Babylonia > Babylonia areolata. The sequence goes on along the minus strand of NC_134902.1, from coordinate 10,144,264 downwards.
GATGTTGACAGTGTGAAGTAGGTATAAACAGTTGACAGTTGTGTGTGTGATGTTGATTTCAAGGCTAGTCCTTCGAGCAAAAAGATACAATATTTCTCAATCACTCCTCCAAAGCACTTCACTGGCTCCCAGGCTAGCACAGATTACAGGGATGTGAGAGCTATGTGGAAACACATAAATGCGCTTTCATTAAAAAAAAAAAAAGCAAGAAAAAAGCATGTTTGTCAGTTGGGCATTGCTGCAGAAAAGCCCCAGATGCCATTCCTGAGATTTGTGCATTCCTGAGATCTGAGATCTATGCGGAGAGAAAATTGGGGCAGGGGAAGGGGGTGAACCTAGGGATGATGTCATCAACAACAGCTGTTTCGATGCTACTGCCAATGTGCTTAACAAAAAAAAACAAAAAAATCCCAGCTACTGCCACACTGTATTCATCCTTCCTGATAATGAAAGATCCATTTCTAATGTGTTCTGCGTTGATGAAACCAAGTCTTGTGCCAAACATTATGTGTTACTTAGATGTGGCTGAGAGTCAGTTCAAAGTCGTTTTGATGAAATCTAGTATGCTTTTAATCTTAAACAACAATAACAAACGCATGCACACACACACACACATACCCACGCACATGTATGATCAGAAGAAGAAAGAAGAAACCAGCATGTTGTCCATAAAGTTGTCTACCTGAGAAAATCCCAGTGGATGCTCATCATCCAGCTGAAAATGGCTCTGGTGGTCTTTAGTCTGAATGACATAACCCGCCATTGAAAATGGCCCTGAGGAGTCGTAAACGCTGTTTTAGGTCGATCAGCCTCAGCCACCTGAATCTACCAGCAGCCTTTCATCAAACTGAGCTTTGAGAATACCTGTTTTCCTGCTAGTTTTGCAAAGAGTGCATCAATATCTGGCATGGGTTCAACATCAAATACTGTCAAGTTGTTAATACAGTAAAAGTCATCATTAAACAAATCTTGCCATCTCTCTTTTTAACAAGGACAGTGGGAGATGAGTAAGGTGAAGAGGAGGGCTCGATCACACCCAACTTGAACATGGACTCCACTTCCTCCTGAATAGTTTCCCTTTGAGAGTAAGGTAGAGGGTACTGTCAAGTCTGAACTGGCGTGTCAGAGATAAGCTCCATGGTGCATGTCTCCAGGTGAGTGCAGGATGGTAAATCAGTCAGCACATCTTCAAAATCCTTTGTCATGTCCAATATTGCAGCTTTCAAGGCAGGATTTGTTTGGATTGACCAACACATCTCCTGGACTCTCAGATGACTCAAGTGGAAGAAGAGGAATGTCCTGACTCACAGTCTGTGTCCCCTCCCAGCACTCCTCTATGTCAACAATCACTACCAGGGCAAGAGACGCTTCAAGTGTCCGTTCCACAAACTGTTTCAAATAATAAAGTTTCTCTTTGTTCCAAGTCTAGACACAGTAGTCCGCCAACCTGACATGGCATAAGATGGTGTGAGGACCCTGCCACCCCAATTCCAGTTTATTTTGTTTGCTGGGAAGAAGCAGCAGCTACCCTCGGCAAAATCTCTGTGCTTCACTTTGACATAAAAAATTTCTTGTACTTGTTGCTAGCATTTGACAAGTTTTACTGAGCAATGGTATGAGAGTCAGCGATTTTTTTGCACAGGTTCACTGTGTACTTGGCAGCAGTTTGGATTTCAGACTTTTCTGGGTGAAGCCAGGGTTTCCACAGAATCTGCATCAGCCCATGCACAGTCCTTCCGAACAGCAGCTCAAAGGGGTGTACCCAGTGCTTTCCTGTGGAACCTCCCAGTAAGCAAACATAAGTGCCAGGAGCCAGCAATCCCATAAATGGGGTTCCTCTTGGGCCAGATGATGTAGCATGGGCTTCAAGTTGAAGCGTTCTACCAGGTCATTGCACTGAGCATGGTATGGTGTCATTGTGAGGCTATGCACAGCCAGCAAGCAATACGACTATTGCATAGTGTTAGAGGTGAACTGGGTCCCTCTGTCAGGGAGCACCTCTGCAGGAATCCCAGCGCAGGGCCACTTGTTAATTAAACAATGCTTCAGCGACTGTTTTGATGGTGATAGTTCTGAGAGGAACAGCTTCTGGATATCTTGTGGCATAGTTCACTATTGTCAGTTGCCACACTCTGATGGACTCTGATGGTCCAGTGATGTAAACAGTGACATGGTCAAAAGGTTCAGAGATTAATGGCATCTTCACAAGAGGAATTTTTCCTTTTGCCACTGTTTTCTGGCACCTCTCAAACTGCTGTATGTAATTCCTGATGTTAGCACACATGCCCGGCCAATAGAAGTTAGGGAAAATTTGGTCCTGGTTATGCTGCATACCCAAATCATACATTGGGGAGTCATGACCCAGCTGTAATACAGAAGTCCGTAGAGCCTTGGGAACACAGACTTGTGTGATTTTTCCACAGTGGTTTCTTAAACAAAGGACAAGCACACCCTCTTTTCGGTGGTAGGTTACCTCCCCAAATCCTACATTCTGAACCAAATAACTTTTGGCAGACTTTCTTGCCTTTTGCAAGTCCGGATCTTGGTCCTGTTTCTCTACAAGTTCTTGTTGTGCTATGTGTATATCTACACTGTCTGTTGGAAGTGAAACAACAGACTGGGAACTTCGCTTGGCTTGGGCTCAGGCCTCCACAACACCCACGATCTTGGGATCAGCACAGACCAGAATGTTCACTGTGGTGCCATTAACATTCTCTGCTGTGTTGCCAATGATAACATCCTCAACAGGTGCTTCCATCACGGCTACATTGAACGTTCCAAAAATAAACAATGACTCTAGGTCTACATGAGCTATTGGCAGCATGGATGCACATAGGGACTCGGCCAAGACGACTCAAACAGATGACCCCGTGAAAGAATCAGGTGAGACCAAGTGACGGGCCATGACGATCATGTGAGCTCCACAGTGTCATGTACACCTCTGACCATCTCTCCATTTACAACAACCTCACAACACGGAGTGTGTTTGGGAAGCACAAGGGACGCACAAAGTAGGGGATGGCAGGAGGTGTTCTTTTGATAGAGATGTGAGACTGGTCAACCACAGACACTATTTTGGCTGCTTGCACTCCTGGGCAAAGTGTCCAATTTTTCCACACTTAAAACATATTGGCAACTTGGGATTGTGGCTTCCATGAGCCTCTGGCTGACTCATACTACTATGCTTGGAGGGTGTCTCACTGGCATTAATAACTTATCTGGATAAAGTTAAATTTTCTTTCAGTTCTCTTGGTGGCCTTGAACTCTGCTTCCGCAGAATGACCCGCCTTCCTGGCATAAGTGACCTTTGTATTTGTTGTACTTGTCTTTCTCTTTTTTGCCACAACAGATTTTTCTGTGTGAAATTCGGGCTGTTCTCTCCAGGGAGAGCGCGTCGCTACACTGACAGTGTCACTCATTTCTTTGTATTTTTTCCTGCGTGCAGTTTTATTTGTTTTTCTTATCAAAGTGGATTTTTCTACTGAATTTTGCTAGAGACAACCCTTTTGTTGCTGTGGGTTCTTTTACGTGTGCTAAGTGCATGTTGCACATGGGGTCTGTGTTTATCGTCTCATCCGAATGACCTTTGTTGCAATATGGGTCATATCTTCTACCCTCTGTGGTTCCTCTTTACGAATTTCTGTCACCAGTTCCAGAGTTAAAATGGAGAAGAATTGCTCTTGAAGGAAGAGATCCTTCATGTCTTCCACCTGGTTTTTATTTCTTCTGCTCGCAGTACACCAGCGAGAATGGTGGTTTAGGAACTGATCAAAGGTTTCTTAGCCAGCTCCTGCATAGACCATTCAGGCTGTTCTCTCCAGGGAGAGCACGTTGCTACACTGACAGTGTCACCCATTTCTTTGTATTTTGGTGGTTTAGGAACTGATGGAAGGCTTCTTAGCCAGCTTCTGCATAGACCAGAACTTCTTTCTGTAATAGTCGGCATCCAACAGGAAAACTCATAACAGTGCAGCCTTTAGTGAGTCGTAACTCCTAATTTTGGTCCCTGAGAGTCATAGGTGTCATGCTCGGCCCAGGACTCCCATTTCCATTTATCAAAAATTGCTACCCTCTCAGAATGGGTTAGAAATGAATCAAAGGGTGTCAAAGGGTGTGAGGGTGAGCTGCTGCACAGACCCGACCTCTATTTCTTCTTGTTTGAGCTCTAGCTTGCTCTTGAACCGTTGCCTCTCCTCTTTCAACTGCCTCTTCCTTAATAATTTCTCCTCCACCCTTATGCGTCTGGCTTCCTTCCTCTCCTCCTGTCTGATCCGTCTTACCTCCTCTTTCTCTTCCTCTTTGTCATGTCTAGCCTCCTCTTTCTCATCTTCTTTGTCATGTCTAGCCTCCTCTTTTCTTCTTTGTCATGTCTAGCCTCCTCTTTCACTACTGCATCTACAATGAAAGGACCCACAGCTTCACCAGACAATCCCAGGTCAGATCCAAAAGTCTGGAATTAAACATAAGGGTCTTGAATGGAAGCTGCATCTGGCTGGGCCCCACCTTTACTTGCTGTAGTGAGTGAGCCATGGGGCTGTTGACCAAACTGGTCCTTAATCGAGCCAGACAGCTCATTCTTTTCAAAATTTCCAGGAGAAAGGTTCACGTCATCTCATTTGGCCACTGGTGTCTGAACCTGGTGTGGAAGCATTAGCAGCCAACCTTCTAGCTGGCATAGTGTCTCAATTGCTGCTTAACCCTCTTACCCCCAGGTCACACAGCACTAATCACCCATGAAATCCCATGCCAAGGGGAATAACTCTTGCGATTTTCGATAGAAGGTAATGATAAAAACTGATAGATAATATAATTACCTTCTTTTGTTGCACATATTTATTTTTCCTGCATTCTACACATAAGAAAGATGCAAAAGAATTTTTGTTTCCAGGCACATGTTGCTTTGTACTTACGCACCAAAAATAAAAGTGTCAAATTTGATGGTCAACTTTGAAAAAAAATCTTTTAATTACGTCTTTTTTCATTTTTTTCATTTTTATTTTTTAGAATAAGTTTGTGTGGTCTGCAGTGTCTTCTAACACTTCATTCTTTTTATTCTTTTTCTAACTCAACTTGAATTGCAACAATCAACATGCTCATTTTTATGTTCTTTTCATTTTGAGGGATGATGTGTTTTCCTATGATGGTGGGGAGAAAAACAACAAGCCTACCTCACATGTAATTTCTCCATAATGAAAAGAAAAATATAACCAGTTGAACTAGCAAAATCAGGAAGATAGTGCAGAATGCCAATAAGTATCAGTGAATTCAATGACTGACTCACTGACAGTATCAATTTCTACGGTCTGGCAATTGATTCATGATTTCGGAGGTCAGGTAATCAATTCATGATTTCGGAAGTCCGGCATTTGATTCACAGTTTCGGAAATCTGGCAATCGATTCACAATTTCGGAGGTTCAGCAATCTGTTAACACTCAAATACAGACTTCACTCTCAATATCAGTGAAACTTGGTCTGTCGATGTCTAGGTCACTCAGTACGATCAACTTTTGCAAAATTCTCACACAGAAATCATTGACAGAATTGTTGTTCTGATTACGCTATGACTCTCAACAGTCATCAGACTCATCTTGCAAATTTGAAACTTGAAAACTTTGGCAAAATTTAACCAAATCAGTAATATATTCCATTGAACTAGCACAATCAGGAAATCAAGTGAAATCAAGATCGACTCACTGACAATATTGATTTCGGAGGTCCAGCGTTTGATTCTTGATTTTGGAGGTCTGGCAGTTGATTCACATTCAAGTACCAACTTCACTCTCATTGTTGGCAAAACTTGGTCAGTGGATATCTAAGTCACTCAGTACGATTGATTTTTACAAGATTCTCATGCAAAAATCATTAAAATAGTTCAAAATCATCTTCAGAATCGTTGGCAGTCATCAGACTCGTTTTGCAACTTTAAAAATTCACAACTTTTTCAAAATTCAAGCAAATGGACTCTGAAAAGTGCACATTGCATGTCAGGAAGTGCAGAAATCAAGGCTGTGAATCTCATGAGAGTCTCATTTATGTAAACAACAATGGCTGCGCCAATAGTAAGCACATGTTTAGCGAGCGGTACTGGGTGCATACGCATGCGACACAGCAAGCCACTACCGGATGTAAATGTGGAACTTGTGTTAAGACTTGCTACCTTAAACACACATCCACCACACATCCAAAGCTGAGGTCTGTAATCAACTCTTCATAGAAGACATCAAAAAGAATGTGGTCAGAGGGACTAATCAAACATTAAGACGACTGTTCAACCCCACACAGCTATGTAGATCTGGTTCATCTTGCCCAAACACGGAATCCTGACCATGCCCAAAATATGGAAGTGTATACCATGAACCAAGTGATAGGACAAAGAGAACAAGGACACCCTCCCTACCTTACTCTCCTAACTAACCTATCAGTTACCCCACATCTCCACCATTGTCATAACCCATAAGGGGTTGCCCTTGTACCTCTACACCTTCACAGGATAACTAACGTCCCAACAGCACAAACACAGAGACATAGAAAGTTCATTTTTGTACTTTACTGCACTTGGACAAAGTAAGGACATGATATGAATCCAAGCACACAAACCAACCCCATGTCTAACTACAGCACCATTTTTCTTCAGTCTCAGTTCTTCAAGTCAAATAGTCTAAATGTTTTTACAGCTGCAATACCAGTTACTGCCAGACTTCCTGACTCAAACTGCACCCAACAGCTGAAGTACATGTCACTTGCAGACTTGAGGGTGAGGGTAGGATGGGGTGAGAGGGACAATGGGAAGGACACTTTGGAAATTTCTGAATTGGGAATGGGTGTGAGGAAATCTGAGGAGAAGGAAGAAGGGAAATAACGATTGTTCCAGAGCTGAATTCTGCGGTTCCGTTGAGGACAATGGCAAATGGAAAAGACCCACAAGAAAATTTGTAACAACCTACTTCCACTTATCAAAAGACTGTGTTGTTGTTGTTTACAAGTTACTAAAGAGTACAGCCCTCCCTGTCCCTTCCTTTAAGTAATACACATCACACTAAATGGGGGAGTAAGTGGATATCATATTATATACAGCCATTTGTACACAAAAGCTAAGTTGGCATCTGTCTGTCTCGGGAGACAATGGAAATCTGCGCCTTGTTCAGTCAAGTTGAGTTGCAGCACCTGCTATGGCTGTACAGTCCAATTCTGGATTGGCAGGCTCTGTTACATTTGTGGAAGGTGAAAGTCATGCCTGGCTCAGAGGGTATGGAGTCTGCCATCTGCCGTCTCTTCCCTCTTCCCTGCGCTGTTTTCTCTTCTCCTCGGTCCTCTGGACAAAAGCCTTCACAGTCCTTCTCCAGCTGTTGTGATCTTCAGCCACTGCTTCCTAACCTGCTGGGTCAATGTCGCCTGCCCTCATGACTTGTTTGCAGACATCCTTGTAGTGTAGGACAGGCCTTCCTGCTGGTCTGGAGCCAGTGGCGAGTGTGCCATAAAGGATGTCCTTGCGCATTCGCCCGTCATCCATTCATTTCTTATTTGGTACACGGTCTTGCCACATGATGTCAAGAATTCTTCTGAGGTTGCGCAGGTGAAAGGCATTGATCCTGCGTTCTTGGTGGGAGTTGATGGTCTTTGTCTCGCTGCTGCTGGGACCAGGCTGCTTCCATTTCAGTAGTGGGGCAACCATCCCCAACCTGGCGGGTCCCCGGGTGGCAGATAGGGGGAACGGCCCTCAGATATGGGGGTTAGCTGCGATATAAATCAGGCTTGCCTGGCCGAATAAGTAGACCAACTGGCAATGTTCCTACCAGGACGGGGTGAGTCAACAGGTGGCACTGTTGTCCTCACTGAAATACTCCATGTGTCCTATGACGGGTTCATCATGCGGTCAAGAGGCGCGTTATAACCTCTAGCCCCGGGGTGGGACCCTTGGAGAAACAATCCCCCCTGTGCTCACAGGGCAGGACGTACGGGCCATGAGCTAAGGGTGAGGCACCCCAAAAGAAAACTCAGCTGAAGGCGGTGGTATCGGGCCACAGGCGCAATTAAAACCACGATACCACGCATCCACGCTTCCATGATGATGCAGTCCACAGAATCTCAATGTGGCGCTTGACCTTCGGAGACACGCCGGGGAGGTCTGGAGCCAGGCCCTGTGCCTCAAAGGGGCCCACCCCAAGCAACCGGTGGTCGGACAAGGAAATTCTGCATGCCCATGCGACAAAGGAGACCTCATCCTCCTGCTGGGGCCAAGCAAACAGTACCACCCAGAACACTCAACATTCTCCAGTAGAATGCAGAAGGGGTGCATAAGAAGAAACTTGGCCTGGCAGAAAGGATGCACCAAGAAAATATTGACATTGCATGTGTCCAAGAGACACATTTGACCGTAAACCATCGCTTTCAAGTGAGGGGTTACTAGACCATCAGGTTGGACCGTGAGGAAAGGAAACAAAGGAGGGGTGCTTGTCTTGGTGCGGAATTCCATCACCGCACAAGAACTCAAGATCAACACCAATCAACAGGTAGAGATCCAAGGGGTTGATATAGTCTTTAAAGAACACAACATCAGGATCTACAATGTCTATTGCCCTCAAGATCGTGATCTTTCCCTCACATACATGAACATCCCAGACAACAACTGCATGGTGGTGGGAGATTTCAACAGTCAGTCAGAGAGATGGGGCTATGAGGAGATGGACAGGAGAGGCGAAGAAGTTGAGGATTGGGAGATTGGCACACATCTTCATCTCATCAACCAAGAAGATGATGAACCCACCTTCTACTCCAGACGCTGGATGACCACATCAACACCAGATCTAGCATTCGTCACCAACGACCTGTTCGTCAGGACCACAAGAACAGTCCTCAGCCAGCTTGGAGGAAGTGACCACAAGCCCGTAAAACTCTCTATCAACCTCAACTTGCAGGCTCCTCAAGCAAAGTGTTTTCCCCGCTGGAATTACAGAAAGGCAGACTGGACTGTCTTCGAGACCCTCACAGATACATACACAAAGCCAATCAACATCAGGCAGAAGGACTCAAACAAAATGGTTCAAGACTTCACAAAGGCCGTCTTGAAAGCTGCTATAGAATCCATCCCAAGAGGAGCACGCAAAGACTACAAGCCCTACTGGATGGAGGAACTCCAGAATCTGGAAGATGCTGTTACAGAAGCCAGGGACCGAGCAGAAAAGCAGCCATCACTGGAGAACAACATAGCGCTGAAGGAAGTAACTGCCAGATACAAGCTGTCCTGCGCAAAAGCTGCAAGAAAAAGCTGGTAAGAGAAAACTGAAAGCCTAAATCTCGACAAGGATGGCAGCAAGCTGTGGAAACTAGCTAGAACCCTCAGCAACGAAGCAACAAGTCACACCACAATAACAATACAAGAGAATGGAAATTACCTCTCTGGAAAGAAAGCAGCAGACCACTTCATAGACGTCTATGAAAACATCAGCAATCTGGAAGTCCCTCTTGAACATAGAGCTGCAGCGCACAGGGCCCAAGGTGAACTTCATGAGAAAGAGCCCCAAGAGGAAGTCATGACCACAGCTTTCACAGAGAAAGAGCTGGAGGAAGCGTTGCAGAGCCTCAGCCTGAAGAAGTCACCTGGACCAGACAGAATCACAAATGAAATGATTCTGCATCTTGGGATGAAGAGCAAGGCAGTCCTTTTAACAATCTTCAACTCCAGCTGGAAGATAGGATCAGTCCCACAGTGTTGGAGGGAAGCAGACATGATCCCCATTCACAAAAAGGGAAAGGACAAGTTGAAGGCTGACAGCTACAGACCCATCAGCCTTACAAGCTGCTTAGGAAAGCTGATGGAGAGACTTGTCAACACTAGGCTTGTCTGGCACCTTGAAAAGTATCAGCTGCTGAGCCCTGAACAGGCAGGCTTCCGCCAACACAGATCAACAGAAGACCAGATCACATTCATCACTCAAAGCATTGAGGACGCATTCCAAGAAAAGAAGAACACGCTTGCTGTCTGGATTGACATGGAGAAAGTGTTCGTCCTGGAGGAGCTGCGACGGATGGCAACCTTCATCGAGGACACCGGGCTGCTTATCTAATGGGAGGCGAACAAGGAAGAAGAAGTCTCGCTGCTGTAGAGCAGAGTGCTGAGCACACAGGCTTGGTACACCTGCATCTTGGTGCTGATGGTCAGCATGGGATTGTCCCAAACCCTCTTTGCCAAGTGGGCCATGGCTGTAGCTGCTTTGCCAGTCCGCTTGTTGAGTTTGGCGTCCAGGGAGAGGTTACTGGAGATGGTGGAGCCGAGGTATGTGAAGTCCTCGACGACCTTGAATGTGAAGTCACCAATGGAAATGCTTGTGGTGCTGCTCACGTACTGGCCCATGACATTAGTCTTCTTTAGGCTAGAAGTCAAGCCAAAGTCTCTGTATGCATGAGCGAAACTGTTGATGAGTCGCTAAAGTGCCTCTTCAGAGTGAGTTGAAGAGCATCTCGCATATGGGAATCTGTCACACTTTAGTTTTAGCATGAAGACGGGCCAGGTTGAAGAGATTGCCATCACTTCTGGTGTGGAGATACACTCTGTCCTCTGACTGGCTGAAGGCATAGGACAGTAGCAGCGAGAAGAAGGCGCCGAAGAGTGTTGGGGCCAGCACACAGCCTTAGTGTGAAGAGACCTTTTCTGCTGACCAGGCGAAGGCCTTGGTCAGGTCGATGAATGCGATGTATAGTGGCCATTTCTGCTCCCAGCATTTCTCCTCCCGGCATTTCTCCTGCAGCTGTTGCAAGGAGAAGACCATGTCAGTTGTTGATCTTTCAGCTCTGAATCCGCGCTGTGCCTCAGAATAAAGCGTTCAGCAAGTAACTGCAGTCTGCTCAGGACTACACGGGCCAACGCTTTCCAAACGATACTGATGAGGGAGATTCCACGGTTGTTGTTGCAGTTGCTGCGATCACCCTTGTTCTTGTACAGAGTGATGATGTTGGCGTCACACATCTCCTGGGGCACAGTCCCTTCTTCCCAGCACTGCAGTAGCAGCTGGTGCAGGTGGTGGAGTAGCGCGGTCCTTTTTCCAGCCTTGATGACTTCAGGCGGGATGCCATCTTTTCCTGGAGCTTTTCCACAGGCAATGGAGTCAGTGACCTTGCTGAGTTCTCCAGATAGCATGATGTCGAGTTCTTCCATGACAGGGAGGTTAGTGGTGCTCTCGACTGCTTAGTCTGTGACTATGTTTTCTCTTGAATAGAGCGATCTTGTTTATGCATGCCGAAGGCTTTTTTCATGCCATTGTACATGCCATGGATGTTGCTTCAGTCAGAAGCTTTTAACATGAAAACATGAACCGTTTGTAATATTTTCCCCCAATAATGAAAGTGTTAAACCTACACACTATCCGAAGCGTCCATTACGACTAACCCTAAATGATAACATGCAAGTATCCATCCTGCTAGTTCTGAATAATAGAAACAAAACCCAGTAAATTGGTATCACAACCACATAATCTCCTTTTTTTCTTCTTTTTTCTTTTTTTGGTGACCTCAGTTGCATGCAGGTCAAGGAGCACCTTTTTTCTGCTTTTTTTTTGTGTGTGCTCCACATGCTTTCTTCATTGGCCAGAAAAATAAAAATAAACTTTTTAATTTTCTTCTCCTTTTCTTTTTTCTTTTTTTATCAGCTTACTTTCTTTCTATGCCTCCTTGTTCTCCACCTCATTTGCATGCAGGTCCCCCCAATTTTACGGTTGACATGTTTGTGTGAAATCTAAATATGGACATTTGTACATTTGTATTTGATATATCATAATTGTGATATAATGTCTGGGGTTTTTAATGACCTGGTGTATAAGTCAGAGTGTGTCCTTTCTGTTCACATACATACAACTGCATTCATTACACATTATATATAGCATATATATCGTACAGGACATAAGTTAATGAACCAAAAGGGGAAATAAGTATAAGCACATCAGTTAAGTATTGATATTCAAGGTTTTCGATACATCATATGTTGCTCAAATATTAAATAGTATTGGGAATGTGGATTTAGTCTTTTCTTTCCCATTAAGATTGTTACATTCACTCTTTTCTTAGTGTCATTGTCTAACAGTTAATTCTGTAAACCAAAAAATACATCTGTTAATGAGAGTTTTATTTTAACTCTGACACGTCCATGTATGTATTTTACAATATTTTGCCCTAACACTTTAACAGGGGTGCATTCTTTATCGAAGAGGTATTCGATAAAGTCTATGTTGTTCCTGCAGGTGGAGCTTTTATTGTCATCTACCACTTTAATTTTGTGCAGTGAAATATTTGTGGGATGAATTTTATGAATTATCTTCTAGTGCAGTTCTTTCAATCTAACTTCCTTCGTGATCATGTGAGGAACAGACCATATCTGTTCATTAATTTTGACTCCCATGTTTTCTTTGCCAGAAGCACAAGGTTTTGTTCCATCATTTTTATCTGTTTTATCATGTAGTTTCAGTAGCTCAAGGAGGCGTCACTGCGTTCGGACAAATCCATATACGCTACACCACATCTACCAAGCAGATGCCTGACCAGCAGCGTAACCCAACGCGCTTTGTCAGGCCTTGAGAAAAATAAATAAATTTTAAAAAAAGAAAAAAAAAAAGAAAAAAAAAGAAGAAATTAAATAAATAAATAAATAATACTAATATAATTAAAACAATAAAAATAATAATAATGAAAATAAAATAAATAAATAGATACACACATACACACACATACGCATAACAGATATGTACCAAACATGCAGTTTCACAGATATGAAAGCACAGTCAAATACACATAAACGTACATGAGCCCCAACACACACACACACACACACACACACACACACACACACATTACCCTGCACCCCCTCTACCCCCCTCCACACACTCGCTTCTAGGCTACGTATCGCAGCTTCCACGGCACACACACACACACACACACACACACACACACATACAGAGGCACACTTACTTGTACAAGCACACACATATCCCATACCCCCAACCCCACACACATATATACAAAGAGATACATATGCACACCTGCACGTTTCAATATGCCGTTGCTGCCACAGTGTAGGCATGCATACACACACATACCTCATCCTCTAACCCCCCCCTCACTCCCCCCCCCGACCCCCCCCCCCCCACACACACACACACATACGCACGTGAACACAACTCTCCTGACACTTGTGTACACTTACACCCTCGCGCATGCACAAACGCATACAAACACACAGAATCACACATACAAACACACACATACACACACGCACAGAGGCTGCCACTGATTGGCCGCAAGAGGGATGGGAAAAGATCTCTGATGCCAAGAACGTGGTGTCTAGTGTGTTGCTCAGTCTATTGTATTTGGAAAAGCCCACAAAGACTGTTCCGTTTTGAAGAAATTTGCGCAATGTTGGTTTGGAAATGATGCTGATATTTGTTTGATTTGCAAAGCATCGTGCTCTACTTTTCATGCTAGACTTACGGCTGCTCCCTCTCTCTGCCTTTATCTCTTTGAAGCGATTGATGGTGTGATGGTCTTGTACCTGTTCTTTTTGATATTCTTTGACTTTTCTGAGGATTTCTGATTTTCCTAGATGTTGGCCGCTTGTTGTTGTTGCATTACCAGCAAGTCTGTCAGCTCGCTCATTTCCCTTAACACCTGCATGTCCCGGGCAGTATGACCATGTAAGTTTTTTAATCTGAAAGTTGCGCATTGCCTCATTCCACTCTGGGCTTCCCATTCCATTTTCAGTTTTCTGTATGAGGTTCATTGAGTTGGTGAGAATCATGGCATGTTGGTTTCCGGGCATATGGATAGACGATAACCACTGAAGGGCATGTGTCACACCTTCAACTTCCATCGTTAGGCTGGAGGTTGTGACTTTGTAGGCAGCATTCTCTTCCCTTATTGTTTTTCCATTTTGTTTCGCAGTGAATCCCCAACCGGACTGGTCTTTGGTGACTGAGCCATCTGTGTATATGATGATGTCCTCTTCTTTACTGTTTTCTTCTATGAGTAGCTTCACTTCCGCATCAGTTTTGCCCTCTGGCCATTCCTGACAATGTCTTCCTAGAGTAGGTGAAATGGCTGTGTTGAATAGATGGTTGAGGTTTTTGGGGGTTTTGTCCCTTTCTTTTGTTTCTTTCAGGTCTTGTAGTCGGCATACTAGCTGGATTGTGTCTTTTGCTTGTCCCATCCATGATCTTCCTCATCCTAGACGGCTGCCTTTTGGTTCTTTGACTGTCATGCAGTGGGTTTTGAGGGTTTTCTAATGCTTTGAAGTAGGTCTTAACCTGTTCTTAACCTGGGTGGTTAGGGGGTGCATGGGAGGGGTAGTACCTCTAGAGGGGGGGCTTGTCACGCTCTTCCGGGAGTGGTTCGTCCTCTGTTGGTCCCCACCGGCACCCAGCTGTCACCTATGGGTCCTTGAAGCTGCTAGCATGCAGTAGCGCCCAACCCCCGGGCAACGGCTTTGACAGGGTGGCTAAACTAGGTGAGGGTAGCCGATGGGTCTCAAACCCTCGGTGAGTTAGGGCTTGTCTACCCAAGCATGTGAAGACTGGATCCAGCGGACTCTGCGGAAGAAACCTTCATGGTTCAACGGAGAGGAAGGCCGTTGCAGCAGAGCGCTGTGGAGTGCTGAGGGCAGGATGAGGCACATAGGACATCCTGGTCATCCACTGCATCTGTTTCCATCTCCAGTCGTCTTGACCTCGTCTTGCCACTGGATACAGATGGTCTCGGACAAGAGAGTGAGGTCGACGGTGCGCAACTCCACCTCACTATTAACAAAGTCATCGCACAAGTCATCAGTCATCCTTCATCCCATACCATCATTTTCCCCAAGCCCTGTGGCGACAGGCGAACGACGAAGCGACAGGTGTGGGTACACTGGCAGTCGTAGCCGCGGACCTGCACACAGGCGGCTCAGGCCATAGGGTCGTTTTTCACCGACTGGAGCAGCGGTGGAGATCGGCAGCCCCCTGAGCGACTGAGCAGCCCTCTTCAGGACAGCACTGCTGACCTCCATGGCATGAGGAAGGCTAGAAAAGGTGCCCTAAACATTGCCTGCTCCACACCACCCTAGTCAGCATACCGCGGCTGACGGGGACCCTACTCAAGCGGTCGACACACAAAGGAAAGAAAGAATAAAACAAGGAGCACCCCATTGACCATTGCCACATGGAACGTGCGTACGCTTCTGGACAGAGGCGACTCAGCCAGACCACAGAGACGCACAGCACTCATTGCGAGTGAATTAGCCAGGTACAACATCGACATCACTGCCTTAAGTGAGACCAGACTGGCAGAAGAAGGCGAACTCTGTGAGTGAGGCGCAGGCTACACCTTCTTTTGGAGTGGTCGCGGACCTGAAGAGAGACGTGAGGCTGGAGTTGGCTTTGCAGTGAAGACAACCCTCGTTGGCAAGCTGGCTGGCCCCCCGAAAGGAGTGAACGATCGCCTGATGACGATGAAACTCCCTATATGCAACGGGAAGAAGTTTACCACCATTGTCAGCGCCTACGCGCCCACCATGACCAACCCAGGTGAGATCAAGGACAAGTTCTACGAGGACCTGAACGCAGTCATCACCACTGTTCCCAACACAGACAAGCTCATCATTCTTGGTGACTTTAACGCAATAGTTGGTTGTGACAGCACCTCCTGGGAAGGAGTGATTGGGAAGCATGGGGTTGGTAACTGTAACAGCAATGGCCAACTACTTCTCCAGACATGTGCTGAGCACAACCTTCTTATCACAAACACCGTCTTCTGCCTCCCTACCCGTAACAGGATGTCATGGATGCATCCTCGCTCTGGGCATTGGCATCTCATCGACTTTATCATCGTCAGGAAGAGGAACAGGCAGGACGTACGAGTCACGAGGGCCATGTGCGGCGCCGAGTGCTGGACAGACCACCGCCTTATCGTCTCCAAGCTCAACCTCCGCATCCAGCCCAAGAGACGGCCTCAGGGTATGAAAGCACTCAAACGCCTGAATGTCAACAAGCTGGAGCTAGGCAACATCAAGCAGAGCTTTGCTGACACCCTGGAGGAACGCCTTGAGTCCACCGTGCTGGACAACCAGAATGTGGAGGCAGCATGGGGCGCACTGCATGAGACGGTGTACAACACTGCCATGGAGTGCCTGGGGCCTTCTGTCAGGAAGCACAAAGACTGGTTTGATGAGAACTGCACTGAGATCAAGCAGCTGCTAGAAGACAAACGCCAAGCCTACAGAGCCCACATTGAAGATCCCAAGTCACAGTCAAAGAAAGACATACTGAAGAGCGCACGCAGCACCATCCAGCTGAAGCTGCGGTTGAGCAGCAAAGCTGATGAGATCCAGGGCTTTGCAGACAGGAACGACATGAAGAACTATAACGGTTTGAAAGAAGTCTACGGTCCCACCACCTCCGGATCTGCTCCACTCCTCAGTGCTGATGGTTCTACCCTGATCACTGACAAGGACGGGATCCTTGAGAGATGGGCTGAACACTTTGACAGTGTACTGAACCGCCCTTCCACCATCAATGATGAAGCCATCGACCAACTCCCCCAGGTGCCAGTCAGTGAGTTGTTGGATGCCATTCCAACTTTGGAGGAGACCCAGAAAGCTATCCGTCTGCTATCCAATGGCAAAGCCCCTGGCTCAGACTCCATTCCAGCTGAGGTCTACAAAGAAGGTGGTATGGTGCTGACTGAGAAGCTTCATCAGCTGTTCCAGCTCATCTGGCAGCATGAGGCAGTTCCACAGGACTTCAAAGACGCTTCCATCATACACCTGTACAAGCGCAAAGGAAATCGTCAGGCCTGTGACAACCATCGTGGAATATCCATGCTGTCCGTCGCAGGCAAGACTCTGGCCATAGTGCTACTCAACCGTCTCATAGCGCACCTTGAGCAAGGTCTCCTACCAGAGAGCCAGTGTGGCTTCCGGAAAGAACGTGGGACTATCGACATGGTGTTTGCTGCCAGGCAGCTCCAGGAGAAGTGCCAGGAACAGAACGCCAACCTTTACTCCACCTATGTCGATCTGACCAAGGCCTTCGATACTGTTAGCAGAGATGGCCTTTGGAGGATCATGGCGAAGTACGGATGTCCCAGAAAGTTCATCACCATCATTCGGCAACTGCACGATGGGATGATGGCCCGAGTCCAAGACAAGGGAGAGACTTCAGAACCATTTCCTGTCTCCAACGGAGTCAAGCAAGGGTGTGTTCTTGCCCCCACCCTGTTTAGTCTCATGTTTTCAGCCATGCTGACAGACGCCTTCAGAGACGCTGACGTAGGAATTGGCATCAGGTACCGCACAGATGGCTCACTCTTCAACCTCAGGAGGCTTCAAGCAAAAACCAAGGTGAGGAAAGACACCGTCAACGACTTCCTGTTTGCTGATGACTGCGCTCTCAACACTGCCTCCGAAGCTGACATGCAACACAGTGTTGACAAGTTCTTTGCTGCCTGTGACAACTTTGGCCTCACAATCAGCTCAAAGAAGACTGAGGTGATGCACCAGCCAGCTCCAGGAAAGCCTTACATTGAACCAAACATCTTCATCAACGGGCAACGACTGAACGCGGTGGACAAGCTCACATACCTGGGCAGTACACTCTCTCGCACAGTTGTCATCGACGACGAGGTGAATGCCAGACTCGCCAAAGCCACCGCTGCCTTCGGCAGACTCCATAAGAACGTTTGGAACAGGAGAGGCATCACCCTGGAGACGAAGCTCAAAGTATACAAGGCCATAGTTCTCACCACACTGTTCTATGGATGTGAATCATGGACGGTCTACAAACGCCATGCCAAAAAGCTGAACCACTTCCACACCACCAGCCTCAGAAAACTTCTCGGCATAAAGTGGCAAGAGAAGATCCCTGACACAGAGGTGCTCACTCGTGCAAACTTGCCCAGCATCTACACCATCTTGATGCAGGCCCAGCTGCGCTGGGCAGGCCATGTAGTTCGCATGCCAGACCACCGGCTCCCCAAGAAACTGCTGTATGGCGAACTCCAACATGGCAAGCGCTCCCATGGAGGCCAAAAGAAGCACTTCAAAGACACTCTGAAAGCTTCTCTAAAGGCCTTTAGCATCAGCCACGACACATGGGAGCTGAATGCAATGGACAGACCAAAGTGGCGTTCAGCTGTCCACAAAGGTGCCAAATCCTGTGAGGCCAACAGAATCGCTGCAGCAGAGCAATGCAGACAGGCCAGGAAAAGCAGTGCCAGCAAGTCTCCGACAGCCGCCACCATCCCCTGTCCACACTGCGTCAGAACCTTCCAGGCGCGGATTGGCCTGACCAGTCATCTGCGCACCCACAGAGCCCAACCCACCCACCCTCAGGATGACTAGATGGTCCTCGTCGATCCCGACGGACGAACCACACACACACACACACAACCTGTTCTAACTTGTTTCTGGCCTGCACTGAAGGAAGGTCAAGCAGGTATCGCATGGTTTCCGTGGGCGTGTCTTTTGTTGTTCCAAGGATCAGCCTCATAGCTTCATTTTGAACTCTAATTTTAGGAGGTTGCTTTGAGATGGTGTTGTTAGCCCAAGTCCGTAGTTGATCACACTGAGGACGAGTGATTGGTATAGCAGGAAGAGGTGGCGTTGTTCAATACCTTTGGTTGCCATTGCTTTTAAGACTGAAAGGCCCTTTTTGCATTTGAGAACAGTATTTTCCGTATGTTTTCTGAAGGTCAGCATCCTGTCGAAGTGTATTCCTAGGTAGCGTAGGCATTTGGTTTTCTTGATCGTAATCCCATCGAGTGACACAGGTGGTGGTGATTTGCTCGCGGTTCTGTTGTTGAGGGTGCACAGCAACGTTTGGGCTTTCGCTGGATTGATGGAAGATCCTGTGTCTTTGCACCATTGAGCAATATTGTTTAGTTGTTTCTGGACGGCTTTGGTTCTTTTCTGAGCATCATGTAAGAATTGTTGAATAGTCTGGTTTTGTGCAGTATCTGTGTGCTTCGCATTGTTGTTCAGGGTTAATGTTTAAATAGTTGTTTTGTATGGAAATCCATTCCTGCCATTATTTTGGAATTGCATTAATTATAGTGTTGTATTCAAATAAAGTGTTGGCAGGGTTTTGATTTTTTCTGTTTTGATGTTCTTCTACAGTGAGTTGTCTAGATTCACTAAGTTCTATCAGGTCTTTGACCCTTTCTATTCCAATAGTTTTCCATACTTGGAAAAAAAAAATGTTTGTTTTCATATTGTATTAACCTGTTGTTCCATAGGATTTGATTGCAGTAGTTATTTCTATGTATATTGTCCATCGTGTCTAGCGTTTCATATTCAAAATATTTGCAGAGAACCTTTCTCCAAAAATCATTTCCAACAATTGTGATCATTTGCAGTTCAGCTGGTTCATTTGCAGTTCAGCTGGTTTACAGTTTTGTTTGTATATATTGTTACCGTTTGCTATTTTGTGAAAGTACCATTTTGGAATAAGACTCCAGTTTTCTTCAGCGGACTTATAAAGCCAACCAATCCACTGCAAATGAAAGCATGTTTGTAATTTTGTTTATTTGTTTTATTTATCAAGACATCTTGCTATAGCGCATATTCTTGAAGCTCTGTGCGCTTAACATTGCTATTCAGTAGCATTTACCATTTTGTCCATTTTAAAAAAAATTGCTTTCCATGACTTTTCTCTTTACTTTTTCAAATGCCTTTGTGTTTGAAAATTTTCTTTGCCAAATAAATTTATTAAAAGTTCTATTGATAGCTGTAAGTCTTGTTCTGGCAGTCCAATTGATTGCATTACGAATATGAATTGACTAATTAAAAACCTTTCCACTATAACTGTTTTCCCATATATACTCAGATCTCTAGCATACCACGATTTAAGCATATTCTGCATTTTTTCCATTCGTGTTATCCAATTGTCTTCGATATTTCAAGCTCTTACATTATTTTTGAAGAATATTCCAAGTATCTTAATCTTGTCTGTAATGTTAAACGGTATATTTTCTTCGTGACTGTGTTTTCCTATTTTCATTGCTTCAGTTTTTGATTGATTTACAAAACTTTGAAAATTCTGTGATGATAGAAGAGGCATGCCTCATATCTTCCTTGTTGTGAAGAAACAGTGTTGTATCATCTGCCAATTGCTTTCTTTTTAGAGATTCAGCGTGCTCGTTGTGCTTTGGTAATCTGATCCCTTTTACATTCCTATTTCTTATTTTAATTGCCACTAGTTAAACAGATAGTATAAAAGGCCAGAGGTGAAAACGGGCAGCCTTGCCTAATACTGCACGTCATGGGGAAAGCTTGAGAAATCCTACCACCGTGACTTATGCTGCTGAATGTATTGCCACCAAGAGTCTCTGTCCATCTTCTGAACTGTTCGCCGAAACCAAATATTTTGAAGGCGTTTATTATGAAACTACATGAAATCTAATCAAAAGCTTTTGTATAGTCTAGTGCTAGAAGATACCCGGCTTTGTTTATTTGGTTTAAATAATATATAACATCGTCAGTTGTTCTTATTATTGTTGATATACTTCTTTCTTTAATGCACCCGACTGGTCTTGATTTATTAATTTCAATATTACTTTACACAATCGTCTTCAAAGCAGCGCTTGCTTTGTTGGCTGATACCATCCCTTCACACAAAGCTACTTCTGTGTCATCTAATGTGAGGCACTGTGAATCTTTAATGAAGTCTTCTGCAGCTTCTTGTGTATTCTGTGTGTCTGTTGTCTGACTGTATAACTTTGAGTTTTATTTAACTTGTTCTAATATATTTATTGGGGCCATTGTAATTTCTTCATCTTCATTTTCGAACGTCGTCATTACCCTTTGCATAAATCTTTTCCAGGTTCAAGAAGTGTTTTGTGTTCTTTTCTCCTTCAATCCATTTCTCTCGAGCTCTAATCTGTGCACCTCTAGCTTTTTCTAAGTGTGATATTTCTAATTTCTGTTTTACTTGAAACATGTCTCTCTGAATCTGAATGTTTTCTGGGTCTTCTATTAATTGCTGGTTTAACTTTTTTAAACTACACTGCAAGTCTAGTCTTTTTTTTTTTTTTGTTCTGTGAGCTTTGTACTTCCCATATTCTTTGCAAAACTCCTTTAATTTTGTCTTGCATGTATCCCATTTTTGACTCACTTGTGTAGACAAAGTGAGTCTATGTTTTAACCCGGTGTTCGGTTGTCTGTGTGTGTGTGTGTGTGTGTCTGTGTGTCCGTGGTAAACTTTAACATTGACATTTTATCTGCAACTACTTTGTCAGTTGACACCAAATTTGGCATAAAAATAGCAAAAATCCAGTTCTTTCCAGTCATCTTGTTTAAAACAATATTGCGCTTCTGGGATTGGCACAAAAAAATAAAGAATGAAGCCTAATTATATGCAAACTGCATTTACTGTTATATTTATATTTTATGTATTCTCTAAACTTGGCACTTTGATCTGATATTCTGACCCAACAGCTAGAGCAGTCATTATTATCATTTTTTGTTCAAACAGGAACTTCTTTTGCTAAGCATGGAATTTTTTTATTTTATTTTGCAAACGTTTTGGTGCAGATAGTAAAAAAGGGAAATTACTCTGTAATGCTAGTGGAGTTAATTTGCTTTAAACTGATCTTTCTCATCTTAAACATTACATTTTGAAACAAGAGAGGCAAGGCCTTCAAGACTCACTTGTGATGCACGTTTTTAAAAAAATCCAAGCTTTTTATGTATTGAGTATAATTTCAAAATGTAATGTTTAAGATGAGAAAGATCAGTTTAAAGCAAACTAAGTTCCCCAGCAGAGTAATTTCCCTTGTTCTGCTATCTACACCAAAACGTTTGCAATAAATAAAACTTCCATGCTTAGCAAAAGAAATTCCTGTTTGAACAAAAAATGATAATAATGACAGATCCTTTGTTGGGTCGAATATCAGATCAAAGTGCCAAGTTTAGAGAATACAAAAAATATAAATATAACAGTAAATGCATTATACTCAATACATAAAAACTTGGATTTTTTTAAAAAGTGTATCACAAGTAAGTTTTGAAGGCCTTGCCTTTCTTGTTATGTTTGTTTTGTCTGTGTGTGTCATTTTCTCGAAGCGACTCCTCTAACAACTCGTTCATACATTTTAAGAAATGAGTGTCTTTTAGATATGAATTGTTAAATCACCAGTACCCTGGCCCCTTGTAAACTGAATTATTTAGTTCAGTTATGATTGCTTTATGGTTGGTGTAGGGAACAGTGATAATGTCGCACATGGAAAACAAGGATAACATTTCTCATTTTGCCAAGCAGTAGTCTATTCTCCATGCAATAAAGGGATGCTGCTTACACCATGTGTCATATTTTTCTGTGTCATGAAACAATGTGTCATATTTTTCTGTGTCATGAAACAATCTCCAGGCATCAGTCAGATTTAAGTTCTTTAAAAGACTTTTGAAATGTTCAACTTCTTTTTTCAAATGTGGGTGACCAGATATGATGTGGAGTTAACAATTTATTGTGCAGTTAAAATTGCCGACAACCAGTTGCTTTTTGTTTGTGTATTGGTTCAGAGTGTGTTGTAGATGATAAAGATATTTTCTTTTGAGGCGCTGTCATTTGGTGCATATACATTAACAACAACACAGTTTAATTCTTGTGTATGCATGGATACTATTAACATTCTGTCTTGTTTGTCTTCCACTTCCACTTCCCCAGAAAAATGTCTTGCCATTGCTGTGTTCCATTCCCTCCTGATACATATATGATTTTACCTCCCCACTGTCTTTCTCATGTATAAATATCCTTTTTGGTCATGTGAGATTCTTGAATACATATAATATCACATTTCTGACTTTTGAAATAATTGAATAATGATTTTCTTTTCGTGTTGTTCTAGCCCTCTGGCATTGACAGACAGAACACGAATGACATATAGCATGAATCAACATAATATTTTGAATCGCAAGACATTTCCCATAATCCATAAACATTGCATGATCCATCCAGTCAAGGACGATTGAACAAGGAGAGGGCAGCAGGGAGGAGGGGGGGGCGGGGGGGGGGGGGTTCAACCTGTGTGGTCAGTTGACTCACAAGAGATGGTCTCGTCGTTGTCTGGATCATTGTCATTTTGTTCCACAAACGTAATGATTTTGTATGTCTGGGATGAGGGGGACAAAGGGGAATCTTTGGATTGAGGGTGTTTTATTGTCTCTTTCTTATCCGTCGTCTGCTATGGTCACTGTTGTCAGTTTTGTCCTGTATTTTGTCTTTAATGCTGACATTTTGCTTTTGTTTATCTGTCCTGTCATCATTCTTGTCTGTTTTGTTTGATGTACTGCCAGTCACCGTATGGTCTGTCGTGGAGCGTTTTTCACCCTTTGCTTGCAAGGCACTCTGGGTCCCCTGCCTTATGTCTGTCATTAGAACATTGTTTGCATTTCATTGGGTTTTTGCAGTCAGTTTCTGTGACCCCGGAATATTGTTGCTGTACAATGGTCTTCTGTTCTTTATGGTACAGACTGGCCCTGAGTGGACCAATCTGTACAGTTCTCTGGAGAGGTTTCCCTTTCTTTTCTTTTCTTTTTTTTTTTGCTGCCCCATTATCTGCACCATTTCAGTGGCATTACTCCCACGCTGCTCATTTAGATTCCTCCATACACGGCCACACCTGGGTTCGTCCATCACAGTTCCAGCGTCGGCAGTCCGCAGGAAACCATCGATGTTAGGTTGCTAGGAGGCCACACACCAGAGGAGACCCTGCACTGCTGCTGAGTCACTTCAGTGGTGTTCAGTGGTGCCTGTTCTGATTTAACGTACTTAGGACACCACCTACTGAGCCCCTTACTAATGACAATAATGGCTTAGTCGCGGAGCCAGACTGAGTGAGTGTCCCCCCCAGAGTGGAGACCGCCACCACATCCCTCAAACAACAGCCCCCAATGAATCTGCTGACACTGAAGACATTGACAGGACTCACCCCAAGTACGGAAGTGGAGGGGTATCGAAACTGAGGTCACCATGAGAGCAGGGCATGAAAGGCCACAGACTTTGAGACTGTTTTGTTTATATTGATGATGATGAAGGAGGAGGAGGATGACGATGGTGATGACAATGTTGCTATGGAGGTCCATTTCGGTTTGGGACTGCGTGACAAGGCTGTACTCTACGCTTCCTGTCATAATGATATCCCGGTGTTAACCAGGCCCGAGAGATACAGACACTTGCAGTGTTGGTCAGGTAATTAGAGCAACACACCCAAAGAAGCATCCTTAAAGTGGATGACACTCGACTGTGTGGTGCCAGTCTCCCTGTTTAAGCCCACAGCACACTCATCTCTGGGTAGGAGCCAGCCACAGGCCGAAAAAACCACCTCCGCTGGGATTCGAACCCGCGTCCTCCCAGCCATCAGTCCGCGATGCTAACCACTTTGCCACGGCGACTGGTGGGGGTTTACTTGCTAATCCTATATACATGAAGTGCCTTCCCGTCTTCCAGAAGGTCAGCTTCCCTCTTTCATCTCTGCCTTGTTCCAGTATCAGCTTGGAACGAATGGACACACCCAGCTGTTTAATAGTTTCTAACACCTCTTGATCAGAGAATGACAGGAGCAGGTTATCAGTCGTGAGTTTTGTCGCATGTGGCTGCTCCTCTCTCTCCTTCGACGTTATGTCACTGAAATCTCTGACAATGAAGGGATTCTGGCTTTTAACATTGATGTGTATTCCTCAAAGTGCAAATCCTTGAACTAGAAGTGTCTCTCTGCCATTTCATGTGCGAGGATATATCCTCCACAGAGATCTAATTCTCTGCGCTCTGTCCATACTATTGTGACATTTACAGACTGTAAATTTCATTATAAAGAAAATAAATTTAAAACAATAATCTGATTTGAATATATAGCAAAATAACACACCTAAATACAACACACAAATTTACTATTTCTCCCCAAATATATAGAAATAAAAGAATACTGGGTTTAAAAGATTTCCAATAAAAAAAATTAAAAAAAATCCCCTGAATCTTACAAGTGCCCAATTCCTAATTCACCTTGATGTCAGCAAAAGTCACAAGTTATGTCACTACTTCAACACGACAAAGACAAACACACAACTCCCTCACCTGTCACAGAGGCACACCACTGGCCCAGGGTGAAAACAGACCCACACAGACCAACACCGACACACACTGTGGAAGAAGGGGATGACAAGGCAAACAGGTCACAAGCTGGAATGGCAACCTGTCTCTTGAGAGAGCTTGGCATCAAAAGCAAAGCGGAATCTTCCTACCCTAACTACATAAATTTCTGAACTCGTCTCAGAGTTCAAAATGTTCAAGAAAAGGAACATGCCACACACATATCCCAAGAGATACACGTGGATATCTCAGCATTAAACTGAACATACACACAAAGGAGAGAGGGTGATGAAGGAGAGAAGAAGGGAGAGAGAGGGGGAGAGGTGGAGAAGGGAGAGAGAAGGGTAGGAGAAGAGGTGCACATGAACACATGCACAACGAATGTCATGAGACATGACAGGATGGGGCTGTGCCGATCAGAATTGGCCTGGCTTATAATACCCCGAAATAGTTCAGTTCAAGGTTTTTTTGTTTTCTTTTTAGGTTGCTCTCCTTTAAGTCTTCCCGTTGGTACTATTATGCCAGAATTGGTTCCTTCCGACATACATGACACAGATACACATACAGAATAAAGTTTTTTTCTAAAGGGCAGCTATCAATCTCACAACGTCAAGAAAACATCATATGTATCCCAAAAGAGGGAAAACCAAAACAGTTCATCACAAATTTGCGCCCTTTTTCTCTTCATAGCACTGTGTATAAGATTGCTTCTGCATGCATTGCTAACAGGTTAAAAAGGGTGCTGCCAGTTTTATGCATGCAGCAAGAAAACCAACCAGATCTTCACATCTACCAACAAACCAGTCACTGCAGTTAGTGAGCCGATGCATGAAGTTGACTCCTTCAGCTATCTCGGCAGCGCTGTTGATAAACAGGGCAGCACTGACAAAGATGCTACTTCCAGAGTAGGCAAAGCTAGAGCAGCCTTCATCACCCTCAAGAACATCTGGTCCTCCAAAGAAATAGCCACAACAAAAGAATGCACATCTTCAGTTCCAACATGAAGTCCATCCTTCTCTACGGATCAGAGACTTGGAGAATGACCAAAACAATGCTACAGAAGATCCAGACATTTATCAACAGCTGTCTGAGGTGCATTTTTAAGATCTGTTGGCCAAACTAAATGAGAAACGAGGAACTGTGGCAAAGAGGGGGACAGGAACAAGTGGAGAAACAGATCCTGAGATGGAAGTGGGAATGGATTGGTCATACCTTGAGGAAATTGCCATCCAGCACTACATGCCAGGCCCTGACCTGGAACCCCCATGGAGAAGGAAGAGATGATGGCCCAAGAAAGCTGGAGGCAGGACACTGAAGCAGAGCTAAAGAGGCTGGAATCCAGCTGGAGGCTGCAGAAAGGACAGCCCACAGTCTAGTTTGGTGGAGAAACGTTGATGGCCTGTGCTCCACGGGGAACGAAGGGCTTAATTAAGTAAGTAGTAATTGTACATGGAAGCCAGAAAGGTTTTGAAAGGGTTGCTATATAATTTACAAAGGTGTGTGGTGTGTACAGGCAATACTGGAGTTTGAGGACGTGGTGGAGGCAGCAGTGATTGGAGTGCCGGACAGACTGAAGGGCCAGGTGCCTGTGGGGCTGTGTGTTGTCCAGCATGGTCAGTCTGTATGGTGACTTCACCACACACACACACACACACACGCACACACCTTGTGCCTCCTCCCTTTCTGTCAGTGGTATCTAAGCTGGATTTCTTCATCATGTATATAGATCGAATCCCCACCAGGTCAGAAAATGGTATCATTACCTCATCCAGCTATGGTCATGTTCTTTCCAGTATGAAATGTCATGGGGTTGAGGAACTGTTGGTGTGTGTTATTTGGAGCTTTTGTCTTATCACTTTATGTTTTTGCATTGCTCCTTCTTCATGATTTCTAAATCAGACATTTGTTTCCTTCTATTTCTGATAGGAACAGTGAATTGAAAAGAAAACATCCTCATCTTTCATTTGTGTGTGTGTGTGTGTGTGTGTGTGTTGCCATTCTGTTCATATCTAGTGTTCCTCCTTGGTATTTTGTGTGTTGTTAAGTATCCAGTTTTTTGTTTTTGTTTTCTCTTTTTTTCAGCACATTTGTTTATCTCATTACATTAGTTGAATAAAATTTTGTGCCATTTCATTTTGTTTCATTCACAATTATAGTTGCCTCTCAGTTTTCTGTGTGAGCAAAGTGACAGTGAAGACCTGAGCATTGTGAGTAAAGACAGTTCCCCTCTTCCTGTGGCCAGGGTGCCAGCTGTCAAATGAGGAGGTGGTGGAGGGGGTGGTCAAGGTGGTGAGGAAGATGATTGGTCCGGTGGCTGCCTTCAAGATAGCGGTGGTGGTGCCCAAGCTGCCCAAGACCCGGTCAGGAAAGGTGGCCAGAAACACTCTGGCAGCCATGGCTGCTGGAAAGCCCTTCCAGGTGGGTGGAGGCTTTTGTGCACTGGTGTCCTCAGTGATCTTTGTCTTACTTCCCTGTGCAACCACATGGACTTGCAACACAGGCATGTCATCTGCCATGTCATTGTGTAGTACACAGGGGAATGCATATAATAGAAAGTTTCCAATATTGAGAATTGAAAGTTTGAATTACCGGGTACTTGTATATTTTGGTGTCTCTCACCATCTTCCTCTGCAAAACCGTTTCCTGATACTGTTAACATTGCCTGTCTACCTGGTGTGGTCATCATCCTTGCCTGATTACCCGCTGCTGTCATTGTCACCATCATCGCCCAACAACTTACAGTTGTCATTACTGCCCAACACTGTCATCATCATCATTCCCCGACCACCTGGCACCATCACCATCATCTTCTAACCGCCCAGCACCATCACCATCATTGCCCGACATCAGAGGCTTGTACCCTCATCACCTAACAAGCTGAAACGACCATCACAGGTAACTGCTCATCCGACTCTTTACAATGATGCATCATTTATCCCAACCTGGACCCAGAGTGAAATCAGAGAAAAACAGATGATTCTTTTGTAAACAACCGGTTAAATCAGATCCTTATCAAGTGGTTATTCTATCATCATTGACCTCACAGATGAGAAGGCATTCATGTTATCACTTGGACCCAAATTCTTTCTCACACCCAGTAGTGTCAATTGATTTGAACTACTAGAGAATGCAGTGGAAGGAATGAGAAAGATCTGCCATAAAGAGTTCTTTTTGGATGAAAATATGCCTAATGAAATCTTATCCAGACTGAAGTTCTACAAGAAAACCTGGTGTCTGCGACAAGGCTGTGACACAGGGCTTGATGCTTACTGTTCAGCCATCATTGCAAGTGCCATTTCATCCCTACCCAAGTCTGTGGAATGTAAAGACATCACCAGACAGAATCACAAAGCCATTACTGAGTTGAAAGAACTGGTTGAGAATTGCAAAATACAAGTTGTACCTGCAGACAAAGGTGGTGCAGCTGTTGTCCAAGACTGAGGGGACCATTAGAAAGAAGCCAGATAGCAGCTACAGCCACCTATGAACCACTTTTGCAAGATCCTGCAAAGACAATATCAGAAAAATCCATTGCATGCATGCAACAACTCCTGGACAGAGGCCACATCGACTACAATACCCATAGGAGGGGAATACTGAACACCAATGATACCAAGTGCCACACATTCTACCACCTTTTCCAGATCCATAAAAATGGGGAAAAACACCTGGTTGTCCACTTGTATGGGGAATTGGAGGACCCACAGAAAAGCTGTCAGAACTAGGTGACTGCTGGCTGAAGCCTGTTGTCCATCAACTACCATCATTCCTACAAGTCACCACACACATTCTAAACATTGTTGAACAATGGAGACGAAATTTTGAATCATTAATACCGCAAACATGGAATGTCACTATTGATGTTGTTGGCCTTTGCACAAACATTCCCTGTGAAGAAGTGGGCACCCCCATCAAAAAAGTCATGGAAGAATTTAATTCCCAAGACACACCCTCTGCAAAATGTCGGATATCTGTCAAAAAACACCTATTTGAAAACATCAGCAGCGTCTTCTGCTTTGATGAAAGATAAGAAATTTGGCACTGCAGTGGGCACTCCTATGGCTCCTACTATTGCCAGCCTATTCATCGCCTGGACTGAGAAAAAAATGATTGCAACCAGCCCTTGGAACATAGATAATTCAATCTGGAAGAGGTTCATTGAAGACATTGCCCTACTCTGGTTCCATGGAGAACAGGAACTTTTGAACTTTATCTATGGATCAATACACTTCACCCTACAATAAAATTCACTGCACAATATGGTTCCAACAACAACTTTTATCTGGACACCAGCCTTAGCATCAAAAAAGGCATACTCACCACTTATCTCCGTATGAAACCAACAAATGAAGACATATATACGTCTACTATTCAACATAAGACACTGCCATTCAGTATACCATATTCGCAGTGTCTGAGAATCAAGAGTATCTGCTCAGACAAGGAGACTTTCATGAAAAGAGCAAAGGAATGAAGAACAAACTACGAAAATGAGGCTACTAAGAAAAAAATACTACAAGAAGCTGTCATACCAAGAGGAGAAACCCTCAAATAACAACAGAAGGGAAAAAAACCAATTGATGTGTGCTAGTCATCATCACACAACGTCCTCAAAACCCTCCACTGGGAGACTGGCTGAACAATGGATGGTGGACAAACAGAGATAATACAAAACAACACAAAGAAACCCTAGGGTCTTTTTCAGGCAAAACAATACAGATGAAGACAAAGACATAACATTCAAGATGCCATTCCCTCTTGAAAACAGGGTATGACTGCATACATGGTGGGGGTAAAAATGGTCATATACATAAAAGCCCACTCACATAAACAAATTAATGTGGGAGTCACAGCCCACAGACGAAGAAGAAGAAGACACCATTGAACACATGTTCAGCTTAGTCTTTTGTCTTTCTGTCTTTGTATGTTTTATTGTTTTGCCTGTGGAAGACTGGGTTTGAAATGTGTTGCTTCCTTGTCTTGTCTTGTGTTGTAATATATGTTTATATAGCTTATTCCCCAAAGCAGTCAGTGCCCTATCTCTTGAACAAATCCAGTATGATTAAAGAGAGTTGTGGTAACAACAACCACTTACCTGAAGATCTAGTCATCAGCCCCATCCACATGTGATATGCAGCTTATGTTCAAATGTGTGTGCATATGTGTGTGTTTGTGTGTGTGTGTGTGCACAAGTTCTCATATTGATATGCACATGTATATGTCCTAAATTCTACAGAATCTGTGTTTGTGTATGATTTTTGATTTATGTTTGTACCTTTTTTTATGTACTATCCCCCCCCCCCCCCAATATTCCTTGTGACCCTGGTACACTTGGTAATATTCCATTCTATTTTGTTTCTGTCCTTCAGGTGAGTCTAGTGCTGTCCTTTTTGAAGTAATTTCACTATTGCCTGCAGTCAACATTTCCATTCTACATCGTTTATAGCTTAACATATTGCTGGACTGCTTCATATGTAATCTATTGATATAAAACTTTATGGGTCCAGTTGAAAGAAACTGTATTGAGAGATTTCTGCATTTTGTTTATTCCATATTTATGTAAATATTTTTCTATTTAAAGTAAGTATTGTTAGCTAGACATAATAGCATAAATCTTATGTAGCATCATCTCATTAGTGCATGTAATTAAATGTATCAAGCTTATTTTATATAAGGCTGTCCCCTGATCTTGCTGAGCATCAGTGTTAGGTTGGTGTGTCATAGTATTGGTCAGGCAGTGATATGTTACAGTGTTTGGTACTTTTCTCCATTTAGGTGCCGGTGACCATTGAGGATGCCAGTGTTTATCCAGCCATTAGAGAGTGCCTGCTGGCCGTGGGCCTGGCCAAATGACTGCTCAGTAATTATGATGTTGTGTTGGTGTTTCTGAAAACTGCTCTTTTTTTCTTTAATTCTTTTTTTCTGAAGGCTGACTGACTTCTGGCTTGTCTAGTTTGGCATGGGTGCTGCAGCTAATGACTCTGACACTGAACACATGAATGCTTGTCTGTGGTAGCTGTCATTGTGTATGTTACATTAATGCCAGTCATCATAAACAGTAGCATCTCTGTTATCATCCACATCAATATTAGTGCAATTATCACTTTTTTCCCTCCTTTCTCATGAAAATTATTGTATTCTAACAGGGGTGTACATCCACATTGACATCAAGATGACAACTGTCCTGACCCATCTAAACATGATCGGATATTTGTCCAATTCACACCATGATGAATGGGATATTGAAACCAATCAGTCAACACATTTTTTTCCAGGTCATGTCTACAGCTGTTCATCAGTATGATAGAAATGAACAATGTATTATAATGATAATAATGGACATTTATATAGCGCTTTTTTTCAGAAATAGTGCTCAAAGTGCTTTACCTTTTGTTCCCCTCCTCCTCCACCCTCCATATCCCCCCCTCCTTGACCCATCCCTCCCCAAAGCAGGCTGAAAAGAATTTAGTGAGACAGGATGTTACAATTTTTCTGGCAGTTTGTTTGCTTCTTCTTCACAACAGGGATTTTTAATAGCCTGGTATGAGAAGCAGACAGAAAAGGTGATGAGTTGGAATGTACACTTCATGGAGGTCAGAGGTTCAGCAAGGGCCAGAGCTTGAGAGGGCAGAAAATGTCAGAGCAGAAAGCTTTATTCAATTCTTTTTGAAACAAGCAGCCAGTGAAGAGAGTGGAAGAGAAGAGAAATATGTTCAAATTTGGAGGATCTTAAAATAAGATAAAAAGCATTGTTTTAAACTCTTTGAGTTTGTCAAGTGAATTTTTTGGAATGCCTGCATGAACAGAATTGCAGTACTCAAACCTGGACAGAACAAAAGCACAGACTAATGTGACTGTTACACACTCTTGCATGTGCAACATTAGTTGGTCAGTTTCAGCAGTAGAAGCTGACTGATAGAGTTGAGTGTCATCAGCGAAGCTCTCGTGCGAGAGACAGTAACGGTTTATTATATCAGACAGTGGGGTGGCATGCAAAAGAGATGGAATGGAGCCAAGGACCGACCCCTGTGGAACACCATATGATAGCAGAGTTTCATTAGAGTATTTGCCATTTACACAGACAATCTGGGTTAAAAAAAAAAATTTTAAAAAAAGAACCAGAAAAGAATTTTTTTTTTTCAAAAAGAAACATTTGGATTTTTTATGACATACAGAAGAGGGAGGGAAGAAGAGGTGCTTCAGGAACTATTTACAGATATGCTTGAGTTGACGGATATGGTTAATTTGATACAGTGCACTGACTGAACCCAAGTCAGATGCTCCTTTAACTGCATGATGTTCTTTCTATAAGCAAGAGATTATACTGAAAGCAAAACAAAAATGAAGGGAACTAAAATATTTGTTTGGGAGGACTTCACTTGGAGAATTCGTGAGATCCGATTGAAGCTAGGTCCCCATCTAAAGAAAGCCAGGGATTAAGGCAAACAGGCCAGTATGGTCTATGACCATCTCTTTATTATATTGATGGGCAAAGTTTTGTCCTCGTCTCTAACAATTCTATCAGAAAAGTAAAATAGGTATCTGGCCCACCCCTTGTTTTTGTTGATATTGCCCAGATAGAGTTTAAGAAGGGAAGAAATGTTAGCTGTACACTGAACCATTCCCCTGTGAGCTCAACTTGTTCACCAGTAATCTCATGTGAGGCAGGCAGAGGTTTGGAGCAAAACTTTTCCTGTTTGACAGAGCATGTATATGGTCGTGACTTGAACCAGCTGTCACCAGATGTAATTTATTGTGCCTCAGCA
Source organism: Babylonia areolata (assembly GCF_041734735.1). Classification (NCBI taxonomy): domain Eukaryota; kingdom Metazoa; phylum Mollusca; class Gastropoda; order Neogastropoda; family Buccinidae; genus Babylonia; species Babylonia areolata. Next base: position 10,111,403 of record NC_134902.1, on the reverse strand, counting down.
GTTGATGGAAGGGGGAATACGGAAACCTTTCTTTTGATAATGTTAAACAGAATGCCTGTAACACATGTTAAACAAAAACGTTTCCCAGTTTGTTTCAAAATTGTTTTCTGTTGATAATCCAAGAAGTTTCACATTTTTGTTGTGGAACATTATTGGCTTGCATTCATAGTTTATATTTCATGACCTTTCGACTTACATTTCATCTTTTGTTATTGTATGTTTCACTGAAACATTTGAAGATGACTGTGAAGACGGTATGTTTACTGGTTACATCACACACTGCAAACTTGTTGTAAAGTTCACAAAGCAAAGAAGAAAATCAGGGGGATTATTTGTTTATTTAGGAACAAATTTGATCCTTATATATTTAAATTAGATGTTGAGTTTGAAAATATATCTGCTTTTCTTATTGATAAATGACAGTTTAGCTCTCTTAGAAATATTAATTATATATATATATATGTGTGTGTGTGTGTGTACTGCCAAAGGGTTTTATGTTCACTTCAATTATGATCAAGGTATTGCCATACTTCATGATTATATATGGCGATTTAAACAGTCAAATCTTTTATCTTTCTTCATCACAGCCAGTAACAGAGTCTCAATTTAAAAGTTGTTCTGTAATTTCTAGCCATTGCTCTCAAGATGCATATATCAATGTATTGGGTAAATCTCTGTTGAACATGTGCACTGCTTTGAATTAATTCTAAATGGGGTCTGTAATGTTGACCAGGAAGGTCGCTATACATTCTCAAGTGAAAATCGATGCAGTGTGAATTATTATTTTATCTAATGACTTTTATGATCTTGTTGATGACCTGTGTGAACTCCACATTGCTGACCAGTATTATCATATGAATCTGATCATTTTCCTATTGAAAATTGTATTTTTTTGTCAACTGATTATTCATTTAAAAGTAGAGAAAGCAATGATGTGCAGATCAAAGAAAAATTTGTACAGAATGATGAACATAGTCAAAAATTTTATATGAAATCATGTGAAATAGAATGTCATGATAAAATCTTGGTTTAGATCTTGATTTGATTGATGTTAATGTCAATGAAGCCTTGGATTTGTTTAATGGTTGTATCTGTGAGTGTGCGGCGCGCATGACAAAAAGTATCAAGGTGGATAACAGTAAGCATCATGAAGGTTGGCTTGATGAGGAATGTGGGTATACTAGACAAAATGTAAGTAGGTTATTGAGAAAATGCCATTAACACTTGATAAAGATGACAATAATAAGTATGTATGAGCTAGGAGAGAATACAAATATTTGTTAGATAGAAAGAAAAAACAGTCTAATAAAAATATATTGGATAAGTTAATTGCTTCTATTAATGACCAGAAACAGTTTGGGGATGTGTAGATAATGTCATTTAAAAAAGAAACAACCCAGAAACAAATTATTTACAGATGAGGTTTTGAACATGTTAAAGCATTATTATATAAAGATTCACCACATGATAACACTGATTATGTCTTACCAGATGTTGAAACTGAAGCCATAAATTGTCCAATCTCTGGAGAAGTTTCATTTGCCCTTAAAAAAATAAAAAGCTAAAGAGCAGCAGGTTTTGATGGTATTACTGGAGAACTTTTAAATTAAAACTCTGTGTGAAATAATTATTTTGAGAAACTTTTTAATGTGTTATTTTATAACAGTGTCTTTCCTGAACAGTGGTGTGAATCTGTTATTCTTCCACTTTATCAAAAAGGTCATGCAAATAACACCAGTAATTGTAGAGACATTTCGCTCTCTGATATCAGTAGTTAAGTATATAGCACTATTAATAAGGAAAGGTTTCAAGAATATGTAGAATATAATATTATAACCGGAGAACATTAAGCTGGGTTTAAATGAGGTTACTCAACAATTGATCACATGTTAACTCATTTTGTTCCCATGCAGAAACAAATTTCATGTAACTGTAAACTTAAATGTAGTGTTTATTGACTTTGAAAAGGCGTTTGGACTCAGTTAATTGAAATTTATTATGGGCCATTCTTATTAAAAGTGGGGTAAGTGAAACACTTTTTAACTGCATGAAGAGTATGTATAGTATTGTTAAGACTAGAATTAGATGTGGCGACAAGCTTACTAAGTGTATATGTTGTACAAGTGGTGTCGGACAGGGAGATGTATGTAGTTTTTTCTTTTTTCATTATTTATAAATGAATTAGCGTTGTATATTATTGATAAGGGGAGGCACTGTGCTAGATTCACAACTGATCTTATGGAATTGTTTATTTTACTTCTTACCAGTGACATAGTTTTGCTCTCTGAGACAGTTGTTGGTTTCCAGACACAGTTGAATAGTTTGAAAAATTCAGCCAGTGCAGTCAGTTCTGCAGTGTAAACTGAGCTGTCAGACAGAATGTGTTTTGTTGAGGGCTGGTCAGGAAAGGCAGGACAACACAGATACAGTGACACTCTCCTCCGAACCATCAGTGAAAATTTTCTGAAAGGTGGGAAGTTTGTGGCAGAGTTCAGAAAATTAAGTTTTGTAGGCCAGAGATCTGATTGAGTTTTTACAGTATGAGGCCAGGTTCGTAGGCAGGATTTTTTGGTTCAGAGAAAAGTTTCAAATAATAATTAAAGGACAGCTTCAATCTGCTATTGGAAAGAGGCGGTTCCCCCGCTTCTGCATACAAGCTGTGCACAGGGGTGGTGTGGAACACACCTAAGGTGAGACGGAGTCCTTGATGGTGTATAGGGTCCAGCAGTTTGAGATATGAGGGTCTGACCGAGCCATAGACTGCACACCCGTAGTCCAGTTTGGACCAGGCCAGGGCTCTGTAGAGGTGCAAAAGCGTTTTCTTATCAGCGCCCCAGTCTGTGTGTGCTACCACGTGGAGAACATTTGGAGCTTTTTAGCAGGAGGTTTTTAGTTGTGTAATGTGACTGAGGAAATTCAGCTTCTGATCAAAAATGACCCCAGAAGTTTGGCTACCTTAACTGCTAGGATGGTGGATTTTCCCACATGGTGGATTTCAGGGTCCAGAAAGAATTTTCGAAAGTTGTGAAAATGGATACACTTGAGTTTTCTTGGACGAAAAGGTGAGTCCCCAGCGCAGTGTTGAATTTTATCTACACAGAGCTGGAGCTGTTGCTGGATGCTGGCTTGCTTCCTACCAGTTTAGTAGATGGCAAAATTGTCCACAAACAAAGAGCTGTCCAATCCTTTCTTGCCTGACTGGACGATATTGTTGATCTTTATGTTGAAGAGAGCAGTGACAGAATGCTCCCATGTGGAACACCCAGCTCCTGCTCATGAATGTCAGACAGAGTAGTGCTGACCCTCACCTGGAACTGTCAGTCTTGCAAGAAATTGTGGACAAATTGAAGGAGGTGTCCTCGGAAGCTGTGGTTGTAAAGATCAGGGAGGATGCAAAATTTCCAGGTGGTATCATAGGCTTTCTCAAAATAAAAGATATATGGCCACAACTTGCTGCTTGTTAACAAAAGTGTTTCGAACTGTGGTTTCCAGACAGAGCAGATGGTCAACGGCAGACCAACGGTCCTCTGCCGAAATTGGATGCTGAAAACAAATTTAATGATGTCAAGATAGAAGCCATACTTTTAAGTCCACACTAAGTCACATTTCCTACCATATCTTGACTGTCCGCAATGTTGATATCAACTTGTGAAATTCTGTCAGAAACCTGGGTGCATTTTTTGATTCATCTGTATCTATGCATGACCATGTCAGTAATTCATGTAAAACTGCAAACTTCCAACTGAGGAAAATCCATACCATTCAGCTGTATCTAACTATTGAAGCAACCACTCAGCTTGTTTGTCCCTTGATCCTAAGTCCCATTGACTACTGCAATTCACGACTACCTGGTCTGCCTTCTGATTTGTTGTCATGCCTTCAGATGATTTTGAACAATTCTGCTAGAATCATTTTCAGAAAGTCAAAACAGGATCACGTTACCCCACTTTTACATCAACTTCATTGGTTACCCATCAAGTACAGAATTCAATACAGAATTGCCATATTGGCTTCTCGCCACTTTGAAGGATCTCTCCCATCTTACATATCTACTGTCCTTTATGCTTACACCCCTTCCTGTTCTCTCAGGTCTTCTGCTGAAAAGTTCCTGTGAGTCCCCTAAACCTCTTCAAGGACATTTGGCCAAAGGGTCTTTCAGTATCAAGCACCTTCTGTCTGGAATTCTCTTCCTCTGGATCTCTGTCATTTACAAACGCAGTCCTCTTTCAAAACAAACTTGAAAACCCATCTATTCAAACAGGCCTTTGGATGTGACGAAGCATAGCTAATTGTCGGCACTTTTCCTCCTCCTACCAACCCACTTTGCCCTCTACCAAAGTCATTATGTAGTGTGTGTGTGTGTGTGTGTGTGTGCGCGTGTGCCTGTGCAGTGTATTTTTGTCTTTTGTGTGTGTGTGTGTGTGATCGTTCATACCTGCAACTTGTAGTATTGTATTGGTGTATAGATACACATAGGTGTGTTGTTTTTTCATGTGCAGAGATATATTATTATGCACCGTTGTATGTGTGTTGTTTCATGTAAGATGCTTAGAGCCCATTATATGGGGAGTTTGTGCCATGTAAGTACTTTGTGTTATTACTGTTATTTTCATGAAAATTACTTTAAACAAGAGAGCCAAGGCCTTTAAGACTCACTTGTGATACACACTTTATCCAGTAAAAAAACATGTTCTGTATTTAGTATTATAAAGCTTCGGGAAGACAAAAAAAAAGATGACACCTTATCAGGTTCAAATCAAGCATGTTTGGGTTGGGAATAAGTAGATTTACCGGCAGTGCTGAAGTGCCCCTACTAATGAAGTTAAAACATTAGTTTTTTAACTTATGTTGTTTATTTAGCATGATAAAATGATTACGTTATTCAAGGTGATAACACCCTTTAAATCATATTCTTTTGGTTATCTCAATTGTTTAAGAAATTCTTAAAAGTCTGCTGTAAAGGAAACGTTGCCATGTTTAAGAAATTCTTAAAAGTCTGGTAAAGGAAATGTTGCCATCGCCTCAGGCACACAGCAACATGTAGCCATTTTCTCCATATCTGTGGAGATCCCTGTTCAACAGGCTTACAAAAAGTACAATCCTGCCCATTCAAATTCTCTTTCATGTTCATTCTAGTTAATTCAGTATCCACTTTAAAATATTCATATGCAGTAAATATGTTGATAGTGTAGTTAGCATCACTGTGTGTGTTTTGTCCAGAATTTGTATTTTTTTGGATCTGGATCCTCAACAAAATAAACTGTTCATGATCCGGAAGTACAGTTAAATCCAGAAGACTCAAAACCTATTACGGATTTGACTGTGAAGAATTTTTTCCTGTTGTTTATTCCAAAATTCGTTTTGGCAGATAAAGTATTTCCAGAGAAAATGATTTTGTTAAAGTTTACCGTGGACTGACAGACATACACACAGACACCCACACAAACACACAGACAACTGAACACTGTGTTATTACATGGACACACATTGTTAACACAAGTGAGTCAGTAAGTATCATCACCATCATCATGATCATCCTCATAATAATAGTGCTTGAATAGTATGAACGGTTTTGATAGTGCTAGAATTATTTGGACAGCATTGATAGTGCTAGAGTTATTTGAACAGTATTGTCTCCATGATATCCTTGTAGTGTTTGTTACAGTATTTTGTGCATGATCAGTCACACTCTTTTCACTTTGCTTACAGTACCTGTAGCAGCGTGGAGTACGGGAAGTGTGGGGAGCATGTGCTGTGACATGGGGCTTCTTATTTTTTGTTGTTTTTTTTAGTGTTGCAGATTGTTGTTCATGATTTTCATTCACAAATTGATCACAGTCAGTGTGGTGTGCCTGTGTCCGTGCAGCCTGTGACGTGTGAGATGTGGGCTTCACTGTTGTCTCACCTGGTGACTTGTGTTTCATGACATCTCAACTTGTCATGGCTTGGCACATGGCCAGCCTGGTCACAGTTGTCAAGGATTTGAATGTTTGTACTGCTAGGGCTGATGTGGCAGAATTGGCATGTGTTGGACTTACGATCCTGTGTTCACCAGTGATCAAGGTTCAAGGCCCCATTTTGATATGGTGTTGTGTTTTTGTGAAAGGCACTTACTGTGATTTTCCTCACTCCACCCTGGTGTGAATAGGTACCTGACCTTGGTTGGGGAAGGTTAAAACAGTAGAAGGAGAGAATTGAGGCCCACCTCCCCATGCTGTTCTGTGGACACAGAGGATATGAATTAACTGTCCTGATAGCTGTAAAAGGCTGTAGGTTCTTTAACCTTAGTCTGAAATGTCTAGTCTGAACTGTCTGAATTTTGATTAAGTTTTTGATGGTGCTGTTCCAGGAAACATGATATGGGTTGAGAATAAAGCAATTAAGTAAACCCAAAGTATTTGTAAACAAATATTGGAGATGTGAATCAGATCAGCAAGGCCACCGTTTGCCAAATCCAAATCCACTTAAGTGAAATTCACTCAGCAGAATAAAAGTTGTTGAACACAACTGCACTTTGCTTCTTTGATTTTTTAATTGTGCATGCATATATTCTGTGTGTTGATGATTGTAACACAGCTGACATTTTTCCTGATTCTTTTCTCTGACATCACAGTGGTTAGTTTTTTCCAAAGTGTGTGTTAAACCTTATGTAACCCTTTCCCTCATGGTTACCAGCAGTGTTGGTGTGAAGGCAGAGTGCAGTGTCAGTCACTGTGGTCACAACACAGTTGTCTGTGAACCTTGCTCAGCTCATCCTGGACAGAAAACATAATCCTAGGCTGGCGTAACCCTTGGTTTTCATTCTGTTTTGTGTATCTGTCTGTACACTTGGAACCTGGGCCACACTATCCTCAGCGTTGGTGTTGTCTGTAGTATAGATGACAGTGTCATGATAATCATCACTATCAGTGCTGTCTGTGGTACAGATGATAGTACTGTGTCATCATTATCATCATTATCAGTGTTCTCTGTGGTATAGATAATAGTACTGTGTCATCATCATCAGTGTTGTCTGTGGTACAGATAATAGTGCTGTGTCATCATTATCAGTGTTGTCTGTGGTACAGATAATAGTACTGTGTGATCATTATCATCATTATCAGTGTTGTCTGTGGTACAGATAATAGTACTGTGTCATCATTATCATCATTATCAGTGTTGTCTGTGGTACAGATAATAGTGCTGTGTCATCATTATCATCATTATCAGTGTTGTCTGTGGTACAGATAATAGTGCTGTGTCATCATTATCATCATTATCAGTGTTGTCTGTGGTACAGATAATAGTACTGTGTCATCATTATCATCATTATCAGTGTTGTCTGTGGTACAGATAATAGTGCTGTGTCATCATTATCATCATTATCAGTGTTGTCTGTGGTACAGATAATAGTACTGTGTCATCATTATCATCATTATCAGTGTTGTCTGTGGTACAGATAATAGTGCTGTGTCATCATCATCATCATTATCAGTGTTGTCTGTGGTACAGATAATAGTGCTGTGTCATCATTATCATCATCATTATCAGTGTTGTCTGTGGTACAGATAATAGTGCTGTGTCATCATCATCATCATTATCAGTGTTGTCTGTGGTACAGATAATAGTGCTGTGTCATCATTATCATCATCATTATCAGTGTTGTCTGTGGTACAGATAATAGTACTGTGTCATCATCATCATCATCATTATCAGTGTTGTCTGTGGTACAGATAATAGTGCTGTGTCATCATTATCATCATTATCAGTGTTGTCTGTGGTACAGATAATAGTGCTGTGTCATCATTATCAGTGTTGTCTGTGGTACAGATAATAGTGCTGTGTCATCATTATCATCATTATCAGTGTTGTCTGTGGTACATATAATAGTGCTGTGTCATCATTATCAGTGTTGTCTATGGTACAGATAGTGGTACTTTGTCATCATTATCATTATTATCAGTGTTGTATGTGGTACAGATAATAGTATGTGTCATCAATATCAGTGTTGTCTGTTGTACAAATAATAGAACTGTGTCATCAATATCAGTGTTGTCTGTGGTACAGATAAGTGCTGTGTCATCATTATCAGTGTTGTCTGTGGTACAGATATTAGTGCTGTGTCATCATTGTCAGTGTTGTCTGTGGTACAGATAATCTGTGATACAGATTAGGTTCTATGATGCCTTAAAAGAAGTCTACGGCCCCACATCCTCAGGATCATCCCCCCTCCTCAGTGCAGATGGGAATACCTTGATCACCGAGAAGGAGAAAATTCTCGAACGCTGGGCTGAGCACTTCAGCAGTGTCTTAAATCGCCCTTCCTTCATAAATGATGAAGCCATAGACCGTCTCCCACAAGTCCCCATCAACGAAGCACTGGACGATCCACCAACACCTCTTGAGACCCAGAAAGCAATCCGTCTGCTATCCAGTGGCAAAGCACCTGGCTCAGACTCCATACCAGCAGAGGTCTACAAGGATGGAGGCACTGTGCTGACTGAGAAGCTCCATCAGCTGTACTCACTCATGTGGAAAGAAGAGACGATCCCCCAGGATTTCAAAGATGCATCTATCATTCACTTGTACAAGCGAAAGGGGAATCGGCAAGCCTGTGATAACCATCGGGGCATTTCCTTGCTCTCCATCGCAGGCAAGATACTTGCCAGGATCCTACTAAACCGCCTCACAGCACACCTTGACCAAGGTCATTTGCCTGAGAGCCAATGTGGATTCCAGAAAGAGCGCGGAACCACCGACATGGTGTTTTCTGCAAAGCAGCTGCAAGAGAAATGTCAGGAGCAAAATGCTGATCTGTTCTCCACCTATGTCGACCTCACTTAGGCCTTCGACACCGTGAGTAGAGAGGGACTGTGGAAGATCATGGCCAAGTACGGCTGCCCTCGGAAATTTATTTCCTTGGTCAGCCAATTCCATGAAGGCATGCAGGCTCGAGTCCAGGACAATGGCGAAACATCTGCTCCTTTTGCTGTCACAAATGGTGTCAAGCAAGGCTGCGTCCTGGCTCCAACACTGTTCAGCCTCATGTTCTCTGCAATGCTTACTGATGCCTTCAGAGATGGTGATGTTGGAATCGGCCTAAAGTACCGAACAGATGGCAAGTTGTTTAACCTCAGAAGGCTTCAAGCAAAAACAAAGGTCATGACAGACATCATCAGAAACTTTTTGTTTGCTGATGACTGTGCCCTCAACGCTGGATCTGAAGCTGACATGCAACTCGGCGTTGACAAGTTTGCCACTGCCAGCAGGAACTTCGGCCTTACCATCAGCACGAGGAAAACTGAAGTTCTCCATCAGCCAGCCCCAGGGAAACCCTACGTTGAGCCCAACATCACAGTCAACGGTCAGAGACTCAGTGTGGTGGAGCGGTTCACATACCTTGGCAGCACACTGTCACGAAATGCGACCATCAACGATGACGTGAACGTCAGGATTGCAAGAGCAAGCGCAACTTCTGGTAGACTCAATGCAAATGTCTGGAACAGAAGAGGCATTAGTCTTGAGACCAAGCTAAAGGTCTACAGAGCAGTAGTTCTCCCCACACTACTGTACGCCTGCGAAACTTGGACAGTGTACCAACGACATGCCAAGAAGCTGAACCACTTCCACACAACATGCCTCAGGAAGCTACTGAACATCAGGTGGCAAGACAGGACCCCAGACACAGAGGTGCTCGCAAAATCCACCCTTCCCAGCATCTTCACCATCCTGATGCAGTCCCAGCTTCGCTGGGCTGGACACGTGGCGCGCATGCCAGACCATCGGCTGCCCAAAAGGCTCTTCTATGGCGAGCTGCAACAAGGGAAGAGATCACACGGAGGTCAGAAGAAGCGCTTCAGAGATACTCTGAAAGTCTCTCTGAAAGCGTTTGATATCAACCCTGACTCCTGGGAGGAATCTGCAGTAGACCGTGACAAATGGCGCGCTGCTGTGCACAAAGGTGCCAAGTTGTGCGAGGCCAACAGGACTGCTGCAGCTGTTCAGAAGAGGCAGGCTAGAAAGTCACGGGCAAACAAGCTCCCTGACAATGGTATGCCTGTCTTTGTCTGCCCCAACTGTCAGCGAACATTTCGTGCGCAGATTGGACTATTCAGCCATCTGCGCATTCACAGATAGATTCATGAGCATCCTCCCTCCCACCCCACCACCACCCTCCCCCCATCCCCCAGCTGGATGACAACGATGGTCATCATCGATCTCGATGGACACACCACCAGTGCTGTGTCATCATTGTCAGTGTTGTCTGTGGTACAGATAATAGAACTGTGTCATTATCATAATCCTCATTTCCAGTGGTGTGACACATCATGAATTACCATGGGTTGTCTTTGGCCTATATATGCTGTGTATAATGTACAGGACATTTTTTTATGTGTGTGATAATGTAAGCAATGGATTTGTTGATTTCGGTTATCTACATATTTATTGTGCACTCTGGTGTAACACCAATATGTGTTTGACACCATGTTGCACATATAGAACAGTGTACGTCAGGTGTTGCAAACAATACCTAGCTGTGCTGATTATGAGTCACACTGAGGAATGGCATGATACACAGATTGAGCTATCTCATTTCACTGCTTTTTAAACTGTCCCTTTTTCTGTTGATGGGTTTTGACTGTAATTACAAGGCAGTAATATCAAATTAGAAATGTTTATAAAAGAAATGTTGGTAACATTTGACAGGGTTTATTTCAGAAGTTCTTTTTCTGTTTTGAATATCATCATCTTAGATGAACAGACCATAAATAGATAAACAAAAATGAATATCCAGGGCCTTACTTGAAAATCCCCATAGGCATGTCACTTTATACTCCAGAAAGCAAAGTTAATTTTGGTGGGGAGTGTTTAGCCCTTGGAGCGTTTGATACAACAGTCACATGTGTCTGTGCTGAGATAGGGCTCCAAGCATTTAGCTGGACAGGTGATACTACATTTAACAAGACAGTCAGTTGTTTATTTAATGGGACAGTTGATTGTGCATTTTGATAAGACGGTTGTACATTTAGCAGTACAACCGTTTCTACATTTAATAGGAAAGTCAATTGTACATTTTAATTTATAGGACAGTCAAATGTGTCAATGTTGTGATAGGGGTTAGAGCATTTTGTAAGACGGCTGATTGTGTGTTATCATGGAGTTTGGACTGTTTGAGAAAACAATGATTTGTCTGTGTTATGGGTTTGCTGCTTATGTTATTGTCAACTTCTCTAATTGTTACCATATTTACAAAGGAATTCTCAGCCTGTGTGGTTTACAGAGGAGTTGTTTGCTTTGTGGCCGTTGTTGATCTCAAGCATGGCTATGTGTGCAGATTCCGGGGACCATCGACGACGCCACAGTGTACGACCTTGTTGAGCACGAGTTACGACAGGCTGGCTTCACTCCTTCTGTGGCCAACAACCGCAGCAAGTTTGGCCCCTCCTGAAGAGTGCTGTTGTGTAGCGGTGATCAACGTCATGGGAAAGACTCCATGCATGTTGGACACATCCATGTGAACCACACACACGCCCACACACACACACACACACATACACATAGACACACACACACAGAGGCACAAGCATGTGCTTATGCACTCATTTGTAAAAACATACTCATACATGTCATGCAAAATCTACCCATGCATTCACAAATATACAAATGCTAAAGGATACAGCATCAGATTGACAAAATCTAATTTTGTTTAGAACAAGCAATGTTCATATTGACGTTTTGCATTTGAGATAATTTTAATACTGGTGACATATGTAACGGGACAAATATTCAGGTATTTACAATGTATCTAATCATTCAGGAAACAGTTACTGCTTTCATACAAGATAGAAAGCAGCGGAAAAGTGGTGGGTTGTGAGAAGACTTTGAACACTGCATGGTAAACATTCAAACCTCTGCTTGCGTCTGGAAGGTGGAGGAGGGAGAAGAAATACCCACTTAGAAATGCATATGGCATGGTATGTTTGTTTTGTTTTCTTTGATTTTCCTACATATAAGTTTCATTCAGCCATAGTTTGCTAGTTTCAAAGTTAGTTCAAGTTTTGCTTGGTTGTAATTTGACTGAGCTTCAGTTTGAGATGTTCATGAACTTTTGAAAACTGATATGGTTTGCCTTATATTTGGTTGTGCCTTTGCTCAAAATTACAGCACGTTAAAATATATGTAAAAACATGTGGATAAGATATTGATCCTTTTACACTAGTAGCTGATGCTGTGCAGCGTGAATATTTTAATTGTCTGCCATGTAGAGGTGGAGGTGGTCGTAGATGAACACAAAGTGCTCTCACTGAATGTGAATTATTGTGGATGCAACAGATTGTACAGAAAAAATAATGTGAATTATTGTGGATGCAACAGATTGTACAGAAAAAATGACTTATACTTTTCAATTCAATTCAATTTCAATTCAATTCAAATTACTTTATTATCTGCTTCGACCAAAAACAGAAAATTTTCTTTAGGCTCACTTAAGATAAAATAAAATGCCCATCAGCAAAAATCAAAGAAACTACTGACACACCCTTCACTTATCACCATGCACACATCAATTATTATGTAAAAAGAAAAACATGTGGGTAAGATACTATTATGTTATGATTCAGAGTGTAAAAACTGTGTGTGTGTTGTGTGTGTGTCTGTGCGTGTGCATGCATTGTTTTGTGTGTGCGCGCGCACACGTGAGTGTGCCTGCGTGTTGAGTGATGTGTGAGCGCAGACGCACGTGCGCGTATGTGTGCGTTTCAATCATTATAAAAAGGAGAATATTCAGTAAGATAATGATAACTTCAAATGCTCATCAGATAAAACCGAAAAACGAATGAGCAACTGGCGCACCCTTCCTTGATTGTTGGGCTACTACAGTAGTGTTCTTGTGTCCCTGACTTTGATGTCTAGGTCCTGTGTCTGTGTGTGTGCCACAAGTCTGCCTGATGTAGTGTCTCAAAGCAAGACACACTGGAAGATACGGATCAGACTGTCAAGAGGACCAGTGCCCTGCCATACCTTACTTAAAGCAAAGTGAAACTGGTAAGGGGAAGTGTCTGTTCACACTGATAGTGGTATTAAGTCCATAACTTCTGTATGTTTTTTCAAGTATAATCATATTGATATCAGCTTCTGTAGAGATAATCTGTTCTATCACTAGAGAGATTGTTTAATCACTATATAGACAGATGGTGGTTATGTTGCTGTTTAATCACTATATAAACAGATGGTTATGTTGCTGTTTAATCACTATACAGACAGATGGTTATGTTGCTGTTTAATCACTATACAGACAGATGGTTATGTTGCTGTTTAATCACTGTGCAGACAGATGGTTATGTTGCTGTTTAATCACTGTACAGACAGATGGTTATGTTGCTGTTAATCACTATATAGACAAATGGTTATGTTGCCAGAAAGATAGATTGTTTTATTACTATATAGATGGGTGATTTTTTTTTTTCCCAAGGCCTGACTAAGCGCGTTGGGTTACGCTGCTGGTCAGGCATCTGCTTGGCAGATGTGGTGTAGCGTATATGGATTTGTCCAAACGCAGTGACGCCTCCTTGAGCTACTGAAACTGAAACTGAAACTGGGTGATTTTGTTGCCGTTTTATTTTTTCATAGACATTGGTTCTGTTGCCAGAAAGATAGGTCGTTTTAATGCTCCAGACAGTTGTTTTGTTGCAGAGACAGGTTGTTGTATCACTATAGACAGGTTGTTGTATCACTATAGGGACAGATTGTTGTATCACTATAGGTTGTTGTATCACTATAGACAGGTTGTTGTATCACTATAGGTTGTTGTATCACTATAGACAGGTTGTGAGAAGAGGGACAGGAGGGAACCAAACCAGACTCTAAGGGTGTCACCACTGTGCTGTGTGCTGTGGGTACCTGGCTTTGTGGAGCTTCAGTTAATGTAGGGGTCTGTTGTATGGCAGTCAGTAACACACATCAATGTAGGGGTCTGTTGTATGGCAGTCAGTAACACACATCAGTGTAGGGGTCTGTTGTATGGCAGTCAGTAACACACATCAATGTAGGGGTCTGTTGTATGGCAGTCAGTAACACACATCAATGTAGGGGTCTGTTGTATGGCAGTCAGTAACACACATCAATGTAGGGGTCTGTTGTACAGCAGTCAGTAACACATCAGTGTAGGGGTCTGTTGTACAACAGTCAGTAACACACATCAGTGTAGGGGTCTGTTGTATGGCAGTCAGTAACACACATCAATGTAGGGGTCTGTTGTACAGCAGTCAGTAACACATCAGTGTAGGGGTCTGTTGTACAACAGTCAGTAACACACATCAATGTAGGGGTCTGTTGTATGGCAGTCAGTAACACACATCAATGTAGGGGTCTGTTGTATGGCAGTCAGTAACACATCAGTGTAGAGGTCTGTTGTACAGCAGTCAGTAACACACATCAGTGTAGGGGTCTGTTGTATGGCAGTCAGTAACACACATCAGTGTAGGGGTCTGTTGTACAGCAGTCAGTAACACATCAGTGTAGAGGTCTGTTGTACAGCAGTCAGTAACACACATCAGTGTAGGGGTCTGTTGTATGGCAGTCAGTAACACACATCATGTTAGGGGTCTGTTGTATGGCAGTCAGTAACACATCAGGTTAGGGGTCTGTTGTATGGCAGTCAGTAACACATCAGTGTAGAGGTCTGTTGTACAGCAGTCAGTAACACATCAGTGTAGGGGTCTGTTGTACAGCAGTCAGTAACACACATCAGTGTAGAGGTCTGTTGTACAGCAGTCAGTAACACACATCAGTGTAGAGGTCTGTTGTACAGCAGTCAGTAACACATCAGTGTAGAGGTCTGTTGTATGGCAGTCAGTAACACATCATGTTAGGGGTCTGTTGTATGGCAGTCAGTAACACACATCATGTTAGGGGTCTGTTGTATGGCAGTCAGTAACACACATCAATGTAGGGGTCTGTTGTACAGCAGTCAGTAACACACATCAATGTAGGGGTCTGTTGTATGGCAGTCAGTAACACACATCAATGTAGGGGTCTGTTGTACAGCAGTCAGTAACACATCAGTGTAGGGGTCTGTTGTACAGCAGTCAGTAACACATCAGGTTAGGGGTCTGTTGTACAGCAGTCAGTAACACATCAGGTTAGGGGTCTGTTGTACAGCAGTCAGTAACACACATCAGGTTAGGAGTCTGTTGTACAGCAGTCAGTAACACACATCAATGTAGGGGTCTGTTGTACAGCAGTCAGTAACACACATCAATGTAGGGGTCTGTTGTACAGCAGTCAGTAACACACATCAATGTAGGGGTCTGTTGTACAGCAGTCAGTAACACATCAGTGTAGGGGTCTGTTGTACAGCAGTCAGTAACACATCAGTGTAGGGGTCTGTTGTACAGCAGTCAGTAACACATCAGTGTAGGGGTCTGTTGTACAGCAGTCAGTAACACATCAGTGTAGAGGTCTGTTGTACAGCAGTCAGTAACACATCAGGTTAGGGGTCTGTTGTACAGCAGTCAGTAACACACGTCAGTGTAGAGGTCTGTTGTACAGCAGTTAGTAACACATCAGTGTAGGGGTCTGTTGTACAGCAGTCAATAACACACATGGCCCAGCTTGTAGCAGGTGTTGTTATTTAACTTAGTGTCTGTAGTATGGGAAATAACAGTGGTGTAAGGGTCCTGTGAATAGGAAATAGCACATGTTCTGTGAAAAGAAAATTCAATGATTGTAGCTGGTGTTGTGTGACCACATGCTGCTTTGAACCTGTTGTTTCTGTGGTAAAATGGCTTCTGCTCCAGTTATGTAGAACTGCCTCCTCCTCTTCCCACTTCAAAAAGATTTTGTTTTGCCTGTGGCAAGTATTGTAGATGGTAAGGAGTCGTGTCTGAGGATTTGTGAGTGATGACTGAACTACATTTGCTTTTTTCTTGGGCGGTCTGTATGTTTTCTTTGAGCAGAATTAATGACAAGTTCATTGATGAGTTTCTTTGATAGCAGGGCTCAGTTGTTTTTACAGGTGAGTGTTGAAAGAGTTGGTTTGCTGTTGAGGGAGGACAGGAAAAGCATATCACAGGGTCTGCAGTTTGAGCATCATGCTGTCTGCACCTGCATTCTGCAATTGAGAATGTTTGGAACATTAGCCTGAAACATACCACTTCTGGTGAATGGAAAAATGAAAGTTCTATCAAGTGACCATATGATGTTCACTTCCATATGATCCATTCCGTGATCTGAGGGTTATGTGAATACAAATGTGACTCTGAAATGTTATAATCTGAAATGTAAAGTCAGTCTGGCTCATTTCAAGTAATTAATGACAACTGTGTGTCACCTTTTCAAATCGTTCATCTTATGTGTGTTTCATTTCATCAGTTCCCAATACTGTGCATTAATGCAGGTCTTGCCAATGAATCATTGTAAGTCATGCCAGTGCCTGTGTTTTATGTACCTTTTGTGCGGCTGTTGGTGAAAGTACAGGGCGACATTGGGTCTATTTGGAGTTTCACTCAGCTTCACTGCGTTTCATATATTTGTATCAATTTCCGACATGTTGCAAACATTCTCAGCTGTATGAACAACTCCTGTTGTGGAAGACCTGAAAGTCTGGTGACTTGCCATTACAGCCCAGGCAGTGCACAGTGTCTGCTGTCCGCACATCTTTTTAACTGTTGTCTGGTCATGGAGAGTTTTCCCTACCACCTCTCTACAGCAGGCTGATGGCGAAGTTAGTATCAGCCCTGAAATGGCCCCACTCCAGTCAGCTGTGCAAAAAGCAGCATGATTTGATGTCAGTATCAGCCCTGAAATGGCCCCACTCCAGTCAGCTGTGCAAAAAGCAGGATTTGAGGTCAGTGTCAGCCCTGAAATGGCCCCACTCCAGTCAGCTGTGCAAAAAGCAGCATGATTTGATGTCAGTGTCAGCCCTGAAATGGCCCCACTCCAGTCAGCTGGGCAAAAAGCAGCATGATTTGAGGTCAGTGTCAGCCCTGAAATGGCCCCCACTCAGTCAGCTGTGCAAAAAGCAGGATTTGAGGTCAGTGTCAGCCCTGAAATGGCCCCACTCCAGTCAGCTGTGGCAAAAAGCAGCATGATTTGATGTCAGTGTCAGCCCTGAAATGGCCCCACTCCAGTCAGCTGGGCAAAAAGCAGCATGATTTGAGGTCAGTGTCAGCCCTGAAATGGCCCCACTCCAGTCAGCTGGGCAAAAAGCAGCATGATTTGAGGTCATGGGGAGAAAATAAGGAGGGCAGTGGTGGTGTCCTGGAGGTGAAAGGCAGCATGCAAACAGCAGAGCTCTCATACTATGCAATCAATATTCATTTCTTGCTTGTTACCATGAGTGTTTAAAACTATTCAGTATTCATTTTTTGTGTGTTACCATTGGTGATTTACAATAAGTGTCTCTCTCTGCCTTGCTCAACTCAATACTGACATGATATTGCAACATCATTTGAAATGAAATTGCAAAACTTATTTACCTACTGGTATTATAGACCAAAAAAGAAATCAGTTTTGCCAATAGAAATGCTTATTGTGCATGTGACTGTAATATTTACTCGAGAGTTTTGCAATAAATTTTATTTGTGTTGATCTGTGCATTCTTGCAATGAGCCATGGTTTTACACACACTTTGGAAAGAGTATGTATAAGTTTTGGACGAGCAACGATGTGCTGGTTACATAAATAATTAAATAAAGTACAAGCTTTCAATTACATGATATTGCTTGTTTTTAATAGTTGATGGCCACACCTGATGTGCGGAAAAAAGGTTTCAGAATTTATACTTAACTGAGACAGTTGCACACTCAGCTCAAGAAATGCATAGGAAATTGGTAGTTAGTTGCAACCCCGTCAACTTCATTCTCTCTGCTCCACTCTCTTGGTACTACTCATAATCTGACTGCCTCTCAGTCTGCTGCTTATTTTCAACAGCTTTGACATTCACCCTGGCAAATCAAATCAAATTATGTTTGTGTACTTGATCATTTGTTAACTACATGCAGTTGCAAGTATTGGGTCATGAGAGAAGGAAAACAGTTGCACACACTCCAAATCCAAATTATGGTGCTTAGAGCCTTGCCAACCACAAAGGCCATCTTGAGCTTCAAGCTTTTCACTCAAAAAGTTTGAAAACCTTCCAGAGTTTAAAACATTCAAATGTGATTTAAAATGTTCACTTCTTTAAAGCAGTCCATTAGCATCCAATGAAATGAAATGATGGTGTTTATGAGTCTCGCTGACCATTAAGGCCTTCTCACCACTAAGGCCAACATGTTAGCATCTCCGTCAAGGGTAAAAAATGCAATAACAAAAGGCAAAGCCTTCAAGACTCACTTGTGCTTCACACTTTGTCCAGTAAAGGAATGATGAGGAGGAGAAAAAAGAGATGAAAAAAATGTTGAAAAGTGCTCTGTATTAAATATGATATATAAAATAAGCTTGGGAAGAAAAAAAAAAAAAGGCATGCAAGTAGTATCAAACTATATACATTTTCAGTTCCGGAGCATGCAGACTAATCCCCACTGCTGCGGTGCATCTGATGTCATTTGACTAAATCTAATCTTTATAGCAATGTTGACGTTTTCTTTTTTGTGTGATAAATAGCTGTGATTGTAGTGGACGTAATAACTCCATTTAACCTTTTCCATACGTCGCCTAAAATTTTGTGCGCTGAATATTGTGGGTGTACAGACACCCATGCTTTCTATGAAGAAATGACTCCTTACCGTACGTCGTTGGTGTACAGTAACCCATGGTTTCTATGAAGAAACACTGAAGACCTTGCTGTATGTCGTGGGTGTACCATCGGTTAGCAACACCTGTCCGTAAAAAAAAATTTGACGTTTCCTTCAGCAAACTTTCATGTCCGGTTTCTAGTTGCATGCATGCATTTACGCAAGTGCTTGACTGACCAAGTGCAGGAATGTGAGAGCTTCGCGTAAATGGGCTTTTCCATTTCATTTCTTTTTTTTTAAATATATAAAACCACTGAACTTTTAGTTGGGCATGACTGTCGCTGAAAACCCCCAGCCAGAGGTCATTCCTGAGATATGTGCAAATTCGGAGAGAAAATGGGGGAGGGGGAAGGGGGTGAAACTTAGGTATGATGTCGTCCAGACACCAAGAAGTTGTGACGCAAATGACGATGTATTTGATGACAAAATCGAAGAAAGAAAAAAGCCACTGTTTACGTCTGCCCCCGGCCCGCGACTAATAATAATGAAAGGCCCGTTTCGGTCTGATCTGTTCTGTATATGTTGATGGCAGCTCTTTTGTGACAAACAGTATATATTACTTAGATCTGACTGAGAGTCAGTTCTGAGTTGTTGTGATGAAATCTAGCACGCTGTTAATTAAAAACGAGAAACAAAGCAGGCGCACTTTATTACAACGAATGAACAAATAATGATTCACTCCTGCCCTTTGGAGTGTACGGATGTTCTCATGGTCCGGCAACACACACACACACACACTGATATACATGTACATGTACTAAGTGAGACCAGACTGGCAGAACAAGCCGAACTCTGTGAGCGAGGCGCAGGCTACACCTTCTTTTGGAGTGGTTGCAGACCTGAAGAGAGACGCGAGGCTGGAGTTGGCTTTGCAGTGAAGACAACCCTTGTTGGCAAGCTGGCTGGCCCCCCGAAAGGAGTGAACAATCGCCTGATGACGATGAAACTCCCTTTATGCAACGGGAAGAAGTTTACCACCATTGTCAGCGCCTACGCGCCCACCATGACCAACCCGGATGAGATCTAGTACAATAAATATCCATTTTTGAAATGAGTTAAAACTTCAGAGTAAAACCCACAGACTTGAACAAGGATATGATGCACAACTGGCAAAAAGGCCTGATCTCGGTGGCACCAAATCTAATCCAAATGGTGGGCAAGAAGCATTTATTCTTTGAGAATAAATTATGGGTGTGCACACATCCACGATGAACTGGGACGTTTATTGTATATTCATTTCTTTGTTTATGGATAAAACAAAATATTTTTCAGTTATGTAGTAGGATACAGTATAAACAAAGTCATGAAATTTAATGGAAGTGGCTTCAAAATTACTTGATTTACAAAGCAAAAACCATGTGTGTGGGTGCAATTGCATACCCACGACGTACGGGAAAGGTTAAATCATGTTTTCCGTGTGTTTCATTATATCTATTATTCTTTTATTTTGGTGGTAAAGGAGATGTTGCCATCACTTCAAGCACATCACAACAGATGGTAGATTTCTACATCTACATGAACAAGTCTACAACGGGCTGGAAGAAACGATCGATTTAATTTTTCTTTTATGTTCATTCCAGTTAATTCAGTGTCCACTTTAGAATATTTATATGCAGTAAACACGTCGATGGTGTAGTTAATATCACTGTATGTGCTCTGTCCAGAATTTTTATTTCTTTCCTTTTAATTGTGAACAAGAAAAACAAGGTCATGTCTTTTAGTAGGCTAACTTAGTGGGAAGCGGTTTTTTGAATTTCGGAACGAATCTCAATGAAATAAACCGTTAATGATTAGAAATACAGCTTAATTTGGGAGACTTACAACCTGTTATTGGGATGACTGTGAAGATTTTTTTTTTTCAAACCATGTTTAAGCCAAATTTGGTATTGGCAAAGTATTCCCAGAGAAAATAGCAATGTTAAAGTTTACTACAGACACACACACACACACACACACAGACAACCGAACAATGGGTTATAACATAGACTCACTTTGTTGACAAAAGTGAGTCAAAAACTAGTCACTGTTTCAAGCTTTTCACTCAAAAGGTTTAAAATACTTTCCAAAGTTTAAAACCTTCAAATCTGATGAAAATGCTCATTTTCAAGAAGTCCATTAACACCCACGGAGGGACATCACGAAACAAAGTCTTCAGAGAATCTACCATGTTATGTGTGGGCCTTGTGAACAGTCTGCACAGCACAGACTCCTCCTTTCTATTCTTCACAACCACTGGGAGGGTCTCTTTTAGGTCTGGACACATTTTTTGGAACAGCTTGTTGTCTGGGTGTTCCACTCCTCTTGTCAAAGATCCTTAACGTAAGTGTTCACCTTCTGCTTCATGTCTGTGTATGGTATGTAGGATCTTGATAAAAAAAAAAAAAAAATCCTTTATAGCCTTTTTGGCCAGCTGGTCTGCTATTTCATTACCTCAAATGCCAACATGGCCAGGAACCCAGGCCAAAACAACATCATACCCTTTACTTGTTACAAGTGTAAAAAAAAAAAAAAAATCCAGCAGTTTTGGATGTGTCGGATTCCTGCGGGTGATAACCTCCAGGGCTGATAAGGATCACCTGTGTTTTGCTTTCAGAACCATTTTTAATGCCTGAACCAGTGCGGTCAGTTCCACAGAGTAAACTGAGCTGTCAGAATGTGTTTCATTAAGGGCTGGTCAGGAAAGGCAGGACTGAATGCAGATGCAGCAACACCCTCCTCCAACATTGAACCATAAGATTTTCTGAAAGGTGGGAAATTTGTGGCAGAGTTCAGAAAAGTATGTTTTGTAGGCCAATGAACTGGTAGAGTTTTTATGGTATGAAACCAGATCAAATCGTACCTCAGGTGTATTAAAGGTCCATGGTGGGCTGTCGGGGAACTTTAAAAAAATTTAAGATGCCACTGACATCCAGTTCAGCACAAGTCATGGTCAGCTCTTCTTTTGGGTTTCTAGCACAGAGCTCAATGTTGCAAGCTCGGCCTTGTCAGACTTGACAAGTTTACGCATCTCCCCCATTCCCTTCCCCCGCGGCATCCGATGGAGCGATAAGACTCCGCAACCAAGGCTCTGCGACCGCGACTGAAAGGGAAAAAGGGGTAGCTCATTTAGTGCGTGCAAAAGTGTACAGCTGTATATCGTTATAAAACAGGCCAGGCACAGGAAAAGTTTTAAAGTCATTTACACCGCTAAAATGCAAACACACGCACACTAATTTTTGTTCTAATGAACCTTAAAGATAATATTCAACAGATAACACTTCCACAAAGTGAAAATATTTTGTGTTGTGTATGTTACTAATTTTTCTTTTAATGACATTTGTAAATCCCCCACAACTTTTGGGCAGTGTCAAGGACGGCCTTATTTACATTATATATCCATTGTTTGCAGCTTTCATGAACTTTTTCTCAATTAACAAGTCAGACCAAGCTTGAGTACAATTTTCTACATCTTATTTGTATATTTTCCTGCAAGAATCAAGAAGGAAAAAAAATCTATTTGAGTTTGGAATGCACAATTTGACCTCGTTGGCCTTGACTGAGAACAGAAATCCAATGCCAGCCTGGACCACTGAGGTATATGTTTCACATCTACACTATGATCACTGAGGTATATGTTTCACATCTACACTATATATGTCTATGGCCCGAGCAGACTGTCGATGTGAAAGAAAGGGATTGTGGGATAGTATGTAATCTCTATACAATATCGGAATATAATTTTGGTCCTTTTCTTGCAGCTGTGACAATTTTGATCAAATTAAAACAGATGACCGTAACTATATTTCATTTTATTACTTTGTTCTTTATAAAATTTTCCACAATATTACAACAGCAAAGAGCATCGCCAAGTCTTATTTCGGAATCGCCAGAACAACCGTTACGTTACTATGGTTCTATAAACATCATGGCAGCCACAATACCAGCCAAACTTTTAAGCTTGAAAAGTTGAATCGCAGCTATGAATTGCGGCCAGCAGCCCCAACTTTGGTTTTCTTTCACATTTCTCTTGACGCCAGTGCACACTGCTGCAACTGCAGGAGTCTTATCAACCTGTCAGCTGAATGCGAGTGCGGCTTGTGACGAGCGCGCAACAGCGAACATGACTTTATTTTCCATTTGTGGCTGAATATGGAGTCTAAGTGGAGGGATGCAGTTTGGGTTGTTTTCAAATTTCTAACGAAAAGGGTTTTTGAAGACACTATCATAGGCAGGATTTTTTGGTTCAGAAAAGTTTCACATAATAATTAAATGACAGCTTCAATCTGCGACTGGAAAGGGGCGGTTACCCCGCTGACGTCTAAAAGGCACTCAACTGGTTAATGATGTACTGTCAATGATGTACTGTCTTATCCTGTTGTCCACAAGCCAATTTTCCTTGTATTCTTGAGACATTAAACTGATCTGATTGATTGTTATTCCATAGTACTTCTTCCATACTCATCAGGCAACCTGACACAAAGGTGTGATGTTATAGCACTTCAACACATACATCAGGCGACTTGACACAAAAGTGTACACACACAAAAGTGTAACATTATTCCTTAGCACTTCCACACACACATATCTCCAGCATATGATGTGTACACGTTGACCACTTCACCATCTGATACACACACACACACACACACAGAGTTTTACTTTTTGTGTGTGGTATGTGTAACTTCACATGCATATCTTAAAAACCTTGTTTAGGTATAACTGACATTAAAATTGATTCTGATTCAGTGAGGTATCTCACTCAACCTTATTCACCATGGACCAGACCAAGAGATGCACTCCCCAGTTAACCACCGCTATGAAACCATAATGCTTCTCCATCAAATAAACCACGCCCACACCACATGTGCTGTCAATGCATGTCGAGGTTTATTGTAGCAGCTGTCAGCTGTGTGGACCTGGGCAGGGTGGACACAGAACAAGCAGACTGCTGTGTACATCAGTCAGGGCCTGCTATCAGGACTGGGGATCTCACCAAGGCCTCTCCTAGTGCAGGCACACAATGCAAAACCAGACACACATCAGCTGGTGCAATGGCATACAACACAATGCAATTTCCTGGGACACAATTTCACATTTTCAAAGAATGGGACAGACACTTTGCACCAACAAAAATGAAAGCCACTGACAGTCAGCTCACAGGACAGCAGGCAACACACTACAGGCGTGAAGTCAATTTCACAAACAAGGGCACTTCTCAGAAGTAGACTCAGCACCAGATCCAGCATGCCTGGCACTGGTGGGTTTACAGAATGAGGCTGAACACAATCGTTGTCCTCACAATCACCACATTGTATGCCTGTGGCCGTCATACATAGGCACAAAACTATTAGTATTACAATGCTATTGGCATGGCACCAGTCTGCTGACCTGAAAGTCAAGGGCAGGTTCACTCACAACTGTGGTCCCAGAGGGCACAAGGGGTCAAGGATGTGCTACATCAGTGTCTATCAATGTACACATTCCTTGCAGAGCACCACCATTCCTATCTGACACACCCTGACCACAACTAACTCATCTGTCCCTGAAATACACAGCAATAGGTAGTTCATGTAAGTCATGTGAAATAAGCACACCATATTTTGTCAATGAAAATATTAAAATAAATAGTACAAAATGAGACTGGTGTTATTTATTTTTTTTAGTAGACAATGCAAAACAAACAAAAGACCATACACTGAAGAAGTGAAACAAGACAAAGACAAAAGGATACATTTATCAATGTCAGACAAATGCTAAAGGATACATTTATCAATGTCAGACAAAGACAAAAGGATACATTTATCAATGTCAGACAAATGCGAAAGGATACATTTATCAATGTCAGACAAATGCGAAAGGATACATTTATCAATGTCAGACAAAGACAAAAGGATACATTTATCAATGTCAGACAAATGCTAAAGGATACATTTATCAATGTCAGACAAAGACAAAAGGATACATTTATCAATGTCAGACAAATGCGAAAGGATACATTTATCAATGTCAGACAAATGCTAAAGGATACATTTATCAATGTCAGACAAATGCGAAAGGATACATTTATCAATGTCAGACAAATGCGAAAGGATACATTTATCAATGTCAGACAAACACTAAAGGATACTCGACAGACAATTCAAGATTAGCTCATACAAGACCTTTTACCAGAAAAAATATAAATAACAAAAATATTCAATGGACAAAGTAATACTAATAGTGCAAGACTGAAATAGTGACATAACAGTGTTAAGACAACCTCCACAGACCAAGTACACCATCCCATTCTGCATACAAGCGTGTCCCAAAATCCACCAGGAACAGATGAAGTAAAAATCATGAACATACACATTTTCAATGATTTTCAGGAACAACCTATATCATTTCAAATGTGATGCTTTTCTGTCCATGTAAACATGGCCATCACTCATTGCATTCTTTCCTTAAGGCCTGG
Source organism: Babylonia areolata (assembly GCF_041734735.1). NCBI lineage: Eukaryota > Metazoa > Mollusca > Gastropoda > Neogastropoda > Buccinidae > Babylonia > Babylonia areolata. The sequence continues at coordinate 10,086,257 of NC_134902.1, read as the reverse complement.
CTGTAATTTTGTTTTTGTCATGGCAAATTTTGCTCTCCTTCCTGATCAGTCTCACACCTTTGTTTCATGAAAACTAACCATCTGTTCAGTTAAGCACACTTTTTCTTAGTTAACTTCTGTTCTTTTGTAGCCAGTTAATAGGTTATGGACTTTTGACACAAGTTATAAGTTATGTGCAAGTGTACACTGTTCAAATTACTTTTCATAAGCAATGGTCATAACAAAGGGTTTGTCACTGACCCCTACTACACTGTGAGGGGAGTCACTGACCCCTACTACACTGTGAGGGGAGTCACTGACCCCTAGTACTGTGAAGGGAGTCACTGACCCCTACTACACTGTGAGGGGTGTCACTGACCCCTACTACACTGTGAAGGGAGTCACTGACCCCTACTACACTGTGAAGGGAGTCACTGATGCCTACTACACTGTGAAGGGAGTCACTGACCCCTACTACACTGTGAAGGGAGTCACTGACCCCTACTACACTGTGAAGGGAGTCACTGACCCCTATTTCTGTGAAGGGAGTCACTGACCCCTACTACACTGTGAGGGGTGTCACTGACCCCTACTACACTGTGAGGGGAGTCACTGACCCCTACTACACTGTGAGGGGAGTCACTGACCCCTACTACACTGTGAAGGGAGTCACTGACCCCTACTACACTGTGAAGGGTGTCACTGACCCCCACTACAATGTGAAGGGAGTCACTGACCCCTACTACACTGTGAGGGGTGTCACTGACCCCTACTACACTGTGAGGGGTGTCACTGACCCCTAGTACTGTGAAGGGAGTCTTTCAAAGTCAGTTTGGAGGGGGGAGAGGGGGGGGGGGTCTGGGGGCAAACAAAACAAAGTACTTCAAACTGAAGACTAATACTAGTAATAGCAGATAATAACGGACCTGGATAAAACAGAAATTGTATATTTTAAAAACTTTCCACAATAAGAACAGACTGCTGGCGCTGTACACTGAGGTCAGGCAGCACCTCAAGAACCAACACACAGGAAAAAGAAAATTCATCAGCTGCGCTAGTCTTTCAGCTGAGGCAATAAATCGAGGTATCATGTGCAGCAAGCATTTAGCGTACGAAAAATAACTCAGCAATAAACAGGTTTCCTCAGGATATTCTGAAGAAAAATTCCCTTTAGCAGTAAAACAAACTTGCAGACTGAAAAAAAGAAGAAAAAAAGGTGGTGCTGAATTGTGGTGATGTGCTCTCCCTGGGGAGAGCAACTCGAATTTCACACAGATAAATTTGTTTCAGTCTTTGTCCCCATTCTGCAGAGTTCACCAGGTGTTCAGTTCACACCCAAAACGCAAACACAGCAAGTGTTAAAATTATTTGCATGCTTTAAGTCAAGTTCGTATCACCATCTAAACAAATGACTTTACAATTACAAGGAACCGATTTACACATTGCTATCAAAACATCGTGAAATGAATACTTGCATGTCCTGAACAAAAGAGGGAAAGTAGTCTTGTTATCACAGAAATGGCCCTCCTTCTACAACTCCACTCTACCAGTCTGCTGGAATAAGCAGCATGGAGAAGGTGCAACTCCAGGCAACTACAGGAATGCCACTGCCAAATTCGAGACAACAGGAAATTGAGAAAAAACAGAATCACATTCATGATATTTACAATAAATGTCATCCATCTTGTCTGCCAGTGATCAATTTCTTCAGAATGACAATACATTCATATTCAGGTTAGAAACCACAGCCATTAGCAGTAGCATCTACAAAGGCAGCAGACTCACACCAACACTGGGGTCTTTTCCTTCTTGTATGCTCAGACAACATCCACTTGCACACTGAGTCAGAGGGGAGGTCCTTTAGTTGGACCAAACCAAGGAGACTGAAGTTCTCATGAAGGAGACACGCAATACCTGCATTCCACGTTGAGGATCCTTCAAAGACTGACTACCACTGTGCACATGCCTGCCCTGAGGCAGGGTTCACCACATTTTCAGACCAACATCAGGAAGCCAGTCATGCCTTGGCCATCAAGATTGATGACTACAGGTGGTGGGCCTTGGGGGACTTCACCAACCTTGGATCAACTACCATCACCAGTCTATCTCAGAAAGACATCAGCAGGCACACAGGGAGGGCAGCTACAGCCAAGCTGTCCAGAGAAGTGGAGGACACTCGCCCGACAACAGGTTGTCTCTATTTGAGATGCCTCAAGCCTGAAACACATCCTGGGCTACACCTGGATCTGGTCGTGTATGTCGCAGACGCCACTTCTGGCGATATAGACACTATGGAACTAGGAGGATGTATGTACCTAGCAGAAAAAATAGGCAGAGAAGGACCTAAAGAAACTGTCTACCCTGGGTTAAAACCATCAAAACCCCTGGTTTGGCCAGAAGGATCCAGGCCCCACCTACAGAAGCCAGACCCTATTACACTGTCCAGAGTGACACAGCTCTGTGCTGGTTCACCCACCATGTTCTCCCTGCTTGTACAGCATTACCTCTGCTGACTGGTGTGTATGTGTGTGCTGGAGAATGGCCATAACCATATAACACCCTGAACAGCCACACGGCCACTAGGACCAAGTGCACTGCACACCTCACTGTCAGGATCTACAATTTGTACATACAGAACTGATGACAGGCAGGCTGTAACCAGAACTGTCACCTGTGGAAGTGGACCATGCGCAGTGGTTCAGTCTGTGTCGCACTGCCTGCATCATGTAGTTATCCACTAACTTCGCTGGAGATGAAAAATGATTAGCTGAAAGCTGGTCACCCTACAATAAAGTGGTTGTTTTCCTCTACAGACAGAGACAGGATTGACACAGGGCTGACAGATTGGGAGGGAGAGGTAATGCGTGCATGTACACAAGCTAAAGATCAAATGTACACATTTAAGATCCTGTTATCCATGACAAGTATTCAGTGGTTTATGAAAATGTGAATCTACCCAGTATGCATTATGTGACAGCCTGAAAATTATGGAATGTGCTGGTAGAGAAACAGTGTTCATGCAAACAAGCTGCAGGCCAGAGAAGAGAATGGAGGTGAGGACAGGTGCAGTGAAGAATAAAGGTGTGGGCAGGTGTGTGTGTTTATCCTGTAGACTGGCAGTCTCTGCCTGTCTGTCATGTGCAGTAGTAGTACTGCTATCCTCAGCCATTGGGTAGCACATGCACCTTGATGATGAGTGTGTCATTCTTCACATACGTGGACTGTTTCAAGGCACTGAGGGGCAGGAATTCCATGTAGCCAAAGCCTTTGTGGTTGCGGGGGGTGGTGGGCTTCTGGAAGGCAGCCAAGTTGGGTTTTGCCATGAGGGTCTCGGCCACATGGTTACGGAGTTCACAACAGTCATTCTGGTCCATGATGGACAGGATGATGCGGCCGCTGAACGGCCAGTCCAGCACATCATCATACTCCCCCTGCATGAAGTGGATGAACAATGACAGATGGCTCCCCCTGGCAGAATCCACCCCGTTGAGGTTGGCCCGCACACACAGTTTGTAGCCCCCTGATGGGGAGGTGTAGAAGGGCTGACTATGGAGTGCTGTTGTCTCTCCCCGCTCTGCTTCATGCTGGTACCGTGAATAGTTTCGTATTTTCCAGAAAAACTGTCCATTGCAAATACGTCCTTCCAACTCATTCATCTGAAACACACAGTTGTCCTTTCTCAGTACAGCCTGAGGTACTGCAGTATTTATGACTATTCCACAATGGTACAGCAGTACTTATAATTGTACACCACTGGGGTACAGTGGTACTTATAATAGCACACCACAGAAGTATGAGAAACATACCTCATTCATTTATTAAAACACATCACAGGGGCGCAACAGTACTTACAACACACCACAGAGGCACAGTGGTACTTATGACAACACACCACAGAGGTACAGTGGTACTTATGACAACACACCACAGAGGCACAGTGGTACTTATGACAACACATCACAGAGGTACAGTGGTACTTATGACAACACACCACAGAGGCACAGTGGTACTTATGACAACACACCACAGAGGTACAGTGGTACTTATGACAACACACCACAGAGGCACAGTGGTACTTATGACAACACATCACAGAGGTACAGTGGTACTTATGACAACACACCACAGGGGTACTGTGGTACTTATGACAACACATCACAGGGGTACTGTGGTACTTCAGACAGCACACCTCAGGGACACAGACGACAGTAACAGCACACGACAGGGATACTGGGGTACTGTGAAAGCACAACATAGTTACATGGATGCACACCACAAGGGTACTTTACACAATACACCACAGGGGTACAAGGGTAATTATGACAGCACACCACAATTACCTGTGAATGGATGACCATACTGTTGCAGACAGCATGTTCATCAGTGAACTGCTGTTACTTTCAGACTTACTTTCATTGCTAAGCCCAGAGAAAACCTTACACTGCTGCAAGAAATGCATATTTTTCACTTGATTTAAATTTATATGGCCGATGAGACACTGAAAAATTGGTCTCATTATCATTATTTTGATCCAGCTTTTAACACTATTTTGGTTTCTCTTTTAGTTTTTAAGAACTGACTGGTTTTCAGTCCTGAAACTGCCCTTTGCGGATGGCTATGCTATATAACCAACATGATTTGATTTGAAGTCCTACGAATCACATTTGTACCTAGTCGTAAAGAGTTACACTTCATCCAACGATATAACACATTATCGCCAAACCCAATAAATAATATCATGTTACAAAATGCAACAGATTTCTTTGTGTAAAATTCGGGCTGTTCTCCCTGGGGAGAGCACATCACTACAATAAGAGTGCCGCCCTTTTTTTCCCTCCCTCTTTTCCCTGCCTGCAAGTTTGTTGTCCAAAATGTGGATTTTTCTACAGAATTTTGCCATGTGTTCTTTTACATGCACTAATATCCAATGATATTTAACAGCAACCCTCTCAATCCAGCACAGCAGTTTACAGGAAACTAAACATATTAGGTCACCATACAATCCCTTTAGGGGAAGACTGTGCACTATGGCCGTGTCTCTTTGACAGTACCCATGGTGCCTATTCTGGTTCAGTGTACATTCTGTACAACCCACTGAGCCCCTAAATGACAACAATTGCAAAGTTGCAGATCCTGCAGTTTGTGTGTCACCAGGAGTGCAAGTGGCTGTTACATCCCTCCCATGACAGTTCCCATTTAATCTGCCAACACCAAAGCCTTGGATACACACTCACCACACAGGCAGCTGTCAGATGTGGACTATGGTTAATGGGCAAAATGACAATGGTTGATGGGCACTTATCTGAGGACAGGGAAATGGACATGATCAGTTATTATTCCTATCCAGTGCATCTAATTTCCACACACACACACACATTCATACAAACACACACACATATACACACACAAATACACACAGTTCAGTTCCAGTTTCAAGGTGTCAAAGTGTGCAGACTGACCTATATACACTATACCACGTCTGCTGTTAAAAAAAAAAAGAAGAAAATCTTTTTAGCCAGTTCAGTGCCAGTGATTAAGAGCTCTCCCCTTGCCAGGGAATTTTTAGTATTCAGGGGTAACATTTTTTTTTTAAATTCCAGTACAAAAGATATAGATGTAAAATAAACATTTCTGTGATGGAAAATGAATATGGATCTGAATCTGAGCTTTTATTCCATTTATTTTCATTGTAGATAACTATCCAAGCATTTCATATTGTGTTGATAAGTTTTGTGGACCAAAATTTTGTTCACCAAAAAAGTCGAATACCACCTCAAGAGAATGACATCTGAAAAGCAAACAAACAAAATACAAATGGAAATAGCATGCTTGCATCACATTATTCCTGTAGAAGAAAATAAAACAGTTATATGTTTATGCTAACAATCACAACGCTTGTAAACAGGTAAGTGAATAACTGTCCCAACAATGACAAACGATGGTTCTGTCAGAATAAACAGTCAACCATATTTTCAGAAACTGAACAGTCAAGCTTTTTTATTTTATTTTATTTATTTAATTTTTTACACCAAAGAGCGTTCCCTATTTAAAGGGGGTAACTCTTTGTTGATACTTGTACAATGCCTGGCCAGATGAACACTGTGAAAGACAGTTCACTAAGTCATGGACACACCCATTTGCCGCACCTTTTTTCTTTCTTTTTTTTTTCCACATAATTTTTTTCCATTAATCCTCATTTTCAGTTTTTGTTTGTTTGTTTTTTTGTTGTTGTTTTTTTCCCTATCTTCTGGCGCAACAACTGCCCTAGGGTGTCTTGCAGCATGCAATCTAGGAATGTTCATAAACTGTATACAGTTGTTTGGGTTTATTGTTGCTCTGGCGTGTTGTTGCTTGTATTCTAAGCACGTATAACATGTGATTACTTCTGTCTGGGTTTGTTTATTCTCACAACAACAGAAAATACACTAGAGCAATTACAACACAAATGCAAACACTAATTCAGTACTAAAGTCATGCATGCATAGATATTGTCCATTAATAGAGAAACAAACAGACAATTGTGAGCGAATACAAGTATCATAAGAGAGAAATGGGAGAAGGAGAGAAGTTATTTCATACAACTTTTAATACCGCTTGCTGTGCTGTTTAAAAAAAAAAAAAACATGAAGGAAAAAGACAGGGAAAAGAATGGGGGGGAAAAAAGAAACGTTTAACACTGCAACTCATACCAGAACATTAACAAACCCATTTGCCACACCTATCATCTTACACCACTCCACTCTCTCTCCTCCCCCTCTTCTCAAATTACACAAAAGTACTGCATCCTTACTGTCAGTCATTGTCAACTGCTCAAAATTGATGTCTGATTGGACATACGGACTGAACAAATCGTTGAACATTGATGTTAGTGTCATGACTTCGAGTTCAAACCAATCAACAGACAAGACAGATGCATCTCTCATCATTATTACCATACAAAATCATCTGCACAGCTGTGTAAATCCATTGACAGGGACCACAGAGTCAGCTGGACAAAGTTCCCCAAGTTATTTTTGCACATGACACAAACCCACTTTTCAGTCGCACTCGAAGCCCAATTAGCCAAACATTATCGAGAATAAATGGGTCCTCCATCTGACTATGCAAATTTAATTAGTATGTTTATGATCCAGACACATTAAACTAGCCATTCATATTTCGTTTGTCTTCACTGAACCAAACTCTGATTGGAGGATCAGGAAAAATCGGAATAGATGCAGGACGTCAATGGATGTCTTAAAGGCACTATAGCAACATTTTTTTGTAGGATGTCAGCTCAACTGGTTAAAAACAGAGCAAATGCCAGACCTTTCACATAAACCCAATGTGCTTGTTTAGGTCTTGAGAGCCTACTCCAGGACCAACATCCAAATACACACACACACACACACTGTGCTGTACCTTCTGCCTGTAGTTCCTTTCCAGGTTGTCCATCTTGACCTGCAGTTCCAGTAGCTTCTGGTCGTGCACCACTAGTTTCTGTTCGTCCTGCAGTGTGCTGATGCTGGGGCCACTCCACTCCTGCCTCCCTCCACCCGCCACCTCCACCTCCCTGTTGTCCCGCCCGTCAGAGGTGTAACTCATCACTGAGGCTTCATGGCCAACCACAGATGGGGCTCCGTGCATCAGTGACTTGGGATCAGAGGAGGAGTGATTAAGGGGATACTGGGCAGTTTGCAGCGAGGGGATTGCAGAGTCCAGGGAGGCAGAGGAGACTGGAGACCTGAGTGACTGTAAAGTTGAGGGAACAGACCACCCTGACACTCCCTGAAACCAGCAGGAAAGCACTTTTCAGTATAGGCAACTTTGATACTCCCTGAAATCAGCAGGAAAGGATTTCAACTCTTTGGAGATGTCAACTCAAAAACAACATGCCAAGGCTCTAGCATCTGCAGAACGATGATTTTGTTGTTGTAATACACTAAGCGACATTCAATTAATAATAATATTAATAATTTAAAAAATGGACATTTCTCCAGACATACTGCTCAAAGCGCTTTACATTTCGTTCCCCACTCCCACCTACCCCATCAATACTTCTCTCCACCTCCACTCCCCCCCCCCCCCCCCACATACACGGAAGCACGTGCCAGAAAACACTATGTCACAGGCTTTGAGGTTTGTCTTCAAGGTGTCCTTGAAGTGCTTGCAGGGTCTTCCAAGTTCGCAGTGGCCTTCCTTCAGCTGGCCATACAAAAGCATCTTCAGGATCCTGCTGTCTGTCATGCAGACGTGTCCTGTCCAGCGTAGCTGGCACTGGATCAGCAGGCTTTCGATGCTGGGCAAGCCGCTCCTCTCTAGGACCTGGAGGTTGGAGACCCTGTCTTGCCACTTTATGCCAAGGATCTTTCGTAAGCATCTCTGGTGAAACTGCTCAAGTTGTTGAATGTGACGGCGATACGTCGTCCATGTTTCACAGCAGTACAACAAGGTGGTCAACTCAACAGCTCTGTAGGTTTTGATTCTTGCGCTGAGCCTGATGTCTTTGTTGTTCCACAGCCTGTTGTTGAGTCTGCCAAAGGCGGAGCTGGCCTTGGCGATGCGCAGCGTCACTTCTGCATCAAGGGCTCCATTGCTGCACAGGGTGCTGCCCAGGTAGCAAAACTTGTCGACTGACTTGATCTCTGTGTCATCGATCTTGATTGCAGGTGGGGGGGAGGCACTGGCATTCTGTGAGCTAGCTGGTTGGTACATGGCTTCAGTCATGGAGTCACCGCAAGTTGAAAAGATTTTTTTGTTTTTTGTTTTGTTTTGCTGCCCCATCAGCTGCACTGTTTCAATGGCATTACTCCCACGCCACTCGTTTAGATTCCTCCATACACGACCACACCGGGTTCATCCGTCACAGTTGCAGCGTCGGCAGTCGGCAGGGAACCATCGATGTTAGGTCGCCAGAAGGCCACACACCAGAGGAGCCCTTGCACTGCTGCTGATCACTTTGGTGGTGTTCAGTGGTGCCTGTTCTGATTTAACGAACTTAGGACACCACCTACTAAGCCCCCTAATAAAGACAATAATGGCTTAGTCGTGGAGCCAGACTGAGTGAGCATCCCTCCCAGAGTGGAGACCGCCACCACATCCCTCAAACAACAGCCCCCCATGAATCTGCCATCACTGAAGACATTGACAGGACTCACCCCAAGGTGAAGCACAGAAGTGGAGGGGTATCGAAACTGAGGTCACCATGAGAACAGGGCATGAAAGGCCACAGACTTTTGAGACCGTTTTGTCTATACTGACGATGATGGAGGAAGAGGATGACGATGATGTTGCTATGGAGGTCCATTTTTGGTTTGGGACTGTGTGACAAGGCTGTACTCTATGCTTCCTGTCATAATGATATCCCGAGTTGGGTCACGGTTAAGTATGTGTAATTAAACCCAGTGTTAACCAGGCCCGAGATACAGACACTTAGAGTGTTGGTCAAGTAATTAGAGCAACACACCCAAAGACGCATCCTTGAAGTGGATGACACTCCACTGCGTGGTCCCAGTCTCCCCATTTAAGCCCACAGCACACTCAACTCTGGGTAGGAGCCGGCCACAGGGTGAAAAACCCACCTCCACTGGGATTCGAACCCGCGTCCTCCCAGCCATCAGTCCGCGACGCTAACCACTTCGCCACAGCGGCTGGTGTTTTTGTTGAAAAGTTTGCCATCTGTGCGAAACTGAATGTAGATGCCCCGGTCACAGTCTTGGAAGGCATCAATCAGCATGGCAGAGAAGAGAATGAAAATAAATGAAATGAAATTATGGTGCTTAAAGCCTCGCTGACCACTAAGGCCATCTCAAGGCTATCGCCGCGTTAATAAGTACTACAAGGATAAAAAAACAAACAATTAAAACGAGTCACCACTTCAAACTTTCCACTCCAAAGTTTAAAAAAAAACTTCCATGGTTTAAAACCTTCAAATCTGGTTAAAAATGTTCACTTCTTTTAAGAAGTCCATCAGCGCCCATGGAGGGACATCACGAAACAAAGTCTTCAAAGAAACCGCCGTGTAATGTCTGTGTCTAACGTCATGCAGATCCCAACAGTCAAGGAGCACGTGTTTCACGGTGAGAGGCTCATCACAGGGAATACATCGAGGGGCCTCTTCCCCCTTCAACAAGTAAGAATGAGTAAAAAAAAGTGTGCCCCGCACGCAGTCTGCACAGCACAGACTCCTCCTTTCTGTTCTTCACCCCCGAAGGGAGGGTCTCTTTTTGGTCTGGATGGATCTGGAATAGCTTGTTGTCTGTCTGGGTGTTCCACTCCTCTTGCCAAAGATCTTTAACACAAGTGTTCACCTTCCGCTTCATGTCTGTGTATGGTACAAAGGATCTGGATAATTCTTTCTTTACAGCGTTCCTGGGCAGCAGGTCTGCCCTTTCGTTACCACGAATGCCAACATGTCCGGGAACCCAGGCCAACACAACCTCGTATCCTTTCTTCGTTGCGAGAGTAAAAGTTTCATAAAATTCCAGCAGTTTGGGATGAGTCAGATTCCTGCAGGCGATGATCGCCTCCAGGGCTGACAAGGAGTCGGAAAAGATCATGAATCTCTTTTGTTTCGAAGAGAGAACCATTTTTACCACCAGAACCAGTGCGGTCAGTTCCGCAGTGTACACCGAGCTGTCAGACAGGATGTGTTCCGTTGAGGGGTGGTCAGGAAAGGCGGGACAGAACGCAGATGCAGCGACTCCGTCCTCTGACTTGGAACCGTCAGGAAGATTCTTTGAAAAGTGGGAAATTTGTGGCAGAGTTCCGAAAAGAAAGTTCTGTAGGCCAGAGAACTGGTGGAGTCTTTACGGTATGAGGCCAGATCGAATCGGACCTCAGGTGTTCTAAAGGTCCATGGAGGGCTGTTGGGGAACTTGGAGAAATCTGAGATGCCACCGACATCCAGATTGGCATTTTCTAAGTGCAGCTGAATGCGGAGTCCAAGAGGAGGGATGCAGTTTGGGTTGTCTTTAAATTTCTTATCGAAAGGGTTGTTGAATACAGCGTCGTAAGCAGGGTTTGTAGGTTCAGAAAACAATTTCAAATAATAATTTAGGGTCAGCTTCAGTCTGCGGTTGGAGAGAGGCGGTTCCCCCGCCTCTGCGTAAGGCTGTGCACAGGGGTGGTGCGGAACGCACCTAAGCTGAGACGGAGCCCTTGGTGGTGTATAGGGTCCAAATAGTTTCAGGTAAGACAGTCTGGCCGAGCCGTATACTACACTTCCATAATCCAGTTTGGACCGGACCACAGCTCTGTAGAGGTGAAAGAGAGTTCTCTTATCAGCACCCCAGCCCGTGTGTGCTACAACTCGCATGGTGTTCAGGGCTTTTTGGCAAGATATTTTCAGCTGTTTGATGTCTGGGGTCCTGTCTTGCCACTTGATGTTCAGTAGCTTCCCGAGGCATGTTGTGTGGAAGTGGTTCAGTTTCTTGGCATGTCGTTGGTACACTGTCCAAGTTTCGCAGGCGTACAGTAGTGTGGGGAGAACTACTGCTCTGTAGACCTTTAGCTTGGTCTCAAGACTAATGCCTCTTCTGTTCCAGACATTTGCATTGAGTCTACCAAAAGTTGCGCTTGCTCTTGCAATCCTGACGTTCACTTCATCGTCGATTGTCACATTTTGTGACAGTGTGCTGCCAAGGTATGTGAACTGCTCCACCGCACTGAGTCTCTGACTGTTGACTGTGATGTTGGGCTCAACGTAGGGTTTCCCTGGGGCTGGCTGATGGAGAACTTCAGTTTTCCTTGTGCTGATGGTAAGGCCGAAGTTCCTGCTGGCAGTGGCAAACTTGTCGACGCTGAGTTGCATGTCAGCTTCAGATCCAGCGTTGAGGGCACAATCATCAGCAAACAAAAAGTCTCTGATGATGTCTGTCATGACCTTCGTTTTTGCCTTAAGCCTTCTGAGGTTAAACAGCTTGCCATCTGTTCGGTACTTTAGGCCAATTCCAACATCGCCATCTCTGAAGGCATCAGTAAGCATTGCAGAGAACATGAGGCTGAACAGCGTTGGAGCCAGGATGCAGCCTTGCTTGACACCATTTGTGACAGCAAAAGGAGCAGGTGTTTCGCCTTTGTCCTGGACTCGAGCCTGCATGCCTTCATGGAATTGGCTGACCAAGGAAATAAATTTCCGAGGGCATCCGTACTTGGCCATGATCTTCCACAGTCCCTCTCTACTCACGGTGTCGAAGGCCTTAGTGAGGTCGACATAGGTGGAGAACAGATCAGCATTTTGCTCTTGACATTTCTCTTGCAGCTGCCTTGCAGCAAACACCATGTCAGTGGTTCCGCGCTCTTTCCGGAATCCACATTGGCTCTCAGGCAAATGACCTTGGTCAAGGTGTGCTGTGAGGCGGTTTAGTAGGATCCTGGCAAGTATCTTGCCTGCGATGGAGAGCAAGGAAATGCCCCGATGGTTATCACAGGCTTGCAGGTTCCCCTTTCGCTTGTACAAGTGAATGATAGATGCATCTTTGAAATCCTGGGGGATCGTCTCTTCTTTCCACATGAGTGAGTACAGCTGATGGAGCTTCTCAGTCAGCACATGCCTCCATCCTTGTAGACCTCTGCTGGTATGGAGTCTGAGCCAGGTGCTTTGCCACTGGATAGCAGACGGATTGCTTTCTGGGTCTCAAGAGGTGTTGGCGGATCGTCCAGTGCTTCGTTGATGGGGACTTGTGGGAGACGGTCTATGGCTTCATCATTTATGAAGGAAGGGCGATTTAAGACACTGTTGAAGTGCTCAGCCCAGCGTTCGAGAATTTTCTCCTTCTCGGTGATCAAGGTATTCCCATCTGCACTGAGGAGGGGGGATGATCCTGAGGATGTGGGGCCGTAGACTTCTTTTAAGGCATCATAGAACCTCTTCATATCGTGCCTGTCAGCATATCCCTGGATCTCATCAGCTTTGTCACTCAGCCACTTATCCTGCATCTGGCGTAACTTTTGCTGAACAGTCCTGCGGATGGCATCGTACGCATCCTTTTTTGATGTGGACTTCGGGTTGCTCAGGTAGGCTTGATGCAGACAGCATTTCTCATCCAGAAGCTGCTTGATTTCATCACAGTTTTCATCAAACCAGTCTTTGTGCTTTCTGGTCATGGGTCCCAGGGTCTCTGAAGCTGTACTATAGATCAGCTCATGCAGGGTCCTCCAGTCAGACTCCACATTCTGGTTGTCCAGAGAGGCGGATTCCAGACGATCTTCCAGCAGCTCCACAAAGGACTGTTTGATGGTGATGTTTTTCAGCTTAGCGATGTTAAGCCGTTTTGGAGCCTTCTGGCCTTGGGGGCGTCTCTTGGGCTGGATTCGAATATTCAGCATCGAGACTACAAGGCGATGGTCTGTCCAACACTCGGCGCCGCACATGGTCTTTGTTACACGTACATCTTGCCTAGCCCTTTTCCTGACGATGACATAATCGATGAGATGCCAATGCTTTGAGCGAGGGTGCATCCATGACGTCCTGTTACGGGTAGGGAGGCAGAAAACTGTGTTGGTTATCAGCAGTTCATGCTCTGCACAGGTCTGAAGCAAAAGCAATCCATTTGGGTTGCAGTGGCCCACACCATGCTTTCCAATCACTCCATCCCAGGAGATGTAGTCAGAGCCAACTCTAGCATTGAAGTCCCCAAGAATGATGAGCTTATCTGCTTTAGGGATAGCAGCAATGACGAGTGAAGGTCCTCGTAGAACTTCGCCTTCACTTCATCCGGGTTGGTCATGGTTGGGGCGTAGGCACTGACAATGGTGAGGTGCTTCTGGCCAGATGCCAGTGGGAGTTTCATGGTCATAAGCCTATCGTTGACTCCCTTTGGGATTCCAGCTAGCTTGCTGACAAGTGCTGTTTTTACTGCAAAACCAACGCCAGCCTCACGTCGCTCTTCGCTTCCTCGTCCACTCCAGAAGAAGGTGTAACCAGATCCCTGTTCACAGAGCTCGCCTTCGCCTGCAAGCCGAGTCTCACTCAAGGCTGCGATGTCAATGTTGTATCTGGCGAGTTCGGATGCAACTAGTGCCGTTCTCCTGTGGGGTCTGTCCGCGTTATCTCTGTCCAGGAGAGTCCTTATGTTCCAAGCACCAATGGTGAGAGGAACGATCCTTGTTTTTTTTCTTTTCTTTCTTGTTTCGACCGCTGATGTAGGGTCTCCGCCAGCCGCGGTATGCTGGCCAGGGTGATATGGAGCAGGCAATTTTTAGGGCACCTTTTCTAGCCCCTTCCTCATGCCAGGGAGGTGAGCAGCGCATTCATAAAGAGGGCTGCTCAGACGGCTGCCGAGCTCCATCGCTGCTCCTGTCGACGAAGAACGACCCTATGGCCTGAGCCGCCTGCGTGCAGGTCTGCGGCTGCGACTGCCAGTGTACCCACACCTGTCGTTTCGTCACTCACCTGTCGCCACAGGACTTGGGGGTGATGAAATGATGAAGGATGAAAGGTCATTTTGGATGACTGATGACTTGCGCGATGAGTTTGTTTAAAGTGAAGAGGAGTTGCGCAACGTCGACCTCACTCTCTCGTCCGGGTCCACCAATTTCCAGTGGCAAGACTAAGTCGAGGCGACTGGAGGATGAGCACAGATGCAGTGGATGACCAAGATATCCTTTCGGTGTCTCATCTTGCTCTCTGCACTCCACAGTGCGTTGCTGTAACCGCCTTCCTCTCCGTTGAACTGATAGGTTTCTTCCGCAGATTCTGCCGGATCCAGACTTCGCATGCATGGGTAGACACACCCCGGGGGGCAACTGCGTGTGGCATGCACACAGCACGGTGGAGCTAGATGGCCGTCGGTGGCTCTCCTGAGCCAACGCCCTTTTATGGATCTCCATGAGGGTGTCTAGCCACCCGCCTCACCAGTCCCGGAAGGGAGCGGTGGGAGTGCCAGTTTAGTCGCCGGCAACCCGACCCTGAACAGGTTGTACTGGATTACAGGTTATCAGTAGCAGATCTAATGACCTGACCTGACCTAGCATATAATCATCATCAGGATAACCAGTTGATCAACAACATTACTTTCGTTTTCTGTCACGTTTTTGGTGTTGCTTTTGTATATGTTGTGTTCGAAAATCAAACAAATTCCAGCCACCTCCTCTGTTCTACACGTCCTGGCAGCCATGTTGACACGCTCAACAACTTCTTGCTATACAAAATGGAAAAAAAAAAGCATCAAAATCAAGCCAAAACTTGCTGAGATATTGCTTTGAACACGCATCAAGGGCAGTCACCATTTGCAATGAAGAAAGTGTTTCCAAACAAGTGGCTGGACTGTTGATAATGCAGTTACCCGAAACCGTGCATATATTCATGGTCAGAGGTGAAAGGCTTAACTGCAGACAGCCTGAAACCACTGACACTGTACAGTCCCTGCTCACTGCTATCTGCTCCTCTCCTCTACACCCATTTCCAACATGACCCTGCCCTTACCTGTCGATGTGATCATCATCAGGTTAACCAGAATCACTTCAGGTGATCAACAACATTACATTCATTTTCTATCATGTTTTCATAGTTGCTACAGTTTGACACTGTGTGGAAAATCAAACAAAATTCCAGCCACCTCTTCTTTATTGTACATCCTGGCAGCCATGTTGACACACTAAACAGCTGTTCGCTTTGCAAAAAGCAAACATCCACATCAAAATAAAGTAAAAACTTGCTGAGATATCACTTCAAACATGCATCAAGGCAGTCATCATCTGCAAGGAAGTAAACTATTTGCATGACCAGCTAGAAGTGTGGATATATATATTTACACTCAGAAGTGCAAGGTTTAAGCTATCACTGCCCAGGGTCTATCAGTCTGAATTCTATGTCTCGGCATAGCCACAATGCCTCACCTGCTGAGGTTCTCTGAGGCTGGAGACATCTGACTCTCTGGTACAAGCAGGCTGAATGGCCTCCATGCGAAGGGCCGAAAGCTGATAGATCATGGGCACCATCCCGGACAGGGCACCTGCCATGTCCGCCCCACTGACCCCATCCCTGGCCACAGCTCCAGTCAGTGGGGGTATGTGCAGGTATTGGAACAGCTGGGTGACCCCGTGACACAGCAAGTTGAGGTGGGACACCATGTTGTCTGACAGGTGACTGTCCAGCTCACTGCGCATAATCTGGAAGCGCGCGTGCACACACACACACACGTCATAGTACACAATCATAAATAGTACACAATCAAAAATACAATCTACAAATTCTGAATCTCTCAAACTCACTCACTCACCGATAGTCATTTTAGTTCATACTGGAAAGGGAAAAGCCTTTGAGAATTATTCGGGGGTGGGGGGTGTGTGTGTGTGTGTGGAAGGTGGGTCTTCAGACCGGATTTGAAAGACTGCAGCGAAGATGAGTGATGGAGAGGCTGAGGAAACTTGATTCCAAAGAATGGGGCTTGGTATGATAAACTGCCTTGGCCATATGTTTTGATCTGATGGTGGGGGGTGGTCCTAAGCAGTGAGAAGAAGAGTGGAGTTGGCGTGAGGGTATGTTAGGATGAATGAGATCGGAAAGATACTGTGGACCAGTATACTCAATGGACTTGAAACAAAGAGAGACAACTTTGTAAATAATTCTTTCTTGTGCTGGGAGCCAATGCAAAGCTTGAAGGAGAGGACAGACATGATCAAATTTAGAGGAACAAAAGACAAGTTGAGCAGCATGGTTCTGGACTTTATGAAGTTAACAATGAGGTAGCTGGGTGAACCGACAAGAAGGGAATTACAATAATCTAGGTGGGACAGCTCAAAGACACAAAGAAGAGTTCTGGTTGCATCTTCAGTCAGGAGATGACGAATGGATGCAATTCTGTGAATTTCAAATTAACACAGTTTGCATATATTTGCAACATGCTGCTGACAGGAAAGAGAATGGTCGAGTATGACACCAAGATTATGGACAGAAGAGAAAGAGGAATGTCAATGCCACTGAGGGAGACTTTCTTTCTAAATGTCCTATAAGTTGTTGTTGTAAAATGTTGACCTATAAAATAGAATATAAAAAATATCTTAAAAAAACCAAACAAACCTCCCGCACCCCACATTTTATTGTGTCAGAAATGAGATGGTACACCAATAAAACATGAATACAAAACAAATCAGGTCGAAAAAGGCTGTCTACCATACACAAGAAACATGCACACATGCTGCATGTTCCACATATTGTCCACCGTACACAGGAAACATACCACACTGCATATTCCATACAGTGCAAAGCTGAGTAGAATTCATCTAAAACAGCCCATACCCGGCTAAGCATGCATGTTCTAGTTGTGGATGCTGCTTTGGCTACTTTGTTAGTGCCAACAAGTTAAGGACACAGTGTATAATAAGGGTAACCGTGCAATGATGGTGCAAACTGACAGACATTTTAACTCTTTCATCCAGT
Source organism: Babylonia areolata (assembly GCF_041734735.1). Classification (NCBI taxonomy): domain Eukaryota; kingdom Metazoa; phylum Mollusca; class Gastropoda; order Neogastropoda; family Buccinidae; genus Babylonia; species Babylonia areolata. The sequence continues at coordinate 10,068,916 of NC_134902.1, read as the reverse complement.
TTTCCAGCTTGCTGGAATCATTCCTTTCATTCATGGAGCCTGGAAAACCGTGCAGCAGTTTTCCTCCTTCCTTACCAAATTGAGGCAGTTGATGAAGCTATGGTGCTGCTCACGGGCCGTTTAGGCTTCAAACATTATATAAGGTCAAACCTGTCTGGCATCAAGCCGTGGGTACCTGCCAACGTCAAGACAGCATACTGCAACAACATGGAGGTGTACACAGGTAAATACAGTCAACAAACTGATGGGGCTCAGTGCTCGTGTTGTGATTGGTCTGACCAAACCAATTCATGACTTTGGCCATGTTGTCTTCACAGACAATTTTGCACCTCACCTGTGCTGAGAAAGTACCTGTTGGGCAAGGGGATGCACCTGTGTGGCACAATGCGACCAAATTGTATTCACTACCCAAGTGATCTGATCAAGACAAAGGCAGAAATACACCAGGTTCCTTGTCGTACTGCTGAATGGCAACAGTGTGGTGACATGGCAGCAACATCATGGAAAGACAACAGAATGGTGTACTACCTCTCCGCAGCACACCCACTTCATGACAACTCCTTTGTCGCCCACACTTTTGTCCTTGAGGGGAAAGTGACAGACCACAGACCTCAGGGACAAAGCAAGCAAGACCTGCTCTCCTTCAAGCTGGACCTGGCCCACCAACTGATAAGCAACCTTTTTGCTGAAAAACCTCATCTTGGCCAACCCAGAATGGAAGCAAGTGCAGCAGACCTCTGTTTTGATGACAAAGACCACCATTCAAGGAGATGGCAAAAACCACAACTGTGTGGTGTGCACAGTATGTCACAAGTACAACCACATACACCCTGGAGCCAGCTATGCCAACAAACCCTTCAAAAAATGTAAAACAACAATCAAGTGTGAAAAGTGTGGTGTGCAATTGTGCAGCAACCAGTATACCACACACATTTCACCTTTAACCTCTTGATTGAGCTGTTGACATTCGGTGTACGTCATGAAATGTCGCTCACCAATGCTGTATTGACGTGCGCTGTATGTCATGTTATAATGTTCTATGTTTTGAGGAGATGTTTACAAAAATGAAATCAGAGAATGATATACAGAATTGTATGCCTAAATTACTTTGTAAATGCAACACTTGTAGAAGTGTGTGTGTGTGTGTGTGTGTGTGTGTGTGTGTGTGTGTGTGTGTGTGTGTGTGTGTGTGTGTTGTCATTTTGTTTTGTATGAGAAAAAGAATGAAGGGGGTGTGGCATACCATGAACCAGTTTCAGTGTGTGTGTGTTGGGGGTTTGGGGTGTTGGGGAGGTAGGGGTGTGTGTGTTTGTATTTCAGCTTCTGAAAACAATCAGAAATAAAATGGTACCATTTCATAACCTGTATATATATATATATATATATATATATATATATATATATATATATATATATAAACAAAACAAAACCCCAACAAACTTAGTCTTTTATGCTATGTGTTTCAGGTATGCAGCATGGTGATGATCATGATGTTCGTCCTGGACCATCTGGAGATGACAACTTGCCACAAACCTGCAGCTGAAGACCAGCAGCAGCAAGACCAAAGGGCAGTAAATAAGCCTCCAGCAATTCTGGATTATCAATAAGCCTCCAGCAATTCTGGATTACAACAAAAACATGGGTGCCATGGACCATCATGACCAACAACAACTGCAGCCCTACGATGCCACAAGGAAAACCCAGAAGTGGTACGAATATCTGTATGTGCATTTTCTACAAATTGCCATGCTGAAAGCACACATCCTCAACAAAAAAGCAGGCAACAGCAGTACATTCCTGGACTTCCAGAAGGATGTAATTAGTGCCATGATTTTTGGTGACCAAGACCCAGACACTGCTAAAGATGACCACGCTGTTTGTCTGTGTGGACGACACTTCACTGATGTCATCCCACCTACCCCACAGAAGGCCTGGCTACAAAGGAGGTGCAGAGTCTGCTGGAAGAAACGGCAAAGAAAGGATGTGAGGTTCTACTGCCCAGACTGCCCCAGCAAACCACACTGTGTCTTGAAGACTGTTTCCACAAGTACCACACACAGTGTTTTTACTGGCGATAGATGCTGGGTGGGTACACCCTTTTCATTCTTTGTGTGGACTGTGTTGGAGACTTATGGACCTGGACACTGTTGCACAACCTTTGACAGTGTGTGTGGTTGATCACAACAGTCACAAGAAAGACTGGTTGATGGTCCCAAGGTTGTCACAGCCGAGGGGTAGCAATGGGGACAAGCTCCAATTGTCTATAAAATGCCCCTCAAGGCACGCGTCTCCAACAGCCTCTGACAACTAAGTCCAGCTCCTAGCCTGCTCGTGTGGCCCGGCGGAACTACTACTACTGATAGGAGAAGGGGCGAAGGCGGGTCACCTGGCGCCTGAAAACCAGTGCTTTGGGTAGATGGGGCTCATCAGTCTGGGAAGACAGCTCATCTAAGAGAAGGAAAACTCTGATTTCAAACCTCCGCTGCCTTGCGGCCATACCCACTCATAGGAAAGGCTTCGGGAGTCAACCCTGAGGAAAAATCCGGGCAGATGCAGTCCGTTAGCCTCAGCAGGCAGTTCTTCCAAGAGAAGGAAAACTCCCAAGAGAAAACCCGGCCAACTGTAAACCGTTACCAGAACAGGAGATCACCGAAGACGGCGCCACAGTGGCCTCTCTAAGGGGCGTGATCTAGTCAAAACTGGCTGTGCACGCACTCTACGACACATGGCTACGCAGACAACGTTAGACCGATGTGGTGTCGTCTTCCTGGACCATGGCCGGGGGGAGACGGTGCCGGGCCCTCAGCCTCAAAGGGGCCCATCCACAACTACCGACCACAGACGCGATCCTTCCCAGACTCTTTGGGGAGAACAGAATGGAGCACATGGGCAAGCAGCACTTCGTATCATCCACTGGAATGCTGAAGGAGTACAGTGCAAGAAATGAAATGAAATTATGGTGCTTAGAGCCTCACCAACCACTAAGGCCATCTCAAGGCTATCGCCACGTCAATAACTACTACAAGGATAAAAAAACAACCAATTAAAACGAGTCACCACTTCAAACTTTCCACTCCAAAGTTAAAAAAAAAACTTCCACAGTTTAAAACCTTCAAATCTGGTTAAAAATGTTCACTTCTTTTAAGAAGTCCATCAGCGCCCATGGAGGGACATCACGAAAAAAAGTCTTCAAAGAAACCGCCGTGTAATGTCTGTGTCTAACGTCATGCAGATCCCAACAGTCAGGGAGCACGTGTTTCACGGTAAGAGGCTCATCACAGGGAATGCATTGAGGGGCCTCTTCCCCCTTCAACAAGTAAGAATGAGCAAAAAAAAGTGTGCCCCGTACGCAGTCTGCACAGCACAGACTCCTTTCTGTTCTTCACCCCCGAAGGGAGGGTCTCTTTTAGGTCTGGACGGATCTGGAAGAGCTTGTTGTCCGTCTGGGCATTCCACTCCTCTTGCCAAAGATCCTTAACGTAAGTGTTCACCTTCCGCTTCATGTCTGTGTATGGTACAAAGGATCTGGATAATTCTTTCTTCGCTGCGCTCTCTTCCGAGACTTACGGGCCTCCCGACATTCCGCGTTGAACCAGGGCTTCTTGGCACCTGAGGCTTGGAGGTAGACGATGGGACTGCTGCTTTGGCGCAATCTAAAACGATCCGAGTCAGAGAGTCAGCAGGGTCATTGCTTTTCAATACTGTTTCTTCCTGCAGCTCCGCTCTTATCTTCATGGTAAAAATTCCCCAGTCTGCTTTGTCATAGTTCAGGCGGTCAGGCAGAGAGTCACCTTCTCCATCTGTGGGGCGGAGGACGACAGGAAAGTGGTCACTCCCGTGCAGATCGTCGTGCACTTTCCACTCGTAGTCCAGGACCAACGATGGATCGCAGACCGACAGATCTAAACACGAGAGCTTTCCAGAGGACAGATGAAGGTAAGTGGGAGACTTGTCGTTAAGACAGCACAAGTCCATGTCGGAAAGAAGGTTTTCCAAGAGAAGACCTCGGGCTGATGTCATCTCACTTCCCCAGAGCGGGGAGTGTCCATTGAAGTCGCCCAACAGTAAAAACGGACGTGGGAGCTGGTCGACCAGGTTCATGAGGTCCTGCCTCAGAACACGGACGGAAGGAGGAAGGTAGAGAGAGCAGACAGTGATGGTTTTCTCAAGTGTGACTCTGACTGCCACCGCCTGTAAAGGGGTGCTTAAAAGAACTGTACTATATAAAAGGGACTTGTGAATAAAAAGAGCGACACCTCCCGTCAATCCCTCTTGCTTCGGTTGAGCGGGTTTAAAAACGGAGTTAAAACCAGAGAGAGATAAAACCTTGCCATCTCTTTGCAGAGTCTCCTGCAGCGCCAGCACTGAAGGTTTCAAAGCATGACAAAGCAGCTGGAGTTCCTGAAAATTGGCGTAGAACCCCCGGACATTCCAGTGGATCACTGCCATTAAAAAGGTTAAAAAAAATAAAGCAGCAGCCTATTCCATCGCTACCCCCTGCTCCTCTGCTTGCGGTGGCTCAAGGTCGGCCAGGACGGAGTATTTATTTTTAGAAATTACTTTTTCAGATTCCGACCGAGTCGGAATATCCACGACCTCAGCCCTTCCCGATCCCGCCGAGGCCGCAACCCTCCCCTCCTTGAGTTTTGGAGGTACGGGGGGTTTCCGGCCACTTCCGCCAGCCCGAGGGCCAGGCAGACGAGAGGCGGGGCGAGGGGTGCCGGGGGGTGGGGTGGGGTGGGAGGCGGACAACGTGCCTCCGCCCGAGGTTTTCCGCTCCCGCCCAGCAGCCCCTGAGGACTGCCGCACAGGATGGGAAGGGGTGGACACGGCGCCTCCACCCAAGGCCAACGGTTCCGACGAGGTGGGTAAGTCGTCCGTCTGCGTCCCTGTGGACGTCGTCTGGACTGCGACGTCCACCGTCCTGGGTCTGACGACAGAGGCGTACGACGCCTTAGGCGACGCGGCCTCCACCTGTTTCTTTGCCTCAAAGAAGGATATCTTCTTTTCTGTCTTGACCTTCTGGATTTGTTTTTCTTTTTTCTTTCGATGAGGACGGGTGGCCACCTCCGCAGTTCGCACACCGGGCTGGACTAAACGCAATCGCCCTGGTGCGCCGCCTTCGAACAGGTGCCACACGCCTCTTCCTCCTTTCATCGGTTTCTCACGTGTCCAAATTTCGGACATTTAAAACATCTGAGAGGGGACGGCACGTACAGGCTTACACTAACCTTCAGGTATCCGACCCGAATGTCCTTGGGGACATCCGGGCAGCAGAAGGTGAGGAAGAAAGTGTTGGTCGGGACTCTGTCCGACCCCTTCCTCACTGTCACCCTGTACACGTCGGTCACTCCCTGAGAGGACAGCTCGCTCTTGATTTCAGCCTCAGACACACCTTTCAACTCCGGGCATCTGATGACCCCCTTTGAGCAGTTGAGACCTTTGTGAGGGGAAACCTTCACCGCCCTATCCACAAAAGTGGTCGCCTTGAGAAGGAGCTGTGTCTGCCTTTTGGACTCTGTCTGCACTAAAAATGCTCTGCTCCTCAGCCTCTTGATGGATTTCAGCGATCCTGCCAGACACTGAAAGCCCTTCTGGATAGCGAAGGGGCTGAGAGCCGACAAGGGCTTGTCATCATCAGCACCCTCCACCACAAGCCACGATGGCCAAAATCCAGAGGTCTCAACGACCTCCGAATCGGAGTCTGAGTCGTCTGTTCCTTGTCGTCGTCTTTTTCCAGAGTTAGGGGGGTGTAATTTTTTGGAAGTCATGTTGAAAAGAATGTAAATTCATCCCTCCCTTACCCACCCACCATGGGGTCCAACTTAGGGGCCAGGGTCAAGGGAACACCAGCTTGACCCCTTCCAGGTTTCGGGAGGGATATACGACCAACAGTCTAGCTCCAACGTGTTCCCCCCCGATCATGCCCAGCTCCTGGGGACAGAGAACCGAGCACTACGAGGGTTACCTTCGCTAGCCACTAAACTGCCAGTCTTGACCCAGCCCCACGAAGGGGTAGCCGATTGACACACACGGGCCAATGTGTGCCGCCTGTCTTAGGAGAGGTCCGAGCCAAAGGGATGTGTTGAGAGCAGCGTGCTCTCTCAATCCCCAGGATCTCATTCCCCTCCATCACAGGTTGCGCTGCACGGCAAACACAGCGGGCCTGAAGAAGGCCGCAGAGAAAAAAGAATGTGAAAAAGAAGGCTTGATGGGGAGCTGAGGACAGAAAAGAGGCGGTAAAAAGAAGAATAGAGAATAACGAAAGGGACAGTGGGTCACGTTTAGTTTGGGCCTCACTCACGACCTGTTCGGCATGGGAAGCCCTATCAGGGGTATCAGTACAAAAACCACCACTTATTCAGCCCGAACAGCTACGATGGCTATGTAGGCTGTCAATTAAGACCTGGGACCAGAGCAGCAAAACCTCAAGAAGCACTGATGCCCCCGCCGACATAGCTCGCTCGATCACTGGCCACTAAGCCTCCCGACCACGACAAGGTAGTGACCCTCCCGGAGAGGGTCAAGAGAACACCAGCCTGACCCCCTCCAGGTTTCGGGAGGATCTGCCTAGCAGATGTGGTGTAGCATCTTTGGATTTGTCCAAACATAGTGACGCCTCCTTGAGAAACTGAAACTGAAACTTATGTGCATAGAACTGGTTTTTTGGGGGTTTTTTTTCAAATAATGTTCTGATTCTGGCTGAGTAACTGCTTGTGTATTGAAGGAGCATTCTCTTCTAGACAGCAAACAAACTTCAAATCATTGAATTGATAAGAACTGCAGTAGTAACTGTGACATTTTTCTTCGGTTATGAACAGCCGTATAGCACTGGGAAAAATGTGAGGCATACTCGGTAAGTACCTGCATCATATGAACACTCTGCAAGCAAAACATTGTCTTGCATGTGGTATGTACTTGCATGCATTGTGTTTGACTCCAGACTCACCTGTTTTACACCTGAGTGTCATCAAACAGTGTCAACAGGGTCACACACAACTTCTCACATCAATTCTGTACACAACAGTACATGACAATGTAAGTGAACTGTAAGTCTCCAAAATAACACCCCATTTCATACTTTCTTTCTCCCTTCTCAATCCTGGAATGAAGGGAATGCATGTATAAAAGGAATGTAGTAACAAGGGGAAGCAAATAGTTCACAGAAAATATGGAATGAAAGGAGTCAAATCATGTATGCTGCATACGGTCTACCATGGGACTCTCAATGAATACAAATGTAACATGTACGGCTTGAAAAAAATGTTTCTTGAAAATCAGTGCATCGAACAATTTAGTTATTCAGATATTAATTAAAGATAGCTGTAGTTTTTCACTGTTAAAAACAACAACAAAAACAAGAAATGAAATACATAGACCACAAAGCACCTCTGGTTATGAGTAGTGGTCATAACACTGGCTGTACAGACCACTGTTTGCCAGAAATTCACGATCATTTTCACCATGTCCCCAAGAAGAAAACTGTGCAAAATCCCAAGTGGTCCTTAACTTTTTGTGAACCCCATAATAAGAATAGTGGCAGGTCCATTTCTTTGTGTGTGGTGTGCTTGACTATGTGTGTATACATATGTATGCATACACATACAATTACATATGAATGTGTATTTGTGTGTGTTTGTATGTTTGATCACACGCATGAGTGTCCTGGCAAGCATATGTGGGTGTGGGTGGGTGTATGTGTGAGTGCGTGTCTGTGTGGCTGTGTATGTATGTGTGTGTCTGTGCATGTGTGTGTTTGTGTGTGCCTATGTGTGCATATGTGTGTAGGGCAGTGGCTATGTACATATCTTAAAATGTATGTATGCACTGTGTGTGTGTGTGTGTGGGGAGGGGTTGTTAATCACATTCTGGTGTGTGTGTGTGTGTAGTTTGTTAGCCACATTTTGGTGTGTGTATGTAAAACTGATGCAATGTGTTAATAATAACAATAATGATAAGTATTTATATAGTGCTGAATCTTGTGCAGAGACAAATCAAAGCACTTTCACACTAGTCATTCATGCACATGCATAACTCAAAACTTGAGAAACTTAAGACAAAGAAAAGGCAGGGGAGTGAGGCTATCTTGGGAAGAGGTGGTTTTTTAGGCCAGACGAAAGAGCTGAGTGAGGAGACCCGATGAAGCAGAAGAGGAAGTTCATTCCAAATGAAATGTCCAGAGACAGAGAAAGAACAGCAGCCGACAGTGGAGTGTTTGAATCTGGGTATGCATAAACAGAGTGGATCCAAAGCCGACTGTAGAGAGCGAGATGGGGTGCAGAGGTGAAGGCAGCCACAAAGATGGGAAGGGGCAGATTTGTGAATACATTTATAACATGGAGTGCTGATCTTGTACTTTATTCTGTGTGAGACAGGGAGCCAATGGAGATGATGCAAAAGAGGAGTGATGTGCTTGGATCTTTTCTTTCTGAGGTCGAGTCAGGCAGCAGAGTTTTATATGTGCTGAAGGGACTGAATGGATGAAGCAGGCAAACCAGATAATTGAGAGTTTCAGTAGTCAAGGCGAGAGAGAATGAGAGAAATGACAAGTCTAGATATTGCATCAGTGGACAGATATTTCCACTGAGAATTGATGTGCCGTAATTGACAATAGCAGGATTGACAGGTCTGACTGATAAATTTCTGCATGGACAGTGTGTTGTCAAGGCCAACGCCAAGGTTCCTGACTGAAGCTGGAAAGAGGGATGGATGTACATGTTTGATTGTGTCAGTTGTGATGGAAGAAAGTTTTTGTTTTGTTCTGATGATGATTCCTTCAGTTTTGTCTGCGTTCAATTGTTATGTAAATTAAAGTGTCCTGTGAAGCACCTATGGCAGATTTATGGTTAGTGTGCTATATAAGTATTCATTATCATTATTATCAACCCAACACTGTTGTGTATCTTCTGACCTGAGCAGTACATCCCAGCAGCTTGAAGTGACAGGTGACCATGGCCTTGGGGCACCTTTCCTCCATGTGCTTCAACATCTGTCCACAAGGAAATTAAATCACATCATCTTGTTCATCATTACTGCATAGCCGACCATGAAAATATGTAGAAAAAAACATGCCAATGATATTAAAAAGTGAACTTTTGGGGGCCACAGTGCAAAACAGAGTGACACACTAGTCACAGAAAGGTCATTATAAGGTGGGAGGAGTGTTATAGAGAGGTGTTTTTATTGAACAGTATGCCTTGCAGCCCATTACAATAAAGCCTCAGCTTCTTTCCCTGAAGGTATTGTTCTATCCCATGTTCTTTTCACCTTCTATATAAAAGACTGCAAAGGCAGTTCTATCCCATGTTCTTTTCACCTTCCATATGAAATGAAATGAAATGAAATTATGGTGCTTAGAGCCTTGCTGACCACTAAGGCCATCTCAAGGCTATCGCCACGTTAATACTTTTTTTTTTTTTTTAACTTTTTTTAAATTTTCCAAAAACATGTATACAATACAGAGAATAGTATAGCAAGGCAAAACAAATCTGTAACAACAACATCGACAGCAACAACAACAAACAAACAAACAAGCAAACAAAAAACAAAAACAAAAAAGATTTGTCCAATCATTCAATCAATCAATGTTTACACCTTAATGATTGTAGTAATCATGGTGATTTAAGATGACATTAATAGCAAATAGCCTGGACCAGTTGTAACATAGCAACAGCATCAAATGTGTCAACTATTACAGTAAATGAGTAATGGTGTCTAGGGTAAGGCGAAAGCAAGTGGTGGCATTATAATGTCATAATAATAATGAGCATGAGTATACCACTTCTGCATTATTGGAAACGAAAGCTTGTAGATGATCACATTGTACAGACAACAGCAACCATAAAAGTTAAAAAAAATAAACAAATAATACATAAAAGAAATAAATAAAGACATGTTAGTACAAAGTAAGGACTGTTATACCTGTCATACAGAATGGTAACTATGGAACATGCGAAATTATGATTAAGTAACAGTTTCCATAATTGGAAGGTAACTGTTCCACTTTGTACGGAAAGCATGATGGTTCATTAGTATATAAGATGCATGTTCTTTGATTTTGTATCTGTATCTGAGCTGTGTTTTAAATGCATTGAGTTGTGGTGGTTGTTTATTGAATTTGCATTTGTACAGAAAGTTTTTGGCAAGTAAAATAATGAAATCTAAAATGTCATCTGTAGCAAATGCGTGTGAGTTTCCAAATAAAACTAATTCTTCACATAACTGGGCATTGTATACATTATTGCATTTGTTATTAATATCAGTTTGGAAAGCAGTCCGAAATCTCTGCACAATCTCACATCTCCAAAAAAGGTGTTCAATGGTTTCTGGATGTGATCCACAGAAGCTACATTTATCATTATGAGAGATATTCATCTGTTTCAGTGATTTGTTTGTTGCAATAATCCTATGAACTATTCTTATTTGAAACCATTTTAAGTTAACGTCACTTATTTTGTGTATTTTGTGAAATGTCTGTTTCCAATTAATGTTCAGTTGCAACAAATCGTTCCATTTCTTACAGCATTTAGGAGTCGTATTGTTTTTAACTAGAGTATCGTAATAAACTTTTGTTCCTTTTTTCACTGAATATATCATTTGTAATGATTTTCTCATCTGCAAAGCAGTATTATTATCAATTTTAATGTTTAGGTTTTTTATATAATTTTTAACTGACCTTATGCAACCATTTAAAGTAAGGAAATTTGTTATATTTCCATGCTTTTGACTAAAATCTTCATAGGAAAGGAAACTACTGTCCCCGTGCACTAGATGAGAAATATTCCAGACCCCCTTTTCCATCTAATTTCTGTATGATAAAATCTTACTTCCAATTTTAATATTTTGGTTCAGAAAGATTGGTTCTGCTAAAACTTCTTTGCTACTTAACCCCTAGGCTGCCTGCATGACGAGATAACTCGTCATGGCAAGCATGTATGCTTCGCTGCCACAATGACGAGATAACTCGTCATCAAAATATTCTGACTTTTCCCTGGTTTGCATTCACTTCATTGACAAAAATAGTGGTACCTTTAGCCTGGGGAATCTCTCTAGATTCTATTCATAGCTAGAAACCCCATCTACGTCATGAAGCAGTCCTTTATTTGAACGTTTTGGTTGGGTCACTGTCCAAGTGTTTGCCTGACTTCTCTCCTCGCTCGCTCAACAAAATGTCGGACTGACGCTGTGCTCAAGACATGCGATCGTGACGAACTAAATCAACCAAGATTTCTTTCTTTAGCTGATGCTCAGAAAGAATTGAAGCGTAAATTCGAAGGAGAAGATAGTGATGAACATTTATAGGACGATCTGATAGAAAATAAAGGGAGCAATCAAGAGAGTGGCCAAGATGCGACTGTCAGTGAGTGATGCCGGCTGTACAGATGTTAGCAGTCGACAGAAGATGACTGAATTAGCAGAAGAGCGATATTCTTGGCACGCAGCCAATGCGGTCTGATGAGAACTGAATCAAGTGACCGTGTGAGAGGGGTGAGGAGGGGGGGGGGGGGGGGGGGGGGGGGGTGGAGACTGAGGGGGCGTGGCCTCACATCCATCTTATCACTTGGAGAAGTCACAATGTATTGTGTATCTATCTCTTAAAAATATATATATATATTGTGGTTGTTCTAGTATGATTTTGTGTTTGCAGATATCCATTTGTCCAGAAAATATGATGTTTTTGTGCAAATTACCTGACTAATGTTTGTAATGAACAAGTTGAAAATGTGACAAAAAACAAAACACTGATTTCAAAACAACAGCATGTCACTAAAATATATATAATGGGGAAAACAGCATTTGTTTTGTATTCTTTATTCATTTACCTTTCAGAAAATATATACTTTTATGGGTCTTTCTCCAATAACAAAGAGCACAGAATTTTTGGAAAATTTATACCCGTTTTTTGTGAAAAACCCTGGCAAATAGATTTCAATTAAATTTTATTTTCCTGGCAGCGAAAGGGTTAATAGTGGGACCTTCTGACAAAATTCTTTGTAGGCTTGGAAAACATGAATCCAGAACTTATTCTTATCATTAGGTGTTGGTAGACAGGGTCCATATCTATCAATATCTTCGATAACTGGATTGCTTTCTTTTATTATTATTGTCCATTTATGGTTTGAAAACTTTAATTTACGTATCCAGCTCAGTTTAAGACCTTTAATAAATTGTTTGATGTCAAACATTCCTAATCCTCCTAATATTGTACTATTAATTACTGTTTTTCTACTTATTCGATCCTGTTTTTTGTTCCAAATAAACTTGAAACGTGCCTTCTGCAGCTCATCAATATATTCATCAGGTGGATTTGGTAGAAACATCCATAACTGGGTTATTTTTGATAAAATCAATGACTTGAGAACAGCTATCCTTCCTAAAGGGGTAATCGGTCTTTTTATCCATATTCTAAATAACATTCTAATTTCAGACATTTTGTCTTTATAGTTTGATTCCTCACATTCTTCTAAATTAAGAGTAAACCACACTCCTAAGATTTTAAATTTTGGTGGGTTCCACACCATTTTTAAATGAGGTAGATATCTAATTTGACATTGTTTTCTGCTACCCAACCATATTGCTTGAGTTTTACCTGTATTCATAAATAATCCTGAAAAACTACTAAACAAGTCGGTTGTCCTTATGATCTCCTCAAATGATATTCTATCCCCTTTGGTCATCAGTTGGGTGTCATCTGCAAACTGTGCAATTTTATGATCTGTATTGTTAATATTAATACCTTTAGTCAGTTTATTTTCTCTTATCATTATGCCAAGGATTTCAACACATAAAAGAAATAAGTAGGGTGAAATAGGATCACCTTGACGACATCCTCTCTCTACTGGAAACCAAGAAGAAGCTGTTCCGTTTACTACTACTGCTGATTTAATATTTTGATAAAAAGTACTTATCCATCTACAAAAGACTGGACCAAATCCAAATGCTTTTAACACTTTCATCATGAAAGTGAAGTCAACAGTATCAAACGCTTTTTCAAAATCTATACAAATCAATAAACCAGGCAACTGCTTTGAATTTAAATAATGAATCATATCATATATTAATCTAACATTGTCACCAATAAATCTGTTAGACATAAATCCTGTTTGGTCATCACTAATTAAAGAGGACAGCACAGACTTAACTCTATTTGCTAAGCAAGAAGATCCAATTTTATAAACAACATTTAATAAAGATATCGGTCTCCAGTTCTTAATAAATTCCCGTGGTTTGTCACCCTTTGGTATACAAATTATTATGCCTTCTTTCTGTGTTTGTGACAGTTCACCTTTCTTCAAACCTTCATTTAGTGACCTGACAATTAAGTATCCAAGATCCTTCCAAAAGAATTTTAAAAATTCAGCAGAAAAGCCGTCAGTACCTGGACTCTTATTGTTCTGCATGCGTTTAAGTGCCTGGGTAGCTTCTTCGTAAGTAATTTCACCCTCAAGGTTTTCTATTTCTATATTACTAAGTTTAGGCATTTCCTTAACAATATCTGCTATTTCACATGTTTGAATAAGTCTCTTTTTATATAAATGTTTATCGAAATCATGAACCTCCTTTAATATTACATTATGTTCATGGAGTTCTTCTCCTTTGTCTGTAACTAACTTCTTCATACTCTTATTTACAAAGTGCCTTTTTTCAAGATTACAAAAGTATTTTGATACTTTTTCTCCTTCTGCTATCCATCTGGCCCTTGAACGCTTGAGTACTCCTTCCATCTTCTTTTTTCTAATATCTACAAGCTTTAACTTATTCTCTTCTATTCTATTATTTTCTTGACATGTTCTGACATTCCTGCTTTCTAAGTTCTGTATTTCTATTTCTAACTGTTGTTCTTCCTCATCTGTTTTACGTTTTTTCATTGTGGCATATGAGATTGTTTTTGATCTAATCTTCATTAATAGAACATCTAACAATAATTGGTCTGATATTACAAACTGTATTTCGGACATTGGAATGTTTCTAAATTCTTTATAATTGTATACTGGAAACTGCATATTCTCTAATAACTTGTTTGATTTCTTCTTTGATTTCATTTACATAATCTGTCTTCAGTAAAGAATTGTTGAATTTCCAAAAAGACTTTCGTTTAATTTTTTCACCAAATGAAAGTTTAAGAACTATCACTGAATGGTCTGTCCTACAGCCATATTGGATGTCTGCTTCATGTACATACTGTATCAAACATTCAGATATAAGGAAGAAGTCCAAACAGCTCTGTTGTAAAGGGGATGGTCTACGCCATGTAAAACGTTGTACTATCAGGGTTTAAGTCTCGCCAAACATCATACATATCTAAGTTTGGGTCGATTTAGAATATTCTTCTTTCTTTGTTCATAGCCCTTCACTAGCGGAGTGATTAGTGGACGCGCGCGTATTAATTAAAATGATCTGCGTTTTTGTGGGTCACAGGAAGCTAGATTCAGTCGCTGCCTCCAATAATCAGTTTGTGCGTTTTGATCGAAACTAGCTGTAGATATTGTGTGATCATTCCGATCAGTGTGTCTAATAAAGTTGGGGATCTTCTCGTTTGGGCCAAAAATGTTTACGAAGATGATTATAGCTAAGCTACCTGTCATAGCGATATACTGTTGTGAAGGAAAGTAAGTGTCATACAGTTGCATTATGTGATCCTTGTTACACCTTTTTAATTTTTTAAATTAAACAGTTGATATTGAACCATGTACAGCCAACACCTCTGGTAGTTGCAGCGGTTAATACTTACAACAAGGGCTACGTTAACAAGAAAAACAATAAAAGAGATCTGTGCAACATTGTACGCTTGTCCGATCCGCCAACAGTCATGACTAGTTTAAAAAAAACCAAAAAAAACCTTCGCATTAGTAAAATATAAAGACCTTCGGTTAATCTGGCAGTCGCGTAAAATGCGTGTCGACGTCCTTCTAAGTAGTCCATCTAGTTCAGCGCCTCAGGCAGAACAGCGTGACTATGCACTCGTGATTAATACCAAGTATGTCTTCAGAAAGGACCGCCGATGTAGATGTCTGTGTCTAACGTTCATGCAGATCCAAGACTGTCAAGGTAGCATCGTGTTTCACGGTGAGGGCTCAAACAGGGATACATTGAGGGGCCCTCTTGTCCCCCGTTCGATGCTAAGTACCGAGATGTGGGTTTAAAAAAAATAACGTGCATGCCTCGCATGCGTCTGCCAGCATAGAACTCTTTTTCTGTTTCTCTGCACGCCCCCGAGTGGAGGTGTATCTGTCTTTCTAGGTCTCAACGAGTGCTAGGAACAGTTTGTTGTCTCGGGTTGTTCCCACTCCTTCTAGCCAAAGATCCTTAAAGTAGGTGGTTCACCTTATGCTTCATGTCTGTGTATGGTACGAGGATCGCTCGATGTAATTCTGTCACTTGTACAGCGGTTCTGTGATGCTCCAGGCTGCGTCTGCACCTCGTGTTGTTACCGTACGATGCTGCCAACATGCTCGAGACCCAGGCCAGACACGACCTCAAATCCTGTTCTTCGTTAGCAAGAGTAAAAGCTTCGTTTAGAATCCTGCAGTTTGGGATGAGTCAGATTTCTGCAGTGCTCGATCGTCCTCATGGTGCGAATATCTATTTTTGTTGACGCTGTATGGAGTCTGAAAAGTGTGACGATCATGATTGTCTGTCTTGTTGTGTTCGTAGTGAGGTGAACCATTTTTCCCACCCGAACCATTGCGTCGTTCCCAGTGTGTACACAGAGCTGTCAGATAGGATGTTGTCGCTGAGGGCACTGGTCAGGAAAGGCGGGGACAAAATGCGTAGATTTGTGCGTCCAGTGTGCATCGTTGCTGAATTGTAGTCAGTCAAGTGTAAAACGTCTGTTGGTAGAGTGGGTATTGAGAGTTTGTGGCCGTAGATGCTGAAAGCAGTAGTGTTGCTGAGGCAGTGAACTGGGTGGAGTCTGTGTTTGACTGTATGAGGCCTGGGTACGAATGTGTGTTTGCTCAGGCTGTTTGTATCTCAAGGGGTCACTCTCACTGTTGACCTGCGCAAGAACCTGCTGGGGAACTTGCAACGGCGAAGTCTGAATGTCACCAGACAGACCGCTCTCATTAGCAACTCTCTTTGTCTACTAGGTGCGGTTTCAAAATCGCCCACGCACTCAGTCGAGGACGCCCAGTCTGTAAGGTGCAGCGCAGCGTCGATGTCTAGTAGGGGCGATAGTCTTCTAAAAAGGTATGCTTGATGTTAACCTGCGCGTAAGCTTAAATGACAGTGGTAGAGTATTGAGTGGGCATTAGAGCCAGCCGACTCCACTACTCCAGTGTTCAGAGAGGCTAGTCGCGCGCCGACGTTCAATAAGTACTGACGAGCGCTAGGATTGATGCTTGTATCGTGAAAACGTAGACGACTATACAAGTGTGAGTAAACGAGCACACTCAGAGAAAGATGTTTCCTGCTCAAGATTAAAAAAAACAAACATCAATAGTTAAAACCTTCAAAATGGGTTAAAATGTTATTCTTTTAGCAAGATCATCAGCGCCAGGCGGGACCTCACGTAGTAACAAGTGATGTCATGTTCGAAGTGAAGATGCTGTCGACAGTGTTAGTGTCTGTTGTGTTCAAAGTCATGCGATCCAACAGTCAGGACGCACGTTGTTCACGGTGTGAGAGGCTGTGTGTCTCACAACGTCGTACTCCCCTCAATGTCATCCAAGCGCGCTATCTATCTCCTCCAGCACAAATGCGTGCCTCTGTCCCGCAGTATCTATACTATGAGGTGATATAGAAGTGAGTAAAACGAACAGAACATCAATGTAATAAGATCCCAAGCTGTGATGCCCTCGAGAGCCGCACGCGATCACACAAGACTCGTGCACGCAGACACGAGCGCTTTACTGATTTGAGCATCACCCTGAACTCGGACGCGAGGATGAAGCTAATGACTCCGGTCATGTTCGAGTCATGAAGGACCGGTGTAGCAATCCAGGCCATAAGCGCTGATACTAGTAGTAGAGATACAGTCTCGTCGCTGAGGGTGTGAGTCGAAGATCGACCCATAACCGCGTCTATGCACGATCCAGGTGCCATAGTATTTGCTAGAATTATTTGATACGTACTTCAGTCGTTCACTCTCCCGCCTCTTCCCCATCGCGCATCGCTTGTCTCAGTGCACAAACACACACCCTGTGAATGTATAAGTGAAGACAAAGAGATGCTAGGAACGATCTATCTCATGTACAGGAGATGTGTGGAAGCTAGGTAGCGTCTCATTCTCACTGCTATCTGCATGAAGTCCCAAGTGCAATGTGCGGAGCGGAACGACGAGGACGAGACTGTGAACGCTCGTGATCCTACTGATCGATATGCCGAGAGAAAGAGAATCTGTCATGAACAGATTACCGCGACTAGTAAAATCGTAGAGACAAGAGTGGTTATTCCTGCTTGTGGGCGAGACGCCGTCAAGATGTGCTTGACAAGGAAGTCGGAAACACAGACTCATATAGTTGCGCTAGAGAGTTTCCACCACTCCGCCTACCTGTTAGAACGTCACATACTAGTAGAGATATATGTGTAGTAACAAGAAAGCGATCACGAAGCAGACAAACGCTGATAGATACGAATCAAAGTAATAAAATGGAATCGAATGCGACTTACGACATCGATTTACAATAAGCAATGAACTGCAAAGTAAATACTTTATATTCTGTTTACAGTGAGCAATACCACCTCTTCGTAAAACAATTTACTCACTCCCCTCTGTCAACCTGCGGTATGAGGTGAATGTGGGTATATTCATGCCCGGAAGCCGTCAAGAATACGCCGCAGGATCTGAGGTGCAGTTACACCGTAGACGTCGGTCATAGAGCAGTGATAGGAGGCTGATTCATCTGGTCGAGTGCGAACGAAGCTGTACATGTCGCTTGCGGTCCAGAAAAAGTCTGTCGGACTAGACCGCTGTGAATTGGTCTCATGTCAGAACTATCGATACCTCCGTAGTCTACTTCGGAGAGCAGTGTCCTAGCAGATGATACAGTAGAATGAGGTGGTCACCTGCAAATGTAGAAAAAAAGAAAAAAAGGAATATATATGGGCAGACGTTACAAAAAAAGTATGTTCTGTAGGCCAGAGAACTGGTGGAGTCTTTACGGTATGAGGCTAGATCGAATCGGACCTCAGGTGTTTCTAAAGGTCCACGGAGGGCTGTCAGGGAACTTAGAGAAATCTGATGATGCCACCGACATCCAGAGCGGCATTTTCTAAGTGCGGCTGAATGCGGAGTCCGAGAGGAGGGATGCAGTTTGGGTTGTCTTTAAATTTCGTATCAAAAGGAGTTGTTGAATACAGCGTCGTAAGCAGGGTTTGTAGGATTCAGAAAAACAATTTCAAATAATAGTTTTAGGGTCAGCTTCAGTCTGCGGGTTGGAGAGAGGCGGTTCCCCCCGCCTCTGCGTACAGGCTGTGCACAGGGTGGTGCAGAACGCACCTAAGCTGAGACGGAGCCCTCTTGGTGGTGTATAGGGTTCCAACAGTTTCAGGTAAGACGGTCTGGCGAGCCGTAATAACTACACTTCCGTAATCCAGTTTGGACTGGACCAGGGCCTCTGTAGAGGTGCAAGAGAGTTCTCTTATCAGCACCCAGTCGTGTGTGCCACAACTCGAATGATGTTCAGGGCTTTTTGGCAAGATATTTTCAGCTGTTTAATATGGCTGAGGAAGTTCAGCTTCTGATCAAAGACGACCCTAAAAATTTGGCTTCCTTGACCGCCCGGGATGGTGGATTTTCCCAGACGGATATAGAGTGGAAATAGAAATGGCGAAAATTAGAGAAAATGAATACATCAGTTTGTGGACGAAAATGTGAGAGGCCCATGAGCTCCTCTGCGCCCAACACTGGATGTGTCTTGTCGACGGCAGAGCTCAAACGCCTGTTTCGCTGGAGCTGGCATAGTGGCTGCCAGTTGCATACAAGGCGAAATCGTCCAACGAACAGCGAGCATGTCCGTTCCTTGCTGAACGGATTGACAATGTCGTTAATTTTGATAGCTGAAGAGAGCCGGTTGACGGAATGCTCTTGACGGAAACACCCAGCCTTGATTGAACTCGTGAATGTCGCCGACAGGGTGGTGCGACCATCACTGGAATAGCTCTGTCGTGCCAAAAAATTGTGAGAATGCAGGCAGTGTCTCGGAAGCCGGCAGCTTTTGGTGTGAGTTGTCCGAGAGGATCCGAAATTTACAGGTGTATTGTTAACCTTTTCTCCAAGTCAAAAAATATGGCCACACAGGCGAGTCTGTTGTACAAGGCATTTCTTACGTGGCTCAGAGAACCCAGAAGGTCAACAGCTAGAGCGATGCTGTGCGGACTAACGCCCTGTGCTTTTCACCAGCAGGACGTCAGTCTAGTTTCCAATCAGTTACAATGAGCATCTTCTTCAACAGTTTGCGAGGCAGCTGGAGTCAGTGTATTGGGGGGAAGTTGGAAGGGAGTTCGTGGCCGTCTTTTCCGGTTTCCGAGCAGCGGGTTTTGAGGGCTTTCCGCCAGGGAGGAGTGGAAAAAAGCTGTGATGTTTTTGATCCAGATGTGGTTGTAAACTTTAGCAGGGTCGTCCCAGACAGTGGTATCGGGAAGATGTTTTTAAGAAGTTTATAATGGACCTCGTCCATTCCTGGACAGGAATTGTGAAGGAAGGTTGAATTCTCTGTGTTGTCGGAAGAGAAGTTACAGGGTGTTTTTTCTGTCAGGTTTTTGGTCTTTGAGAAACCGAGCAGATTTGTTAGCAGATCTCGAGTTCTGTTCGAGTGTGGAGGCAAGCAAAATTGGCAACTGCTTTCTTCTCCTGTGACCAGAGGCATCTGAAAGTTTAAGATGATGATAGATTGGGCATACGTTTTTTGCCCTTAATTCTTTTTAAAACCCGTCCACACTTTCTTCTTGGGCTGTGTTGGAGGTTAAGGAAGAGCAAATATCTCTCCATGATTTATCTGGCTCTTTTTTAAAAACATACCTGGCTTTCGCCTCAGCTGTGATGGTTGTTTTATGAACACCTTTCGAGTCTCCGGTCTCGAAAGACGCGCGTCTGCCGCTCTCTTCGAGACTTACGACGCGTACGACTTCGTACCGACATTCCGCCAGTCCTCCCTCGATCCAGGCTGGTTCTTGGCATCTAGGGCTTGGGAGGCAGAAGATGGGGAGTTGCTGCTTGGCTGCAGAGCTACAACGATTGCAAGTCAGAGAGTAGCAGGGTACCTAGTAGTTTCTTTAATGACTGTTTACTTCCTGAAGTGGGCCGCTTAAGCTTCGTGGTAATAATTCCCCAGTCAGCTTTGTCATAGTTCAGGCGGGTCAGGCAGTAGAGTCATACTTCTCCATATGTGGGCAGAGGACGAGACAGGAAAGTGGTCACTCCCGTGCGGATTGTCGTCGCACTTTAACTCGTAGTCCGGACCAACGATGAGATCACGAGACCGACAGTCTAAAACCACAAGAGCTTTCCAGAGGACAGATGAAGGTAAAGTGGTAACTGTCCATTAAGACAGCACAAGTCCATATCGAGAAAGAAGGTTTTCCAAGAGAAGACCTCAGGTGATGTCATCTCACTTCCCCAGCGCGGGGAGGTGTCCATTGAATCGTCCCAACAGTAGGAACGGTGTGCGTGGAGCTGCGTCGACCAGGTTCACGAGGTCCTGCCTAGAACACGGATGGAAGGAGGAAAGGTACAGAGAGCAGACAGTGATGGTTTTCTCAAGTGTGACTCTGACTGCCACCGCCTGTAAAGGGGTGCTTAAGGAACTGTACTGTATAAAGGGGACTTGCATATAAAAAGAGCGACACCCTCCCGTCAATTCCCTCTTTGCTTCGGTTAGCCGGGTTTAAAAAACGGAGTTTAAAACCAGGAGAGAGATAAAAACCTTGCCATTTCCTTTGCAGAGTCTCCTGCAGCGCCAGGCACTGAAGGTTTCAAAGCATGACCAAAGACAGCTGAGTTTGGAAATTGGCGTAGAAACCCCCGGTGTTCCAGTGGATCATGCATTAAAAAGGTTTTAATAAAAAACAAAGAAGAAAAAAGCAGCAGCCTATTCCATCGCTACGATCTCTGTCCTCATGTTGCGGTTTGGTCCAGGTCGGCCAAGATGCAGAAGTACCTATATTTCTTTTAATCTGAATTTCTGTGGGCGATTCCAACCAGAGCCGGAATATCACCATCGGCGTTCCGATCCTGCCGGCGGGGAGGCCTGCATACCTCTCCTCCCTCCTGGTCGAGTTTTGGGTAGGTGTCGTGCAAGTACCGAGAGGCGGACCCCGGGCGAGGGGCTGGTGGGGTGTGATGGGTGGCGGGAGGGGATGGGAGGAGCAGACAACGTGCCTCACCGAGCGCAACGCGTTCTGAATTTAAGCGTAGTGACGTTCGCGTTCCCAGTTGCCGTTCCCTTGGATGCTTCTAGTCTGTGCAGCCGCGACGTCCACAATCCTATGGGTCTCGCACGGTCAGAGCGCGTTTTTGTTTATGTCTCCTTAGCTACGACACGTCACTCGGCACTCCGTCCAATGCTTTCTTGCCTCAAAGCATGATACTTTCCTTTTTCACCAATCTTCACCTTGTCGCGGATTTCAGTTTCTGTTTCTCAGGTGGGGCAGTCTTTCTGATGAGGACGGCGTCGGCGCTACGCAGTTCGCACAACGGGCTGGACTGACGCCATGCGCCCTGGAGTAGTCGCGCTTTGAACAGTGCACAACGCCTCTTCATCATGCCATCGGTCCCACACGGTGTCCCGGGCATTCTTGCATTGAAACATTCTTCTGATTGTAGAGGGTTAGACATTTCATCGAGAGCAGACCCGGTTACTCGCCCGACTCGAATCGTCCTTGGGGACATTCGCGGCAGCAGAAAGGTGGAGCGAATAGATGTGTTCGGTTGGGGGCTTTGTCGACCCCTTCTTTACTGTACCCTAATACGACGCGGTCACTCCCTGCGATGGGATCGCGATACTGGCTCGCTCTTGATCTCTGCTTTCAGATGACTCCTCGCAACTCGGGCGCAGCCTGCTAAGCCCCTTTGAAGTTCAGTCTTTGGTGGGGAAACCCTCACCGCCCTATCACAAAATTGTGGGTCGCCTTGAGCAGGAAAGCTAGTCTGCCTTTCTCGGAAGGTATGTGTCTCACCAGAAAACGTTCCGTTCCTCACCACCTCTTCTTGATAGACTTCTCAGTGCGCTCTGCTAAACTTTGGAAGCCCTTCTGGTTGGCTGAAGGTGTTCGAGATCCCCGACAAGGGCTCTCGTCTCTTCAGTGCCCTTCCACACAAGCCACACTCGGTCAGATATCCAGCAGGATCTCTTCAGTACCTGAATCGGAGTAGTGACGATCCGTTCCTTGATCTCTCTTTTAGTGCAAGATTAAGGGATGTGGCGGGTGGGGGGGTGTTTGGATATAGGAGCCATGGTTTTTTGGATCGTTGAATTCATCCTCCCTTACCACCACCCATGGGGTCCAACTTCAGGGGCCAGGGGTCAGGGAAAACAACAGCTTGGGACCCTTCCAGGTTTCGGGAGGGACATACGACCAACAGTCTAGCTCCAACACGTTCCACGTTCATGCCCAGCTACGGGGACAGTGAACTGAGCACTACGGGGGATAGTCATCTCTAGCGCTCTAAACTGCCAGTCTGACCAATCACATGTAGGGGTAGACGATTGACACACACGGGCCTATGTGGCCGCTGTTCTTAGGAGAGGTCCGAGCCAAAGGGACGTGTTTGAGAGGCTGCTGCTCTCTCATTCCCGGATCTCCTTCACCTCCTTCACAGGTGCGCCACACTGCAGCAAACACGGCGGGCCTGCAGAAAGCCGCAGAAGAAAAAGAATGTGGAAAGAGACTTGATGGGAGATGAGAACAGAAAAAAGAGGTGGTAAAAAGAAGAGAGAACAGCGAAAGGGACAGTGGGGTCACTTTTAGTTTGGGCCCTTACTCACATCCTGTTCGGCATGGGAAGCCCTATCAGAGGCATCAGTACAAAAAAACAAAAAAAACCCACCACTTATTCAGCTGAACAGCCAGCATGGCTATGTAGGCTGTCAATTAGACTGGAACTAGAGCAGTAAACCCTCAGAAGCACTGATGCCCCCGCCAACATAGCTCGCTCGATCACTGGCCACTAAGCCTCCCGACCACGACTAAAGTAGTGACCCCCCGGAGGCACCTTCAATATAAAAGACCTCAAAGGCAGAGAACCCAACTCTCCTTGTCAGACTACTCTGATGATGCAGCCCTGGCTGACCTTTCAAAACTAACATCCATCCTAACTTTCAAGAGGTTGAGAGGTTCACAGCTTAGCTGATGTTCAGAAACCCTTTTAAACAAAATGTCTCAAAAACAAAAGACAATGATCACTGCTTTAAGAAAATCTCCTGGAGTATCCAACAATTTTTCACCGATGGTAAGAAAGTAGTAAGTGAATGAATACAAACAATTTGGAACTGTCTCCAATTAATAAACCAAAATTTTTATTCACACAGATTTTATCCACAAAACAATACTGCCTAAGAAAACGCATATCTTCTAATGTACGGTAACACCGCCCTTCTTCAAAGTTTTCACACAGTTATAAACTTGTTCAGACATGTTCATTTATTTGTCGGTATGGTTGGCTGAGTGAGAAATGAAAAGTGATAGAAGTCATGTCCTTGTATGTTATTGTAAGAGTCTCCCATCTGGCAGGCAATACCAAAAATGTCTGGTGCAGAAAAGTACTGAGATCCAGTTTTCTTCCAAAACCAGCAGAGCTGAACAAGCCTGTATCCCATGGGTCATGACTGTGTTGTACAAAGTGTGCTTGCCACTTCAAGTATAAACTGATAGGCTGAAAAGAAAGCTGTGCTTGTGTGCATGTGTGCATGTGTGTATATGTGTATGTGTGTATGCATGGGGGCTGTATGTGCGTTATATGTGGGTGGGTAATTTTTTTAATTAGATGCTTTTACAGTTTCAGAAATAAAATTATAAAATATCTGTAAATGTAGACTTTATTATCTGTGATCTATACTTTTTGTAGACTTTTGACGATAATAATAATACTTCTTTATTACACTGTGATATATTTGTACATTTTTAAAGAGGCCACAATGTAATTGTCTCATAAGATAATGAAGTACTCTACACTTGACATGACCCTATCTTGCAGTATAATGTCCTGACCATCATACACAACAGAAATTATCAGGTGAGGAGACAGAAATACAGACAGAGAAATGAGAAAAAAAACAACAACAAAAAAACACCAAAGACAGAAATATGGTCACCTCCTGTCTGACGATGTTTTCACCACACAGCTGACAGAGAACTTTACCCTGAGGACAGGACTGGACATGGCCCTGCAATACACCACCACCCAGTCATCACCATTACCTTCATCACTTTTTCTCCACATCATCATCACGATCGAATCTCATATTTTGCCCTCTGCTTAGTATTATCCAAAAAAGTTTCCAAATGGAGCAAGGAAGAAACAAGCTCTATCTTGCTTTCACAGATTATCTAGACCGGCCTTTCGACTCAGTTGATCAAAATAGGTTCCCCCTTTGGGCAGTGCTTAACAAGATAAGAACATCAACCAAAATGATCCGCATTTTAAAAGGCAATTGTACAGTTACAGTTCAGTCCTGTTCCCGAATGGGGGCCTATAGTTTTCAGGAATTTTTTGATTGCCCTGACAGGAGTTAACGCTAAGAGTGTTGTTGTCCTCCCTAGCTTTTCTTGCTTTCTGATTTTCAGGAAGTTGCTGACAAGGTGACCAAGAATGGAAAACACGGTTTTCATAGTTTTTGCCAGGCTATACAAGAAATATTTCCTGTTATTGTTTGGCAGATGATATTGTCCCTTGCTGTCATCGTTCACCAGCAGATTACAAAATCAATTAGATAATCTCAACAAGCATCTTAAATCTCTTGGACTGACAGTAAAATTTGAATAACACAAAAATAATGGTTGCAGAAAGGGTGGACATCTGTCTAAAGCAGAAAAATGGTATTTCGATGGAGACGAAACTGAAGTTGTAAACAATTATAGATATCTGGGTTTTATGCTGTCTACCAAGTTATCTTTCATTTCTGCACTTGAAGAGTTCGCTGGCAGGGCAAAAGGGGGGTGGTTGAAATTATGAGAACAATGTGGAGTCTTGGCAATATGGACAGAACCGTGTTTTTTAAAGTCTTGATGCGCAGATAAAACCTATGCTATTATACGCATCTGAAATGTGGGGAACAATGCGCTTCAAAGCAGTTGAGTCTGTCCACTTGTTGCTTGTAAAAGATTTTTGAGTGTTAGTCCCAAAACCCCAAATGTAATGATTTATGGTGATCTTGGTCGATATCCATTATACTTGATAGTTGCATTCAGTACTTTGCGATACTGGTTTAAGCTAAATCAGATGTCTCTATCGAGAATCTTGAAACAGGCGTACCTAATGAGCGTAAATAAGATGACATACAAGCTGATATGTCTTCGAGAAATTGGGCAGATAGACTGAAACATTGCTTAGACATTTATGGGTTTTCAGAAGTTTGGATAAATGGCGGGGTTGGGGATGTAAATGTTTTTCTTAAAATATTCAAACAACGCATGATAGATGGCTTTAAACGGGATTGGGCAAGAAAACTCAACGGAAGTAATCGTTTTGAAACATATAGGTCTTCAAATCCTTATTACAACCTGAAAAATATTATCTCTCTTACCATCAGTAAATTTAGATCGGCTTTCATTAAGTTCCGTTTTGGTATAAATGAACTAAAAATAAATCAGCGTTATCGTGATGTTTGAAAAACTGCCCATGTGGTGGTAGAATAGAGAACGAACTACATGTACTAACAGCCTGTCCATTATATGATGATATTAGAAGGAAATATTTGCTTAAGCATATGCAAAATATTAAAATCTGTCATTATCTTTTCTGCTGAAAACGAAAGTTGTAATGTGACCAGAGATGTTGCAATGTTTGTTTTTATGCATTAAGACTGAGAGAAGAGCACTCTCATCCCTAAACAGACATATCAGCCCTGTGCTTTTCATTTAGTTTACTTGTTCTCAGTGAGCTAACTGTGTATTAAGTGGATTGTTTTCGTTCTTCCTATTTTATTTTAGTTAAGATGTGTGTGCAACACGTGCACCCAAAATGTATACAGGTCGGTGACCTTACATTAAAATTCTTGCGTTCTTGCGTTGCGTTCCACATCATCATCAACATTCAGATACTTATGCTTCAACAACAAACAAGTAGGTGGCAGAAGATGAAGGCAGAATTCTGTCAGTGCCAACAGTTACCAGTCTGAAACGGACCACACACGTACAACATTCCTCAGAACATCGGTCCACTGCGACGTGCCTGAACTTTGGCTGAATCTTATCTGACATTACCTTGAAGGAAGTTCGCAATAAAGAGGGGGAGAGAGAGAGACTGGGTGTATATGAGTGATTATTAATGCAGGCGTGCAGGTATGCTTGGTGAGGGCAAGAATAGAGGAAGTTCTTTTTTTGTTATAAATCCAGGAAGTCAAAGATAATGGATGGCCTGACATCTTTTCCTGGATGATATGGTCTACACACACATACACACGCACACAGTGCATGACTTCAATATGGAATACATCTTGGATGACAACAGTCAGGTAGGACAACACTGACACAGTTTCATGCTATGAACATTCAGTAACCATTGTGACTACTTCAACAGATGTTAAAAAGCCACCCTGACAATTATGTTTCATATTATAATGCCTGGCCAAGACTGTTACAAATTCAGTTTACTAAACATTAGCCGATTAGGGCAAACATTTGATATTAAAAAGACGACAAAGGAGAAAGAGAATAAGAAGAGAACGAGGAAGAGAAACAAAGAAAGAGACAAGAGAGAAGGACTTGCTGAGACAAGAATCACTGACTGCCTGCAGTGCAAGCTGAATTCTAATCCACATCTACCACTAAATATTTTCAGCCTGAATTCTAATCCATTAAATGAAATTAGCATGAACGACAACTAAATGCTTACATTCTGAACTTTACTCCACTAAATTTATTACTGCCACTAAATGTTTGCTGTCTGAGTTCTATTCTACTAAATTCAATTGAAGCTTTCTGGCAATGAATGATCACAGCCTGAATTCTGATCTATAACATTTAAAAACCTGCATTCCTCCATCTTTTGATCTCTTTCAGTTCGCCTATAGAGCTAACAGATCAGTTGAAGATGCCATTAGCATAGGTCTCTACCATGTCCTCAGACATCTCAAAAATCCTAACAGCTATGCCAGGATCCTTTTCATTGACTACAGCTCTGCGTTCAACACAATAGTACCATCAAAACTATATTTTAAACTGAAAGACCTCTCGCTGCCTGAATCAATTTGTACATGGATCCTAAATTTTCTAAGATGCGGACCACAAGTTGTTAAAGTTGGTGACCTCACTTCCTCCACATGCATTCTCAACATAGGCACCCTACAGGGATGTATTCTATCCCCCCTGTTGTACTCACTATTCACACATGACTGTGCAACTCAAAATGAATGTAACACCATGGTCAAGTTTGCCAACGATACAACTCTAGAAGGGCTGATTACGAACAGTGATGAGTCAAAATATAGGGAAGAAGTACTGGAACTTGTCAGCTGGTGTGATCAAAACAACTTAGAACTCAACGTATCAAAAACCAAAGAATTAATTCTAATTTCAGGAAGACCAGATCTGACCCCTTACCACTTGTCACTGAAGACAAGCAAGTAGAGATCATCAGCGACCTTAAATTTCTCGGACTGATCATTTCCAACGACTTGAAATGGGAGAAAAATACAGAAAAAACTGTTATGAAAGCACAACAGTGCCTGTACTTTCTTCGGTGCCTCAAAGTTCGGAATTAAAAAAAAAATCATGGTTGATTTCTACCGAGCAGTCATCGAAAGTGTGCTAACCATTGCTATTACTGTTTTGTACGGAAACATTTCCAAGACAGAAGCTGCAGCCCTTAACAGAATCGTAAAAAACTGCCACCAAGATTACTGGGGCTGATCTCCCTTCTCTAGAAGACGTATATTATAAGCGGCTACTCAAAAACGCAAAATCAATCAGCCAGGATGAATCACATCCAGCTTTTGGGATTTTCGAGATGCTCCCGTCTGGTCGACGGTACAGAAGTATAAGGACGAAACCAATCGCTTCGCCAATAGCTTTTCCCCAAAGCAGTCAATGCCCTGTCTCTTGAACAAATCCAGTGTGATAAATAGAATTGTGCACCCAACAACCATCTACCTGAATATCTAGTCATCAGCCCCACCCACATGTAATATGCAGCTTCTGTTCAAATGTGTGTGTGTGTGTGTGTGTGTGTGTGTGTGTGCGTGTGCAGTGCGTGCATGCGTGAGTATGCACAAGTTTTTATACTGATATACACTTGTATGTATCTTATTTCTACTGTATCTGTGTTTGTGTATGATTTTCGATTCATGTTCGTATCTTGTTATGTACTATCCCGCCCAATATTCCTTGTGACCCGGTACACTTGGTAATAAAGACATATTCTAATTCTAATTCTATTCTAATTTAATTACTACCACTGAACGCCTGCAGTCTCAGTCTGAAATATTCATGCAAGTGAGGGAAACAACTACACACTATGCCATCTTGAACTGTTAGGTTTTAATTTCAAACACATTATGATTGCCCTGAGCTTAACTGACAGTCCTTATCCTAAATATCAATAGTCATGTAATTGACATTTTTCAGCAACAACTTTTGTTGTTCTCTAAAAGCAAACCAACTGAAAAAAGAGAACAACAAAGTTTGGGGTTGTGGAAGTGGTGGTCGTTAGCCAACTTAGTGAGTTGACATTAATTTTCATGGCACTTTCATCCAAAGATTGTACCAAGCATGAGACATTTTAAGTATACTTCAAAATGAAATCTGATTTTAAAAATCTATATGTGGCACTAATGTTTCATTATTTACAGCTTGATTCCACAAATGTGTGTTCTACTACTAGTCTTGTAATCTCTGTTTTACTAGTCAACTAAAACATGTCCATGATGAACTCAGATTTTGGGGGTGCTGGGTTGATGGGGATGGGGTGGGATTATGAGGTGCCCCAATTACAACATCAGTAATGGTCAGAGGGACAGTCCCTGAAGGTGAAATATTTTGGGGAAAAAAAGAAGAGAAAAAAAGCTCTCTCCTGAATGGAATAAATCAACACCACACACAACAACAGTACCCACATCAAAATAGAAAGTCCAGCATACTCTAAGCATACATAATGTTTTTTTCCAGGACATATAATATGCAGTAAGGCATTTTTAACCAAGCCCAAAAGGGGGATTGCCACATTGCCTCCTGCTCTAATTTTTGGGCAGTTCCCCGGGCCCCCTGTTTTATTAGCCCAAAGCCCTCAAAGTTTACTGGGGCAACTCAACCCTTTTTGTGAAAACAAATTTTAAACCCCGTCCAAACCCTTCCTTGGCATTTTAAAAGAAAGCAAATTTAAAAATGAAACCAGGAAAGGGTTTGTTGGGACTTTTTTAAATTTCCCGCCATCAAAACCCGACATTTTCAAGGATAGGATACCTTTTAAACGAAACAGAAGCTTATTCTCAAATTTGGGTTTTGTTTTTTTTTTTTTTTTTTTTTTTTTGGTTTTTTTTTTTTTTTTTCTCTGTTTTGGTGTGTGTGGTGTGTGATGTGTGGGGGTTATTTTTTTCCATTCCCTTTTTTGGGACTATGTGCAAATACATGCTTGCATACTTTTGTGCAACATGTATTTTGGTTTAATGTGTCACCTTGTGTTTTGTAAGCATGTGGGGTGTTTATATGAAACACAGGGGAAGCGAAACCGGGTCACAGATCCTTTAACCCATTGACTTCCGAGCATTTTTTAATTTTTCAAAAAAAAAAAAAAAATCACCAATCTATTTAAAAAAAATTTACAAAAATTTTAAAAAAATTGGGTCAAAAAAAAATTAAAAGTAGGTTTTTCCCCTTGAAGGAAAAAAGAATGGAAAAATGTTTAAATTTTCATATTTCAAAGTTGACCGATGAGATTTTAAACCCCCAAACAGGAGATAACCAAATTTTTAGAAAAAAAAAATTTCACAAAAATAAATTTTTAAAGAAAAAAAGAAAGAGAGAGGAAGAAGAAAAAATTTAAGTTTTTTTATTTTTATGGGGGAAATTGGGGGTTTAAAAATTTGCAAAAGATTTTGAAACAACAATCAAGGTCACTTGCTGTTTTCCTCAACTATCAAGTTGTTTTTTAACCCAAAAAATATAAAACCCCCCCATGCAAAAATACCTTTCCCCCCCCCAAGGGAAAAAGTGTAAACAAATGAAAAGGCTACTGTTATAATCATTTTTCCCCCCATACCACACATAACCTGGGCAAGGGTTAAAGGGTTTAAAATTTCCTACACCCCGAAACCCCGGGCCCGTGCATCCCGCTCCCCAATCTGCTCCTCCCCACCCAGCACCCCCAGCTATTTGGGAAAGTTCAGGGAACCCGATGGTGGAAAAAATGCAAAGGCAATGTTTTAGGGGGCTAGACAGCAGCATGGGGGATTTCCCGGGTTAAAAAAACCCGCTATGGTAATATTCCCGGGTTTGATGGGGACCAAACCCCCTATGGGAATGTTCTGGGGGCAACCCCCATCTATGGGATTTCCCGGGTGAAAAACCAAAATTTTGGCAAATTTTTGGGGGAGACACCAGCATGGCAAAGTTTAAGGGGTAGACACCAGCTAAAAACTTGGGGGTTTTTTGGGGGTAGACAACCCGCTATGGGAAAGTTTCCCCGGGGGGTATAACACCAACTATATCTGTGTTCTGGGGTTTTAAAACACCAGATTTTGGCAAAAGTTTTAGGGGGTATACCCAAACTAAGGCGTGTTTTTGGGTGTAGACAAACCCCTATTGGGAATTCTTGGTTTTATACACCAGCCCATGGCTGTGTTTTTGGGTGGGGAGCACCAACTATGGCCAAAAGGGTTCTAGGTATGACAACCCAAAAAAGGCAATTCCCCCGGGTTAGACACCCCTATGGGAATGTTCTGGGGTTTTAAACCCCCAGCTTGGCTTTTTCTGGGTTAGGAGGAAAAAAGGGAAATGGTTAAGGGACGCTCACTGCCAATAAAAGAAGTCCGTGAAGGGGGGGTGGGGTTCAAACCCCCCCCCTCCCCCCCTTTCTCCTAAGTTTATGGAAAAATCCAAAATGACTCTATTCCCTTTTGGGTTAGAAAGAAAACCCAGGCCCGGTGCAGCACCACTTGGCGGGACTGAAAAAAAACCCCCCTGGCAAAAGAGAAAAATTTTTCCCTGGGCGAAAATTTTCTAAAATGAAATCCCCTTTCCTTTGTTTCACAAAAAATGAAGCACCCCCAAGGCCCGACTAAGCCTTGGTTTGCTGCGGTCAGGGATCTTCTCAACAAGCCAAACTGTAAGGTTTGCCCGAAAGCAGGGGGAACCCCCCTTGAGAAAATGAAACTGAAACCGGAACTCTGGGGGTAACACACTAAAGGGTTTTTTTTGGGGGAAAAACAAACCGGGTTTTGGCCCAAGTTTTCGGGGGTAACCCAAACTATTGGGTGTTTTCTGGGTTAGACATCCCCTATGGGTGGTTTTCGGTGTAAAAACACCCAAACTAAGGCAATAATTTCCCGGGTGTAACACCACTATGGCTGTGTTTTGGGGGGTTTAAACACCACTAAAGGCAATGTTTTAGGGGGTAGACAAACCACTAAGGAAATTTCGGGGGTATACCCCAGCAAAGGGGTTTTTTCTGGGTGTAGACACCAAGCTATGGCAAAGTTCAGGGGGGGAAAAAAACCAACTATGGCTGTATTTTCCCGGGGTGAAGACAAACCAGGGGTATGGCAATGTTCTGGGGGAACACCAAATATGGCAATCTTTTGGGTTTTAAACACCAAACTAGGCAATGTTCTGGGGGGGAAAACCAGGGGGTTTTAAAAACCACTAAGGAAAAAAAAAAAATTTTTTGGGTTTTTTTGTGGTGTGTCCACGAAACGATGAGGGGCCAAACCCTTTTTTCAATCCAAACGGGGGTTGGGGGGGGGGGGTGGTGGGGTGGGGGGGAGAAGCCAAGGGAAAACCCTTTAATGCCAATGGCTAAAAGTCCCCAAACTTTCGCACCCAAATGGTTCGCTCCAGTTTTGGGGGAGACCAAAATAAGGGATACAAAAGTCAGGACTTTTTTGTCCGTGAACTTCGGCCTGCCACTTCTGAAAAACTGCAGCATCCCTGTTGGGCCCCCCAACTTTGGGGCCTTGTGCAACAGCGCCCCGCCCTTTGCATTCCCCCCTGCAATTCCTCCCAATTTAGGGGTGATACAAACGCTTTCCCGAAAAACTTCAAGACCTGAAGCCTTCTTT
Organism: Babylonia areolata; assembly: GCF_041734735.1. Classification (NCBI taxonomy): domain Eukaryota; kingdom Metazoa; phylum Mollusca; class Gastropoda; order Neogastropoda; family Buccinidae; genus Babylonia; species Babylonia areolata. Next base: position 10,036,547 of record NC_134902.1, on the reverse strand, counting down.
CCTTTTAAAACCCCCGTGGGGGTTTTCTTCCCTTGTTTCAGCCCCATTTGAAGAGCCTTTTGGGCAAGGGGCCCATGGGCTGGGATGCGCGCCCCCCTTCCCGCCCACGAAGCTGGGGGGCCCGCTCAGGAAAGGGGGGAAATGCTGGGGGGGTGGCTTTTGCGACACCTCCCTTTTCTGGGTTTTGGGCTTGCCACTTGATGTTCAGTTGCTTTTCCCGGGGGCATTTTTTTGTGTGGAAGTGGGTTTTTAGCTTCTTTGGGATTTTCGGGAAAACTGTCCCCAAATTTCGCAGCTACTAGAGGGGGAGAAATACCCGCCCTTAGACCTTTTTGCTTGGTCTCAAGGGCTAATGCCCCCTTCGTTCCAGAAAAATTTTCACTGAGTCTACCAAAATTGCGCTTGCTCCCTTTCAATCCTGATGTTCACATTTATCGTCGATGGTTTGCATTTGTGACATGTCTGCCAAGGGAAAAGTGAACCCTCCAAACCCAAATGAGTTTTCTGACCATTACTGGGGATGTTTTTGGGTCAACGTAGGGTTTTTCCCCGGGCTGCTGATGGAAACCTCAGTTTTTTCCCCTGCTGATGGTAAAACCCAAAAATTTCCCCCCATGGCGGGCAAGCTTGGGCCAGCCCGAGTTTTTCATGTCCCTTCAAATCCAGCGGTTTTAGGGGACAAAACATCAAACAAACCCCAAAAAATCTCTATGAAAGTCTGTCATGAAACCCTTTGTTTTTTTCTTGAAACCTTCTGAAAATTAAACAACTTGCCATCTGTTTTGGGACTTTTTGGGCCCCAATTTTCCCAAAATCGCCAAACTCTGAAGGGATCATTTAAACATTGCAAAACCTTACTGAACATTTGGAACCGGGCGCAGGGGCCTTGCTTTAAAAACCATTTTGGGGGACAGCAAAAGGGGCCCGATGTTTTCCCCCTTTTTTCCCGGACCACCTGCATGCCTTCATTAATTGGCCCAAACCCAAGGAATAAATTTTTCCCGGGGGACCGCTTTGGGCCCTTACTTTCCACATCCCTTTTCAACTCACGGGGTTTGAAGGCCCCCCCTTTTGAGGCACAAAAAGGGGGAGAACAATCAGGGAAATTTTGCCCCCCTGAAAATTTTTTCTTTCACTGCCTTGGGACCCAAAAACCATGTCGGTTTTTTGCCGCGAAACTTTCCCCGGGAAACCACATTGGGGTCTCAGGCAAATGACCTTTGGTTTAAGGGGGGGTTTCTTGAGGCCGGTTTAAATAGGGTCCTGCCCCAAATAAACTTTCCCGCCGATGGAGAGCAAGGGAAAAGCCCCCCCAAGGTTTTTCACAGGCTTGCCGGGTTTCCCCCCCCCCGCTTTTTTAAGTGAAAAGGGTAGATGCCTTTTCTAAAACCGGGGGCGTCCTTTTTTCCACATGAGTGAGTTTCAGCTATGGAACTTCTCATCACAAGGGGCCTCCATCCTTTAGACCCTGCTGGTATGGAAACGAGCCCGTGGGTTTGCCACTGGGTAAACCCAAAATTGGGTTTCTGGGGCCCAAGGGGGTTTCGGAATCGCCAGTCTTTCCCTTGATGGGGGCTTTGGGGGAACCCGGGCCCAAGGGGTTTATCATTTAGGAGGAAGGGCCCATTTAAAAACCCCCTAGAAATGCCAGTTCCCCCCGGTTTTTGGAATTTTCTCCTTCCTTTATCCCAAAGGATTCCCATCTGCACTGGGGGGGGGATGATTTCCAGGGGATGTGGGGCCCCAAAAATTTTTTTAAAGGGAATAGAAACCCCTTTTATAATCGGGCCTTCCCCAAACCCTGGGTCCCCCCAGCGTTGTCACTCAAACCCAAACCATCCTGCATCCCGGGGTAACTTTTGCTGAACCTTCCCCGCGGGTGGGGATCGACCATCCTTTTTGATGTGGGCCCTTGGGGGTTTCTCAGGGGCTTTTAAAGCAGAAAGCGTTTCTCACCAAACTGCCTTTATTTTATCACAGTTTTTATCAAAAACCAAAACTTTGTGCTTTCCTGGGGCAGGTCCCAGGGGCTCTTAAAAGTACTATAGATCCTCACGCAGGGGCCTTTTCCGGCAGACCCCAAAATTAAAGGGTTTTCCAAAGGCGGGTTCCCCGACATCTTTCCCCGCTCCAAAAAGGACTTTTTTAAAGGGTGAAATTTTTTTAGGGGTTTGGCCCAAAGTTGGGGCCTTTTTGGGGCCTTCCCGGGCCCTTTGGGGGGTCCCCTTGGGGTATTCCGGAAAAATTTTTTCCCTTCCCAAACTACAAGGGGATGGGCTGTCCAACACCGGCGCCACACATGGTCTTTGTCCCCAAAAGGAAATCTTTTCATCCCTTTTTTTTGACATGAAAATAAACATGAATTTCCAAAACTTTGGGGCGAGGGGGCATCCCTGATTTCCTGTTCCGGGGAGGGACAAAAACCGGGTTTTGGGTTTTCAGCAAATTCGGCCTGCACAGGCAAAAACAAAAAACAATCCATTTGGGTTTTTAGTGGCCCACCCGTGCTTTCCAATCACCTCCTTCCCCGGAATGAATTTAGAAGCCAACTCTAGCATTGAAGTCCCCAAGAATGATGAGTCTTGTCTGCTTTAGGGATAGCAGCAATGACAGAGTGAAGGTCCTCGTAGAACTTCGCCTTCACTTCATCGGGTTGGTCATGGTTGGGGCGTAAGGCACTGACAATGGTGAGGTGCTTCTGGCCAGATGCCAGTGGGAGTTTCATGGTCATAAGGCCTATCGTTGGACTCCCTTTGGGATTCCAGCTAGCTTGCTGACAAGTGCTGTTTTTACTGCAAAACCAACGCCAGCCTCACGTCGCCTCTTCGCTTCCTCGTCCACTCCAGAAAGAAGGTGTAACCAGGATCCCCGTTCACAGAGCTCGCCTTCGCCTGCAAGCCGAGTCTCACTCAAGGCTGCGATGTCAATGTTGTAATTTTGGCGAGCTCGGATGCAACTAGTGGCGTTCTCCCTTTGGGGTCTGTCCGCGTTATCTCTGTCAGGAGAGTCCTTATGTTCCAAGCACCAATTGTGAGAGGAACCATCCTTGTTTTTTTTCTTTTCTTTCTTATTGTTTCGACCGCTGATGTAGGGTACCCGCCAGCCGCGGTATGCTGGCCAGGGTGATATGGAGCAGGCAACTTTTAGGGCACCTTTTCTAGCCCCTTCCTCATGCCAGGGAGGTGAGCAGTGCATTCCTAAAGAGGGCTGCTCAGACGCTCAGATGGCTGCCGAGCTCCATCGCTGCTCCTGTCGACGAAGAACGACCCTATGGCCTGAGCTGCCTGCATGCAGGTCTGCGGCTGCGACTGCCAGCGTACCCACACCTGTCGTTTCGTCACTCGCCTGTCGCCACAGGACTTGGGGGTGATGAAATGATGAAGGATGAATAAAGTGAAGTGGAGTTGCGCAACGTCAACCTCACTCTCGTCCGGGTCCACCAATTTCCAGTAGCAAGACTAAGTCGAGACGACTGGAGGATGAGCACGGATGCAGTGGATGACCAAGATATCCTTTCGGTGTCTCATCTTGCTCTCTGCACTCCACAGTGCGTTGCTGTAACCGCCTTCCTCTCCATTGAACCGATAGGTTTCTTCCGCAGATTCTGCCGGATCCAGACTTCGCATGCATGGGTAGACACACCCCGGGGGCCAACTGCGTGTGGCATGCACACAGCACGGTGGAGCTAGATGGCCGTCGGTGGCTCTCCTGAGCCAACGCCCTTTTATGGATCTCCATAAGGGTGTCTAGCTACCTGCCTCACCAGTCCCGGAAGGGAACGGTGGGAGTGCCGGTTTAGTCGCCGGCAACCCGACCCTGAACAGGTTGTACTGGATTACAGGTTACCAGTAGCAGATCTAATGACCTGACCTGACGTAAGTTCTGGGTGTAGACACCAGCTAATGCAGAGATCAGCGTGTTTATGGGGACAGCAACTATGGCAATGTTCTGGGTTTAGACAACAGCTATGGCAATGTTCAGAATGTAGGTGGGGACAGCAGCTATGCCAATGTTCTGGGTTTAGATGGAGACAACAGCTATTAGTCCAGGAAATTTAGGCCAACTATATACGACAACCCTGAACAAAAATTAAATAGTTTTTATACTATGCATACATACAGTTCCATTACTGTTGATAACTGTGAAAAGTCCGCAAAATATCTATTCCCAGCAATGTTGCCAAATATCAATTTGTCCAAACCTACCCTTTTGAAAGTTTGGTGTAAGACCCAGTTTGGGGGTGGATTGCTGTGGAAGACAGCACAGGTACTTAATCTCATCACTTTGTCACAATTTTACTGGAGTACTCTTCTTCATGCATGGGAATATAAAAAAAATACACTCAGATGCTAAAAAATATCATGAATTCCAATATCCTTCTCTCATACAGCTTACAGAGTAGCATGGCCATGTACTGCTAAAAGACTAAAGGTTGTTTTATCACGGTTAATTCACACTGAACAAAAGAGTTTTATGAAAGGCAGACAGACAAGGGAAATATCTCACACTACATGACGTACTGATGTATAATAATGAAAGGAAAATGCCCAATCTCTTCTTGTTGGTAGACACTATTACATGGAAGTTTATTTTTTTAAGTTTTGATTAAAAAATAATTTTGACCCAGAAATAAGTGAATAAAAGCTTTCTATGCAGACACAGCCATCATGTATTGCTGTTGGTACAAGTATTCATCATTGTTTGGTATTAATCATGGTGTAAGACAGGGAAACCCTTTCTTGTATTTGTTTTTGTGCAGAAATATCAGACATGCTGCGTGGAAATGAGAAAATATAAGGTATCCATATCAATGAAGAAGACAGGCCATCACAGTTTACTGATAATACAGCTTTGTATTGAGATGGAAGTGAAGAATCCTTTGTATAAGCTGTTAGAATTCTTACTGTTTTTAGTAGAAACATCTGGCATGAAAGTAAATGAAATGAAATGAAATAAAATTATGGTGCTTAGAGCCTCGCCAACCACTAAGGCCATCTCAAGGCTATCGCCACGTCAATAACTACTACAAGGATAAAAAAAACAAACAATTAAAACGAGTCACCACTTCAAACTTTCCACTCCAAAGCTAAAAAAAAAAAACTTCCATAGTTTAAAAACCTTTCCCCGGTTTAAAAATTTGGCCCCCCGTTTTTTTAAAAAAGTTTCCATCGGGCCCAGGGGGGGCCCAATTCAAAACAAAGGGGTCTTCAAACCCACCCTTTCGGAACCGGGGTCCCTCGTTTCCAACCAGTCAAGGACCATTTTTCCACTTTTGAGAGGGTTTAAAAAGGGAAGGGGCAAATTAAAAAGGGTTTTTGGGGCTTGGCCCGGGAACCAACCCCATTAAGGCTTTCCCCCGGGGGTTAAAGAACCTTCCCCAAAGGGGGATAAAAAAAAAACCCAAAAAGGTCAAATTTAAAACTTTCCACCTCAAATTAAAAAGAAAATTCCCTTATTTAAAATTTTTACTCGGGTTTTTAAAAAAAGGTTTTTTCCACTTTTTTTTAAAAAAGCCAAAATTTCAGCGCCCACGGAAGGGACAAAAAGGAACCCATTTTCCCTTTCCAAAAAGAAAGGGTAAGGTGGGGGCAACTTTTTTGCCCCAAAACCCCCAAAAAACTTTTTTCCCGGTGGGTTGGGGAAAGGAAAGGCTTTAAAATTCCCGGGAAAAACAACCTTTTTCCCCCTTTAAACCTTTTTAAAAAGGGGTTTTAAAAAAAAGTTGGCCCCGGACCCCCCCAAAGGGCCCCGGCTCCCCCTTTTTCCGGTTTCCCCCCCACCCCCGGGGAAAGGGTTTTTTTAGGTCCTGACGGATGGGGGGATCTTTTGGTTAAAGTCCATAACTGGGTTTCCAAACTTTTTTTTCCTTTGAAAAGTCCTTTAACGGTTAAAAATATTGCCTTGTTCCCATAGGTCCCAAGGGATCGGACACCTTTTTTTAACGGGTTTTGGGGGGCCGGGCAGGTCCCCCCTTTCGTTACCCCCAAAATGGCCAACATGGGGGAACCCCACCAAACAAACCCCGGGAACCTTTCCGGGCAAAAGGGGAAAAGTTTCTTAAAACCAGCCATTGGGAAAATTTTTATTAAAAAAACCGGGGCTTTGATGCCACCATTTATGGGAGGGGAAAAAGCCCATGAACCCCCAAAATTTGTAAAAAAAACATTATTTCCCCCCAGGCCAGGGCCGGTCAGCCGGGGGGGGGAAGGAAGGACATCAGGATGTTTTTTCCTGAGGGCCGTCCAGGAAAGGGGGTTTGAAAAGAACGAGTTTTGGGCCCGGGCGAACCCCCCGTCCCCTTTTGCCTTGGGGGAAAAACCATTCCAGGAAGATCCTTTAAAAATTTTTGGGGCAATTTCCCCAAAAAGGGGGCCTGAAGGCCAGAAAACTTTTGGGTTCCGGTAGACAAAAAACCCCGGAAATTTCCAGGGATGTTAAAAAAGGGGGGGGTTTTTTAAAAAAAAAAAAAAAATTAAAGGGCCACCGCCTTTTCCAAATCGCATTTTCCCCCAAATTGCGGGGGTTCGGGACCGGGGAGGAATATTTTTTTTGTAAATTTTTATTCGAAGGGTTTGTTTAACCCCCCCCCAGCCGTGGGCGGGGTTTTTTTTTGGGGTTAGGTTCCCGCCCCCCAATACAAAAAAAGGGGTTCCAGGGGGGGGGGTTCGGGGGCGGCCCTTTCCCCCGGAAAAGGCTTTTCCCCCCCCGCCCCCCCCAGGCTGGCCATGGGGGGTTTGGAAACCCCCACCCAACCCCTTTGAGACGGAAGCCCTTGGGTTTTGGGGGGTTTTACGGGCCCCAACCGTTTCGGTTGACGGGGGGTTCCTGGGGGCCCCCGGTTCCCCCTTTTTCCCAAAAAAAATTTCCGTTTGGACCGGAAAGGGCTTTTTTGGGGGGGAGTTTTCTTAACGGGGGCCACCCCCGCGTTTTGCCACAACTCGAATCCCCCGGGTTCGGCCCCCTTTTAAAGGCCAAGTTTTTCCCCCACCTGTTTAATGTCCAAAAATTTACATGCTTCGAAAAGGACGACCCCCCAGAAATCTGGCTTCCGCCCCGCCGGGGAATGGGGGAAAAGGCCCCGGGACAAAATTTTCGGGCCTGTAAAATTCCCCCCCGAAAAATTTGGGAAATTGGAGGCTTTTCGTTTTGGGACCCCCCAAAAATTAAAACCCCATTTCCCCCTTCTTGAACCCTTTTGGGAAATTTTCTACCCCAACAAAAGGGTCCCCTGGAATGTGCGTTTTTTGGCTGCCCTTGGAATAAAAAAACCCCCCTCCCCAGCCCTTGATTTTCTAAACGATTTGCCAGCATTAATTTTGGGAGCAAAAGGGGAGCCGGGCAAGGGCTTGGGGGTCACCAGCTCCCTCCCCTAGAATGTGGAAAAACCAGGGGTCCCGACCCCCCACCTTGGGTTGCCCTTTCCTTGTGTTTTTGGATTTGGGGGGGTGTTTTGGTTTATGTTCAATTTTGAAAGAAAAAATTTCCCTTTTTCCCCCCCGGGGCCCCCCCTTCCCACCCAAAAAATGGGCCCCCCCCCTTTAGGGGATTTTTTAAGGAAAAGCTTTCCCCCCTTTGGGGAGGTTTCCCAGCCCCCAACCAAGGCCCCCCCCGGAACCCCAGTTTGGGGGAAAACCCGGCACTGGGGTTTCCTTTCCGCCCAAAAGGCCGTTTTGGGGGGGGGGTTGGGGGTGGGGGTGGGGGGGGGGGTTCATTTCCCTAAAACCCCTGGACCAAAATTCCCCTCCTAAATTTTTGCGGCCCCAAAAAGGGCCTGCCCCAGGGGGGAAAAAAATTGGGGGGTGAGGGGAGGGGTTTAAAAGGCTTTCCCGGGGGCGGCAGGGGTTTTTTTGGGGTTTTTCCCCAGGATGGAAAGGGGAACCCCTTACCCAATTTTTAAAACAAACATTAGCCCAACATTTTGGGAAGGGCTTTTGGAAGATTAATTTAAGGCCCGGGGGACCGGACCAAACCCGCCCACTGAAGGCAATTTTTTCGTCATTGTGGAAAAAGGAAGGTGGGGGGGTAAAAACCCGTGGGAAAAAAGTTAAAAGGGTTTTTTTTTTCTGACGGGTTTTTGGGTTTTTTAAGAAACCGAAAAGATTTTTTTACAGATTTCGAGTTCTGTTCTATTGGAGGCAAGCAAATTGGCAACGGGTTTCTTCTCTGTGCCCAGAGGCAAAAGGGTTTTAAATGGGGGAAAGGTCGGGGCTTTGGTTTTTGCCCTTAATTCTTTTTAAAACCCTCCACTTTTTCCCTTTTTGGGGTTGTGTTGGAGGTTTAAAGGGAAGAGCAGAAATCTCTCCAGATTTCCCCTCGGGCTTTTTTTAAAAAACCCCATACCTGGCTTTCCCCCTCAGTTTGTTAAAGGGGTTCGAACCTATCGGGCCCCGGGTCTCCGAAAGCCCGCGTCGCTGCGCTCTCTTCCGAGCCTTGGGGGCCCCTCCCCTTTCCCGGGTTTGAACCGGGGCTTCTGGGGACCGAGGTTTTGGGGGTAGACGTTTGGGACTGCGTTTTGGGCGCAATCTAAAACTTTCCGAGTCAGAGCGTAAAGGAGGGCCCTTTGGGCTTTTCATACTTTTTTCTTCCTGCAGCTCCGCTCTTATTTTTGGTAAAAAAAAAACCCCAGTCTGCTTTGCCCGAATAAAACCCGGTAGGCAGAGAGTAAACCTTCTCCATCTGGGGGGGGCGGGGGGAAAGACGGGAAAGTGGCCCCCGTGCAGATCGTCGTGCCCTTTTCCACTCGAAAGTCCGGGAACCAAGATGGATCCGACCGACAAAACAAACACAGAGTTTTCCCCAGGGGACAGATGCGGGTAAGTGGGAGACTTGTTTTTTAAGAAAAGCACAAGTCCATGCAAAAAAGAATTTTTTCTAAGAGAAGACCTCGGGCTGATGTCCCCCTCACTTCCCCAAGCGGGAGTGTCCTTAAAACCCCCAAACAAAAAAAACGGACGGGGGGGCTGGTCGACCGGGTTAAAATGAGGCCCTTTGCCTCAAACACGGAGGGAAAGGGAAGGTAGAGAGAGCAGACAGTGATGGTTTTCTCAAGCTGACCCCTGCCTCCCACCGCCTGAAAAGGGGTGTTTAAGAATTTTGGTACTGTAAAAAAAGGGAATTTTCAAATTTAAAAAGAGCCCACCTCCCTCAACCCCTTTTGCTTCGGTTGAGGGGGGTTTAAAAAAAAAAGTTAAAACCAGAGAGAGAAAAAAACCTTGCCATCTCTTTGCAGGGGTCCCTGCGGGCCCAGCACTGAAGGTTTAAAAAGCACGACAAAGCAGCTGGATTTCCCTTTAAAAATTTGGCTAAAAACCCCGGGATTTCCATTGGATCCGGGCCTTTAAAAAAAGGTTTTTAAAAAAAAAAAAAAGGGAAACAGCCTATTCCTCGCTCCCCCCCCCTGCTCCTCCCTTGCGTTGGCCCCAAGGCCCCGCCGGGATGGATATTTTTTTGAAAAATTTTTGGGGTTTCCAAACCGGGTCGGAATATCCACCCCCTTTCCCCCCCTTTCCCGGGTTCCCCCCCTGGGCCGAAACCCTCCCCTCCTTGATTTTGGAGTCGGGGGGTTCCGGCCCCAATTTCCGCCAGCCCGAGGGCCGGGCCAGACGAGAGGGGGGGCGAGGGGGGCCGGGGGGTGGGGGGGGGCGGGAGGGACAAACGTGCCCCGCCCGGGGTTTTTCCCCTCCCGCCCGGCACCCCCTGAGGACTGCCCCCCGGGAGGGGAAGGGGGTTGGACACAGCCCCTCCCCCCCAAAGGGCCCAAGGGTTTTTTCCACAAAGGGGTTTTAAGTGGGCCGTCGCGCCTTTTGGACGCGTCTGGACGCGACTTCCACCGTCCCGGATCTGACGACAGAGGCATACGACGTCCTAGGCGCGCGGCCTCCACTGTTTTCCTTGCCTCAAAGAAGGGAAATTTTTGTTCTGTCTTGACTTCTGAATTTGTTTTTCTTTCTTCCAGGCGGGGCAGTCCTTCGATGAGGGACGGGTGGCCACTCCCGCAGTTCGCACACAGGGCTGCACTGACGCAATCGCCCTGGTGCGCCGCCTTCGAACAGTGCCACACGCCTCTTCCTCCTTCCTACATCTGTCTCTCACGTGTCCGAATTTCTGACACTTAAAGCATCGCAGAGGGGGACGGTACGTACAGGCTGACATTAACTAGCAGGTATCCGACCGAATGTCTTGGGGACATCCGGGCAGCAGAAGGTGAGGAAGAAAGTGTTGGTCGGGACTCTGTCCGACCCCTTCCTCACCGTCACCCTGTAGCACGTCGGTCACTCCCTGAGAGGACAGTTTCGCTCTTGATCTCGGCCTCAGACACACCTTTCAACTCCGGGCAATCTGATGACTCCCTTTGAGCAGTTGAGACCTTTGTGAGGGGGAAATCTTCACTGCCCTATCCACGAAAGTGGTCGCCTTGAGAGGAGCTGTGTCTGTCTTTTGGATTCTGTCTGTACTAAAAACGCTCCCGCTCCTCAGCCTCTTGATGGATCTGAGCGATCCTGCCAGGACACTGAAAGCCCTTCTGGACAGCGAAGGGGCTGAGAGCCGACAAGGGCTTGTCGTCATCAGCGCCCTCCATCACTAGCCATCGATGGCCAAAAACCAGAGGTCTCGACGACCTCCGACTCAGAGTCTGAGTCGTCCGTCCCTGTCGTCGTCTTTTTCCGAGTTTGGGGGGGTGTGTTTGTTTAGGATTCATGTTGAAAGAAAAATGTGGAATTCATCCCTCCCTTACCCACCCACCATGGGGTCCAACTTAGGGGCCAGGGTCAAGGGAACACCAGCTTGACCCCTTCCAGGTTTCGGGAGGGATATACAACCAGCAGCCCAGCTCCAACGTGCTCCCCCCCCCGATCATGCCCAGCTCCCGGGGGACAGAGAGCCGAGCACTACGGGGGTTACCTTCGTCAGCCACTAAACTGCCAGTCTTGACCCAGCCCCACGAAGGGGTAGCCGATTGACACACACGGGCCAATGTGTGCCGCCTGTCTTAGGAGAGGTCCGAGCCAAAGGGATGTGTTTGAGAGCAGCGTGCTCTCTCAATCCCCAGGATCTCATTCCCCTCCATCACAGGTCGCGCCGCACGGCAAACACGGCGGGCCTAAAAGAAGGCCGCAGAGAAAAAAAAGAATGTGGAAAAGAAGGCTTGATGGGGAGCTGAGGACAGAAAAGAGGCGGTAAAAAGAAGAACAAAGAATAGCGAAAGGGACAGTGGGTCACGTTTAGTTTGGGCCTCACTCACGACTGTTCGGCATGGGAAGCCCTATCAGGGGATCAGTACAAAACCACCACTTATTCAGCCCTAACAGCTACGATGGCTATGTAGGCTGTCAATTAAGACCTGGGACCAGAGCACCAAACCCCAAGAAGCACTGATGCCCCCGCCGACATAGCTCGCTCGATCACTGGCCACTAATGCCTCCCGACCACGACAAGGTAGTGACCCTCCCGGGAGTGGGTCAGAAGAACACCAGCCTGAGGAAAAGAAGTTACATGGTGTTTTTTCTGACAGGTTTTTGGTTTTAAGAAACCGAGCAGATTTGTTAGCAGATCTCGAGTTCTGTTCTATTGTGGAGGCAAGCAAATTGGCAACTGCTTTCTTCTCTGTGACCAGAGCGTCTGAAAGTTTAAGATGATGAAAGGTCGGGCATATGTTTTTGCCCTTAATTCTTTTTAAAACCCTCCACACTTTCTTCTTGGGTGTGTTGGAGGTTAAGGAAGAGCAGAAATCTCTCCATGACTTCCTCTGGCTCTTTTTAAAAACATACCTGGCTTTCGCCCTCAGCTGTTGATGGGTTCGAACGCTATCGGTCTCCGGTCTCCGAAAGACGCGTCGCTGCGCTCTCTTCCGAGACTTGCGGGCCTCCCGACATTCACGGTTGAACCAGGGCGTTCTAGGGACCTGAGGCTTGGAGGTAGACGATGGGACTGCTGCTTTGGCGCAATCTAAAACGATCCGAGTCAGAGCGTCAGCAGGGTCCTTGCTTTTCAATACTGTTTCTTCCTGCAGCTCCGCTCTTATCTTGGTGGTAAAAAAACTCCAGTCTGCTTTGTCGTAGTACAGGCGGTCAGGCAGAGAGTCACCTTCTCCATCTGTGGGGCGGAGGATGACAGGAAAGTGGTCACTCCCGTGCAGATCGTCGTGCACTTTCCACTCGTAGTCCAGGACCAACGATGGATCGCAGACCGACAGATCTAAACACGAGAGCTTTCCAGAGGACAGATGCAGGTAAGTGGGAGACTTGTCGTTAAGACAGCACAAGTCCATGTCAGAAAGAAGGTTTTCTAAGAGAAGACCTCGGGCTGATGTCATCTCACTTCCCCAGAGCAGGGAGTGTCCATTGAAGTCGCCCAACAGTAAAAACGGACGTGGGAGCTGGTCGACCAGGTTCATGAGGTCCTGCCTCAGAACACGGACGGAAGGAGGAAGGTAGAGAGAGCAGACAGTGATGGTTTTCTCAAGCATGACTCTGACTGCCACCGCCTGTAAAGGGGTGCTTAAAAGAACTGTACTGTATAAAAGGGACTTGCGAATAAAAAGAGCAACACCTCCCATCAATCCCTCTTGCTTCGGTTGAGCGGGTTTAAAACCGGAGTTAAAACCAGAGAGAGATAAAACCTTGCCATCTCTTTGCAGAGTCTCCTGCAGCGCCAGCACTGAAGGTTTCAAAGTACGACAAAGCAGCTGGAGTTCCTGAAAATTGGCGTGGAACCCCCGGATGTTCCAGTGGATCACTGCCATTAAAAAAGGTTAAAAATAATAAAGCAGCAGCCTATTCCATCGCTACCCCCTGCTCCTCTGCTTGCGGTGGCTCAAGGTCCGCCAGGATGGAGTATTTATTTTTCGAAGTAAATTTTTCGGATTCCGACCGAGTCGGAATATCCACCACCTCGGCCCTTCCCGGTCCCGCTGAGGCCGCAACCCTCCCCTCCTTGAGTTTTGGAGGTACGGGGGGTTTCCGGCCACTTCCGCCAGCCCGAGGGCCAGGCAGACGAGAGGCGGGGCGAGGGTGCCGGGGGGTGGGGTGGGGCGGGAGGAGGACAACGTGCCTCCGCCCGAGGTTTTCCGCTCCCGCCCAGCAGCCCCTGAGGACTGCCGCACAGGATGGGAAGGGGTGGACACGGCGCCTCCACCCAAGGCCAACGGTTCCGACGAGGCGGTTAAGTCGTCCGTCTGCGTTCCTGTGGACGTCGTCTGGACCGCGACGTCCACCGTCCTGGGTCTGACGACAGAGGTATACGACGCCTTAGGCGACGCGGCCTCCACCTGTTTCCTTGCCTCAAAGAAGGAAATTTTCTTTTCTGTCTTGACTTTCTGGATTTGTTTTTCTTTTTTCCAGGTGGGGCAGTCTTTCGATGAGGACGGGTGGCCACCTCCGCAGTTCGCACACCGGGCTGGATTGACGCAATCGCCCTGGTGCGCCGCCTTCGAACAGGTGCCACACGCCTCTTCCTCCTTACATCGGTCTCTCACGTGTCCGAATTTCTGGCACTTAAAGCATCTCAGGCTTACACTAACTATCAGGTATCCGACCCGAATGTCCTTGGGGACATCCGGGCAGCAGAAGGTGAGGAAGAAAGTGTTGGTCGGGACTCTGTCCGACCCCTTCCTCACCGTCACCCTGTACACGTCGGTCACTCCCTGAGAGGACAGCTCGCTCTTGATCTCGGCCTCAGACACACCTTTCAACTCCGGGCATCTGATGACTCCCTTTGAGCAGTTGAGACCTTTGTGAGGGGAAACCTTCACCGCCCTATCCACGAAAGTGGTCGCCTTGAGGAGGAGCTGTGTCTGCCTTCTGGACTCTGTCTGCACTAAAAACGCTCCGCTCCTCAGTCTCTTGATGGACTTTAGCGGTCCTGCCAGACACTGAAAGCCCTTCTGGACAGCGAAGGGGCTGAGAGCTGACAAGGGCTTGTCGTCATCAGCGCCCTCCACCACAAGCCACGACGGCCAAAATCCAGAGGTCTCAACAACCTCCGAATCTGAGTCCGAATCGTCTGTTCCTTGTCGTCGTCTTTTTCCAAATTTAGGGGGGTGTATTTGTTTGGAATTCATGTTGAAAAAATTGTAAATTCATCCCTCCCTTACCCACCCACCATGGGGTCCAACTTAGGGGCCAGGGTCAAGGGAACACCAGCTTGACCCCTTCCAGGTTTTGGGAGGGATATACGACCAACAGCCTAGCTCCAACGTGTTCCCCCCCCGATCATGCCCAGCTCCCGGGGACAGAGAACCGAGCACTACAGGGGTTACCTTCGTTAGCCTCTAAACTGCCAGTCTTGACCCAGCCCCACGAAGGGGTAGCCGATTGACACACACGGGCCAATGTGTGCCGCCTGTCTTAGGAAAGGTCCGAGCCAAAGGGATGTGTTGAGAGCAGCGTGCTCTCTCAATCCCCAGGATCTCATTCCCCTCCATCACAGGTCGCGCCGCACGGCAAACACGGCGGGCCTGAAGAAGGCCGCAGAGAAAAAAAGAATGTGGAAAAGAAGGCTTGATGGGGAGCTGAGGACAGAAAAGAGGCAGTAAAAAGAAGAATAGAGAATAGCGAAAGGGACAGTGGGTCACGTTTAGTTTGGGCCTCACTCACGACCTGTTCGGCATGGGAAGCCCTATCAGGGGCATCAGTACAAAAACCACCACTTATTCAGCCCTAACAGCTACGATGGCTATGTAGGCTGTCAATTAAGACCTGGGACCAGAGCACCAAACCCCAAGAAGCACTGATGCCCCCGCCGACATAGCTCGCTCGATCACTGGCCACTAAGCCTCCCGACCACGACAAGGCAAAAACAAGTATCAGACCTGGGTGACAAGAATTTTTGATGGAACCCAGGCAGTTTTAGATACTTTGGAATCAGTTTGGAACAGGTATACATAGAATTCTACATTCAATCTATAATGGTAAAAAGCTGAAATAAAGAAAATGTTAAATATTTGGAGTAAGTGTCAGCTTACTACTTCAGGGAGGAAAAAAAATCAGTCTAAAAACTCTTTTTATGTCAAAGTTAATGTACTTCATTGATGTCCCAGACACTGATGGTGCTTTAAAAAAAAATGACTATGTTTTCAGATTATTGTGGAATGGTAAAGTTATTATCTAAATTGTGTACGCCAACTATGTTCAAGAGGTAGACTAAAATGTCAAAAATAAATAATTTTCTGTCAACTCAGTTGGTTGATTAGGCTGTTTATTTTGATTCTCATTTGAAGGAACTTGTTTTGTTTATGTATCTAGGCACTGATTAGTATCTAGACACTGATAAGTTTAAAACACGTGGCACAGATTTTGAAAATACATCAATGAACACTGTGCATAATGCATTCTGGCATAGTATTTTGTAATGTATGAAAGGACAACAATAACTTCCTCAAATATACATGATGTTAATGTATTTTCATAGCATAAACATTTTGGTTAGTAATCATACACTGTTTCTGCTGGATTGATTTCCAACAAGTATATATCAGATTTATCATCTATTGAATGAAGATGGTATTTCGTTATCTTTTGATGTGTTTCAACAGAAATATCCAAACCTGAGGACCCACTCATTACAGTACCGTGACTTTATTGAAGCAATTAAGAATTTTCAAAATACAATAGGTATGTTGTATCAAGGTACAGAGTGCAAAAACAAATGATTTCAATGATAAACAGATAAGAAAACAATAGTATACAAAGACGGACTGATTCACTGCCTCCAGGGGTAATTATATGGAACACCTCTTTTGAAGAACAGAAATGGACAAACAATTTTTGCAAAATGTAATAAAAAAGTGGATTGTCAGCAATTTTTTTTTCTGTCCCATATCTGCTGTTTCAATGGCATTACTTCCATGCCGCTCATTCCTAGTACTCCATAAGGAGCCACACCCGGGTTCGTCTATCGCAGTCACAGTGTCGCCAGTCAGCCACAGGCAACCATCTATGTTAGGTCGTCAGGAGGCCACACACTAAAGGAGATCCTGAACTGCTGATGGTGGTGTTCAGTAGTCCCTGTTCTGATTATACATATTTAGGACACCACCTACTGAGCCCCCTACTGATGACAATAATAGCTTAGCCAGTGGAGCCAGAATGAGTGAGTGTTCCCCCTAGAGTGAAGACCACAACCATGTCCCTCCAACAACAGTCCCCCATGAATCTGTCAACACCAAAGATACTGACAGGACTCACTCCAAGCACAAAGTGGGAGCAGATCAAAACTAAAGTCACCATGAGAGCATAGCATGAAAGGCCACAGAATTTGGGACATTTTTTCTTATTGATAATGAAGATGGAGGAGGAGGATTATGATGACGATGTTGCTACAGAGGTCCATTCATGTTTGGGACTACATCACAAGGTTGTATTCTCCGCTTCCTTTCATGATAATATCCTAGCGTTAAACAGACCTGAGAGATACCGACACTTGTAGTGTTGATCAGGAAATTAGAGCAACACACCCAAAGAAGTATCTGTGAAGTGGATGATATTCGAATGTGTGGTCCCAGTCTTCCCTTTCAAGCCAGCAGCGCACTCTACTCTGCATGGGTAGGAGTCAGATGCGGACCAAGAAACCCACTACCACTTGGAATCGAACCCGCGTCCTCCCAGCCATCGGTCCGTGTTGCTAACCACTTCACAATGGCAGATGGTAGCTGGTGGATATGTACACACGTAAGTGTATTTTAGGAAATTAGAGGAATTATTAAGAAAAAAAGTTAGCCTTTTCCAAAGAACTGGTTTTGTTTGTTGAAGAGGCCAACCAAGGGGTCGAAGACTTCAATGGTGGTACTGACAGTTCCAACCACACAGCAGCCACGCGTGCAGGTGGAGCAGTTGAGGATTGGAATGAGGAATCACCAAACGAGGCTGCCTCAGCAGATGAGGTTTGGTTTCGAGTTCCAGGGGTGGAACGTGTGTCAGGGACTGAAGGTCCAGATACCAGGGATGGGCTGGCCATTTCGGCGCAATGAGAATCAGCTGCAGGCATTCCAATCTGGCTTTCCGTATCACCTTGGACAGAATTGGAAAAGGAGGAAATGCACAGGCAATCAGACTGCACCAGTCTAGAGACAGAGCATCCACTGCCCACACTTCTGGGTCAGCGACCGGAGAGACATAAGTGTGAAGTCTTTTGTTGAACTTTGTGGCAAAGAGGTCCACCATCAGCCGAAACCACCGCTCCCACACCCCCTGAAGGATGTCATTGTCCAGGGTCCACTCTGTGGATGACACTCCTGGATCTGCTGAGAGCGTCTACCAAGATGTTGGCTTTTCCTGCTATGTGTCTCGCTGAAAGTGCAATGCCCTTGTTGTGGCACCAACGGAGGAGAGCCTCGGTCCGCAGAAAGAGGTCTGCTTAATGCACTCCCCCGCCTTTGTTCACATAACATGCGACTGTCATGTTGTCTGTGAACAAACAGATGGTCTTGCCAGTGGCCTCCCCCATGAAGTGCAGGAGAGTCCTGCGAACTGCTTCCAGTTCCAGAACATTGATGTGGCATAGGCGCTCCTCTGGGGACCAAGTCCCTGCTGCATGGAGTGAGTCCATGTGGGCTCCCCAACCCAGGGAGGAGGCGTCTGTGAAGAGTGGCACCTGAAGAGTAGGTGGGGCTATAGGCACCCCCTGTGTCCGAAGAGGGGTGGTTAGCCACTCTGATGTCACCTCGAGGAACCACTTGCCCAGACATATCTGGGTATCCCATGATTGGGTTCTCTGGGACCACCGCAGCCTCAGTGCCCCCTGACGATGGTGCTTGAGAACCCTGCCCAGGGGAATGAGAGGTGCCATGGACTCCATCATGCCCAGGAGAGATGAAAGTGTCCATGCTGTTGCTCGCAAGTGGCTGAGGCGGCCTGCCAGTCGGTCACAGCGATCTGGCGTCGGAGAGACTATCATGGACCACGTGTTGAATCTCATCCCTAAGAAGTCAAAGGACTGACTTGTGGACAGATAGCATTTCTCCTGGTTCGTGAGGAAGCCCAGTTGGGAGCAAAGATCTAGAAGTCTGGCCGTATGACTGGCACAGGGCCTGCGACTGGGCCAGAATGAGCCAGTCGTCCAGGTGCACACAGAGACGATTGGATTCCGACCGGACGATGGACACCAATTCCCGCACCACCTTGGTAAACAGGAAAGGGGCAAGGGACAGACCAAATCGGAGGGCCGAGAACTGGAACACCTTGTCCCTCCACATGAACCTCAGGTACCAACAGGACACCGGATGGATGAGGATATGAAAATAAGCATCTTTCAGATCGATAGAGGTAGCCCAATCGCCCTGTTGAATGGTCTCTTGAATCTGCACCTGTGTGTCCATTTTGAATTTGATTTTGGGGAGGAATTTGTTCATCTTGAATTGGATTTTGGGGAGGAATTTGTTGAGGGAGACAAGTCCAAGACTGGTCTCCACCCTCCCGAGACCTTTGGAATCACAAACAACCGGCCGTAAAAACCGGGGCCCGGGTCCGAGAGTTGAGATATCGCCCCTATGAAGAGTAGGTGTGATATCTTTGTCTCAAAGATGCTCTCCTGCTCCACTGAGCTGGGTGCATAAGGAGGAGGTGGGCGGTCCTCTGCCCAAGACAGCATGTACCCCAACTCTAGCACCGACACAATCCAGTCGTTGAGTCCCAGAGCACACCACTGATGTGCATGCCGGGACAAGTTTCCTACTTGGAGGGGCTGGACGACTGGCAGTGCTGAATCGCGCCCCAGTCATTGGGGGTGCTGCCTTCTGGCCTTGGGCATGGCCGGTCAGCTTGGACGGACATGAAGTGGTTTATTCCTCTGCTGTTGATTCTGTGCACGCCGCTGTGACTTAGGTGGCATGGTATATGGAGGGGCCCTGGTGGCTGGCCTCTTCAATGGCAGCGAACCCTGGCGCCCCTGGGAGGTGTGGGCTAAATATGAAGCCACCTCCATGTTCATCTCTGCCCTGTTGCTGACAAAATGGGGTGCATACTGGCCGAAGAGGGAGTGCTGCTGCACCGGGATGGACCGCAAGGCAGCCCTCTCCTCTACTGGAATGTTGGAGAGGCGGAGAACGGCATCACGTCGAGCCAGCACAGTATTGAAGGGAAGGCTGGTAGCTGTGTCTGCGGCCGCTGTGAGACCAGAGGCTACCCTACTGCCAAAAGTGTTTAACTCACTCAGTACGGCCAGTCCTCTCTTCTCCTCTACAAAGACCCCGCGGATGTCCAGTGGGTGTCTGAATGACCCAACCTTTAGCTTCCATCGTCAGAATTGTGGTATTCTTTGTCAACATTCACCTCTTCAGTATAAGAGCCTTCCGCTTGCAATAATTTGATGATGGTAACTGGGGTGAAACGCTGTTAACGTCGTCTCTTTCGCCGTTCGTATGGAGAGAGTTAACCTCTGGTCGGTAAAGAGGCTTGGTGGGACAGAGGAAGGCAACCCCGTGTCCTGATTAACCGGACGCTGTTCCCACAGCTCATTGGCCCTGTGGAGGAACGCGTCAAAGAAGGTATAAGCCGTGGAAACCTTGAGGAGGCAGCGGCGGGCCAATCTGTCCCACCCTGCTAACGTTTAAAGGGTAGATTAGCTGAAGTGGGAAAGGTGCTGCACTGAGACCAACATCCTGTCCTGCGCGGAGGGCTCCGCTTCCATGTAAGCTGGGTGGTCCTGTGTGTACAAGGACCATACCCCGCCTTTGGAGGAATCTTTAAGGAACTTGCCCAGGGAGGGACTCCCTGCCTGGAGGAGGGATGGAAGCAGCACCCCTAACAGTGCGGGCTGGCTTATTAAGCCATTCCTGCGCCATTAATGGTACTCTGAGTCATCTGGTGGTTCTGGAGTTAGAGTCACATGGCCTAAGGAGGGTCAAGGGTAACAATGCAGCCTGAGGGACCAATTCAGCATGCATGACCCGATTGTGGAGGGTCAGTTCGAGCTTGGCTAAGTCCAAGTTTGGTTCAGGCTGGTCCCTAGGGAGGTGTGGGCTCAATCTGTCCCCCTGGGATGGGGGCAAAGAGTGCTCATCCACTTGTTCGTCCTCCTCCAAAGACAGAGGCTCCCACTCTTGCTCCCAGTCCATCCCCTGCTGGGTGCCATCCCAAGTGGATGTACCTGCTAGGGCGTCCTGTGAGCTGTGGTCAGCCCAGCGGGACAACGGGACAAGCTGGGACAATCCCGAGCGGGGACCATGGCCATAGCTGTTGAAGCGGGCGGGGAGAGTGTGGACCACAGGTCCAACCACTCTTGGGATGGTGGGTGCCACACCTTCTCAGTGAGGGCATCCCTGGATGCAAGAGGGACCGGTGAGTGCTGTGAGGGGACAAACACCCACTCATCTCCCTGTAGGGCCGAGGGCTGGGTAGGTGGGAACCGCAGGCTCCCCCGGGCCAAGTGGGGTGACTCGGCAGCCGTCAGTCCTGACAAGGAGGCCGTTGTGACCATGAAGGTCACTTGTGGGTTGACAGAGGCCTGATTTGTGGAATGAGTGGCAATACTGATCAAGCAGCTTGACCTGATCAACAAGAAATTGATCCCACTTGTCGAGGCCATGTGTGTCACCCTGTGAGATGTGCTTGGTTGGGTCTGGTGGGGAGAGGACGAGGGGTTGGCCCTTGGTTCTCCTGGCAACCCAGCATGCACCATAGGTGTGCCCCAGTACGGGTAGAATGGGGGAAACCACCCTGGGCACCAGCCATCCTGTGACCCCAACCCCAAGGGTCATTGGCGCCTTGACCTCCATGAAGGGAAAAACCTGGCCAAGTCGGAGGGAGGTCAGGTCTGACTTGGGTGTCAATCCCGCCAGAAGACCAGCGGGCTGACTGCCCGGAACCAGCTGACACGCGCGGGCCTCCCCCAGCAGGGAGACCGGCCGGATAGTGGGAAGATCTGCAAAGCAGGTGGCCACGTGCCCAAATCCCCTCCCGTGGGGAGACTGGGGTGGCTTGGCCAAGGGTGGGCAAAGTAGAGGTCCCCCACGGAACCAAAACTTTCTCCCCCACAGATGGAGGTAGGGGAGGGGGGTCGGCAGTGGAGGGAGGAGGGGGAACAGCAATGGGGCCCCTGAGGGCCGTCTCTGAGTGGGGACCAGGGTAACGGCTGGGCACGGCCTCCACTTGGGAGTTCGTGCCTAGCCGTGAGTCCCCACCACCAAGAGGACTTGCCACTCCCTCTTTTTCCTGCCTCGCGCTGGGACACCTCAGGAGGCAATGCTTGTACCCCTTTTCCCCCAGTCCCCTTCATGACCATTGTAATGGTAGGAGTGTCACCTCCGCGATTCGCATCTAAAGATGCATCGCCGCGGTCCCTATAGGGAGAAATCATGAGCTCCAGGCCTGGGAGAGTCTTTTGCAGAGTCTCGATCCAAACATCATGATTCCTGTTGTCGTGGGATGACATACGAGGCATGGTACCCGCGCTTAGGCACCCAGCGAAAATCCGATCCCCAACAGAGAAAGGAAAGACAGGACTGACTGAGAGGTAGAGAAAAAAGTACGATTCGAGGGGGCAGAGTCGAATCGAGTACACAAAATGTAAGAATACAAGAAAATCAAGCCACATGCAGCAAAATAAGGCCAAATGAACACGCTTAATAGCCAAAAAAAGCGTAAGACAAGACAGAGAGTAAACCTGACAAGATGGCGTCGAGAGCCTTGGCCGAAGGGATGAGTCAGTGCCTGTAGCTTTTAGAGGCGTTTGATTGGCTAAGAGCGGACCAGGCAAGACGGGTCAACTTTTCACTGTTAACCGTGTGAAATTTGGCCAAGCAGAGCAAACTGATAGGCCTAGTTTGCATCAGTTTGACATGGTACAGTATATGACACCAAATGGTTTTGTTTGTTGTTAAAGAAGAAATACACACTTACAGAGGTTGACTTGACAATATCATTAGCTTAATGCCCTGTAGACACATGGTATAATGTGGTGCCAATACCAAGAAAAGATAAAATTTGGAAAAAAAACAACCCAATGTTATGACTAAAACGTAGTCTTTTGAAAGTCTTTGGTATCCATACCTTGAATTAACAAATTAACATGTTTGCACACTTGTGAATGATGAACGTCATCTGAAGTTGGTACTGTAAATTTGATTTCAGAGTGTGTTTGTGTGTATGTATGTATGTGAGTGAGTGAGTGAGTGAGTGAGTGAGTGAGTGAGTGAGTGTGTGTGTGTGTGTGTGTGTGTGTGTGTGTGCGGGCACAGGTCTGTGTGCACATGTATGTGTGTGTGTGTGTGTGTGTGTGTGTGTGTGTGTGAACAATTTATTATTTGATGGACTTTGTGGTTCCTTCCACCATTTTCTTTTCTTCCATCCTCCCATCCTCGTTCTCCCCCTGTCCTCAGTCTGTCTCCCTCACTCAGTGTTTTAGTGCATTGGCAAGTGAGATTGTTAAATGTTTATAAAAAACAAAACAAAAACAATTAAGAAACTGGTCTTTTAATTTGGTTGATGTTCTATGTTGGATTAATGTTGTTGTAATGTATATATTTCAAAGAAGGGAATGTTCATTGCAAAGAACAGCTTGAACTGCTAAAACAATATACAACACTTAGGAATGGCAAGAACTGTGGTATCTGATGGTTACACTGGACCACCTCATCACCATAATCAAAGGAGCAGACAAGATGATCTGAACATCAGATTTAGGCAGACACTGATGTAGCTGGTCATGCTACAGCTACTGTATGCCAGGCAGATCTTGCAAATTCATTAAACAAAGGACAAATAACATTATATCTGAAGATGTTCAGTTGACTGACATGAATGTCAAATAAGACACTAGCAAATGCAGACTCTTTGATTGTGTCCACATGCCTGAAGATGTGATAAATTTAATTTTTTTCTGCCTCTTTGTTGCATTGGTACATGATGTATATTAAACATTTAGTTATTAGTTTTATTTATTGGTTCACATGCATCTATTCATTTCGTGCATGTGTGTTGCTAGAAATTGGTGTTTGGAATGGATAAAACAAAACATTCCAGTTCAAAGTGACAAGGGGAATCGTTTTTCCTTCTTTGTCGGCTTTGACATGGGGATTTGTTTGCAATATTCGCAGTTTCAGCCTGTGGCTCGTAGTACACAGCTTTGACACAATGCACAACATCCAAAGCGATTGCTCTCTACCATTCTTCAGAAGGCCGACACCACCTTTACTTGGCGTTGTATTACACTTCGATTATGATTTTTGATTCGGAAGCCAGCGATCAGAATGCCATTGCTCTCTCAGCCAGCATAAACATTCTCTTTGTTAGAGTCAACTTATAAGGGGAAAGCTTTACATGGGCACAAAAATAATGTTGATGCATGTGTGGTATCCACTTAAATGAGGTTGGGTTAACTCACTCTGGATGAACAGTTTTCTCCCTTGCTTTCCCCTGCAGACGACCCATTTGTTAGGGTTAGGAAAAAATCACAAAAAATACAAAAGACAAAGTAACTGAATAAACTCCCTGTACATGACCCACTGACCCCTCTTCTCACATCGTGTGTACGCCCCCCCCCCCCCCTCCCCGAGCCTCCACCCCTTCACAGCCCTCGGAAGCTGAGTCACTGTCAGTAACTTCTTGCTGGTAGCTTTCTTCACTGCAGATACTTTATTCAACGTCTTCATCATCCTCGTCTATGTCAAAACCTTCAGTTTGAAGCATTTCAATCACTTCAGCAGCAGTAAAAGCTGCTGTCGTTATCTAGTTTGCTCCACAAATTTCCACTTGTATCACCTGCAACACCATTTTCGATACGTATGCAGATTAGCTTGTCATGTGGGGTACCAACGTCAACGGCTGGCCAGTGAGTGTATAGTTATGGAACCTCACGAAGAAACTTTCCATTTGACCCTTGACACGTTCGCAATGCCCGGTGTAGCTGCAATTTTTATGTTACCCCATGAGGAAAACGTGGAAATCATCTTAATTGTCGAAACCGCTATAGCATTCTGTTGTCTGGAACGCTACCTTACGTCAGGAACACAATAACGTTCCATCATCCGGAGTGAGTTAAGCAAGGAAAATATATTGAGAAAAGAAGACTCCTGGCCAGGGCCAAGTAATTGTGTCAAATTACATGATAAGACAACTTCAGCGAGATCGACTTAAGTGATGATGATTTATGACGTCATATACCATCGTTTCTTTTAAAAATGAAAATAATAATGAGGATAAATATTCCATGAAGAACAAAACTTGATCTTGACAGCTATAATTCAAATAAAAATACCTGATATCAAGTACCTACAAATGGTCATGCACATACACAAACAAACATGCCCCTCACCTCATACTCAACAGCCAGAAAGCTAGCAGAGCAGTATGGGCAGGGAAGGGAGCGTCGGTCACATGACTGTGTCATGTGTTGCTCCAGGTCCTTGCGCAGCAGAACATGTGTGCACTGGTTGGGGCACGGGACTAATGCCAGCGGACACACGTTTTGATGAACCTGACTCCACATGAATCAGAGAGGGGAAAAAATGCAACATCAGATAATATAATTATTTAGTTTTAGCAAAGTGCAAATCAGCATTGTGTTTTTGGTCATAGAATACCTTTGTTGCTTTATTCTGACTGCGTGCGCATACATGCACACACACACGCATGCACACACACCGGAACTAAATCAGTATGCAATATGTGTAGCTTCCCATGATCACCATGCCACTTCTCCTCAAAGATAGCTACCATAGCAAAGTGCATGCTACCATCATGTTACCCTCATGTGACCTCACTTTTACCATTATGTTGCTATTATTTTCCTTGAGTGTGGCTGCATACAGTACATCCCAAAGTAAATGTACTCAAAGCTAATCTTGTAAACAAAGCCATTGAAGATCATGATAACCACTAAATTAGACAAAAATCATCTGACCATCATCTTTGCAGTTTTTTAGTACATCCACAATGTACTTATAGTCAAATCATAAATTTGGTTGAAATCCCATTTAGAGCAACTCTAAGCATTGTAATTTGCTAATTGCAATATACATGTCTATCTACAATAATTCATATTTATCTATAATTCATCTATCAATTCTGCAGGCTGTTCAAATGAATATAGTTAAGTATAACGATGGAGATGAATCTCTTTTGTCTGATGATTCATTAGAACTAGAAGGTGATAAAAATAACAAAACTGACATCAACATTTGTTGCAGTTCAGTAATTTTATCGTCTGTTCAAATGAATATAGTCAAGTATGAAAATGGAGATGAGTCTCTTGTCTGATGATTCATTAAAACAAGGAGGTTATGAAAAGACAATAACAAACCTGACAGCAACATCTGATGCAGTTCAGTCATTTTATCAAAACAGACAGCTTTTTTTTTATATACTGTGAATGGCCGTGAGGACAGTATTTGTGTGGAAAGTGGAAAGAGGAAAAGGAATGGTGTAAGACGAGAGGTAGTATACCAGTCAGAGGGTGTGGAAGGAGGCATGGTTGTAGACTGAGTGACACCAGTGATCTGTTGTTTTCACTGATAGTGCTGCAGACTGGACAACAGTTAATAATCAATGGTTTTCATGAAACCCTGGGTTAAAGAAAATGCAAAGGACAGGAAAATGTGTTTTTAAGGAGATTAAAGAAGGCACAAACAGATCTGCACAGTATGTTGACATGGTACAGTAGGATATCTAACATATATTTTGCAACTGTTAAGATCTGGATTTCCATCCACAAAGCAGAGAAATGTGCTTGCCTGAAACAGTGGAATTGGACTGACACAAAGGACCGTGATACTGCTTCTATTAATCATAGCCTGACACAAAGGACAGTGATACTGCTTCTATTAATCATAGCCTGACACAAAGGACAGTGATACTGCTTCTATTAATCATAGACTGGCACAAAGGACAGTGACACTGCTTCTATTAATCACACATCAGTTTTTCAGCATTGCAGAATTGACTTTAATCAGACTGATGCTTTTTTGTGTCTGTCAGTCGTGTTAATCATGACATGTTGTCTTTTCACACCAAGCACTGGTACAGTCTACACACTACACACACACACACACACACACACACACACACACACACACACACACACAGACACACACACACACACAGAGACACACACACACACACACACACTTAAACAATTTCACATACTAAAGCATACAACTGACAAGAGTACAAAATTAATTAAATTACAAATTTTGGGGCTGTGGGGTGGGAAGAAGGGGGTGTTTTTCCTAACCTCTTAATTTTTCAAATGACCCATTGATTTTTTAATCTACTGGTTTAATGACCAACATTAACTCTGGGACACATGTTTTAATTTTTTCACAGTTTTTGTCCTTGATCAAAAGGCTGACATGTCTGCAGCAGAGGCAAGCCAGCATGCACAGCAGACACTTTAACTGTCTCATTTGCAAGCTGGAGTGAGTGAGTGCCATCAAAGACCTCCCCTCTCTGTAGGGGGAAACTCTTTGGTGTCAAAGAACTTGACATCTCGCTTTTTGAGGATATGATTGACCTTAAGTTAACTGAACCCATGTTTGTCTTTGTTGGGGTAATTATTCACTTACATGTCTGCACAAGTTGTGATTGTTATCATGAGCTTGGAACCTTTTTTATTTTCTTCGACTGGTATAAACTGACATTAAGAATATCACTTCCAGCTGTATTCTATTTGTTTTCATTTTGCGTGTCATTCTGTGGAGATGCAAATAGTTTGGGTTTTTTTTGTCATACTTCAGAATCCTTATTAATTTTCCTTCACAAAAACATTTACTTTCTGTATGTATCTCTTGTAGTTTTTGTGCTTAAATTTTCTTAATCATTACCCCTGAATAATCAAAATTCCCTGGAAAGGGAAGAGCACTTTTTCTATGCAAAATTCTCTGACACTGGATGGATTAAAAATGAAAACAAATCTTAAAACTTTTTTTTTTTTTTTCAAATCACTTCCAGCTACTCTTAAAAGTAAAAAGGCATCAAGCACCATGCTATATCAGCTCATCCTCAAACTGCACCTAAACCTGAAGCCAGACCAGCCGCAAGTCAGTTCCCTTTCTCAGTTTATGATCAGCCATGCACTGTACTCACAGAAACTTCCTTGACCGTGGTCAGCACATCACAGCCTTGCTTACTGTTGGGGCACCTCACAGTGAAATTCTGAATTTCTCGTTTGGCAAAATTGTCTGGAAACAGATCATTCTCTGATATCTCCTCGTTGTCTGCAGGACACCGCGTGTGAGATTCCCTGTGAACAAAGGCAAGTTGCTGGTATTATTTTTCAAAAACAGACAAACACAGAAAGGGTGATAGGCTGAGATAGAACGGGGCTAGAAAATCAAGACCACCCATAACTGCATACGGAAGGCGGAGGGAGACAAGAGGTAAGAGGTAGGAGTGTCTGGTTCAGAAAGAAACACAGTAAGGCAAGCAGACAGTTGGGAGGAATAGACGTCAGGGACACAGAGAGAGACAAAGAAGCAGTCAGGCAGACAGAAGGGAGCACCAGACTGATTTAAGACAGAACGGCAAACAGAGAGAATGGAGACCTGAGAGAAAGGCAAAGAAGACAGAGATGGTGGGGAAAGACAGACTTCAGAGAGAGAAAGGCAGACAGACCACACAGAGAGGGAGGGATAAAGAAGACAGAGAGACAGAGGGGAAGGACAGAGTACACAGAGAGAGAGAGAGAGAGAGAGACAAAGAAGGCAGACAGAGGGGAAGACAGACTTCAGAGAGAGAGAGAGGGAAACAAAGGTAGACTGAGGGGTAGGACAGACCAGAGAGAGAGAGAGAGAGAAAGCAGGCAAACAAAGGGAAAGGGCAGACTTCATAGACAACACTGAACACTGAATTGTTTATTGTACATTGGCCATGGGCCCTTATACAAACAATGGGGGTTGGGGGGGAGGTTAGGTGGTCGGGGCAATGGGATGGACATAGCAGCAATTATCAAATACCATCAGTAAGTTTCCTTCCGTTCAGAGCATGAAAAGAAACTGACAAATTCTGATTATGTTTCTCATTTTTTGGCTTGAGAAGTGTTCCAAAATCAATTATAGAGTCATCCAGAAATGCTTCTCAGGTCCCTGTACAATGTACACTCAAATAGTACATGTTCTTTAAATTTTCAATGTAAGATTTACAACATATACAAAATCAATTATTGAGTCATTCAGAAATGCTTCTCAGAGGTCTCTGTACAATGTACACTCAAATAGTACATGTTCTTTAAATTTTCAATGTAAGATTTACAGCATATACACATCTTTTTATCTGTTGAATCACTGTATCTGTGTAGATTATTATCAATTTACAGCTGTGTGACAGCTACACTGTAACAATATACGTCAATGCTTGAGATACATACATCTCTTTTTCAAAACAGTTTTAAACAACATGTAGCACGTATATCTGTCACTTTCTCTCAAGGATTCAGTCCATTCTTGTGTGAACAAATCAATAAGCTTTTGCTTCAAAGCACTAAGAAAGATTTTTACATTACCAACACCATATGCCATACAATATCAAGACCTGTTTCACAGAGAATCTTCCTAACGTGTGTTACTCAACAGTGTTTCCCTGACATATCTAAATTCATTAACATGTGATATGCTTGATACGGTAATCGATGAGGCTCCATGGAAATCAGCTTTAACCAGTATCCTATGCAGCTTATATAAGACTTTACAAAAAGTGGATATTGACTTAATTCACCATACACCATTTTGTTAGGCATTTTAACAGGTACCCCTAAAAATTGTTTACAAGCCAGCAGATGTATTTTCTCTATATGATCTAAGTGGGGTGATGGCCTAGAGGTAACGCATCCGCCTAGGAAACGAGAGAATCCAAGCGCACTGGTTCGAATCACAGCTCAGCCGTCGATATTTTCTCCCCCTCCACTAGACCTTGAGTGGTGGTCTGGATGCTAGTCATTCGGATGAGATGATAAACTGAGGTCCCATGTGCAGCATGCACTTAGAGCACGTAAAAGAACCCACGGCAACAAAAGGGTTGTTCCTGGCAAAATTCTGTAGAAAAATCCACATTGATAGGAAAAACAAATAAAACTGCATGCAGGAAAAAATACAAAAAAAATGTGTGGTGCTGTAGTGTAGCGACGCACTCTTCCTGGGGACAGCAGCCTGAATTTCACACAGAGAAATCTGTTGTGATAAAAAGTAATACAAATTGCGCTTATAGCTTTTAGAGGCGTTTGATTGGCTGAGAGCGGGCGGGCCCGTCTTTTCACCGTTAGCCGCGCGAAATTTGGCCAAGCAGAGCAAACCAATAGGCCTAGTTTGCATCAGTTTGACATGGTACAGTATATGACACCAAAAAATCTGTTGTGATAAAAAGAAATACAAATACAAACAAATACATATCTAAGTGGTCTCCAAATTTCTGATGAATAGAAGAGAATGGTCAATATTTTTATGTAAAAATCCTAAAACATGTCATTTCTGTGTATTCCTGAAACACATTATATAATCACATAAGAGAATTACAGATTTTTTACCTTTAGTTACAAAACACTGAGTATCCAGTTAGGGGCTAATTTTTGTTGCAAATGTGTAACTTGGGTAGCAATAACTGTTCACAACTTCAAAAGCAACTCCATCAAAAAAACAGTTAATCATTTCAAGCCAATGGTCCTCCTCTTTCAAAAAACCATATATATTTACACTTATCTTCATCTTATCACAGCACATCTTTAAAATATGTAACCCAGTCGGTGTTGTTGACAGCAAAGCAAAATCATCTGCAAAGAACAGAATAATTCATGACACTTAGAAGTAACTGAACTCCATGCCTTCTTTATTCTGAAACATGATCAGCCAACTGAAATGAAATGAAATGAAATTATGGTGCTTAGAGCCTCGCCGACCACTAAGGCCATCTCAAGGCTATCGCCGCGTCAATAACTACTACAAGGATAAAAAAACAACAACCAATTAAAACGAGTCACCACTTCAAACTTTCACTCCAAAGTTAAAAGAAAACTTCCATAGTTTAAAACCTTCAAATCTGGTTAAAAAGGTTCACTTCTTTTAAGAAGTCCATCAGCGCCCACGGAGGGACATCACAAAACAAAGTCTTCAAAGAAACCACCGTGTAATGTCTGCATCTAACGTCATGCAGATCCCAACAGTCAAGGAGCACGTGTTTCACGGTGAGAGGCTCGTCACAGGGAATGCATCGAGGGGCCTCCTCCCCCTTCAACAAGTAAGAATGAGTAAAAAAAAGTGTGCCCCGTACACAGTCTGCACAGCACAGACTCCTCCTTTCTGTTCTTCACCCCCGAAGGGAGGGTCTCTTTTAGGTCCGGACGGATCTGGAAGAGCTTGTTGTCCGTCTGGGTGTTCAATTCCTCTTGCCAAAGATCCTTAACGTAAGTGTTGACCTTCCGCTTCATGTCTGTATAGGGTACCAAGGATCTGGACAATTCTTTCTTTACAGCGTTCCTGGCCAGCAGGTCCGCCCTTTTGTTACCACGAATGCCAACATGTCCGGGAACCCAGGCCAACACAACCTCGTATCCTTTCTTCGTTGCAAGAGTAAAAGTTTCATAAAATTCCAGCAGTTTGGGATGAGTGATATTCCTGCAGGCTATCGCCTCCAGGGCTGACAAGGAGTCGGAAAAGATCATGAATCTCTTTTGTTTCGAAGAGAGAACCATTTTAACCGCCAGAACCAGTGCGGTCAGTTCCGCAGTGTACACCGAGCTGTCAGACAGGATGTGTTCCGTTGAGGGCCAGTCAGGAAAGGCGGGACAGAACACAGATGCGGCGACTCCGTCCTCTGACTTGGAACCGTCAGTGAAGATGCTTTGAAAAGTGGGGAATTTGTGGCACAGTTCCGAAAAGTAAGTTCTGTAGGCCAGAGAACTGGTGGTGTCCTTACGGTACGAGGCCAGATCGAATCGGACCTCAGGTGTTGTAAAGGTCCACAGAGGGCTGTGAGGGAACTTAGAGAAATCCGAGATGCCACCGACATCCAGATCGGCCTTTTCTAAGTGCGGCTGAATGCGGAGTCCGAGAGGAGGTATGCAGTTTGGGTTGTCTGTAAATTTCTTATCGAAAGGGTTGTTGAATACAGCGTCGTAAGCAGGGTTTGTAGGTTCAGAGAACAATTTCAAATAATAGTTCAGGGTCAGCTTCAGTCTGCGGTTGGAAAGAGGCAGTTCCCCCGCCTCTGCGTACAGGCTGTGCACAGGGGTGGTGCGGAAAGCACCTAAGCTGAGACGGAGCCCTTGGTGGTGTACAGGGTCCAACAGTTTCAGATAGGACGGTCTGGCCGAGCCGTATACAACACTTCCATAATCCAGTTTGGACCGGACCAGGGCTCTGTAGAGGTGCAAGAGAGTTCTCTTATCAGCACCCCAGTTCGTGTGTGCCACAACTCGGATGATGTTCAGGGCTTTTTGGCAAGATACTTTCAGCTGTTTAATGTGGCTGAGGAAGTTCAGCTTCTGATCGAAGACGACCCCTAGAAATCTGGCTTCCTTGACCGCCGGGATGGTGGATGTTCCCAGACGGATTTCAGGGTCCGGATAGAACTGGCGAAAGTTATGAAAATGGATGCATTCAGTTTTGGAGGATGAAAACGTGAAGCCATTCCCCTCTGCCCAACACTGGATTTTGTTGACGCAGAGCTGAAGCCGTCGCTGGATGCTGGCGTACGTGCTGCCGGTTACATATAAGGCAAAATCATCCACGAACAGCGATCTGTCTGATCCTTTCTGAACGGATTGAACGATGTCATTAATTTTGATGCTGAAAAGAGCTGGCGACAGGATGCTCCCTTGCGGGACACCCAGCTCCTGCTCGTGAATGTCGGACAGGGTGGTGCCGAGTCTCACCTGGAATTGTCTGTCTTGTAAAAAATTGTGGATGAACTGAGGCAGGTGTCATCGGAAGCCGAGCTTGTGCAAGTCGGAAAGAATACCAAATTTCCACGTGGTATCGTAAGCTTTCTCCAAGTCGAAAAATATTGCCACCACATGTTGTTTGTTGACAAATGCATTTCTTACAGTGGTTTCCAGACGAACCAGATGGTCAACGGTAGAGCGATGCTTGCGGAAACCGCACTGTTCTTTCGCCAGAAGGCCGTCGGTCTCTAGTTTCCACATCAGTCTACCGTTGACCATCTTCTCCATCAGTTTGCAGATGCAGCTGGTCAGTGCAATTGGGCGGTAGTTGGAGGGGTTCGAGGGGTCTTTTCCCAGTTTCGGCAGCGGGATTATGAGGGCTTTCCGCCAGGAGGGTGGAAAGAAGCCTGTGACCCAGATGTGGTTATAAACTTTAAGCAGGGTGTCCAGACAGGTTTGGGGAAGGTGCTTTAGGAGTTTATAATGGACCTCGTCCATTCCTGGACAGGAATCCGTACAGGTCTGAAGGGCAGATTTAAGTTCGTTCATTGTGAAAGGGAGGTTGTAATTCTCTGTGTTGTCGGAAGAGAAGTTACATGGTGTTTTTTCCGACAGGTTTTTGGTTTTAAGAAAGCAAGCAGATTTGTTAGCAGATCTCGAGTTCTGTTCTATTGTGGAGGCAAGCAAATTGGCAACTGCTTTCTTCTCTGTGACCAGAGCGTCGGAGAGTTTAAGATGGTGAAAGGTCGGGCATACGTTTTTGCCCTTAATTCTTTTTAAAACCCTCCACACTTTCTTCTTGGGTGTGTTGGAGGTTAAGGAAGAGCAGAAATCTCTCCATGACTTCCTCTGGCTCTTTTTAAAAACATACCTGGCTTTCGCCCTCAGCTGTTGATGGGTTCGAACGCTATCGGTCTCCGGTCTCCGAAAGACGCGTCGCTGCGCTCTCTTCCAAGACTTGCGGGCCTCCCGACATTCCGCGTTGAACCAGGGCGTTCTAGGGACCTGAGGCTTGGAGGTAGACGATGGGACTGCTGCTTTGGCGCAATCTAAAACGATCAGAGTCAGAGCGTCAGCAGGGTCCTTGCTTTTCAATACTGTTTCTTCCTGCAGCTCCGCTCTTATCTTGGTGGTAAAAAAACTCCAGTCTGCTTTGTCGTAATACAGGCGGTCAGGCAGAGAGTCACCTTCTCCATCTGTGGGACGGAGGACGACAGGAAAGTGGTCACTCCCGTGCAGATCGTCGTGCACTTTCCATTCGTAGTCCAGGACCAACGATGGATCGCAGACCGACAGATCTAAACACGAGAGCTTTCCAGAGGACAGATGCAGGTAAGTGGGAGACTTGTCGTTAAGACAGCACAAGTCCATGTCAGAAAGGAGGTTTTCTAAGAGAAGACCTCGGGCTGATGTCATCTCACTTCCCCAGAGCAGGGAGTGTCCATTGAAGTCGCCCAACAGTAAAAACGGACGTGGGAGCTGGTCGACCAGGTTCATGAGGTCCTGCCTCAGAACGCGGACGGAAGGAGGGAGGTAGAGAGAGCAGACAGTGATGGTTTTCTCAAGCGTGACTCTGACTGCCACCGCCTATAAAGGGGTGCTTAAAAGAACTGTACTGTATAAAAGGGACTTGCGAATAAAAAGAGCGACACCTCCCGTCAATCCCTCTTGCTTCGGTTGAGCGGGTTTAAAAACGGAGTTAAAACCAGAGTCTCCTGCAGCGCCAGCACTGAGGGTTTCAAAGCACGACAAAGCAGCTGGAGTTCCTGAAAATTGGCGTGGAACCCCCGGATGTTCCAGTGGATCACTGCCATTAAAAAAGGTTAAGATAATAAAGCAGCAGCCTATTCCATCGCTACCCCCTGCTCCTGTGCTTGCGGTGGCTCAAGGTCCGCCAGGATGGAATATTTGTTTTTTGAAATAAATTTTTCGGATTCCGACTGAGTCGGAATATCCACCACCTTGGCCCCTCCCGATCCCGCCGAGGCCGCAACCCTCCCCTCCTTGAGTTTTGGAGGTAGGGGGGGTTTCCGGCCACTTCCGCCAGCCCGAGGGCCAGGCAGACGAGAGGCGGGGCGAGGGGTGCCGGGGGGTGGGGTGGGGTGGGAGGAGGACAACGTGCCTCCGCCCGAGGCTTTTCTCTACCGCCCAGCAGCCCCTGAGGACTGCTGCACAGGATGGGAAGGGGTGGACACGGCGTCTCCACCCAAGGCCAACGGTTCCGACGAGGCGGTTAAGTCGTCCGTCTGCGTTCCTGTGGACGTCGTCTGGACCGTGACGTCCACCATCCTGGGTCTGACGACAGAGGCATACGACACCTTAGGCGATGCGGCCTCCACCTGTTTCCTTGCCTCAAAGAAGGAAATTTTCTTTTCTGTCTTGACTTTCTGGATTTGTTTCTCTTTTTTCCAGACGGGGCAGTCTTTCGATGAGGATGGGTGGCCACCTCCGCAGTTCGCACACCGGGCTGCACTGACGCAATCGCCCTGGTGCGCCGCCTTCGAACAGGTGCCACACGCCTCTTCCTCCTTACATCGGTCCCTGACGTGTCCGAATTTCTGACATTTAAAGCATCTCAGGGGGGACGGCACATACAAGCTTACGCTGACCATGAGGTATCCGACCTGAATGTCCTTGGGGACATCCGGGCAGCAGAAGGTGAGGAAGAAAGTGTTGGTCGGGACTCTGTCCGACCCCTTCCTCACCGTCACCCTGTACACTTCGGTCACTCCCTGAGAGGACAGCTCGCTCTTGATCTCGGCCTCAGACACACCTTTCAACTCCGGGCATCTGATGACCCCCTTTGAGCAGTTGAGGCCTTTGTGAGGGGAAACCTTCACCGCCCTATCCACGAAAGTGGTCGCCTTGAGAAGGAGCTGTGTCTGCCTTTTGGATTCCGTCTGAACTAAAAATGCTCCGCTCCTCAGCCTCTTGATGGACTTCAGCGATCCTGCCAGGCACTGAAAGCCCTTCTGGATAGCGAAGGGGCTGAGAGCCGACAACGGCTTGTCGTCATCAGCGCCCTCCATCACCAGCCACGATGGCCAAAATCCAGAGGTCTCAACGACCTCCGAATCGGAGTCTGAGTCATCCGTTCCCTGCCGCCGTCTTTTACCAGAGTTAGGGGGGTGTAGTTTTTTGGAAGTCATGTTGGAAAAAAAGTAAATTCATCCCTCCCTTACCCACCCACCATGGGGTCCAACTTAGGGGCCAGGGTCAAGGGAACACCAGCTTGACCCCTTCCACGTTTCGGGAGGGATATACGACCAACAATCCAGCTCCAACGTGTTCCCCCCCGATCATGCCCAGCTCCCGGGGACAGAGAACCGAGCACTACGGGGGTTACCTTCGTCAGCCTCTAAACTGCCAGTCTTGACCCAGCCCCACGAAGGGGTAGCCGATTGACACACACGGGCTAATGTGTGCCGCCTGTCTTAGGAGAGGTCCGAGCCAAAGGGTGTGTTTAGAGCAGCGTGCTCTCTCAATCCCCAGGATCTCATTCCCCTCCATCACAGGTCGCGCCGCACGGCAAACACAGCGGGCCTAAAGAAGGCCGCAGAGAAGAGAAAAAAAACAAACAAAAAAAATGTGGAAAAGAAGGCTTGATGGGGAGCTGAGGACAGAAAAGAGGCAGTAAAAAGAAGAATAGAGAACAGCGAAAGGGACAGTGGGTCACGTTTAGTTTGGGCCTCACTCACGACCTGTTCGGCATGGGAAGCCCTATCAGGGGCATCAGTACAAAACCACCACTTATTCAGCCCTGATGGCTATGTAGGCTGTCAATTAAGACCTGGGATCAGAGCACCAAACCCCAAGAAGCACTGATGCCCCCGCCGACATAGCTCGCTCGATCACTGGCCACTAAGCCTCCCGACCACGACAAGGTAGTGATCCTCCCGGGAGTGGGTCAGGAGAACACCAGCCTGACCCCCTCCAGGTTTCGGGAGGAGCTGATCTATAGTACAGCTTCAGAGACCCTGGGACCCATGACCAGAAAGCACAAAGACTGGTTTGATGAAAACTGTGATGAAATCAAGCAGGTTCTGGATGAGAAACACCATCTGCATCAAGCCTACCTGAGCAACCCAAAGTCCACATCAAAAAAGGATGCGTATGATGCCATCCGCAGGACTGTCCAGCAAAAGTTACGCCAGATGCAGGATAAGTGGCTGAGTGACAAAGCTGAGGAGATCCAGGGATATGCTGACAGGCACGATATGAAGAGGTTCTATGATGCCTTAAAAAAAGTCTACGGCCCCACATCCTCAGGATCATCCCCCCTCCTCAGTGCAGATGGGAATACCTTGATCACCGAGAAGGAGAAAATTCTTGAACGCTGGGCTGAGCACTTCAACAGTGTCTTAAATCGCCCTTCCTCCATAAATGATGAAGCCATAGACCGTCTCCCACAAGTCCCCATCAACGAAGCACTGGACGATCCGCCAACACTTCTTGAGACCCAGAAAGCAATCCGTCTGCTATCCAGTGGCAAAGCACCTGGCTCAGACTCCATACCAGCAGGGGTCTACAAGGATGGAGGCACTGCGCTGACTGAGAAGCTCCATCAGCTGTACTCACTCATGTGGAAAGAAGAGACGATCCCCCAGGATTTCAAAGATGCATCTATCATTCACTTGTAAAAGCGAAAGGGGAACCGGCAAGCCTGTGATAACCATCAGGGCATTTCCTTGCTCTCCATCGCAGGCAAGATACTTGCCAGGATCCTACTAAACCACCTCACAGCACACCTTGACCAAGGTCATTTGCCTGAGAGCCAATGTGGATTCTGGAAAGAGCGCGGAACCACCGACATGGTGTTTGCTGCAAGGCAGCTGTAAGAGAAATGTCAGGAGCAAAATGCTGATCTGTTCTCCACCTATGTCGACCTCACTAAGACCTTCGACACCGTGAGTAGAGAGGGACTGTGGAAGATCATGGCCAAGTACGGATGCCCTCCGAAATTTATTTCCTTGGTCAGCCAATTCCATGAAGGCATGCAGGCTCGAGTCCAGGGCAATGGTGAAACATCTGCTCCTTTTGTTGTCACAAATGGTGTCAAGCAAGGCTGCGTCCTGGCTCCAACGCTGTTCAGCCTCATGTTCTCTGCAATGCTTACTGATGCCTTCAGAGATGGCGATGTTGGAATCGGCCTAAAGTACCAAACAGATGGCAAGTTGTTTAACCTCAGAAGGCTTCAAGCAAAAACGAAGGTCATGACAGACATCATCAGAGACTTTTTGTTTGCTGATGATTGTGCCCTCAATGCTGGATCTGAAGCTGACATGCAACTCAGCGTTGACAAGTTTGCCACTGCCAGCAGGAACTTCGGCCTTACCATCAGCACGAGGAAAACTGAAGTTCTCCATCAGCCAGCCCCAGGGAAACCCTACGTTGAGCCCAACATCACAGTCAACGGTTAGAGACTCAGTGTGGTGGAGCGGTTCACATACCTTGGCAGCACAGTGTCACGAAATGCGACCATCGACGATGAAGTGAACGTCAGGATTGCAAGAGCAAGCGCAACTTTTGGTAGACTCAATGCAAATGTCTGGAACAGAAGAGGCATTAGTCTTGAGACCAAGCTAAAGGTCTACAGAGCAGTAGTTCTCCCCACACTACTGTACGCCTGCGAAACTTGGACAGTGTACCAACGACATGCCAAGAAGCTGAACCACTTCCACACAACATGCCTCAGGAAGCTACTGAACATCAAGTGGCAAGACAGGACCCCAGACACAGAGGTGCTCGCAAAAGCCACCCTTCCCAGCATCTTCACCATCCTGATGCAGTCCCAGCTTCGCTGGGCTGGACACGTGGCGCGCATGCCAGACCATCGGCTGCCCAAAAGGCTCTTCTATGGCGAGCTGCAACAAGGGAAGAGATCACACGGAGGTCAGAAGAAGCGCTTCAGAGATACTCTGAAAGTCTCTCTGAAAGCGTTTGATATCAACCCTGACTCCTGGGAGGAATCTGCAGTGGACCGTGACAAATGGCGCGCTGCTGCGCACAAAGGCGCCAAGTTGTGCGAGGCCAACAGGACTGCTGCAGCTGTTCAGAAGAGGCAGGCCAGGAAGTCATGGGCAAACAAGCTCCCTGACAATGATATGCCTGTCTTTGTCTGCCCCAACTGTCAGCGAACATTTCGTGCGCAGATTGGATTATTCAGCCATCTGCGCACTCACAGATAGATTCATGAGCATCCTCCCCCAACCCCACCACCACCCTCCCCCCACCCCACCACCACCCTCCCCCCATCCCCCAGCTGGATGACAACGATGGTCATCATTGATCTCGATGGACACACCACCACCACTCAAAGTTCAAGTGCAGTTCAACTGGTGAATGATCTAACTCCACTCTATCTGATGCTATCAGTTTACATGACGAGAAAACAACTACAAACAAATCCTTAAAGAGCGGAAAGTAATCATTAACACTATTTTCTGTTTCTGACATAAATGTATAATTATCTTCTGTGTCCCCATTGCACATGCCATTGAGAATGCATATATTAAGTGTAGTGCACATATTTAACAAACATATTCCATAATTATTCAGTGTACTATCTGCTGATTTCCTACAATGAAAAAAAGAACTGTTGTGAAACATTTACTGTAAACATCATTGTCGTCAAATATATCTTGAGATATGTTGGAAATTCTGCTGTTTTTTAAGTCCCCTGACAAAATCACATTTACATTTCATTTTGCATTTGGAGATCAAAATTTCTAGGAGCAAAATAAAGTCTTATATTTTATCAAATTAAAATGAGGGCAGGGACAGATTTCAAAGAGACATACAAGGGAAGACAAAGCAAAGGGATAGACTTCAGGGACAAAGGCAGACTGACAGTTGGTAGGAACAGACTTCACACAGAGAGAGATACAATGAAGGCAAAGAGACAGCGAGTTGAGACACACTTCAGAGAAAGACAAAGTATGCAGACAGTTGGGAGGGACAGACTTCAGAGAAAGACAAAGTATGCAGACAGTTGGGAGGGACAGACTTCAGAGAAAGACAAAGTATACAGACAGTTGGGAGGGACAGACTTCAGAGAAAGACAAAGTATGCAGACAGTTGGGATGGACAGACTTCACAGAGAGACAAAGTATGCAGACAGTTGGGATGGACAGACTTCAGAGAAAGACAAAGTATGCAGACAGTTGGGATGGACAGACTTCAGAGAAAGACAAATGCAGCCAGTTGGGAGGGACAGACTTCAGAGAAAGACAAATGCAGACAGTTGGGATGGACAGACTTCAGAGAAAGACAAATGCAGACAGTTGGGAGGGGCAGACTTCAGAGAAAGACAAAGTATGCAGACAGTTGGGAGGGACAGACTTCAGAGAAAGACAAATGCAGACAGTTGGGAGGGGCAGACTTCAGAGAAAGACAAAGTATGCAGACAGTTGGGAGGGACAGACTTCAGAGAAAGACAAATGCAGACAGTTGGGAGGGACAGACTTCAGAGAAAGACAAAGTATGCAGACAGTTGGGAGGGACAGACTTCAGAGAAAGACAAATGCAGACAGTTGGGAGGGACAGACTTCAGAGAAAGACAAATGCAGACAGTTGGGAGGGGCAGACTTCAGAGAAAGACAAAGTATGCAGACAGTTGGGAGGGACAGACTTCAGAGAAAGACAAATGCAGACAGTTGGGAGGGGCAGACTTCAGAGAAAGACAAAGTATGCAGACAGTTGGGAGGGACAGACTTCAGAGAAAGACAAATGCAGACAGTTGGGAGGGACAGACTTCAGAGAAAGACAAAGTATGCAGACAGTTGGGAGGGACAGACTTCAGAGAAAGACAAATGCAGACAGTTGGGAGGGACAGACTTCAGAGAAAGACAAAGTATGCAGACAGTTGGGAAGGACAGACTTCAGAGAAAGACAAATGCAGACAGTTGGGAGGGGCAGACTTCAGAGAAAGACAAAGTATGCAGACAGTTGGGATGGACAGACTTCACAGGGAGACAAAGTATGCAGACAGTTGGGAGGGACAGACTTCACAGAGACCATGGTTTGGGCTTCTTGATGAGGAACTGCTAGCAGCGAAGAGAGAGAGGCGACATGCGGAAGCACAGTGGAAGGTATCTGGTTTAACTGTCTACAAACAAATGTAGCAGAAAACCAAGAACTTTGTTACCTTTCTTGTGCACAAAGCAAAGACTCTGTTTTTTAACACCAAGATCTCCGAAGCTAAATCAAGCAAAGAACTATATTGCATAACAAATAAGCTTTGTGGCAGAACAAAATCTTCTTTGCTACCTTCTATCTATTCATTTTCATTACTGCCCAGTGTCTTTTCAGATTTTTTCTGCTAAAAAACTGTTAGCCTCAGGAAAGAACTGGATTCACAGTCACTTGTGTCACATCCCCTGGGAAAAGAATTTCAAGGTGTTCCTTTTGTTGCTTTCACACCTGTTTCAGAGACAGATGTACTGAGTGTGTTGAAAAAGTCTGCTCCAAAAACATGTGACCTGGACCCCCTTCCCACACCACTACTGTATGAGTGTTCGGATGTTGTTTTGCCTGCACTTACAAAAAATATAAATGATTCTTTAATTTCT
Source organism: Babylonia areolata (assembly GCF_041734735.1). Lineage (NCBI taxonomy): Eukaryota > Metazoa > Mollusca > Gastropoda > Neogastropoda > Buccinidae > Babylonia > Babylonia areolata. Next base: position 9,996,180 of record NC_134902.1, on the reverse strand, counting down.
GGTGTCTTCCCAGATGTATACAAAACTGCACTTGTTAAGCCCCTGCTAAAGAAAGTCTCTCTGGATCACAATGACCTCAAAAGTTTTCGCCCTGTATCCAACCTTGTTTTTGTGTCCAAAATTATTGAAAAAATTGTTCTCTCCCAACTTTCAGACCATATAGCATTAAACCACCCGTTCTCTTCTTGTCAGTCAGCATACAGATCTGCCCATAGCACTGAAACTGCATTGTTGAAAGTAGTTAATGACCTGTTACTGTCTGTTGATGAAGGGAAACTATCTGTGTTAACTTTACTCAATCTGTCAGCTGCGTTTGACACAATAGACCACAGGATGCTCCTTTCCGGACTTGAACATGTTTTGGGGATTCACTCAACAGTTCTGAGTTGGTTTTCTTCATACCTATCCAACCACTTCCAGACTGTCTCTGTTAGTAACTTAAGTCTGATCCAGCCCTGATCTCCTATGGTGTGCCACAAGGCTCTGTCCTGGGCCCCGTTCTGTTCGTTCTGTACACTGCTCCTCTTTCTGATGTCATTTCTGGCCATTCTGTTCTTCACCACTATTTAGCTGATGATGCTCAGCTACAAAAGTCTGCAGAACAAAATCAAGTACATAGTCTGATTCTGTCAATGCAGGATTGTAATCTCGGTGTTAAATCCTGGATGACATTCAACAAACTGAAGTTGAATGATGACAAAACTGAAGCTATGATTATTTCCTCTGCAAGAATGTCCACATCTACTTCTTTTCCTGCCTCTATTGTGGTTGGTGATGCCACAGTTCAGTTTTCTAAATCAGCAAGGAACCTTGGAGTCATTCTTGACTCAAACTTCAGCATGCATGCTCATCTATTGTAAATCTGATATGCATAGTCAATTGTGAACTTCGTCGCATCAACTCTATCTGTCAGTACCTTTCTGCTGAAACTACTAAAACTCTTATTTCTGCTTTTGTGCTGTCACGAATTGACTACTGTAATTATCTTCTCATAGGCTGTCCACATAATTTTCTTCAGCGAATTCAAAAACTTCAAAACAATGCTGCCCGTCTGAGTCCCACGTACTGATCACATTTCTCCTCACCTCCACACTCTACATTGGCTCCTCATTGAAGCGAGAATTAAATACAAAGATGCGTGTCTCTGCTATTTTGCTTTCCACTCCACAGGACCTACATATCTTTCTGACCTTATCAGTGTTTACACCCACAAGAAATCTCCGCTCTTCCTCTGACGGTTACCTTTTGAAACTTCCTCACATCAATACAAGAACCTATGGTGAAAATTCTTTCTTCTTTGCTGCTCCTCACATCTGGAACAACCTTCCTTATCATATCCGTGCATCTGATTCTATTTCTGCTTTTCGCTCACCACTAAAGACTCATATTTTTAAAACCTATCTATAAGTACTCTCTCTTCCTTTTCTCTAACACCAGCCATGTCAGCTCACTTTGGATGTATGTAGAGTGGGAAAGGGAGAGTGTGAGTGATGGAAGAGTTTTTTGAGAAAGAGTGGCCATGAATGTTTTATGTTACTTGTAATATTTTTCTTTCATGTAAAGCGCCCTGAGCTCTTAGTGAGAAAGGGCACTATATAAATGTACAGTATTATTATTATTATAAAGAATGCAGACAGTTGGGAGGGACAGACTTCAGAGAAAGACAAAGAATGCAGACAGTTGGGAGGGACAGACTTCACAGAGAGACAAAGATGCAAACAGTTGGGATGGACAGACTTCACAGAGAGACAAAGAAGGCACAAGGGTTGGAAGTTTCAGTTTCAGTAGCTCAAGGAGGCGTCACTGCGTTCGGACAAATCCATATACGCTACACCACATCTGCCAAGCAGATGCCTGACCAGCAGCGTAACCCAACGCGCTTAGTCAGGCCTTGGGGGAAAAAAAAGAAAAACAAGAGAGGCAAGGCCTTCAAGACTCACTTCTGATACACTTTTTAAAAAAAATCTAATCATTAAAATGTGTTCTGTATTTGTTATTATAAAAGCTTCGCGTTTAAAAAAAAAAAAAAAAAAAAAAAAAAAAAAGTCCTAACCAGATTTGAACCCTGCGTGTTCGGGTGAGAAGAAACTGCCTTATCCATTACACTATCGTGGCTCCTTAACTGACGTTCTAAAATTTAACATTTGAACATACTTTTTTAAAGGGCGATAAATCAATTGCGGTATTTGCAGTATCATATTATTCTTGGGCACTCAAAAAATCTTTAAGGGCAATTAAAAATTCTTTTTAATGGCTATCGCTGCAATCACACTGCAACATTTAGCCGTTTTCACTAGATCTAGATAGATGTACAAGTTTAGTTACACCCGCCAGGAATGTAGTACGCCACGGTCAATTCAATTTCTCTTTTATGTTCATTCTAGTTTTATAGTTTTAAAGTTGATATGAAAATTTAGTATTTTGTTAAACTAATAACATGTAGAGCCAAGTACAAGTACTTCTTAACGTCGTAAGAAGTGAAAAGGACTTCATTTTGAGAAAAGTCAAGACTGGAAATTTTTTCGTTTCATTGTGATCAGTTCAAGGGTATCAACTCGCATGGTTTACAATTTTTAACTGTGAATTCCGACTGATTCTGTGGACATTTTTATGGCAGTTTGGGGCATAATCCAGTAAGTGATGAGGCGTTCACAAATCTTTCTCTGAATAAATATTTAACGGTCTCCTTCTCCAACTTTCCATCACATGTTATCATGTATTGTCCATTGAATATAGGATTGAACGGGCAGGTCAACAACTTGAAACAAAAATGGCGTCGTTCGCGTTCGCGAAGAATATGAGCACGCGCTTTGAATGTGTATAAATATGTGTACGCAACTGATTTTTGCCCATGACCTTCAGGGCTCAGCCAACAGATCTGTAAAGTCGTATTGATTTTAGTATTTTCCAAAAAAGACCACTTGGGCGAATGAACATAGTGAAAGCCCTGTACACTGAGAGTAAAACACACAAGCTTTTTATGTATTGAGTATAATTTCAAAATGTAATGTTTAAGATGAGAAAGATCAATTTAAAGTAAATTAAGTCCCCTAGCATTAATTACAGAGTAATTTCCCTTTTTTACCATCTGCACCAAAACGTTTGCAAAATAAATAAAACTTCCATGCTTAGCAAAAGTTCCTGTTTGAACAAAAAATGATAAATAATGACTGCTCTTGTTGTTGTGTCAGAATATCAGATCCAAGTGCCAAGTTTAGAGAATACAAACAATATAAATATAACAGTAAATGCAGTTTGCATATAATTAGGCTTCATTTTTTATTTTTTTGTGCCCATCCCAGAGGTGCAATATTGTTTTAAACAAGATGACTGGGAAGAACTGAATTTTTCCTATTTTTATGCCTAATTTGGTGTCAACTGACAAAGTATTTGCAGAGAAAATGTCAATGTTAAAGTTTACCACGGACAAACACACACACACACACACACACACACACACACAACCGAACACCCGGTTAAACATAGACTCACTTTGTTTACACAAGTGAGCAAAAAAAAAAAAAAGGTCAATAGCTAATAGATATAAAAAAAAAATTTTTTTTAAATTTCCGCATCAGTTTTGCCCTCTGGCCATTCCCGACAATGTCTTCCTAGAGTGGGTGAAATGGCTGTGTTGAATAGATGGTTGAAGTTTTCGGGGTTTTTCTCCCATTCTTTTGTTTCTTTCAGGTCTTGTAGTCGGCATACTAGCTGGATTGTGTCTTCTGCTTGCCCCATCCATGATCTTCCTTGTCCTAGACGGCTGCCTTTTGGTTCTTGGACTACATCATGCAGTGGGTTTTGAGGGTTTTCTAATGCTTTGAAATAGGTCTTAACCTGTTCTAACTTGTTTCTGGCCTGCACTGAAGGAAGGTCAAGCAGGTATCGCATGGTTTCTGTGGTTGGAATGACTTCATAAATGCAACTTTCATGATCCTGATGCAGAAATCAAATCACAACTTATATCAGGCTGTCAATCACCCAGAATCAGAGAGAAAGGACTTGGCAATCTAAATCTGACATTAACTGATCTCCTCAAATACGCACATACTGCTCAGCTAACAACAGAACAATCAGCAGCCGTGCAAGCAAGAGAATCAGTTCAGTGTCTTAAGTTTAAGAAACAGAAGAAAAGCACTACACAATACCAACACCACTCAGTCTTCAAAGACTGGCCAACATTCTATTTCACAGAAATGTCGCAACTGTGGAGGTTCTTGGCCTCATGAAAGTGGCCAACGCAATTGTCCTGCATTCAGAAAACAATGCAGACATTGTGGAAAATTATCACATTTTGCATCAATGTATAGATCAAAACCACAAGCAAACCCATCACCATTAAGGTGAGATCATAACAAGTGTCAGCCTCACACATACCATGTTGACGAACTTGACATGAACAAAGTCAACATTGAATCATCAGATGAAGAAACAAGACAGTGATGCTGCATTTGTCTATGCAACAAATGTAAACACTGAAAGACCCCCACATTTTAATGTTTCCATTCAAGGCATAAAACTGAATGTTCTTGCTGACTCAGGAGCAACAAAAATCTACTGTCAGAAAAAGATTTTTTAACGTCTTTGCACTCGTCCTACTTTGAAATCATCACAAACAAGAATCTCAGCATATGGACAACAACAATCCATTCCTGTGATAGAAAAATTCAAACAACATTAAGTCTGACACAGCTGAAACAACTACAACAATCTGCATTGTACCTGGGAATAAACGAAATATCCCGAGATGGAAAAATTCACAAGAACTACAACTCATCACCACTGTGAATAAGACTGACTCAGTGGAAAATGAGTTGACAAAAGAATTTCCAGAATTGTTCACTGGTCTAGGATGTCTTAAAGACACTCAGTCAAACTCCACATGATGAAGATGTCCAAACTGTTGCAGAACCATACAGACGCACACCATTTCACGTTCGCAAATATGTTGAAGAACAAAGTAAAAAAGATCTTGATCAAGGAGTCATTGAAAAAACTACAGGCCCTACACCTTGGGTGTCTCCTATTGTTGTTCCTGAGCCAAAACAGCCTGGAAAGGTTCGTGTATGTGTTGACATGCATGCTGCCAATAAAGCCATCTGATGAGAAAGACATAGCACTCCAATGCTTGATGAACTGAAAACACTTCTTTCAGCCGCAAAAATCTTTTCCAAGCTAGACCTCAACCAAAGTTATAATCAACCTGAGCTCAACGAAGAATCTCGTCACATCACAACTTTCTCAACACATCTTGGACTCTTCGCTACTGCTGACTGTTCTTTGGTGTGAACTCGGCAAGTGAGATTTTTCAGGAAACAATACGTCAAGCACTCAGTGGTCTGAAAGGTGTTGTGAACATTAGTGATGACATTTTGTGCTTTGTTACATAACTAGCGCCTCATGATGCCAATCTGCAAACATCGTTTCAATGTCTTCACCAGAAAGGCTTGACACTCAATGCTGGTAAATGCGTCTACAACAAGAAATCACTTGAATTTCTCAGACATGTTTTTGGAGAGAATGGCGTCAAACCAAGTCAAGAGAAACTACAAACTAACCTGGAACTTCCAACTCCTACCAACGCATCAGAAGTTCGCAGTCTGCTTGGCATGATGAACTTCTGTGGAGCACATCACATACCAAACTATGACACATGATCTGAGACAGCTCACCAAGAAATCTACTTCATTTTCATGGACAGAAAAGCATGACACAGTGCTTATGAAACAAACAAAAAAAGCGCTCAGTGAATCAACAACACCACTTACTTCAATCCAAAGAAGAAGACCGAGATCTACACTGATGGCAGCCCAGTTGGAATATCAGCTGTACTGACACAAGAAGGCCGCATCATCCAGTTTCCAGGTAGAACTCTCACCCCTACAGAGCAACGCTATTCGCAAGCTGAAAGAGAAGCATTAGCCATCACTTGGGCTTGTGAATATTTTCACATTTACATCTTTGGCGCTCCATTTTCTGTGTATACTGATCACAAACCTCTCGTGCCAATCTTTGATAATCCATGAACTCAGCTGTCAGCACACATTGAGAGATGGATCATGCGGATGCAACCATACGAAATGGCTGTACATTACCGCCCAGGACATGATAATCCTGCAGATTATCTCAGTAGTCATCCAGTGAACCTAACCCCAAGTGGCAGAGAAGAGAAAATAGCTGAAGAGTGCATGAACTATGTTGTCACAACATCAACACCAAAAGCAATGACAGTAGAAGAAGTTGCAAATGAAATGGCAAAAGATCCAACACTCACAGCTGTCACCAACATGCTGATTACAAGTCAGTGGCACAACCATGATGAGAAAATAGATTCTGAAACTTTCAGACACTGTACCTCTGTCGCTCAGAAGTCTCTTTGGCATGTAACACCTGCATCGTGCTGAAAGGTTGACAGATCGTCCTACCTCAGTCCCTTCATCAGAAAGCTGTAGACATTGCCCACAGTCGCCACCAGGGCATTGTAAAGACAGTCACACTTCTATGTTTGGAAAGCTGGTTCAGAGGAATGCAGTCTTTGGTGGAAAAAATAGTCAAGGGATACATGACTTGGCAGGTTTCCACACCCACATCAGCTCGTGAACCACTCCAAATGTCTTCACTTCCCAAAGCTCCTTGGACCAAACTCTCTGCTGATTTTGGACACCTTCCAAATGGACAATATGTGCTTGTTATCCAAAATGAGTACTCCCGTTACCCAGTTGTTGATGTCGCTAACTCTACATCTGCAAAAACTGTGATTCCAAGTCTTGACAAAATATTTTCAGAATTTGGATATCCAGAAATGCTGAAAATCGACAATGGTCCTCCATTCCAAAGCAATGACTTTACACAATTCTGTACCCACAATGGCATTAAGCACAGAAAAATCACCCCAATGTGGCCTTACACCAATAAACTGAAAGATTTATGCGCACCCTGAAGAAATCCATCAAAACTGCAACAACTCCTAACTTCAAACAAGCCATGCATCAATTCCTGTTAGACTACAGAACGACACCACACACAACTGGTATTCCTCCTGCAACAATACTATTTGGACGCAGTCTTCGAGGCAAACTTCCTCATATTGCTGAAAATCATCAAAATGATGGACCGGTTCGACAACATGACACTACTCAAAAACAGAAGATGAAGGACTATGCTGACAAGAAAGCCAACATCAAACCTTCCAAACTAGAAGTAGGTGATGCAGTCCTGCTGAAGAACCAACAACCATTCAACTCCACTCCATACCAACCAACGCCTTTAATCATTGTCCAGAAAAAGGGACAATGATCACTGCTCAACAAGGACAGTGAAATGTCACCAGGAACAGCGGCTTCTTCAAGTAGTCACCTCAAAATCCCACCCTTGTCACTAATGTAATGTTTGTGTCCGTTAACGACTGGTTCAATCATTGTTGAATAGTGTCGTGTGCACAACACAGGCAGTAACTCTTATGTAGTTTCAGCAGAAGATCTTAATGGTTAAGTCTCTTTGAAGATTGTTTTTTGTAAATAACTGAGTCTCCAACAGTCACAACACCACAGTTTCGATCTGATGTGGTGAATGTTAAGTGGCAATGAGTTCCATTGTCTGGGTGCAGTGAAAGAAAAAGCACGTTCTCCACATATCTTTGTGCAGGTTTTTGGTATACATAGAATTAGTTTATCTGTGGACGAACGAAGTGACCGCACAGAAAGAATATCAGAAATATAGCCTGATGAGGAATCTGAGAAGAAATTATGGCAAAAGAGACATAGTTTATAGTGCATGCGTGCTTCAACAGGGAACCAGTGTAAGGTTCTAAGCAGAGGTAGTGTATGCGTGCTTCAACAGGGAACCAGTGTAAGGTTCTAAGCAGAGGTGTAACATTGTCTTGTTTCTTTGCTTTGAAGATAAGCCTTGCAGCTGAGTTCTGTACCTTTTGCAACCTGTCCAAGCATCACTTAGGACAGCCAGCAAGAAGAGCATTGCCATAATCAAACCTTGACAAGACAAAAGCACAAACAAGTATCTTAGCTGCTGCAGTTGTCAGGAAGTGACGAATGGAACTAATCTGAAGGAGAGCAGCATAGGCAGATCTGAAGATGTGAGTAACATGATTATCAAGAGACATATCAGAGATAATGAATCCAAGGTTGCTTGCAGAAGGAGAGAACAAAATGTCACGGTTTCCCACAAAAATGGTAGATGGCTTTGAAAGAACTGAAAATGATCTCTTTGAGTGAATGACAAGGGCTTCAGTTTTATCATCTTTTAATTTTAACTCATGATTTGTCATCCAAGATTTAACTTCACGAATACAACTTTGCATGACCTCTACAGTATGGTTGATTTCTGAGGGATGAGAAAGAAATTGCATGATTGATTGATTGTCATCAGCAAAGACTGGTTAGAAATGTAGTAACTGTGAATGAGTGGTTGAAGGGGTTTAGTATACATTATAAGTAAAACAGCGGCCAACACAGAGCCATGAGGTACACCACAGGAAACAGGTTCTAGGTCCGATGAAAAGTCACAAACAATGACTGACTGACTGCGACATGTAAGGTAGTTCTGGAAACAACTCAAGGCTGTTCCACAGATGCCATAGTGATTTTGAAGTGTACTGAGCAGAAGAGAATGGTCAATTGTGTCAAAAGCTGCACTCAAATCAAATTGTGTCAAGAGAGATACATCACCACGATCAAGGGCAAGTAGAATGTCATTTGTGACCTTAATCAGTGCCGTTTCACTGCTGTGTAAGGGTCAGTAAGCAGACTGGTTTGGGCAGAGCAAGGAATGTCAGTTTAGGTATTCAGAAAGTTGGTTGAGAACAACATTTTTGATTATTTTAGAGAAGAAGGACAGATTCGACACTGGGTAGTTGTTCTTCAAATTGTTTTGGCCAAGGGAGGGCTTTTTTTAAAACAATGGTTTGACCACAGCAGTCTTAAAAATGGAAGGGAAAAGACCAGACAGCAGATTTTCATTAACAATGTGAGTACGGGTGGGCAGCAGATCAAGACAATAAACAATGAAGTGGGAATCAAGTCAAGGGAACAACTGGTAGGCTTCGACTTTAAAATAATCTTTGTTAGTTCACTCTGAGAAACAGGATAAAATACATCAAACTTAGAAGTCACAAACCTACCTGTGTTACAAGACTCTGCTATACTCTATATGGGTAGTGCTCCCGCGATCAAGTTATGGGCGAATGTTAGCTATCTTAGTTCTAAAATAATCACAAAAAACAGTTGGCAACTGACTAACAGGATACAAATTGGGGAGGGGAGATGACCTTTCATTGCCAAGTCTACCATAGACACTAAAAAGCTGCTTCACTGATTTGCTACCTGAAATATGAGCGCTGATACACAGTTTTTGCTTTTTGGACAATCTTGGTGACTTTTCTCTTCGCAGAGGCAAAGATTTGTTTACAATCAGTCCAGTCTTTTTACTCTGTTCCTCTGCATGTAGTCTTTCTTTCTTAGCTTTCCTAACCTCCTCTCTAACATCAGAGTACCCAAGGGGCAGACCGTCCATCCTTGACTTTACAGCGGGTAACAGGAGCATGCCTGTCCAATGCAGCATGTAGAGTGGAGTCCAGCTGTTCTACAGAGGGGCAAAGAGTGGATGACAGTCCTACGCAAGTCCTGCATGAAACTGAAAGCCTCTCTGTCCAACTCCAAGGCACAAAAATTGTGGGCTTCTTTGCAGATGGCAGGAACCAGGGAAGACTCTACGTTCAGTTCACAGACAACACAGAAATGGTCAGAGCTAAGCTCTTCAGTCACAGAGGTAGACTGCACAATATCTGTCCTGTGGTGGAAACATAACCCAATCTATGATGTGACCATGGTTGTGAGTAGGCTGATTGACTAAGACTATTTACAGAGAGACAAAGAAGGCAGAGGGGTTGGACCGACTTCACAGAGAGAGAGAGAACAATCAGGCAAACAAACAGAGGGCAGGGACAGGCTTCAGAGAGACAGAAAAAGGAAGACAGAGGGCAGGGACAGACTTCAGAGAGACAGAAAAAGGAAGACAGAGGGAAGGGACAGACTTCAAAGACAAAGAAGGCAGACAGACACTTGGTAGGGACAGACTTCACAGAGAGAGATACAATCAAGGCACAGAGAGAGACATAGAAGGCAGAAAGACAGAGGGATGGGAAAGACAAAGACAGACAGAGGAGAGGGAAAGTCTTTTGAGAGAAACACCACATCCATGAATCCTCACCGAAGCCATTTCAAAATGCAGTCCCGACAAAATCGATGACCACAGGGGGTCTGTCGGGGTTCCCGCAGCACCATCAGGCAAATGGCGCACTCATAGCGACTGTCAGGAGGCGGCTCGAAGTCATAGTCATAGCCCTCCACCTTAGAGCTGAAAGGAAAGCTACCCTCACTCCCACCTGAAGATGAATCTCCTGCACCACAGTAGGAGTCCATAGATGGAGGCTCTGCCATCATGCACTCACCACTCACAAGCTATAGTGACTGGTTTATTACACACACAGACACACACACACACACAAAACAAAACAAAACAAAAAAACCAAAAAAAAAGAAATTCTGCACTTTCTTTGAACAGGGCAAACGTAAACTTGTCTGAGTTTACTGAAACTCTCTCTAGTGAACTGTCTCTCTTTGGGTTTGTTTGCCATAGACAGGATGATAAATCATAAATAGTTGGCACATTTTCTCTGTACATGACACATGCTGAACAATAAACCTAACATTTGTCCACCAAGAAGTCTTACAATGCAAAGTCATGGCATTTTCATAAGACAAGCACTGTCCTGTTTTTGACACACAAATGCATTCAGGACTGAATTCAGGTGGGCAAAACATCCAGCTGGAACAGTGAGAGACATGTCAAGGACCCAGGTCCTCATCAGATGATCCACAGCTGGGTCAAGCCAGAGGTCTTCACACAGTCCTGCCCACTGCTGCCAGCTGGACACATCTGTTTCTGTTGTCCTGTGTGGGCAGTTCAACCACATCAATATCACCACAAGCCAGTTCTCAAACAATAGGCCAGTCATGAAGCAGCAGTGCACTCTGGTCAGTGGCTCTTGTTCTGTAGCAAGCACTCAGAGCTGACACCTGTAACAGACATCCAGCATCATCAATAAACTGGAACTGAAAGAAGTCACTGGTCATCAGGTGGAAACACACTGACAGTGGATTACAGTGGGCAGGAGGAAGGAAGCAGGGGAAATAAAGTAAATCATGCTTCTGCATTTCAAGTCCATTTCAGTTCACCTGAAAAAACATTACTTTTCTTCTTCTACATTCAAAGACTCATGTGCTCTACTTATTTCTTAAGTGCACTTTACATAAATGTATACTTCAGTAAAACAATTCCTAACCCTCCCCTCACTCCAACTGACTGCTGTTCAGATAGTCACAGTATTTTTCAGATGTTAAATACTGGGTGAAATGGAATCTACCTTCCATTTGTTCAGACAGCTGATACAGACAATCAGAATAACCCTCAGCACAATAACTACAATGCAAACAAGTACTAAACATATCTATTCATACACATTTCAAAATCAGTTTTTACTCTTTCATTCCTATTTTTCTATGAACCATTACTTCCCTTTTTTTCCCCCAGATTCCCTATACATATGTTCCCTTCATTCCTGGGTTTAAAGAAGAGAAAGAAAGTATGAAACAGGTACTTACTTCCGCGGCAACACTGCTCATTACAGTGCACTAAGATTTCATATACTGTTATGCACAAAATTCATGTGAGAAGTTGTCTGTGACCCTGTTGACACTAAGCTGACATCTCTGGTAGCACTCAAGTGTAAAACACACAATGCATACAAGTATGTTCCACATACAGGACAGTGTTTTGCTTGCAGAGTATGCACATCATGCAGGTACTCACCAAGTAGTGCCTTAATTGTATCTTAGTGCCAATCTACTGGTCATATCAAAATGTCACAATTGACACTGCTATTGTCCTAACCACATGAATGGTTTGAAGTTTGTCTCAAAGATGTGTATGCCTTTCCCTACACAAGGGGTCACTGAGCCAGAATCAGAACATTATTTGACGGGCGCAAAAGCCGAGTGATTAAAGCGGTGGACTTTCAATCTGAGGGTCCTAGGTTCAAATCTCGGTAATGGTGTCTGGTCGGTGAAGGGTGGAGATTTTTCTGATCTCCCAGGTCAACATATGTGTAGACCTGCTTGTGCCTGAACCCTCTTTGTGCGTATACACACACAGAAGATCAAATACACAAGTTAAAAATCCCATAATCGATGTCAGCGTTCGGTGGGTTATGGAAACAAGAACATACCTAGCATGCACACCCCTGAAAAGGGAATATGGTTGCCTACATGGCAGGGTAAAAATTGTCATACATGTAAAAGCCTATTCGTGTACATACAAGTGAACATGGGAGTTGCAGCCCATGAACGAAGAAGATTATTTACACAGTTCTTGCACATAAACTATTCACAAACAGAATTTTCACTGTACACGCATGTCCATGTCACAGACATCATGTCATATATCACACAAAGGTTACATGTGTGTGATATACCTTGAAGCAGTCACACCGCTAGTTCCTGCACAAATATACACCACAATTTTCACACTTTCACTTTTTTAACTTCTCATCACCTGTTGTCAACAACAGCCAATTGCACTCTCTCTTCTTCATTCATTTGTAACAGATTGAAATCATCATCTGATACAGTGTTGTAAAATTCATCGTCAGAAAACTGGTCAAAATACAAATTTTCTACACATTCCATTTTCTGTGTATGTGCGTCTATGCAGCACATCGGCAAGAATGTAGCAGCAGCCACTTTCCCATGGACAGGAAGGGGGGGGGTGTCATCCGTTCCACTCATAAACACTACCCTGCGAGTGACCTTGTCAAGGATAGATGATACGCACTGATGACATGACTCTCATGAAGTTCAAAGGGCTTACTAAGAACCGATTTTCCGTGATATAGGAAGGAAAGGGGGAATTCTCTGCTGCACGGTTTTCCAGAATCCCAGGAATGAAGGGTAAGATTCCTGTGAACCAGAAAACCATGCTGCAGGGATGAAAAAGTTCCCAAAAAAATTTATACTGCATTTAAGAAAAAATGTCTATACACATCTTAATTACACTAATTTGTGTACATTCCTCTGTTAATTCAAACTGACACAAGGCGCTGAAGCAAAAATTTGAAACTACACTGAAAGTTCACACTGACTGCGAACTGCCAGTTACACTTTTCACACCTGAAATACAAGCAGAAGAAATCATGCTGTTATGCTGCCTGTTTGTACCTGAATGAATCAACCATGGATTTTCACAGGCCAAGAATAACATCCTTTATCAAAATATTTTTTCATGTTTGAGCCTCTTTCCCCAATTTTGAAGCACTAGTGACCCTGCCATTTAATACTATAAAAAAAAACAACCCGAAAACAGAGTATGGCTGCCTATATTATGGTGGGGTAAAAACGGTCATACACAGGTAAAACTCAAGCAATATGGCTGGGTAGCAGAAAACAATGTCAAATTAGATATCTACCTCATTTAAAAATGGTGTGGAACCCACCAAATTTAAGATTTAGGAGTGTGGTTTACTGTTGATTTAGAAGAATGTGAGGAATTAAACTATAAAGACAAAATATCTGAAATTAGAATGTTATTTAGAATATGGATAAAAAGATCGATTACCCCTTTAGGAAGGATAGCTGTTCTCAAGTCAGTAATTTTATCAAAAATAACCAAGTTATGGATGTTTCTACCAAATCCACCTGATGAATATATTGATGAGCTGCAGAAGGCATGTTTTAAGTTCATTTGGAACAAAAAACAGGATCGAATAAGTAGAAAAACAGTAATTAAAAGTACAAGAATAGGAGGATTAAGAATGTTTGACATCAAGCCATTTATCAAAGGTCTTAAAATGAGCTGGATACGTAAATTAAACTTTTCAAACCATAAATGGACATTAATAATAAAAGCAATCAATCCAATTATTGAAGATATTGATAGATATGGACCCTGTCTACCAACACCTGATGACAAGAATAAGTTCTGGATTCATGTTTTCCAAGCCTACAAAGAATTTTGTCAGAAGGTCCCACAATCAAACAGCAAAGAAGTTTTAGCAGAACCAATCTTTCTGAACCAAAATATTAAAATTGGAAGTAAGATTTTATCATACAGAAATTGGATGGAAAAAGGGGTATGGAATATTTCTCATCTAGTGCATGGGGACAGCAGTTTCCTTTCCTATGAAGATTTTAGTCAAAAGCATGAAAAAAAAAACACCAACCAAATTTCCTTACTTTAAATGATTGCATAAGGTCAGTCAGAAATTATATTAAAAAAAAACCCTGAACATTGAAATTGATAATGACATTGCTTTGCAGACGAGAAAATCATTACAAATGATATATTCAGTAAAAAAAGGAACAAAAGTTTATTACGACACTTTAGTTAAAAACAATATGACCCCTAAATGCTGTAACAAATGGAACAATTTGTTGCAACTGAACATTAACTGGAAAACAAACAAAAGTTTATTACGACACTTTAGTTTAAAACAATATCACCCCTAAATGCTGTAACAAATGGAACGATTTGTTCCAAATGAACATTAACTGGAAACAGACATTTCACAAAATACACAAAATAAGTGATGTGAACTTAAAATGGTTTCAAATAAGAATAGTTCATAGGATTATTGCAACAAACCGGTCTCTGAAACAGATGAATATCTCTCAATGATAAATGCAGCTTCTGTGGATCACATCCAGAAACCATTGAACACCTTTTTTGGAGATGTGAGATTGAGCAGAGATTTTGGACTGCTTTCCAAACTGATATTAATAACAAATGCAATATGTATGCAATGCCCAACTATATGAAGAATTAGTTTTATTTGGAAACTCACACACATTTGCTACAGATGACATTTTAGATTTCATTATTTTACTTGCCAAAAACTTTCTGTACAAATGCAAATTCAATAAACAACCACCAGAACTCAATGCATTTAAACCACAGCTCAGATACAGATACAAAATCAAAGAACATGCATCTTATATGTAGCCATGTTATTGAACAAGTGGTTCTGATAGGGTACGATACAAAAGAACTAACTAAATGATGATTGACTGAATTAAAGGATAGACAAGAATTCCTGCGCACAGGCCAGGAACATATAGAGGCCAGTCACAAATGGGCTTTTCTATTGTTTTATTTACAATAGTTCTTATAAGAGAAGAACTAAGAGGAAGACAAGAAGGAGAAGAGATAATGAGAAGACATAAGAAGAGAAGACAGTGCCTGGAATGACACAAACAAATGTCATTAGCACAACATGTCAGCACAAGTGAATAATAAAGCACATGTATACATATTACATGGAAAGACTACCACTTGGTAATGCATATGTGTGAAGACCAAACACTGACATCAAATGACATTTCTAATACATTTAAATAGTGCAGTTAAACTGATTGAAGCTATGCTGGTTTAATGAACGTACACTGACAGTATAGATTAGGTAAAGCTTATACTGTGTCAAAGTGACTCAAATGAATCAGTTTATCATGTAGCACTATAATGGAGTAAGCCATATAGGTGAAGGCATGATAACTAAATTAGAATTAACAGACTGATACATATCAGGTGGTTTTAACCAATAACTGATATTAATCCAACACTATCTTGTAATCATGACAGAATACTACACACATTTTAGAGTACTGAGAATCAGTGAAACACTGTAACCTTCATCAGTGACAGCAAATGAGAAAGAACGCGTCATATGCACTCACTAAAATATTCTGTAGCAAACTATCAGTGTCCAGAGACGTCACTGACTGACGTTAAGAAGAATCAAATGGAACACTGCTCCAAGCTATTGACGACATGGCAATTATTTAGATCAATCATAGCCAAACTGTGACAACATGTCAAAGCAATAACTGAACAAAGCAATATCAACATACTCATATGAACACAAGTACTGTGTCGAACAATACAATTTATAAATCATCAGCACATTCTACACAATAGTACTTACAGCGATACGTAGCAAATGTCAGCTGTTGTGGGAACACACTCGACACACACTCACACACTGCTTGCGACGCAGCAAGAGAGAGAGAGCGCCTCTGGTCAGATGACTGACCAGGTATGAAGTGACCACTCATCACTCACTGTGCCAATTTATGCAAGTTAAGCAGACTGCAAAGACAATCACGTGTGCTGCAAAGCAGATCAGCCCAAATCAGGCCAAATCCGACAACAACTGTGTTTCTTACAAGGTGTTCAGTGATAGATTTCTAAATGATTCTTGAACCGATTTACATCGGATAAGTTGCAAAAGAAACAGCTCGACACCTACTTTATAATGAGTATAAAATAAAGTGTTGATTATTTAAGATGAATTTATAATCTTAAGTCAACTGAACAGGGTCAGTTTTAACAAGCTCATCGCTGAAAATTACAAACTGCGTTAAATCAGTTTAACGTTAGCAAACATAAATGGAATAGATTTAAAGATGGAATTGCGACGATTCTGCCAGTATATAATACTTGTAGTTTACTGATCCAACAAAAGAAATATTAATTAAATACGGTGGAGCAGAAACACAGATTCCAGCTCAGCCAATAGCGTACCGCGACACTGGTCGAGCAGTGAGGGGATTGTCTGGCGAGAAGGACAAAATGACGTAAGCAGCTTTGCGTTCAAACCGGGAATGGCGTCACACAATCTGTGCAGGCCGTTGAAAGTCCAGTGGGTTAGTTGCGAAAAACGTCGTCTGATGCAGCTTGTGTGTGAAACAGTTTTTGAACCAAGTAGAACGCTTGGTTACATATATACTAATGAACCATCATGCCTTCCATACAAAGTGGAACAGTTACCTTCCAATTATGGAAACTGTTACCTAATCACAATTTTGCATGTTCCATAGTTATCATTCTGTATAACAGTCCTTACTTTGTACTAGCTGGTCTTTATTTATTTTTTATTTTATTTTATTTATTTATTTTATTTTTTATTGTTGTTGATGTCTTTACAATGTGATTAAATACAAGCTTTCTTTTCCAGTAATGTAGAAGTGGTCTACTCATTGCACCTTATTATGATATTATAATGCTACCACTCGCTTTCGCCACATCCTTGATACCATTGCTGTAATAGTTGAAATGAAATGAAATTATGGTGCTTAGAGCCTCGCCAACCAAAGGCCATCTCAAGGCTATCGCCACGTTAATACCTACTATAAGGGTAAAAAACAAACAATAAAAACAAGTCACCACTTTAAGCTTCCACTCAAAAGGTTTTTTTTTTAAAAACTTCCATAATTTAAAACCTTCAAATATGATTAAAAATGTTCACTTCTTTCAAGAAGTCCACGGAGGGACATCACGAAACAAAATCTTCAAAGAAACCGCCGTGTAATGTCTGTGTCTAACGTCATGCAGATCCCAACAGTCAAGAAGCACATGTTTCACGGTGAGAGGCTCATCACAGGGAATACATCGAGGGGCCTCTTCCCCCTTTAACAAGTAAGAATGAGTAAAAAAAAAAAAAGTGTGCCCCGCATGCAGTCTGCCTAGCACAGACTCCTTCTTTCTGTTCTTCACCCCTGAAGGGAGGGTCTCTTTTAGGTCCGGACGGATCTGGAAGAGCTTGTTGTCCGTCTGGGTGTTCACTCCTCTTGCCAAAGATCCTTAACGTAAGTGTTCACCTTCTGCTTCATGTCTGTGTATGTTACAAAGGATCTCGATAATTCTTTCTTTACAGCGTTCTTGGCCAGCAGGTCTGCCCTTTCGTTACCACGAATGCCAACATGTCCAGGAAGCCAGGCCAACACAACCTTGTATCCTTTCTTCGTTACGAGAGTAAAAGCTTCGTAAAATTCCAGCAGTTTGGGATGAGTGATATTCCTGCAGGCGATCGCCTCCAGGGCTGACAAGGAGTTGGAAAAGATCATGAATCTCTTTTGTTTCGAAGAGAGAACCATTTTTACCGCCAGAACCAGTGTGGTCAGTTCCGCAGTGTACACAGAGCTGTCAGACAGGATGTGTTTTGTTGAGGGCTGGTCAGGAAAGGCGGGACAGAACGCAGATGCAGCGACTCCTCTGACTTGGAACCGTCAGTGAAGATTTTTTGGAAAGTGGGAAATTTGTGGCAGAGTTCCGAAAAGTAAGTTCTGTAGGCCAGTGAACTTGAGTCCAAGAGGAGGGATGCAGTTTGGGTTGTCTTTAAATTTCTTGTTGAAAGGGTTGTTGAATACGTCGTAAGCAGGGTTTTTGGGTTCAGAAAACAGTTTCAAGTAATAGTTTAGGGTCAGCTTCAATCTGTGGTTGGAGAGAGGCGGTTCCCCCACCTCTGCATACAGGCTGTGCACAGGGGTGGTGCGGAACACGCCTAAGCTGAGACAGAGCCCTTGGTGGTGTATAGGGTCCAGCAGTTTCAGGTAAGACAGTCTGGCCGAGCCATATACTGTAACACATCCGTAATCCAGTTTGGACCGGACCAGGGCTCTGTAGAAGTGCAAGAGAGTTCTCTTATCAGTCCGTGTGTGCCACAACTCGGATGATGTTCAGGGCTTTTTGACAAGATATTTTCAGCTGTTTGATAAGGCTAAAAACGACCCCTAAAAATTTGGCTTCCTTGACCACACGGATGGTGGATTTTCCCAGATGGATTTCAGGGTCCAGATAAAATTGGTGAAAGTTATGAAAATGAATACACTCAGTTTTAGAGGACGAAAAGGTGAAACCATTCTCCTCTATCCAACACTGAATTTTGTCCGCGCAGAGCTGAAGATGTCGCTGGATGCTAGCGTACATGCTGCCAGTTGCATACAGGGTGAAATCATCCACAAACAGCGAGCTGTCCGATCCCTTCTGAACCGACTGGACGATGTCGTTTATTTTGATGCTGAAGAGAGCCAGCGACAGAATGCTCCCTTGCGGAACACCCAGTTCCTGCTCGTGAATGTCAGACAGGGTGGTGCCGACCCTCACCTGGAATTGTTGGTCTTGCAAGAAGTTGTGGATAAACTGGGGCAGGTGTCCTTGGAAGCCGAGCTTGTGCAGGTCTGAGAGGATTCCAAATTTTTAGGTGGTATCATAGGCTTTCTCTAAATAAAAAAAATATGGCCACCACATGCTGTATGTTGACAAAGGCATTCCTTACAGCGGTTTCCAGATGAACCAGATGGTCAATGGTAGAACGATGCTTGCGGAAACCGCACTGTTGTTTCGCCAAAAGGCCGTCGGTCTCTAGTTTCCACATCAGTCCACCGTTGACCATCTTCTCCATCAGTTTGCAGATGCAGCTGGTCAGTGCAACTTGGCAGTAGTTGGAGGGGTTTGAGGGGTCTTTTCCCAGTTTTGGCACCAGGATTATGAGGGCTTTACACCAGGAGGGTGGAAAAAAGCCTGTGATCCAGATGTGGTTGTAAACTTTGAACAGGGTGTACAGACAGGTTTCAGGAAGGTATTTAAAAACATATGACTTTCACATTGCTTCCCCAGTTGTTGACCAAACACATACACTGACTAGAGCTGCGTTTGAATCAACATGCAATGTTCAGGTAGGCCTTATCTATATATATCTATATCTATCTTAACAAACAAACAACTTTCTTGTTTGTAACATTGAATGATAGAAAGTATGCAATTCGCCAGTCTGCTTTGCACATGCCATGCCAATTAGCGGCCCATGTAATCTGTGCAGTATTGATGTTTTCGAATGTGGTCAATGTATTCTTTATCACAGACAACCAGCTGCCATGCCGAAGTGGTCATCATCAAGGACTGACAGCTGGGAGGACATGGGTTCAAATCCCAGCAGAGATGGGGGTTTTCAGCCAACAACCGGCTCCTACCTAGTGTTCAGTGAACTATGGGCTTAAACTTAAAATGGAAAGACTGGGATGACAGAGTCAAGTATCATCCACTTCAAGGATGCTTCTTTGGGTGTGTTGCTCTTATTTCCCGACTGACAATACAAGTGTCTGTATTTCTCTGGCCTGGTTGATGGCAGGATATCATTGTAACAGGTAGAGTACAGCCTTGTCACGTCGTTCTAAACCTAAACGGACCTCCACAGCAGTATCGTCATCCTCCTCCTTCACCATCAATATATATTTTAAAAAGTCCCGAATTATGTGGCCTTTCATGCCCTGCTCTCATGGTGACCTCAGTTTCAATACCCCTCCACTTCCATGCTTGGGGTGAATCTTGTCAAGGTCTTCAGTGTCAGTGGATTCATGGGGGACTGTTGCTGGAGGGACATAGTGGCGGTCTCCAGTTTCAGGGAGACACTTGCTCTGTCTTGGCTCCGCGATTAAAACCATTATTGTTGCCAGTAGGGGTCTTAGAAGGTGGTGTCCAAAAGTTCGTTAAACCAAAACTGGAACTAATGAACACCTCCAAAGTGACTCAGCAGCAGTGCAGGGTCTCTCTGGTGTGTGGCCTCCTGACGACCTAACCCCAATTGTTCACTGTGGACTGCCAGCACTGGGACTGTGACAGACAAACCCAGGTGTGGCCATGTATGGAGACCTCGGAATGAGCGGCGTGGGAGTAATGTCACTAAAATGGTGCAGATAATGGGGCAACAAAAAAACAAAAACAAAAACAAAATATATATATATATATATATATATTACTTATTCGTCCAGGGCAGATACGAAAATGGTCCAAATGTGAGCAACAAAACCCTTCTTTTTACGATAAAATAGATTATAGAATAAATCATACTGATCACATTGATATAAAGTTTACCGCTATTGGGGGGCGGGAACATAATCAGATTTTGATTTTTAATAATTATTTTTCACACTTCTGCAGTTCTGGCCGTGAGACAGCGCCTTGCAAAGAGTCGCAAGGCAAGAGCAAGTAAAGGCAGTTAAGCAAGCACCAGTAGAGCACATGTGACTGACTGCTGCCGCGTTGATGCTGTCCTACCCTTTGTCCGTTGACACTGCGGCAGATGATAGATACCGTACAGAAAGTAAGAGAATTATGTGGGGTCATAAGGAAACAAACATTTTTAATTCATGTATTTTATACTAAATTCGTAGAAGACGCAAATTTGCTTTTTAGAATGTTTTCCAGTTTCTTACCAGTCATGACATTTCCAGAAAGAATGAAAACGGTATCAATACTGACTTCAAAGGTGAACCTACAAAGGCAACATGGGATCATCTAGTTCGTAGGCACAATTTTGTTGACATTTTACGCAGTGCACAAGAAATACTTCAGTCTCTGCTTATCAATGTGTAGAATACAAATACTGTTACCCAGGCTTCTTTAAATGAACACGTCAGAGCACTGTCCAGAATTAATTCAGAGAGTATGGAAAGCAGGTGATGGCAAAATCAACCAACATCACATCTTGATTTGAAAAGAACGGTATGAAATACCTGGAAATGAACCGGTACTTGCAAATGTGACTCATGAATCCTGGTGGAGTAGACACGTCAATTTAGCGTCAGAAAGAGAGTGCAGTCGGCTGGAGTACGAAGGTGGCAAAATGAAGTGCATCAGATAGTCATGAAGAGCAAAGACTACCTGGAAGACGAACATGGGTCAGTCTCCAGAACTTTGTTGGAAATGGGGTTCTCTCAGTCTGATTCAATACAGACAAGTGTTTACAATGAATATTCAAATTTTTTGCATGCTATCAGGATTGCAACTGAATAAAGAAATATCTGCAACAATTTTGTGAGAATCTGTTTTGTTCTTATGTCTTTGATGTGTTGAAAATTATCAAAAACATCCAAAATTTTGGCGCCATTTTGTGACATGGCAATTAGTCTGAACATGAAGTGGTCAGAAATAAATAAGTACAAACCTTATCAAAATCCAGTCCATAAATACAGGGTCTATATTTAATATAGATAATAATATTTATTTTTTGTAATAATAAAACATCGTTCATCAATAAAAATGGTATATTAAGTTTGAAATATTATGCAAAATAACTGCGTGACAAACGTAAACAACCCGTTCCACTTAACATGTTTTTCCTTCATTCAAAGGCAAGCACATTCTTGAATACACTACACAATCTTTACTTGCAACAGGTGGTTAACACAACTGTCTTCAACAGCACATACTCATTTTGTGGTAAAAATGACTATTTAAATGCATACTGACATCGCATATTAATTTTTGGTTCCTCTTTTCTGTGTTACTTCTGTACATATAAATGTCCCAATAGAAATATGCATGTAAAGAAATTATAACTATTTTCACATAAATCATGCGGATTCATCATGGGAAAGCATAAATGAGTTTGACAAACACCCTTCAACTGTGTGTGTTTGAACACAGATTCAGAGAATGTGGCATTTCCAACAGTGTCTGAAATGTACATATATGTTACACGGAAATCTCCAATATGTTAACCCAATGGTTGATATATTGTTTGAAAATAAACTGTTTATGTTAATTTCGTTGTTGTTATGGTTTGTTTATGCATTTTTCACTTATCTGATTAAGTTTAGACACAATCACGGTTTCTGATACATTGCGAGATGCGGTGATATTCAGATACTGGCGCAATATTTCGAAACAAATCAACTCCTGTTGTTCAATAAGACTGCTTTCAGTTGAATACTTTGCTGCATCAAAAGTTCCAAACAACGAAGTTCAAAGTAGAAAATCACCCCCTTTACTGCTTTAGTCACCTTGATTCTGGCTTTTGCTATCTGGTGAAGTTTTATCACGAAATGATGTATTAGCAGTTCACGTGACAATGTGGAATGAAAAAAATCGTTGTATCCAAAACAAGTCAGTCCCTACAATCTTATTTTGCAAAATTTGATTAGAACAGCTATGTTTTACATCACACAAGTTCTGAAAAACCAAACTATGCACTGATTGTGTATGATTTTTCAAAAATTAAGTTTGAGGCATTTCACATTTAGAAGTGCTTGAGATGAAGTCAAGTGTTATATTCAGACACGGAACGCATGTTCTTGTGTTCTGCTTTACACAGATAATAAAATTTCTTATTTGTTGTTGTTGTTGTTGTTGTTGTTGTTGTTGTTGCTTTGTTTTTGTTTCATTTTGTTTTTTTCTCATGGTTTTACTTTTATTAAATTTTGTTCTGTAATTCTACAGATTTGTTCACTGTGAGGATAAAGCTAATCTGTTTTCTGTTTATTGATCAAATAAAAAGATACAAAGAATCCAGTGTTTTTATTGCAATTATTCAGATAAAGAGGATAACTTTTGTCAAGTGATATGAACTGTACTGTTACCATTTCATAATATAATGAACAGTAGTACTTTAATCAGTTAAACATTGGAGAGAATTAATGTGAAAATGGAGTGCCTGCAATGTTTCTGAAAAAAACAAAATCATCCAGGGTGGGCAAGTTAGTTCGGGTATTTTGAGTTCCATGTTACACCTGTCATAAGGTTTTAGGTAATCATTAATAAAATACATAATTATGTGCAGACTATGTTTGATTTCATTGCATGGGCTAAGGATTGCATGACAGATTCATTATTAGTGTTATTATAAATCCAGTAATTCAAACATCTATGCTGGGGAAAGTTAGTTTGGGTAACTTGGATTCAATGTTACACATGTCACAATAAAGTTTTAAATAATCACTGATAAAATGCATGATTTATTATTATTATCATCATTATTACTATTTATATTCCAAGCTAAATTGACGTCTACTTCGCCAGGGTTCGTGAGTCATATTTGCAAATACTGGTTCATTGCCAAAGAAAAAATATGCATGCCATACAGTTCTTTTCACACCAAGACATGCTGGTTGATATTGCCATAATCTGCCTTCCATACATTCTTAATTAATTGTCTGGACAGTGCTCCTGCAATGTTCATTCAAACAAACATGATTAACACACATTTAAATATTTATATTCTGCATGTAAAAGCAGAGCCTGAAGTATTTCCCAAAGTTGTGCATTGCATGGTCTACAAAATTGTACTTATGAATTAAATGATATCGTGCTGAAACTGAAAACTGGAAAACATTCATAAAAGCAAATTTCTCTGGCGACCAACAGTCCAGCCGCGCTTGCATAACCATCACATGCTCTTGCCTTGCGACTCTTTGTAAGGCACATTCACACGGGCAGAAGCAATAAAACCACAAGAATCTTGATATTAAAAACCAAAATCTTAAATTTATGTTCCCGCCCCACTACAGTGGTAAACTTTATATCAGTGTGATCTGTATGATTTATTCTATCTTATCGTAAATAGAACATGGCCCTAACACAAATTTTAATCTAAATTCCCTTATTGCCTATATTTATATATATATATATATATATATATATCACGACTCTTTTTCTCTGTGTGGTGTGTAATGAATAATACTTGTGGGAGAGCGATTGTTCACGACTGGTGGTACTGGTAGCATTGCAGAATGCGACTCTGTTAAAGCAGTTGGTCTTTTTGACACAAAGATCCTTACAAAGAGCTGAACACAACAGATTCTGAAATTAGCCTTGATCCCCCACACTCGTCAGGGATCGGTGCGGACATCATGTGAAGAGTGTAACTTCACTGACCTAAAAACTGATCATATGTGCGACTTGAGTTTCAAAATCCCGGTGTATACGCATAAAAAACTGACAGGATTACCAGTTGGATCATGTTATTAACTCTGATAGGAAATTTTCTTCCTAAAATTAACTAATATACTTACCGTCACCCACTAGTGCAGACTCCGGCAGGGAGTCCAATTCCTGTCCTGTGCAAACTACCATCCGCCTATGCGGAGAAAACGAAAGTAGCTACAGCCGATAACCTCCCGGAAGTAGGTTACCTCCCCTCTATCCCTGTCTAGCTTCCTCTTTTGATGGCACCTAACTATAACCAGTGCAGTGTGCAGAGGGAACAGGAAGCAGGGGAGGATAGGAGGGTCTTAAATGTCGGTCATGGTAAGTATGTTAGATAAATGTAATTTTAGGGGGAAAAAAATTCCTTTTCACTACATATACTTTACCATGACCCACTATTGCAGAATGACACAAGGTGGAGGGTTCACCTGTACTACTGTCTGTGCACGGTGATGGCTTGTTGTGCGACCACTGTAGAGGCGATGCCTCTTGAGCCATCCTTGCTGAAGTGTGAGACATCTCTCAAGTAGAAACCAATAAAGTAGCAGGGTTTTTCCTGAGTGGGCAAGGCGAGAGATGAGGACCATGCCCCGACTTCGTGAACTCTGGCTGAGGAGGCATAAGTCCCAACCCACATCTGCCCACATGCCTAATCATTGATTGTCCTTTGAGACAGAGATGTCTTGATAATCTTGCAAGAGTGGTCAAGGAGTGGTCAAGGAGTCAACTGCTGAACTAGTGTCAAACCTTTCCAGTCAAAGTGAGAGGTGGCAAAGTGTACTCTGTGGGGTTTTCTGAATTGAGCTAGAGGGCAGGCAGCTTATCATGAAGGCCTCAAGAACTGTAAGAGGGCAGGTGAAGGCTGAACCTCAATGCAAGGTGCATGTGGTCTGATCTGATGAGTCAACATTGGTTGTGGGCCAACTGGGAAAGAATAATTGTGTTTGAAGGGATCTGTGGCCCCAGACAGAGGCAGCCCACCAGGATACTGGGCTTGCCTTAGGCGTGACCATCCTATCTGTAGAGCTCCTCCGTGTGAGCTGACAGGTGATGGGTGCGCTGCCCCCCCACCCCCACCCCTTTTTTTTTGTAGCTACAAAAAGCGACACTGGCCTGTTGCCTGAGCATAGAATGGCAGGCAATAGGCTACAAGAGACACGATACTCAGTGGCTTCTCTGCGCAGGTGTGGCATGATGGATCAACATACAGAATGTTGTAGGCAGTCATTAGGTGAGTTGGATCCGGCTGTGGGTGTCTGCTTCAGGTGCCTCTAGGCCATGGTGTCTTTCTGTGGTGGGTTTCCTAATGGAAGAGGTGGTCTCCATGAAGAAAGTTTGTACTGAAGGCACTAACTGAGAAATAGGACTAGGTCCATGACTGGGTCTGGCCCTGTGTAGTACATTTGAAGTATGGGATAGAGCCATGAGGGGCAGTTGGGACAGAATGGCTGTTGATCTGCTGTACTAGCCATTGGAGGGCATGAGTCAGCATGAGTAAAGCAGGAAACTGTGTGCTTGAAGTATGAAAGTGGCCACCAAGGAGGTTCTGCTGAAATGTAAGGAAGCCAGACAGATGTTACATGGTCTTGTGAGGCAACCGTGTGCCTGAAAGACATGGTGCTTGCTGCCACAGTGACAACAAAGTCATCCTCAGACAGGCCCTTGGCTGAAGAACGAGGCTCTGTAAACACCTCAGGGGGTGTCCCACTGGCAAGACAGTGCTTGTAGGCAGGGAAATGAAATGAAATTATGGTGCTTAGAGCCTCGCCGACCACTAAGGCCATTTCAAGGCTATCGCCGCGTCAATAACTACTACAAGGATAAAAAAACAACCAATTAAAACGAGTCACCACTTCAAACTTTCCACTCCAAAGTTAAAAAAAAAACTTCCATAGTTTAAAACCTTCAAATCTGGTTAAAAAGGTTCACTTCTTTTAAGAAGTCCATCAGCGCCCACGGAGGGACATCACGAAACAAAGTCTTCAAAGAAACCGCCGTGTAATGTCTGCATCTAACGTCATGCAAATCCCAACAATCAAGGAGCACGTGTTTCACGGTGAGAGGCTTGTCACAGGGAATGCATCGAGGGGCCTCTTCCCCCTTCAACAAGTAAGAATGAGTAAAAAAAAGTGTGCCCCGCACGCAGTCTGCACAGCACAGACTCTTCCTTTCTGTTCTTCACCCCCGAAGGGAGGGTCTCTTTTAGGTCCGGACAGATCTGGAAGAGCTTGTTGTCCATCTGGGTGTTCCACTCCTCTTGCCAAAGATCCTTAACGTGTTTACCTTCCGCTTCATGTCTGTATATGGCACAAAGGATCTGGACAATTCTTTCTTTACAGCATTCCTGGCCAGCAGGTCTGCCCTTTCGTTACCACGAATGCCAACATGTCCGGGAACCCAGGCCAACACAACCTCGTATCCTTTCTTATTCGTTGCAAGAGTAAAAGTTTCATAAAATTCCAGCAGTTTGGGATGAGTGATATTCCTGCAGGCTATCGCCTCCAGGGCTGACAAGGAGTCGGAAAAGATCATGAATCTCTTTTGTTTCGAAGAGAGAACCATTTTAACCGCCAGAACCAGTGCGGTCAGTTCCGCAGTGTACACCGAGCTGTCAGACAGGATGTGTTCCGTTGAGGGCCAGTCGAGGAAAGGCGGGACAGAACACAGATGCGGCGACTCCGTCCTCTGACTTGGAACCGTCAGTGAAGATGCTTTGAAAAGTGGGGAATTTGTGGCACAGTTCCGAAAAGTAAGTTCTGTAGGCCAGAGAACTGGTGGTGTCCTTACGGTACGAGGCCAGATCGAATCGGACCTCAGGTGTTGTAAAGGTCCACGGAGGCTGTGAGGGAACTTAGAGAAATCCGAGATGCCACCGACATCCAGATCGGCCTTTTCTAAGTGCGGCTGAATGCGGAGTCCGAGAGGAGGTATGCAGTTTGGGTTGTCTGTAAATTTCTTATCGAAAGGGTTGTTGAATACAGCGTCGTAAGCAGGGTTTGTAGGTTCAGAGAACAATTTCAAATAATAATTCAGGGTCAGCTTCAGTCTGCGGTTGGAAAGAGGCGGTTCCCCCACCTCTGCGTACAGGCTGTGCACAGGGGTGGTGCGGAAAGCACCTAAGCTGAGTCGAAGCCCTTGGTGGTGTACAGGGTCCAACAGTTTCAGGTAGGACGGTCTGGCCGAGCCGTATACTACACTTCCATAATCCAGTTTGGACCGGACCAGGGCTCTGTAGAGGTGCAAGAGAGTTCTCTTATCAGCACCCCAGTTCGTGTGTGCCACAACTCGGATGATGTTCAGGGCTTTTAGGCAAGATATTTTCAGCTGTTTAATATGGCTGAGGAAGTTCAGCTTCTGATCAAAGACGACCCCTAAGAATCTGGCTTCCTTGACCGCCGGGATGGTGGATGTTCCCAGACGGATTTCAGGGTCCGGATAGAACTGGCGAAAATTATGAAAATGGATGCATTCAGTTTTGGAGGACGAAAATGCGAAGCCATTCTCCTCTGCCCAACACTGGATTTTGTTGACGCAGAGCTGAAGCCGTCGCTGGATGCTGGCGTACGTGCTGCCGGTTGCATATAAGGCAAAATCGTCCACAAACAGCGAGCTGTTCGATCCCTTCTGAACGGATTGAACGATGTCATTAATTTTGATGCTGAAAAGAGCCGGCGACAGGATGCTCCCTTGCGGGACACCCAGCTCCTGCTCGTGCATGTCGGACAGGGTGGTGCCAAGTCTCACCTGGAATTGTCTGTCTTGTAAAAAATTGTGGATGAACTGAGGCAGGTGTCCTCGGAAGCCGAGCTTGTGCAAGTCCGAGAGAATACCAAATTTCCACGTGGTATCGTAAGCTTTCTCCAAGTCAAAAAATATGGCCACCGCATGTTGTTTGTTTACGAAGGCATTTCTTACAGTGGTATCCAGACGAACCAGATGGTCAACGGTAGAGCGATGCTTGCGGAAACCGCACTGTTCTTTCGCCAGAAGGCCGTCAGTCTCTAGTTTCCACATCAGTCTACCGTTGACCATCTTCTCCATCAGTTTGCAGATGCAGCTGGTCAGTGCAATTGGGCGGTAGTTGGAGGGGTTCGAGGGGTCTTTTCCCGGTTTCGGCAGCGGGATTATGAGGGCTTTCCGCCAGGAGGGTGGAAAAAAGCCTGTGACCCAGATGTGGTTATAAACTTTAAGCAGGGTGTCCAGACAGGTTTGGGGAAGGTGCTTTAGGAGTTTATAATGGACCTCGTCCATTCCTGGACAGGAATCCGTACAGGTCTGAAGGGCAGATTTAAGTTCATTCATTGTGAAAGGAAGGTTGTAATTCTCTGTGTTGTCAGAAAAGAAGTTACATGGTGTTTTTTCTGACAGGTTTTTGGTTTTAAGAAACCGAGCAGATTTGTTAGCAGATCTCGAGTTCTGTTCAATTGTGGAGGCAAGCAAATTGGCAACTGCTTTCTTCTCTGTGACCAGAGCGTCTGAAAGTTTAACCCTCAAAGTGCTGGATATAATAAAACATGCTTACAGAAATCATGCTTAAAACAAAGGGATAGTTTGCCTCCGCTACCTGTGCTCTGATTTGGGGCATTTGTATGCTTATCAGTAAGAATAAACAGGTAAACCTATACATTTTTGGAAAGTAGAGTGAATGAAGAATCAGATAAAAGTAAGAAAAAGGCTGTACCTTGTAAGTAGTTGGAGATATTCCACAGGATATAAACAACAAATTTTGCAAACTTGTTTTCCAAAAACGTCAACCACAATGTTTATAGGTATTTTCACATCTTTTACAGAGTCAAAATCTCAAAATTGGCATTAAACTGTGCAGAAAATGTTCTGGCTGCAGAATCATGAAATGAATATAACTGAAACAATGAAATTATAAGCACTGTATTATTTGTTTGAGACACACCCACCGACGCCACGCACGCGCACATCTACAATACTTTATGCAATCACAGGCAAAAACAGAAATAAATGTTTTCTTTTAGCTCATGTTGCTTTCAAAAGCAGCAAGAATGCTTTAAATCAAAATAATTTCCAGTTTTCTAGCTTGATTTGGTCAAGAAATCGCAATAGACCCATGCCTAACCCACTTTACCACCCCTCCCCACCCCCATCGCCCACCCCCCAGTTTTTGTGGCTGGAGACACAAAACTGAATGAACAACAAGCAAGCCAGCATGCCCAAGTGTCAAAATAACAAAGCCGTTTTCACCAGAATCCCTGTCAGCAAATGAATCATCACTAGTGACAAGGTCACTCATTTCCTGAGCTTTGTCAACTTCAGTGTCACTCATTGTTTACAAAAAATACGAAGATCTGGACTTATAAACTCGGTCAAAGTTTGTGCAAACACAAGCAGGGAGGCAGTAACACCAGAACGAGGCAGTTTTACGAAGGCTGCCGAGCATAGCCGTACGATGTCGGACCTTATGTAAACAGAGCCACGATCGTGGCCCATCGCACTTTACCGGGAAAGCCACGATCGTGGCTCATCGCGCTCTCCGGGTTAAGATGATGAAAGGTCGGGCATACGTTTTTGCCCTTAATTCTTTTTAAAACCCTCCACACTTTCTTCTTGGGTGTGTTGGAGGTTAAGGAAGAGCAGAAATCTCTCCATGACTTCCTCTGGCTCTTTTTAAAAACATACCTGGCTTTCGCCCTCAGCTGTTGATGGGTTCGAACGCTATCGGTCTCCGGTCTCTGAAAGACGCGTCGCTGCGCTCTCTTCTGAGACTTACGGGCCTCCCAACATTCCGCGTTGAACCAGGGCGTTCTAGGGACCTGAGGCTTGGAGGTAGACGATGGGACTGCTGCTTTGGCGCAATCTAAAACGATCCGAGTCAGAGCGTCAGCAGGGTCCTTGCTTTTCAATACTGTTTCTTCCTGCAGCTCCGCTCTTATCTTCTTGGTAAAAAAACTCCAGTCTGCTTTGTCATAGTTCAGGCGGTCAGGCAGAGAGTCACCTTCTCCATCTGTGGGGCGGAGGACAACAGGAAAGTGGTCACTCCCGTGCAGATCGTCGTGCACTTTCCACTCGTAGTCCAGGACCAACGATGGATCGCAGACCGACAGATCTAAACACGAGAGCTTTCCAGAGGGCAGATGAAGGTAAGTGGGAGAATTGTCGTTAAGACAGCACAAGTCCATGTCGAAAAGAAGGTTTTCCAAGAGAAGACCTCGGGCTGATGTCATCTCACTTCCCCAGAGCGGGGAGTGTCCATTGAAGACGCCCAACAGTAAAAACGGACGTGGGAGCTGGTCGACCAGGTTCATGAGGTCCTGCCTCAGAACACGGACGGAAGGAGGAAGGTAGAGAGAGCAGACAGTGATAGTTTTCTCAAGTGTGACTCTGACTGCCACCGCCTGTAAAGGGGTGCTTAAAAGAACTGTACTGTATAAAAGGGACTTGCGAATAAAAAGAGCGACACCTCCCGTCAATCCCTCTTGCTTCGGTTGAGCGGGTTTAAAAACGGAGTTAAAACCAGAGAGAGATAAAACCTTGCCATCTCTTTGCAGAGTCTCCTGCAGCGCCAGCACTGAAGGTTTCAAAGCACGACAAAGCAGCTGGAGTTCCTGAAAATTGGCGTAGAAGCCCCGGATGTTCCAGTGGATCACTGCCATTAAAAAGGTTAAAAAAAAATAAAGCAGCAGCCTATTCCATCGCTACCCCCTGCTCCTCTGCTTGCGGTGGCTCAAGGTCGGCCAGGATGGAGTATTTATTTTTAGAAATTACTTTTTCGGATTCCGACCGAGTCGGAATATCCACCACCTCGGCCCCTGCCGATCCCGCCGAGGCCGCAACCCTCCCCTCCTTGAGTTTTGGAGGAACGGGGGGTTTCCGGCCACTTCCGCCAGCCCGAGGGCCAGGCAGACGAGAGGCGGGGCGAGGGGAAGCACCGCAATAGGAACGATGCCAGCTTAAAAAACACAGTGGGCCAGTGTTGCATGCTGCCACCTGGCTGATGGCCTTTGTTGCAGCAAGATCATTGGAGACGTGTAAGTGGAGATTGCCCCTCTGTAAGTGTAACCACTGCAGTGGTTGTGGCAAAACTGAAAAGGGTCAGGCAAGTAAGACCAGGTGGGGAAATCATTTTCCAACACAATTGTTTTAGGAGTTGACGCAGCATTCATATTCAAGCAGGATGGCGGGCTGAACTAACTGACCAAAAAGCAGCAGCTACTGTGCTGGTATGAGAGGGCAGAAAGCTGCACCTCTGTGGCCAGCAAACAATTCGTTGTGCTGTGGGATAATCATTCCCCTTGATCAACATGTCGTTCCTCTTGAGCAAAGGGGAACGCAATTTTTACCCAGGCTTTCTGCTACCGGGGAGAAGTGGGAGGGATGGACCTTGGGTTGAGCAAGTAAGAAGTGTACCCCATGCCAAGTGTGGGACCTGATTGTCTCCTGCACAGTGGGCAGTCTTTAGGCCTGATAAAACTTGGAAGGTGATGGGTGACATCCATTAATGGAAGGGCCAGCTGGGATGTATATTCCATGTGAAACTGATCACAACAAAATTAGTGTAAAGCTAGCGTTGTCCGAGGCAGTCTTTAGGCCTGAAAAACTAGGAAGGAGAAGACCAACATCCTATCCCATTAACCCCTAGGCTGCCTGCATGACGAGATAACTCGTCATGGCAAGCATGTATGCTTCGCTGCCTGCATGACGAGATAGCTCATCATCGCAATATTCTGACTTTTCCCTGGTTTGCATTCACTTCCTTGGCAAAAATAGTGGTAGCTTTAGCCTGGGGAATCTCTCTAGATTCTATTCATAGCTAGAAACCCCATCTACGTCATGAAGCAGTCCTTTATTTGAACGTTTTGGTTGGGCCACTGTCCAAGTGTTTGCCTGACTTCTCTCCTCGCTCGCTCAACAAAATGTCGGACTGACGCCGTGCTCAAGACATGCGATCGTGACGAACTAAATCAACCATGATTTCTTTCTTTAGCTGATGCTCAGAAAGAATTGAAGCGTAAATTCGAAGGAGAAGATAGTGATGAACATTTATAGGACGATCTGATAGAAAATAAAGGGAGTAATCAAGAGAGTGGCCAAGATGCGACTGTCAGTGAGTGATGCCGGCTGTACAGATGTTAGCAGACGACAGATGACCGAATTAGCAGCAGAGTGATATTCTTGGCATGCAGCCAACGCGGTCTGATGAGAACTGAATCAAGTGACCGTGTGAGAGGGGTGAGGAGGAGGGGGGTGGAGACTGAGGGGGCGTGCCCTCACATCCATCTTATCACTTGGAGAAGTCACAATGTATTGTGTATCTATCTCTTAAATATATATATATATATATTGTGGTTGTTCTAGTATGATTTTGTGTTTGCAGATATCCATTTGTCCAGAAAATATGATGTTTTTGTGCAAATTACCTGACTAATGTTTGTAATGAACAAGTTGAAAATGTGACAAAAAACAAAACACTGATTTCAAAACAACAGCATGTCACTAAAAATATATAAAATGGGAAAACAGCATGTGTTTTGTATTCTTTATTCATTTACCTTTCAGAAAATATATACTTTTATGGGTCTTTCTCCAATAACAAAGAGTACAGAATTTTTTGAAAATTTATACCCGTTTTTTGTGAAAAAACCCTGGCAAATAGATTTCACTTAAATCTTATTTTCCTGGCAGCGAAAGGGTTAATGGCCTGGCCAACTAGAAAGTACAGGCCATGTGAAACATATCACAACCACAGCAGTGTGCAGCTGGGGTTGTACTAGGCAGTTTTTAGGCCTGATAAAACTTGAGAGGCGAAGACCAACATCCATCAATGGCAGGGCCAGCTAGGATGTAGGGCCCTTGAGAAGCTGTTAACACAACCACAGTGGTGCAAACCCAGGGTTGTTGTAGGAAAATGAGTTGGACTGCCTTGTCCCTCCTTGCACCTTTGCCCTGTGGGTGAGAAGGGAGTGTGTGTGAGTCCCTAAGGACCAGCCACTACGGATATGTGAAGGGAGCATACATTCAGGCTTGAATGAGGCAGTTTTGTCTGTGAGTGCAGTCGTCCTCCGAACGCAAGGTAAGGATGTATTTATGAAAATGAATACATATATGTACAAAGGGATATATATAAACTTCCATCAACTCGAGTGATGATGTCAGGAATATGACAATGACAAGAGATCGAGGCACAAGAAATAAGCAGCTGTACAAGCATACATGTAGCCTGCACAGATATACCCAAGTAAATGGGTATGTGTGCATGATCAGTAATGGAAAGGAATCTGTGTATGCACATATATAAGAGCTGTACATACACATATGAATATTGTGCCAGTATGTAGACGCAAAGAGTACAGAATAATGCAAATGCGGCGTCGAGTACAGAATAACGCAAATGCAAATGTGCGTATATTGCTATGTAGGGAATCTCAATGAATAGAGATAGAAATATAATTGTACATGTTAACATTAAAATCGTATGAACATATCCCTTAAGTGCACACACATGTGTATACCGAGGGATAAGTATACATCTGTATATGTAAATATAAATGTGTATAAATATAACAAGATTAAACTTTTTTTTGTTTTTTTTTTTTTTGTTTTTGATTTTGATAATAAATCAAAATGAATAGAAAGGAAAACATTGTGATTTATTTCATGTTATTGTGTATAACAAGAAGAGAATGGTAACTGGATTGGTCGCCTGCAGAGGACTGTGTGCAAGTGCTGAGGGATGAAGAACCCAAAAGTTCAGTGGCACATAGCCTCAGAAACAGCAAGAAAGGTGCAGTTGCTGTGCAAAGTTGTGTAAATCCCACGAATAGGCAGCAAGACCCAATGAGAATGCGAAAAAAACATCGTTGGTGGTCAGTAAAGGGGGCAGGAGTAACGTGCTGTGTAGGCGGAAGGGAAGTAACTATATTGTCAACCACCTAGGTTACAAATGCAGAGTTGTCACCCTTGGCACCAATAATCAGCGAAAAGGATGGTGTCTTTAGAGCACATGTCCCCTGGAGTGACGTTTTCTCGCTGTTGAAGGAGGAGTGTCATACTGCGTGTGGGAGTCCGTGGTTCAATGCCACCGTAACTGACACCGGTGAATACAGCCGCAAGGGGAATAATTGTAATGTCCCTTAGCGCCGTGGGCATCCCTACCCGAATCGGTCGCCAACGGACGCGAGACGGTCGGGGCATGTGGCATGATGGCGCCGTAAGCCAGTGTTATGGACGTCGTGGACGAGCGGGTGGCTAGTCCGTCAGCTTGCCATGGGATGTGCACCCCCCTGTAGCTGATCGGCGGTCCAACCTCGCAAATAGTTCCTGTGAGAGGACCAACGTTCAGGTGTTGTGTGTTGACAGATAAAGGGATAGACAAGATCGGCCCAAGCACTGCCAAGTGGCAGGATCGAGTTATAAAAAGGCACTCCGACGTGGAAGTGCCAATATTAGTCTGGGCAACAGCAGAGTTAGGCAGTGGGGCAGAAGAAACTAGCACTGCCGAAGTTCAATGGGCCGTGCCCGTACCTACTCTGTGGGCAAGGGGCAGTGCAGGCGCAAGGGAGGTAACCGCGGCGGTCACTGGTAGGGGTGCCAAAGCGGGAGTTGCCTCATTTGAATTGGATTTTCGGGATCATCCCAATCCCAAAGAAGGGAAAGAACAAGAAAGACCCCCACAGCTACAGACCAATCAGCCTTCTGAGCTGTGTCAGCAAGCTGCTGGAAAGGATGGTCAACCGCCGCCTCACCTTCATCCTGGAAACACATAACATCCTTTCACCTACCCAGACTGGCTACAGAAAATTCTGCAACACAGAAGACCAACTAGCCCTCCTTGTCCAGGACATCAAAAACTCTTTTCAGGAGAAGAAGACACTGGCTGTGTTTTCTGACCTGTCGAGAGCGTTTGACAAAGTGTGGAAGGAGGGCCTCATCCTGAAACTTCTCCATGCCAGTGTACGTAGCAAGATGTACACGTGGATCCACCACTACCTCTCTGGCAGGACCACAAGGGTCAAATTAAACGGCTTCCACAGCAGAAAGATCAAGCTGCGTGAGGGTGTCCCCCAGGGAGGAGTGCTTTCCCCAACATTGTTTCTGTTGTATATCAAAGGAAATTTTCTATCTAAAATTACGTTTAAATAACATACTTACCGTGACCCAACTAGTGCAGACTCCGGCAGGGGTCTGACATTCCTGTCCTGTGCAAACTATCCGCCCATGCAGAGCAGACGAAACTACGGCCGATAACCTCCCGGAAGTAGGTAACCTCCCCTTTGTCCCGCTGGTTATCGCCCTCTTTTTCCGGCAGCCATCATGACTCCTGTACCTGTGCTCTTCATACGGCTAAGTTTTTTCGTATTTTCTGTCTGTCTGTCGATTCTCTGGCGTTCTTGTTTGTGGTCAAATTATGTCTCCAACCAGGTCACATAATTATGTAGCTCGATTGGGGAATCGTGCTAAAATTAAGGCGCGATCGCAATCGATTCGCTGACACTCTGGGCCCTCTACTCCTGGCCCTCTAAACAACGCCAACCCGCCGCCTTCTCCACTTCCTCCGCTCCCTCCGGTCGACTCCAGACCTCCGCCACCTCCTCTGGTGACTTCTAGAGGTTTGTGGTCACACACTCAGGTCAGTGTTACCTTTCATGTCATTTTTATCGATCCGCGAACTCACTCGACGCGATCCGCGTTTTCTCGGCCCTGCCAGTCGGCAGTGTACGAGTCGATCTCCTCTATCTCTTTACCATACCCACAGTTGCACCAATGGAATGGCCACAATCCCTTGGGGAAAAAAAAAAAAAAAAAAAAAAAAAAAGGCAGCTTGTCTTGGATCCGCACGTTAGACTGGGCCCTATGTGCGATGCGTCCGTGGTGGCGGCCGTGACATCGGATCACGCGACCCCCCACGAGGCTTGCCTTGACCGTCTCGGATCCAATAGCGACCGAGGCGTGTAGGGATGCCCTCCCCTGGTGTAGGGAGGAAGGTGGACCACTAGGGGACACGCTTGCCCATACGCGTGCACCCCCTCCCCTTGTCCGGATCACCCGATCCAAGGGAGGCAACCCCTGCTTCGGCACCCTTGCCGGTGACTGCCGCAGTTATTTCCCTTGCACCGGCACTGATCCTCGCCTTCAGTGCGAGTGTGTGCACGGTCCTACCAAGCTATGCGGTGATGACCCCATCTGCCACACCGCCGAGTGCTGCTGTTTCCCATCCACTAATGGTGTCTCAGCAAGCTACTCAACCAAACAATCAGCAACTCATCGCTAAACTTGCTGCAGCAATTGTGCACCACTCTGCCTTCCGGTGCCGCGCCTTGCGCCCACAGAGCAGGTACGTGCACGCCCCATTGGAACTTCGGCAGTGTTGGATTCTTCTGCCCCATTGCCTAACTCCGCTGTTTCCCAGACTAATATTGGCACTTCCACGTTGGAGTACCTCTTATATCATATCATATATCAATATCAAGGCGTGCAAGCCTGACAAGGCCTTTTACCCGCTTGAAGTGGGGAAGAAAAAGAGAGTCCCCACGTATGTCTGTTGCATTTTTCAACACTGAGTGCGCCGTGCTTGAAAAATCAGAAAATATGTAAATGAGTTTTGTATTTAAAGTTTTCACAATGAATATCAAGATAATTCTTAAATGTATTAATAACTCGATCCTGCCTCTCGGCAGTGCTCGGGCCGATCTTGTCTATCACTTTATCCGTCAACACACAACTGACAACTGAACGTCGGTCCTCTCGCAGGAGCTATTCGCGAGATTGGACCGCCGTTCAGCAACAGGGGGATGCACATCCCACGGCAAGCCGACGGACTTGTCACCCCCTCGCCCACGACGCCCATAACACTGGATTACGGCGCCATCATGCCACATGCCCCGACCGTCTCGCGTCCGATGGCAACCGATTCGGGTTGGGATGCCCACGGCACTAAGGGGCATTATAATTATTCCCCTTGCGCTCGTTTTCACCTGTGTCGGTTACGGTGGCATCGAACCACGGACTCTCACACACAACATGACACTCCTCCGACATCAGAAACAACATCACGAAGCACGTCTCCAACAGTCTGCATGAAGACGACCTGGCAGTATGGACATCTGCTGAACACACCAGCACGGCCTCCTACAAGCTTCAGGAAGTTGTCAGCAATATCGCTACATGGACAGACGACTGGGGTCTTGAGCTCAACACCACAAAAACCAACGCAACACTCTTCTCTCTCTCCACCGCCAACGAACAAGTCAAACTGAAGCTCCAGGGATAGGTCTTGCCCCAGACGGATACACCAACATTCCTTGGTGTCAAGTTGGACACCCGCCTGACCTGGAGGCTCCAGATTGAGGAGATGGAGAGGAGAGGCATCCACAAGCTAGCCCTGCTGAAGAAGCTGGCCAGGATGACTTGGGGAGCAGACAGCAGGCTTCTCGCCAGGGTCTACATGGGAGCGGTCAGACCCACCATGGTGTATGCCTCAACCTCGTGGGGCACAGCCTCCAAGACCAACAAGAGACAGCTCGACAAAGTCCAAAATATGGAACTACGCCTCATACTTGGAGCCATGAGGTCCACGCCGATTTATGACATGGAGAAAACTGCTAACGTCGAGCCTCTGGAGAGAAGATGCGACCTGAAAGTCCTGATGCAGGGAGAGAAGCTCAGAAGACTGCCCTCACACCACCTACACCACAGACTGGAGCAGCCCACCAAGAACTGTCTCAAATGTCAGAGCCTCAACCACCAGTATAAAGCACTCAGAGCACAACACAGCAATGTTCTGGCGTCAAAGGGGGTCTTGCACTGACCTTGGCTTGCCTGACTGGAGGCTCGACCAAGAGATGGAGGCCACTATCAGCGTCAGAGTTCCTGACATCACCACCAAAGACCAGCAACCAGCTACTCTCAAGATCCTGACTCTGGCCATGATAGAGGAGTCCCACCCAGCCAGTTCCTGGACCCATGTATACACGGACAGATCAGTGGAGGGAGCCACACACAACGGAGGCAGTGGTGTCTACGTCAGATTTCCCGATGGAGAGCACAGCAGTATCGCACTCCCTGGAGGAAAGCTCTGATCCAATTTCAGAGCTGAAGTCCTGGCCATTAAAACGGCAGCAGAATTCCTCTCCTCCTGTGGAAAGCCCCCGGCAGCATCTCCATCTTCACTGACATGTCCACACTCCACACTCCAGGCCCTTGACTCCCCTGATCCTGGTCCACTGATCCAGTCCCTTAAGGACTCCCTCACAACCCTTACCCAAACAGCCCCAACAACCCTCCAGTGGGTGCCTGCCCATGTAGGCCTCCCAGGCAATGAGCATGCAGACCACCTTGCTAAGGTAGGAAGCCAGCTCACACAGCTGACCGTTCCTGCCACGTATGAGGAAGCAAAAAGAGGCTGGGTCACCCTGAATGGAGGCTACCAGGCACACCAGGATCCCATCAGGACACTAGAGAGGAGACACAAGACTACCATCTACCGCCTTCGCACAGGACACTGCGGCCTCTGAGCACACCTGAAGAGGATCGGAGTGGCAGCCACATCCCTATGTGATTGCGGCCAGGTTGACCAGACCCCATCCCATATTCTCCAAGACTGCCCCCTGTATGAGAAGATGCGGCAGCAGTCCTGGCCTGGGGGTGCGGACCTCAACACCAAGCTCTGGGGGACAGTAGCCAATCTTCACCAGACGTCCGAGTTTGTGGCATCCCTCGGACTTCGACACTGACTGCACACGCAGCTGTCAAACGCAAAAGAAAAGAAAGAAAGGATTTTTGGGACAAGGGGTGTGTGCACACATATGGGCGTGTGTGTCCCCTAGTGGTCCACCTTCCTCCCTACCTAGAGGGAGGGCTTCCCGACTCACCATGGTCGCCACTGGATGTGAGGCAGTCAGGGCATACCACGTGCGGGGCGTGGATACGATGTCTGGCCGCCAAAACGGACGAAAAACATACTGATAGAGTGTGCAGGGCAGCGGACATATGCCCGTGTTGGTTCCCCATTGGGAACGCACGCTCAGTCATTGAAATTTTGGGCATGGGGAAAGAGATTCATGCATTGCCAACTGGCAGGGCCGAGAAAACGCGGAGCGCAGACGCGAATCGATCGAGTGAAATGAGGAAACAGCACAACTCACCTTTGTGTGGGTAAACAAACCCAGAGATGGCACCGGAGGAGGTGTAGGAGGTGGTAGTGTTCTGGAGTGGACCGGAGGGAGTGGTGGAGGCGTGGAAAGGCCGCAGGGCTTAATTTCTGCCCCAAATACTGTACCTGTACCTATTGTTGAGAGAACCCAAGGTAGAGGGCCCTTACGACTGAGATTGTGCCATAATTTTAGCTCGAATGGCCAAACGAGCTAAGTAAGTTTGTGACCCGATACAAGTCTTTGTAAGATACAAAACATGAGTGTCAAATAATCGATACAGACTGAAATACAAAAAAAAATTAGCCATATGAGGAGCACAGGATCAGGAGTCAAGTTGGCTGCCAAAAAAAGAGGAAGCTAGACAGGAATACAGTGGGGAGGTAACCTACTTCTGGGAGGTTATTGGCCGTAGCTACTTTCGTTTTCTCCGCATAGACGGATAGTAGTTTGCACAGGACAGGAATCGGACTCCCTGCCAGAGTCTGCACTAGTGGGTCACGGTAAAGTATGTGTAGTGAAACTACAATTATGAATGAAAGACTTGACTCATCAGCATCCTCAGAAAGTGAGACCATGAAGAAACAAGTTGGGAAAGCTAAAAAAAATAAAAGTCTCATGCGATCATGAATTTGGAAGTAGAGACGGTGTCGATTCGTGAAACGCTGAAGGTGCTTGGTCAATGCATGGACGATATCAGTAAGCGTTTGAAACATATGGAAATGACTATCAGGACCAAAGTGGAGAGTCTTACCCAAATTTTCACTGAGAAAATCCAAAGAATAGAAAGCTGACTGATGCAGAAACAAAAGTTGATCAGCTGAGAGAGGACTGCAAGTCAATGAGGAAAGAAAATGAAAACTTAAGAAAAACAACTCTGAAGCAGCAAGAACGCCAGATCCAGCAGATCCAAAGGGAGCAAAACAGCCCCTCAAAACGCTTGAACCATCGGATCATCAGGCTGCCCGAGTAAGACGGTGAAACGGGAGCAGAGTGACATTTTCATTCGGCAGGTATTGGTTCCCACTGAAGCAAAGGGCACTGAACTTGAACATCGCACTGGTCAGCCAAGTGGTTCTTCTTTTTCTTCTTCATTCGTGGGCTGCGAGCCATCCTGAGGCTCACAGCGTGACCACTTGAAGCGACTGTCCCTCGCGTATGACAGACATTATTTGCCCAACTTCAGTTAGTGTGAAAGCGCAAGTAAGAACGTGCCGTGTTGTGTTGCCATTAATTGTTCCAGAAAACCAGAAAACCTTCAAAGGAAGAAAGAGAGAAAGGAATATCATCTCATCAGAAAGAGTATGACCTTTTCCGTTTGATTATTTCTACAATGTCATTGTGTAGTGAAAGAAATGTTGTTGTTTTTCTTATTATTATTGAGTATAATGTGTATAATGTGTGTGTGTAACAATAATATTAATAACAACAATAACAATAATTTTAATACACTTTTCAGGCCATTTAACCCATATGGACAGGAGAAGTGAAATTCTACATGGGATAAGCAGCACAAGGTGAGCATACAGACATCAAACATTAAGTGCTGCATCTGAGTTTCAAAGATCCACAAATGTACATAGCAATCGTGGAGGCTAACTTCCAACTCAGGTTTTCTACATAGCAACTGAACTTTAAAAGATGATGGAAAACGGTGGTAATAAAGTGGTATAGATCTTTTACGAAGTGTTGCATTTCTGGGGCAAACAAAAAGAAAATGTACAAGATCTTCAATACTATTCAAATTACAATACTTTCAAATCGGATCTGGCAAACGATTACCAAAATGAGGGATTCCATCAAGTGGTAGACGATTTGACTTAATCAGACACAGAACGTGACGATGCTCATGGATTGTCTAACTCACCAAAGTAACTTGCTCTTATAATTTCTGGATGATATAAACAGTAATCACCTTCTTTCACAACAGATTCATGCCAGCTTTGCCAAAATGAAAATCATCTTCTAGTCTGTCCTTGAAGATCCTCTGAAAATACTCAATATTACCCGCATCTTGCACTGCCCATACATACCCAAATCCAAATTTACACAATATAGTCCTTACTTGAGTTGCCCAGTTGTGTCTTCCATTGTAATCATGCATGCGTAACATATTATAGCATTGTTTTGGGTATCGGTCTTGGGATAAATTGATAAGTCTACACCAATATTTGATAAGCCGCACATAAGCATCAACATAAATGGGAAACCGACCACACTCTCCAATGGCAATGTTATTTTTAACATCTCTAACCACACCCAAAATCATTTTACATAGTTTTATTTGTACCTTTTCGATGGCTTCGTAGCGCTGGAAACCCCATATCTCAGAGCCATACAACAAAATTAGTTTGATTTTGACATCAAAGATTTTGAAA
Organism: Babylonia areolata; assembly: GCF_041734735.1. Classification (NCBI taxonomy): domain Eukaryota; kingdom Metazoa; phylum Mollusca; class Gastropoda; order Neogastropoda; family Buccinidae; genus Babylonia; species Babylonia areolata. The sequence goes on along the minus strand of NC_134902.1, from coordinate 9,954,080 downwards.
ATAGTATCAACTGGCACACACTGTAACTTGAAATACAGTCTTTTACTCCCTGCTACGGCTCTGAGTGCCTTTCCCGAAAGATTATCAACACATTTGGACCAGTTTAATGTGGCAGAAAAAATTACTCCTAAGTAATTGTAACTGGGTTCAACTTTGATCTGTTTACCAGCATAATACCATTTTTCACAATCTCAAAGAAAACCACCGTTCTTGAAAACAACTACCTTTGTCTTTTCCATATTCACTTTATGGCCCCATATACGACAATATTGTTCAAGACATTCAATTTTCTTCTGGAGATCAATCACTGAGTCAGAAACCAGTGTGACATCATCTGCATACATCAAAAGCAGAATTCCCATTAAATTTTGATCTGAAAATACATCAATGCCCCTTGTGTCGTCGTTAATCAATGCACATTGTAGTTCAGACAGAAAAAGAGAAAACAGAAGAGGATGAGAATGCAACCCTGTCTAACCCCTGACATGCACTCAAAATATAAAGTGACATTATTCACAACTCTCACAGCTGCCTTCACTCGTTTGAACATGCTTGAAAGTGTTTGAAACATCTTTCCATGAATTCATTTCTGAAGTAAAATATAGAGTAAACTGGATCTTTCAATACTGTCAAATACCTTGGAAAAATCAACAAAAAGTGTATAAAAACGACCTGAATTTCTGAATCTATGATTGCAGTGAAAATATATTATCAGTAGTGCTATATCCCTTTCTAAAACCTGCTTGAGCTTCTGGAATATTTCCGTTCGCATCACAAACAGCACTAAGTCTTTTATTCAGAACACTGCTATATAGTTTACTTATAATGTTTAACAACGATATCTCCCTATAGTTTTCAGTTTTTCTGTGATCACCTTTTTTGTGCAATGAGAAAATCAGTCCCTTTGTCCAACTCTCTGGGTATTGTTCAGTTTCAAAAACTCAGTTGAATAACACCAGCAAAAAACTTGATTAAAACATCAGAAGCAACATGAAACACATCAGGTTGTATACCATCCGGACCAGAGGCTTTCTTCATACCCTTTATAGCTTGACGAATTTCATCTTCAGTAATTTCTTTATCAAGGTCATCTTGCGCTCTCTGACATTTTTCAGTTATTAGAATTGTGGCTCTTTACAACATTTTCCATTTCCTGACAAAATTCAGAATCGACATTTTCTTTTTCAGGATTTAACAGATCACGAAAGTAATGATACCATGAATGAGCACTGATCATGCAAGAACGATCTGAGACTACACTCGTAAGAGATTTAATTTTTTGCCAGAATGATTTATAGTTTTTGTCATTAGAAACATCATTAAGATCTCTTAGTATTTGATTATTCTGTTGCTCCTGTTTCTCTTTGCAAAGTGTTTTGAATTCTTTTTTCATATTGATGTACTGGTTCAAATCCTCAAGTTTATTGGAAAATCGCCACATATTCAGTTGCCTGTACTTATCAGTTTTAGCACACTCACAATCTTCGTCCCACCACGAAGGCTGTGCACATGTTTCCCGCTTTGCCTCCCTGTGTTTACATTTGTCAGCTGCTCGCTGCAACAAGCCAACGAGGTAATCTGAAACCTGCATCAACACTTCTCTCCACTGCTGATAAAAAGTTTTCACGTTCTGTATCTGAGTTTTGACAAATATATTCATAGGAAGAATCCTTCCATAAAAAACCTGCATAAATCATCCATTGCTATATCATCATCGTCTGAAAAGTTATCTATATCAGTCAGGCAGTCAGAAGAAAATGTCGTTACAATAGGAAAGTGGTCAGATTCGCATCTGTCAACAACTTTGAAGTCAGTAATTAAGTCAAACTGTGGTTTGAAACAATACAGTAATCAACAACACTCATACCGTGATCAGCAATGCAGGTTATCTCCCCTTCCCGGTCACTATCTGTTCGTCCATTGACAAAAAACAAATTGTATTCATTTAACAAATCAATCAGTTTTAAACCAAATCCATTGGAGCTGCGGTCTTTTGATCTACGAGAAGGTTGCAGTGTGTCACAAAGAAGATCTTGAATGTCAACTAACGGTTCAATGTGTCTGTCTTCGTCGTAAACGTCGGTGTCAGAGAAGTCTGCTGTTCTGGCATTAAAATCACCACATAACAATAATGTTGAATCAGGGTACTTACGCATAATATTACACAAATTACTGTCCAGCTTATCCAAACCTTCATGTGAGTCATCATCATATATTACAGAATGTTGGGGAGCAATGTAGACAAATACAGCGACAGTATCAGAAGAACAGTTCAAAATTGACTTGTCGATTTTAATGAATACACAATCTTCTTCAGTTTTTAACAGCTGTTCCACGTGAATTGCAACTGATTTACGAATACAAATGGCAACACCACCTCTTTTTCACTTTGCACGGGAAGAAATGAATACAGCATAGTCGGGAAATGTGTTTTCAATATCACTCTGGTTACACAACCAAACCTCAGAAAATGAAAAAAATTGTGAAACTTTCACAAAAAGTTTTAAACGAAACATTTTTTAACTTTTGAGACAGCCCCTGTACATTCCATGCCATAATCTGGAGCACAGGCACATGCTTGGTTACAGTGAATTCCCCTGTTGTCATGTTTAACTCAGGCATGTTTCTCTTCCTGTTATGTAAGGATGCAGATGAATGTGTGTGTGTGTTTGTGTTTTCAGAATCAGTTTGTAAATGTGCAATGCATTGTGTGCAGTTGTTTGTTTTTGTTGAATTATCACATGCATATGAAACATCTCGACATCTGTCATGACCAGCATTTACAAACTCGGTAATAGCACTGGTGGGAGGGGGACAATCAGAAATTCTCCTTGCAGGTACACCGTGATCATGCCAGCCGGCCCATCACTTGTTTACCATCTTTTCGCAGAGACCTCTAGCATCAGCATCATAGACGTAGTGCTTGCCTTCAACGACCAGGGAACCGAAGCGCAGAAATGCTCTCTTGTTGGCAGACTTGGCCTCTCGCAGGAAAGGCAGTAACTGACGGTGCTTCTCTCTCACCTTAAGGGCAAAGTCTTCAGACACAAACACGTCCGTTCCTTTCAGTTTCTTGCATTCTGACAGCACTTTTTCTTTGTGTTTGCACTTTCGAAAAGAACAATGATAGGGCGTGTGCCCCCCCCCCCCCCCCCCCCTTTCAGACGATGTGCTCATTCCATTGTAATCTCCTCCTGTATCCCCATCTTGTTCTTCACAACATCCTTGACAGCTTCGTCTCAGCATGATTTGGAGGAGTGGGAATACCATAAAAGATGAGATTTTTTCGTCTGCCTCTGCTTTCTTGATCGTCAAGTTTCTCCTCCAAACTAGACACCTTTTCTTTCAGTTCCTTACTTTCTTTCCGGACTTCGTCGATTTCTGTTTGCATTTTACTCATTTGAGTTTCAAAAGCCGTCATCTTCTCTTCAATATTTGTCATCTTTTTGTCCATACCTGTCAACATACCTGTGTGTGATGTCAACATTTTCATTACATCATCCAGGGAGACTTCATCAGTGCTGTCACTTGCGAAAATCGAAGATCGGGAAACAGTAGACCATAGAGTCGTTTGTTTCTTTGAAGGGCCGGGGTTGGACTCGACATCGCCACACTGCAGTAGGAAGGCAGTGACAAACACCAGTACGAACGCCGCCGACAGACTTTTCACTCGAAAGACACGACACAGTCATCTTGTTGCAGCTCTCTCCGCAGCTCGTTTCCTCATAAAAGACTGAAAAGTCCAGAAAAACTGACCACAGGCACCTCGAAAACACTGCTGAACTTGGCATGATGTCATCTGTCCAATCGAGAGATAATTTGGAATGACAGAAGACTTGATCACTCAATAATTAACAAAGATCTCTGAAAAATTAACAGAGCTCCAAAACACGTCTGCCTTCAAACTCGGAGAACAGCTCACCAATGTGTGTGTGTGTGTGTGTGTGTGCGCGCGCGCGCGTGCGTGTGCGCGCGCGCCCTTTTCTGTTTACATAGGTATAACCCTCCAAGATGACAGAAAAGTTTTTAAAATGATTAGAAAACAAACAAAAAAAACATATCACTTATTCTAAACTGAAATATGTTGTGCATTGCAAGAAATATGTATTTACATTAAACATGCTTGCATGCTCTCGCGTGTGCATGCGCGCAGTGTATGTGTGTGGGGGGGTTGGGGGAGGTGGGGGGGCTCTGTCTGCCTGTACATGTCTCTGTGTGTCTGTGTCTGCATGAATGCCATCTTTTGTGTGCATATTTGTGCTCTATGTACAAACAAATGTGTGTATGCAGGGATGCACTTGCAATTTCTTGAGCTAATGGTTTCTTCTACCACTTTCAGAATTCCTCACAAACAACCTGAACGACTGAAACAATGGCTTGTGAGGATGCAGAGAGAGAGAGAGAGAGAGAGAGAGAGAGAGAGAGAGAGAGAGAGAGAGAGAGAAAGAGAACTGTTGACTGTATAATATGACTGGTTGCGTTCATGTTATATGTTTCATGGAAAAGAGAAACAAGAAAAGCATTGACACTTTTTGACTATTAATGTGTGAGTGTGTGTGTGTGTGTGTGTGCTATCTCAATAACTATGTGGAAAGACTTGTGTGCTTCTTATATACTTTAAAGATATTATGCATGGTATAATACTGTTAATTTGATATTCAGTCCACCCCATTCTTCCCCTGTCTCCTTTCTTCCCTAACCTTTTAACTCTGTTTCTGTCTCTCTCTCTCTCCCTATATATATATATATATATATATATATATATATATATATATATATATATATATATTATCAAGCTGAATTTTTAATTCTTTTGAAGTGTTCGAGTTCAACTTTTTCATGGAATGTATGTGTGTGTGTGCGTGCATGCGTGCATGTGTCGGAACATAAGTCAAGATTTGTGTTGTTTAATTGCATTCTTTTTGCGTTTATTTGTGTTTATGTTAACTATTGTGTGTTTACTCTTATGTTCAATCCACACTCCTTCTCTCCCTCTTTCTATAATTGTGCAGTATGGTTCTCAATTATGGGGTTTGGATAAGGCTGTTGTACATTGTGAGTCTGTTCATTTATTTGCTGTTAAACGATTTTTGGGTGTAGACAGGCGGACACCAAATGATTTAGTATATGGTGAAACAAATCGATATCCAATATCTGTTAACTCTGCAGTTAGTTGTATTCGCTATTGGTTAAGAATATTACAAATGGAAGATTCAAGACAGCCAAACAAAGCTAACCAAATGTTATATGAACTGGATAGTAGGGGTAAAATCAACTGGGCATCAAATGTGCGCCTCTGTTTAAACATGGTTTTGGCCATGTGTGGCTGAATCAAGGTGTAGGCTGTGAAGCAGATTTTATAAATGCTTTTCGACAACGTCTAATAGATAGCAGATGGCAGGAATGGAATCAGCATATCTTGACTATTGAAAGGTTTGAGATATATAGAACATTTTGTGTCTTGCATGTTGTGAAACCATATTTGCTTCTGAATCTGGATAAACATATTAAGTATATCACAACAAGGTTTAGACTGGGTATTTCTGATTTGGCTGTACATAGGTATAGATACAAAAAAGTGAAAGAATCTGATTTGATTTGTCCTATGTGTAAACGTTCAAAAGAAGATGAAGTTCATTTTGTTCTTTGTTGTGAAGTACTGAAAGAAATCAGAGAAACTTTTATTCGACCCAGATACTATTGACAACCTTGTCTCTTCAAATTGGTTCTATTGTTGTCTTGTACTGACCATGACGTTGTGCGAAATTTGTCTCTGTTTTTCTACAAAGCATTAAGATACAGGGAAATTCTCACTTCTTAATGTTCCTGATTAACCTGATATATCCATAGCTGCATTGTTTTGATCTTTGTCTTAAATGATATGATTATTGTCTGTTCACTTTTCCCTTCATGAGGGGGCTAGGCCTAAAATGAATAAACCATCTGAATCTGAACCTGAATCCCTCTTTCTATATCTTTCTTGAGGCCCCAATGATCATAGAGATAAGGGAAGTCATAAACAGGCCTGGAATGCGGTCCCCCCCCCCCCCCCCCCCCCCTGACCTGACCCCCACTGGTGGCTTCAACATCGCCATGACCAATGACTGAGATAATACAGTAAGTCATAAACAGGCCTGTTACATGGTGGACAGCCCTCCGTTAATTGACTTCAGCTTGCAGAACACACACACGTTTACTACACTGTCAGCACATGACCTCCGGGCTAAACATGGTGGTTGCGTGGCTTCAGTTGCGCGGCGATAGGTTTTGTCCACCAATATACGTCCGATATACGTGTGTGTGTGTGTGCACTTTTCTGTTCACATTGGTATAACCGAGACGACAGAAAAGTTTTAAAAGTGATTAGAAAAGAAAAAAACGCATCACTTATTCTAAATTGAAATACCTTGTGCATTGCAAGAAATATGTATTTACATTAAACATGGATGTGTGTGTGTGCAGGGGGGTCTGTACGTGTCTGTGTATGTCTGTGCATGAATGCCATGTTTTTACCTAAGTATAGACAACAAATATGTGTATTGTTTTCTACTGTATTGTATTCTACTGTACTGTATAGTATTGTATAATCTTGTCTCAAAAATGTCATTCCATGTTTACCAATTCTGGAGAAATTTACATGACAAAGGTTTCATCCAATCTGCATGGATTAGTAAGATTCAAGAAATTCTTGCAAGATTCAGATCTGACTGAAGTGGGAAAGGGAATATAGTTCAAATATCAATACAACTTGTAGCTATATTCAAGATTCTTTGGTGAACCATTTTGTTATTAACTGGAGGAATGAACTTAATGCATGTAGTAGATGCTTCTTATGATTTAATGTTTTATAAATATGTCAAACCAGACTTCGGAACAGATAAATACATATCATGTTTACCTGACGTTTATGTTTATGCACTCATTAAATTTCATTGCAGCAATCACAAGCTACCATTTAAAATCAGATGTAACTACTATATACCACAAGATGAAAGATTACACCCTGAAAGTCTAAAATCATCAGTATGTGAGAGGGGACATTAAACAAAAATGTTCTCCTTTGCCCTAAATGTTATGTCAGTGGTAGGAGATGAATTTCATCTCATGGAATGTCCTCATTATAATGATTTACGACACCGATTCTCCAATGCTTTTATCATCCAAGGTCAGGCTATGATTTTTGTGAACTGTTTTCAAATTCAAGAAATCGTTTGCTATTTCAAAATTTATACAGATAGCAAATTGTGTATAACTTTTCAATTAAAATAAGCACGTCTTCACTGTAACAATGTAAGAACTTATTCCAAAACAATTGATCAGTTTAGTATGCTTTGAACCATTGGAGAATTTCACATCCACAACACCAAATGAATGTTAATGATAAATACAGTTCATTGGCAATATGCACTTTTCTGCTCCTATGTTCTTTACATTCAGTTCTGTTCCTCAGACGGAAAAATTGTAAATTTGTGTAAATAACATTGTAATATATACTTTACATTTCCTCCCCTGTCAAGGGACACAAGAAAGGCCAGTCAAAGAGTGGAGGAGAAATGCAGAGTATATACAATGTAAATAACCAGTTTACAAGTTTTCCATTTTATAAACGGAAAAGTGCTGGGGAAGAAATGTGGATATTGCCAGTTCATTTATTACTTGTTTTCCACATTCATTTTGTTCTCTTATTTGTAATCCCCCATACCCCAAACAAAACAAATGGAAATTAAATCTTGAGAGAAAGAGAGAAACAGAGTGAGAACAAGACAAAATTTGTTATTCTGAGGATAATAGATAAGCAGTGGTGTACATTTTCATCCAGTCTTCACAATACTAAATTATAAAGGCATTTATAAGCATGTGCATAAGCATACTGGTAACAGAATTTTTTATACATAAAAAAAAAATTAAAAAGAGTGAGAGAGACAGAGAGGAGGGGGAGAGACAGCCGTGCAGGCATAGGATAAGAGAAAGGCACAACAAGGACCGTATTAAATGGAAACAATACTGAGACCTTAAAGGATGCAAGCCAAAAGTTAAACTCATCTCTACCACCATTAAAGTTAAACTCATCTCCACCACCATTAAATTTAAAACAATGCACTCAAGAGTCAAGTCAAAGGGTACAAAATAACGAGAGACAGCCAGCCCGACAGGCAGGCAGGTGGATAGTTTGGAGAGATAAACTAAAAAGACAGAGGGAGGGGCAGAGAGAAAGAGCGTCAGTGAAAGTATTGCTTGTCAAACTCTCACATCATGTGCAAAATACTGTTGATAAAACTCGTGAAAGTGGCACAATGTTGAAATAAATGAGTGGTGAAACACCTGATCAAGCAATGCATGCAATCAAGCAAAAACATTTCTATTAAATATTCCTGAAGTTGACATCGCTTTATTTGACGATAAACTGCGGGACTGATGAATATAAACTATAAACCATTTTTTAACTATTTTCAACTGATAAGCCAACTGAACGACAGTTCCGTCACTGCGGCTTGCCAGGTTTGAAGCACTGATACTCAAAAGTCATTCATTCCCACGTTCAATTCTCTTTCTTTTCCCCGGACATATTACATATTACCGTGTGTATTCATATACTTATGCGTGAAGTGCGAACCACAGAGCAGTGAGGTTTTTACATAAATGAATTAAAAAATAAAATAAAATAAAAACTTGCCTTCTCTCGTCTCGTATTTTACGTCTGCTTCCTGCCAGGAGTGAATCGAAGACTTGATCAGGGGAAACTACTCTTATGTGAGCACAGGTGCGTGAAGATTATTATTATTATTATTATTATATCTGACTCGTGTTCAAGCAGGAAGGGGCAAGGTCAATACACACCGATGAAGGTGCTGGTGGGTGACACCCCCTCGGCCCTCCGCCCCCCCTCCCCCACCGTGAACCCCCCACCCCCAACCCACAAGCCACTCTGCCTCCACTCCCCCATTCTCCCCCAGATACCGGAGCTTCCCGAAACTTTCTAGAAGCATCTGCAGCTATGATACAGACGATCACCGAAACACTGACGTCACACAGAACACATTTTTTGTCAACTTAATGATAATAATGATAGATACTTATATTGCACACTATCCAGAAATCTGCTCAAGGTGCTTTGCAAAACACATGCATGTTGCTTTTTCACTGAGTCTTAAAATTTACTGACACAACTCAGTTGTGACACACATGAGTCACATCAGTGTCAGTTTTTGTGTGCCGCACGGCAAACCGGCGACACACACACACACACACACACACACACACACACACATATATATATATATATATATATATATATATATATATATATATATATATATATATATATAACGGCGCGCATGCCAGACCATCGGCTGCCCAAAAGGCTCTTCTATGGCGAGCTGCAACAAGGGAAGAGATCACACGGAGGTCAGAAGAAGCGCTTCAGAGATACTCTGAAAGTCTCTTTGATATCAACCCTGACTCCTGGGAGGAATCTGCAGTAGACCGTGACAAATGGCGCACTGGTGTGCACAAAGGCGCCAAGTTGTGCGAGGCCAACAGGACTGCTGCAGCTGTTCAGAAGAGGCAGGCCAGAAAGTCACGGGCAAACAAGCTCCCTGACAATGGTATGCCTGTCTTTGTCTGCCCTAACTGTCAGCGAACATTTCGTGCGCAGATTGGACTATTCAGCCATCTGCGCATTGACAGATAGATTCATGAGCATCCTCCCCCCCCCACCCCACCACCACCCTCCCCCCATCCCCCAGCTGGATGACAACGATGGTCATCATCGATCTCGATGGACACACCACCATATGACGGCATTCGGCAAACATCAGTTTAACTTGAACTTGACTCACACATTGATCGTTCAAACTCAGTGTATGTATACCTGTCGGTGAAGAGTCCATCAGGGCATAGACATGAGTATCTAGTGTCTATGATCAGGGAGGTGGAGTCTTTCGTCTACTTGGGAAGCGTAGTGGTTGACCGACAAGGAGGCACGGACCGAGATGTCACAGCCAGAATCGGTAAGGCAAGAACAGCTTTCATCAGTGTTCAAGAACATCCGTGGGCGGCATATAGAGCAATCAGTATGAAAACCAAACTCCGCATCTTCAACTCCAATGTGAAGTCAAATCTGCTCTATGAATGCGAGACATGGCGAACAACACAGACGATGCAGCAGATCGAATTCAGACATTCTTCAACACCTGTCTGAGGCGCATCAGTCTACAAAATCCGATGGCAGGAGAAGATCCGAAGCGAGGATCTGTGGGAGCGAGCGGGACAGGAACCAGTGGCTAAGCAGATACTGCGGAGGAAGTGGGGCTGGATCCGACACACCCTTAAGAAGCCAGCGTCAGTCCAGCATCACATGCCAAGCCCTGACCTGGAACCCACCGCAGGGAAACAGGAAGAGAGGCCGGCCTCGCAACAGCTGGAGGCCGCGAGACACCGAGGCAGAGCTGAAGCAGCAAGGGACTGGAATGGAATGGCCAAAACAGCCCAGAACGGACTGGAGTGCGATGGCGAGGGGTCGTCGATGGCATATGCTCCACCGGGAGCGATGAGCATAATGAAGAATGATGAATGAAGTATGTATACCTACGTAACAGCCGCCACCCCCACCCCCCTCCGCGCACATGCACACACACACACACACACACACACACACACACACACACATGCACACGCCGGCTGGAGCACCGCACACCGGGTTACGTCTAACCTGAGGAAGCCGCCGAGGGTTCATTTGGCTGAAGTAATAATATTATCCATATGAATGTCAAAACTCTGTATCGCAGTGAGGGCCAGTGATATATATAAAATAAAATAAAAAGAGTTATAACGTGCTGTCCTTTCACGGTGTGTTCGAAACCGACTTGTTTGCTGTTGAAATCAGAGAAAAGAGCAGTGTGTGTTTCTTCATTTAAAATTGTGTAAAATCGATCTGCTGTCTTTTTTCGCCGGACTCAGTGATAAAAGTCGTCCGTCGATATTATCCTGTTTTCTGCCCACCACCCGGTCCGCGGCAATTTTTATAAGTTTCTGAAATCGGTCTTTGTCTTTTCTTGTTTGGTCACATTCCCACCCCAACACAGACATGCAGTGGGGCCAGGATGACTCTTGCAAGGGCTTTGCCAACTATGCTGAGTAGAGACATCAGTACCCCTGTAGGTGTTACTTCAACTGCGCTCGCCCTTGTTCTTGTTCTGGGTCACGATCACACCAAGTGGTAAAATTGTCGATTTCCTGTCTGTGTTCTGTCTTGTAGTCACGGACCTAGGTAGCAGAATGACAAAAGCAGAGCGGCTGTCAAAGAAATTCTTTAGAATCGGCAGTTGGAATTGTTCCACCGCGAGAATGAGAATCTCAACAATTGAGAAATTGGCATATGATTTTGACATTTTATGTCTCCAAGAGACCAGGACAAGTGCAGACGGACCAATACATTTTGAGAATTTCACAGTCTTTCAAAGGAATGAAGGAAGAGGAGTAGCAATCATACTGAACAAAAACCTAAAAAACAAAGTTTCCACCATAAATCTAGAGAAATGGTGTAGTAACTCATGTGAACTAGTGGGGGTGCGTCTCGAAAAACCTGACGGAATTCACAAAAGCATCGTGCTCATCAATGCCTATGTTCACCCAGGAACCTGCACAACAAAAGAGGATTGGGCCTTTTTAGAGGAAATAGAGAACGAACTTGGAGACTCAGTCATTATCTGTGGAGACCTCAATGCAAGATCGAAGCTATGGGACCAGCGGAACACCAACCCACAAGGATTCGCACTTGAAGAATGATAGGGGAAATTCTTCTTAGCCCATTAACAACCACATCCCCAACTCGCCTTGGAACAAGACAAGGGGACAGTGACAGTGTGATTGACATCGCTCTAACATCTCCAAAATTCAGAGCAGAAATGAATGTAGAGACGCTTCCACACCAAGGCAGTGACCACCTCCCGGTAGTTTTCAGTCTACAGAAACTGTCAGATAAACGCTGCATGAAACCGCGTGATCCATTTCAGTATGAAACCAAAGAGACAACCGTCATCGAAAAATTAAGACGCAGAAGAAACAAAAGAACGGCACCGAACAGGATGGAAACTATTCAGCACCCATGGTGGAATACCGACACAGAGAGAGCCTGGATAGAAAAACATGCGGCTGTCAAACTTTGGCAAAAAGAAAAAACAAAACCATCTCCGGACAAAGATACTGAAACAAAAATGAAAGAAAAAACTAAACAGTTTGAAGTCATTGCTCAAGAGGCCAAAAATGACAAGTGGAAACAGTTTTGCGAGGCACTCAGTTATGACATAACACTGACAGAGTTACAGAGTTCTGGCAATTTTATCGTCGCATGGAAGGGAAAACGTGCACAACAACAACAACCCCAGACATGTTAGACACTGACGGAACCAAGCTTAAGACAAATGAAGAAAAAGGATCTGCCTTGCTCAAACGTTTCATACAACAGAGTGATCAAAGAAACTTAGATGAGAAAAAGAAATATATTGAGGAGTTAAACCAAACCCTTATGCAGACTGGACCTGATGATGACTTGACAATGGATGATCTAAACGAGGCAATAGCTAAATGCAAGAAAAAATCGGCTCCTGGCCCAGACAAAGTTCGTTACTCAGACATCAAGGAGCTATCGGAAGAAGACAGAAGCAAACTTTTCAATCTATATCAAAACAGTTTCCACAATGGACAGGTGCCGGAGGACTGGACACACAGCTTCTTAAAACCCATACAAAAACCAGGAAAGGACCATCATCAGGTAAGCGGCTACCGGATCCTAACCATGCAAAACATTGCTGGAAAGCTCATGGAACGCATGATAGCCAGGAAACTTGCAAGGGATCAGACAACACCAACGAGCGGCCTACATCTAGGAAAATCGGAAATCCTCAGAAAAGTCAAAGAATACCAAAAAGAACAGGTACAAGGCCATCACACCATCGATCGCCTCAAAGAAATAAAAGCAGAGAGAGGGAGCGGCTGCAAGTCTAACATGAAAGGTAGAGCACGATGCTTTGCAAATCAAACAAATATCGGCATCATTTCCAAACCAACATTGCGCAAATTTCTTCAAAACGGAACAGAGTCTCTGTGGGCCTTTCCAAATACAATAGACTGAGCAACACACTAGACGCCACGTTCTTGGCATCAGAGATCTTTTCCCATCCCTCTTGCGGCCAGTCAGTGGCAGCCTCTGTGCGTGTATGTGTTTGTGTGTATGTGTGGGTCTGTGCTTTTGAGTGCGTTTGTGAATGCGCGAGAGTGTAAGTGTACACAAGTGTCAGGAGAGATCTGTGTACGTGTGTGTGTGTGTGTGTGTGTGTGTGTGTGTGTGTGTGCGTGTGTGTGAGGGGAGGTGGGAGTGCGGGGGGAGGTGGGGTAGAGGATGAGGTATGTGAGTGTATGCATGCCTACACTGTGGGAGCAACAGGATATTGGAACGTATATATATATATATATATATATATATCTTTGATATATATGTGTGTGGGGTTGGGGGTGGGAGATATGGGCGTATGTGTGTGTGCTTGCACAAGTAAGTGTTCATCTCTGTGAGTGTGTGTTTGTGTGTATGTGTGTGTGTGTGTGTGCCGTGGAAGCTGCGATACGTAGACTAAAAATGAGTGTGTGGAGGAGGGGGTAGAGGAGGTGCAAGGTAGTGTGTGTGTGTGTGTGTGTGTGTGTGTGTGTGTGTGGTGTGTTGGAGCTCATGTACGTTTATATGTATTTGACTGTGCTTTCATATCTGTGAAACTGCATGTTTGGTGCATTTCTGTTATGCATGTGTGGGTGTATGTGTGAATGTGTGTCTTCATGTTTTACATTTATTCGCTTATTTATCACCATTGTTGTCTTATTTATTTATTTATTTATTTATTTATTTTTATTTTTTATTTTTTTTAAACCATTTTATTAGTATTACTATTATTATTACTACTACCTTTTTCTATATTATAATTATTATTCATTTATTTATTTATTTATGTAAGCTTATCTATTATTTATTCCCCCGTTTTTTTTTTGTTTGTTTTTTGTTTTTTGTTTGTTTGTTTTTTCTCAAGGCCTGACTAAGCGCGTTGGGTTACGCTGCTGGTCAGGCATCTGCTTGGCAGATGTGGTGTAGCGTATATGGTTTGTCCGAACGCAGTGACGCCTCCTTGAGCTACTAAAACTGAAACTGAAACACACACACGCGCGCACCAGATCATAGACGGACCCAACTTGATGACGCACACACACATCCACACCCCCCACACACACTCAGGACCATGACATCACCCTGCAGGAAGACCTGTGCCGGAGACACCTTGAGGACTGGGCCAAGAGATGGGGGATGCGCTTCAGTGCACAGAAATGTTACATCCTGTCCTCCCAGAGCAAGTCAACCTATATGTACAGCCTCAATGGAGTCTTCCTGAAACAAGTTCAGCAAAATCCGTACCTACGAGTGCTCATCTCAGACAGTGACCTACATCTCTCGAAAAGCCGGATCAACAGTGGGCTTCTTACGATGGAATCTCCGGAATTGCCCAAAGGAGTGTAGGCGCCTGGCGCCTGACGTACATCGCACTAGTGAGATCCAGACTAGAATATGCAGCAACAGTGTGGGACCCATACTACCAACAGGACACCAAGAAGTTGGAGAGGGTACAGAAACAGGCAGCACGCTTCATCACAAAGGACTACAGGACCAGAGAACCAGGTTGTGTAAGCCGAATGCTGCGGGATTTGAATCTCCCCCCACTGGCTGATCGTCACAGACAGGCACGACTAGGCTTGATGTACAAGATAGCTGGAGATTTCACTGAGTCCCCGCCATCACCCCCCCCCCCCCCCCCCCCCGCCCCCCACCCTCAAATTCCTGACGGACCCCTGTGAGTGCTGGCCGCAGACGGATACGACCACCCAAGTATGAGGACTAGACTTCGAAGTCTCCAACATCGTCGAACGCCGCGTAGTCAGAAACACTCGAGGCTTCCAGCTACCTATCAGTAACACAGAATAGTACGCACATTCCTTCTTCGTGCGGACAGTGATGGACTGGAACCATCTGGAGGAGGACATCGTCAGAGCAGGCTCTGCCAGCGCATTTGCATCAATGCTTGGCAGATTAACATCGCCTGCCTCCTAAGCATCCAGACAGCAGAAGAGATTTTAACCAGTTTTTAAACCCGTAGATACCTGTTGTGGTTACTCATTGAGACCTGAACCTGTAGGAAAGACTGTTAGGACAAAGTGGTGGCCTTTTGAACTATTTTTGCGCTCTCCCTGTTCCGTCCGTCGCGTTTAAGGCCGCTGATTGGCTCTTGCGACGTATGCATCCAGATCCAGATCCAGATAAGCAAATACGCTCATGTATGCGCTCGCAATCGCACAGAGCTCTCCTGCCACAACTTGAGCGTACACACACACACACACACACACACACACGGCACACACACACACACACACTGACACACGTCCATACCTCACCTCCACTGACACACACACACATACACACACACACACACGCACATTCCAATATTCTGTAGCTCCCGCCGGCAATGCAGACATACATACACACACGCCATCCTCTACACACCCACATATACATGACACATACACACACACGCGCACATTCCAATATTCCCTAGCTCCCACAATACAGACTCGGACATGCATACACACACCCCATTCTCTACACACCCACATACCCCCCCACCAGCCCCCCTACCCCCACCCCCCTTACACACACACACCATCTCTCACATTAACCTACACCCCCCTTCCCCCACACGCACATTCGTAAGTATTGCAGCTTCCAACACACACACACACACACACACACGCCCATACCCCCACCCCCACCCCCCACAGCACCCCCCAAAACACACACACACACACACTGACACACACACATGCTCCAATATTCCGTAGCTACCACAATACAGACATGCATACACAGACGTCCCATCCTCTACACACACACACACACACACACACACACACACTCACTCACCATCTTTCCCACATTACCCTGCACCCCCTCCCCCCACACGCACATTCCTAAGTATCGCAGCTTCCACGGCCGGCACACACACACACACACACACACATACGACCATATCCCCACCCCCACCCCCCACAGACGCACACATTATATATAATTATACACACACACTGGCACGCACATTCCAATATTCCGTATAGCTCCCACAATACAGACATGAATACACCCCCAACCATACCCCCACCCCATCGTAGCTTCCACAGCACACACACACACACATACACACACGCGCGCGCGCGCGCGCACGCAAGCTGATACCCCTCCTCCTCCCGAAATACACATACACACATATATTATATACACGCACGCTCCCCCACACCGCCACAAACAAGGTGGAGTGATGGCCTAGAAGTAACGCGTCCGCCTTGAAGTACACAGTTTAACACCATCAGAATTGCTGCGAGTTCAGCAGTGAAAATGAACTTTTGAGAACTTTCCCAGATGAAATGACTTTTGAGACAAGGTTTGGAATAACGAAAGCAGCACCTGATCTGTTAAGTGATCGACTATAGTGTCATGGAATAGTGTCGTGATAGCTTGCCATATGATCATTTGCTCATGTACTGAAAATGCTCAAACGCCAGCTACCAGGTTACTGGATGAAGGATTTCTTTATCAGTGTGGATATTATTGCTGGCATGATTGAGCAATGTATTCAATTTTCGTTGCATGTAGTATTGCATTTGATTAGTCATTTATCTGCTGACCACACACCTCAGTGACCACTGCTGACTGCTTACCAGGTGAGGTGAGTAGATTGCCATCTTCTATTATAGTATCTGTCTCAGCTTCTGTCTGGCAGCTTTGACATCTGATGTTTTCCAAGGAGCTGAGAACGGTCAGTTACGTATCTAGTATGCATACGTGCATGGTAATCGAGTATGTCACGTAAAGCCTGACTGAAATTACCCAGAAGGTTAGAATCAGTCCTAGTTCAAGAAGGAAGCTGCTATAATGACGCCTTCACAGAAAAAGTTATTATCAACCTTCTTCAAGTTTCTAGAATTGATGTAGTGCTTTTGATGTGAAGGTTTCTGAACTGAAATGCTGAAGAAAATGGATTTGTGATCGGAGAGAGAGCCAAGTCCATGACAAATAGACTGGAGGGGGTTATAATTTTCTCTTACAAGTAAATCATGTGTGTGTCCATGTTTATCAGTAGGTTAAAATTAAAATTTCTTTTTATAGTGCTTCTGAAACATACATGTTGTACTTTGCCGAAATGATTCCGTCCATATCTTTCCAACACACACACACACACACACACACATGCGTGAGTAATAATAATAATTAAAAAAAAGTCAAAGAACTTGGACTGCAGAGCATATAAACATGTGTTATAGTGTGTCAGGCGCCTATGGTGGAAGCATGGGATTTTCTCAGACACACTGCTCACTGATGGACCCCTCCTTCCTACCTCCCTACTCTTCTCCCCCCCCCCCCCCCCACACACACACATTCCATGGCATCTATCCCCACCAACACCCCTCCCCATACCCTCTCTCCCTCCCCCCCCCCTCCCCTTGGCCAAGTGCAGAGGGAGCAAGTTATCAAGAAATACTAAGTAAAGATGGTATCTCCTCTGACCATTCTCTTCCTATACACTCCCCTGCCCTTTTCCCTTCCACTTTCATCACCCTCAACCCTCAACCCTGTCCTCCCCCCCCCCCCACCCCCAACCCCCCTCCTTACCCCCCATGTCCATCTCTGGCAGGATGGCATCTGCCTCAATGGTCACCACATGGTGTGGTGTGTTTATCATGAGCTGTTTAGAACAGAATCAGGGCTGGGCGATCTTTCCTCCTCCTTCCCTTCCTCTTTTCATCACCCCCCCCCCCCTCCCCTTCTCCTTGACAATGCTGGGTTCTGTGAGGAAAGTGCTGATGTGCAAGTCTAGCACTGTTGATCCCAGATTGGTCTGTTAACTTCAGCCAATTGGAAACGTTCTGGGTTGGAAGATAGTTTACCCCCGAAAACAGAGTATGGCTGCCTACATGGCGGGGTAAAAACGGTCATACACGTAAAAGCCCACTTGTATACATGCGAGTGAACGTGGGAGTTGCGGCCCACGAACGCAGAAGAAGAAGAAGAAGGAAGATAGTTTGCATACAGCGCCAGCTCGTGAAGAAGATAAAATGAATAGGCAAGTGGGGTTTCTTTCTTTTCCTTCCTTGAAGCAGGCCAGGAGAGCCAGGCGGTCAAGACAGTACCATGGGGGCTGTGAGTGTCAAACTAGCATCTATTTTTCGGACTTAGTTGAATGCTTGATTGATGGTATACTTGGATTCTGTGACTAACACACTGGCTCAGTGGGATTGTGTTCTGTTACATGAATATAAAGTGAACCCTGAAATGTTGGGGGCTGTGAGTAATGCTTGTACTGGTAATTTGGTTTGTTGGCAATTTACTTTCTGGTTTTTGGAAACAGTTCGGAGTTTGTAGAATTGTGATGTTGTGTCACAAGAGCATTGAGATATCCTTTTTAGCTGATGTGGTATTTCACAGTTAATGTAACTGGAATGTGTTGATGCAGATACCATGACTTGTGAGAGAGCATAGCCAGCATGTGTATGGCTTAATTGTATTTGAGGCTAGTGACCGAGGGAAAAGTAGTTAAAATACATAATGTAGTCAATACATGACTAATTGGAGTACTGGTTTAGGGTATTTGGGTACCCCCCCCCCCCCCTTTTCCTGTTTCATACAGGTTGATATTATGGTATGATGCTTGGACATCATGTTGGGTTTACATGTTGTGCATTTTGGCTTACATAAATGATAATGTTCAGTAACATGTCAGTGGTGTGTCAATTGTTGACATACTGTGGGAACAATGTAAGCATTCAGTCACAAAGAAACACAGAGATTATGTGTGGGTTGCATCTGTGTAGAATGTTTTGGTTGCAACAGTTGGAGTTATTTTGAGGTATGACATACCTATTTTGTATGTTAGGTGGTGATGGTTATATTCAAGGTGAACAAATCTACAGGCTCACTGTATGTTCATGCTTTTCCATGTGTGTGCACATGGGTGATAATGCAACATTGGGAACATGTGTGACTTGGTAGTTGTGATTACCATGTGCTGTAGTCATATGTTATATGCCAGTGGGGTAACACACAGCTGTATGTGTTCAATAAGATTTGAGACCACTGAGAGGCAGTCCTATATTGGTGCACACAGGTTGCTATATATTTACTATATTATTTGGAAACTATATGATTCCCATGTAAACATTTTACCAATGAGATACTTTGCAGAGACAAAGTACAGATTTGTTCAGTCTTAATGGAAACAGCTAATACTGTATGGTGATTTAACTGGAGTTAAACACTGGGAGTTTGTAATTGTATGCCACATACTTGGTGCGACCGCTATTACTGTATGGTGATCTAACAGGAGTTAAACACTGGGAGTTAGTATTTGTTAGTCATATATTTGGTGCACATTAACTTATATGCCATGATTGTTGATGGTAAGCTATATGAAGCTTGTTTTACATTTTTACATAAATCTCTTTGAGAAGAGAGTGTACGGCTAGACATTGAGTGTCAGAATGGAGAAAGGTTATTTGTGGAATTGTTTACTTGTCCAGACAACATAATGATGTTTCTGTTACATCAGTGCAATTATGTTTAGCATATGTTTTGGTATTGATTTAACCTGGGTTTTAATATTGTGTGTTCCAGGTGTGCTGTTAAGTTAGAGAAATAAACACCTCAATTCATCTTTCTAAAAGACCCTGCTGTGGTACGAGGAGAGAGTGGATTGTGCACCTATCCTCTGCTGTTACCCCTACTCTACCCCCTCTTCACCTTCTACACCTACCCCTACTCTACCCCCTTTAACACATGCACTTGGTTTACCAGTCCATCAGTCTTTCAGCAATGAAAACATAAGGTGCAGTGGACACTATTATCAGTAGATGATCAAAGGGAACTTGCACGCAGTAGATTTGTCATAAGAAGTTTAACCGTCAAAAATGACTTTGAATCAGATATTTTCAAATCCGATCGCGATTTTCCACAGAAAGCGAGATCTACTGGTTGTCATACCACGCTAGGAACATACACATCAAACATTTCTGCAAAATCTGGTTTGAATAATTATTGCTTAAATGTTTGCAATATCGCATATGACAGTACTGATACCTATGTGTGAACTCCAAAGAGCGCAATTTGATATCGATCATAATGATGTGACCAAAGACGACAACATAAAAGTAATACCCCAATCGTATAAAGATATTTACAGACGGCTGTGTCGTAAATAATAGGTCAAGTGCTGCTTTCGTTATTCCAAACCTTAACTGAGTCTCAAGAGTTATTTCATCTGGAAAAGTTCTCAAAAGTTCTTCTTCACTGCTGAACTCATAACAATTCTGATAGTGTTAAAATGTATCATCTCGTTTCCGAAAACCGTTTTTCAGATTCTATTTTGTATTGATAGTAACCAGTTGTTCACGCCATAAGATTTTTAAAAGACAGTCAGGTCAGAACTCATTATTGAAATAACCATTTAGCTCACGAACTCCAGGCTTACACATGTTGCAGCACATGCATATTGTCACCATGCACATGATTATTGTCGCCGGCGATGTATGCCAGGAGAGACACAACAAAAAATCAACTGCACCAGCGACAGTGCATGTAGGCTTCAATATTTTGCGGCATATAATGATACCGGTGATCACCACAACAGTTGTGTAGTTGTGCTGTTGCTGGTGGTGAGTTCGTGCGCGATTGCGTGTGAGTATACGTGAGTATACTATATGCGTGCGCGTATTACAAGGTGCAAGTGTGTGACAGTACGTATGTTTACGTTGAAGGTGTGTGTGTGTGTGTGTGTGTGTGTATGTGTAAGTGAGTGGGTGCGTGCGTGCGTGCGCGCACGGAATCGCGCCCTATGTTATCTAATCTCTAGCGCTTTTATCATTGCCGTTGTGTTCTCTCCGCCACTTGCATGGCTGGGTCGTAAAACTGGAGTCACAACTTTTGTGTCTGTTGTGTTCACTGTGTCGATGTGTGTGTGTGTGTGTGTGTGTGTGTGTGTTCTTATATGTGGGTCTTTGTCTCATGTGTGACGTTTCCAAGTCGACCCCTTCACATCTGCATCTGGGGTGGGCCGCTCCAAGATGGGGTATCATAAAAGGGCCATAAAAGGGCCATAAAAGTGGCCGATAAAAGTTTGGAAATCTGTTTCAGGCAGTGGGATCAAAACACAGTGTGGTGGATGGGCCGAAGGTTGATGGGTAAACTTTATGGGTTGGTGATAACATACTGAGGTCCAACAACATATACATGCACGGACACACATGCGCGCACATGTATGTGTGTGTGAAAATAATCAATAAAATTGGAAAAAAAGCAACGAGCAGTCAATTGACACACACAACTGATTAATTTCCTTCTTTATTTTATGTATTACAATTTTTTTTACAACATTATTACACTGGCCCTGTGAGCATGCTTCACTGCACACTCAACTGTGATTTCTGCACCTTAAGAGTTCAACTGCTTACACATATGGGTATTTGCAATACTCAGAAAGCTTCTTTATTGTTTGAAAAATCAAGGTATAAATGGAACATTTTTGGCATCTCTGGAATCAGTATATCAATCATTACATATGTGCATTCAAATTGTGGTTCAGTCAGAGTAAGACAAGGGTGTGTTTTGAGTCCCATATTGTTTTCTGTCTTCACAAACCAGCGAGCTGACCACATGGATGCTGAGGGAAAACAGGGTATACAAATGATGCCAGGAATTATGGAGCTTTTCATTTTGCTTTTTTCGACAACTTAATGTGGGCTACAAAATCAGCTGATTATTGTTTGTGTATGTTGTAATGACAAAGTTAAATGTTCACACCAACAAAACTAAAATTATGGTTTTCAGGGAAGAAGGCTATTTAGGTAAGAATGAACAGTGGTTTTTTGATGGTCAGAAGCTGGAAGTCGTGAACAGTTATTGCTTTCTTGGTTTCAACTTGACCACTTGCCTAAGTATGAAAAGAGGTACTGAACATTAAGCAACCAAGGGAAATTAAACAGTTGCACAGTTAAACAGACTTTTTCAAAAATACAAGGAAATGACTGCCAACTCTTTCTTTAAAACATTTTGTGCTAAGATACAACCCATTTTATTTTATTCATCTGAAATTTTTGGGATTTAGCATGCTAGATCATCTAGAAAAAGTATGTATATTAGCATGCAAGAAATTTTTTAGATGCACCAATCTGAACCCCAAACAATTAAAATAGTTAAGGTGATTTGGGAAGGTACAATCTCTATGAAAACACTTATGTTTCTGTATCAAGATACTGGTTTACACTATTACAACTGGATAATAAAAGACTACCATACAAGGTTTATCAAATGTTACTTGACTTAGAAGTGGGAAAACGTGTTGGGTGTCCAAAGTTTGAGAAATGAAACATAATTTAATTTTGTTTGGTAGCAACAGGCATTGGAGAAGTTGATAAGTTTACTTATGCTACCGTTTCAGCTAGAACAGTAATTAAAACTAAACCCAGACACTTCCTCAAAAAAAGCGAGTCCAGACTTGTTCCAGTACCGATAATTTGACATGTGCATGCAGCAGAAACGACATGTGCAAACACAAAATAGCTCTTATTCAAGAGTGGCATAGCCATTTAGTCCCCGGAATATGCTACATAGAATGTACGGACAGTACAGAACAAGCATATCATTGCCTCGATTGATTTTTTTTACTTGAAAGAACAATGATATAATGATGCAAGGATAGCAGAGGGTTAATTCTAAGTGCAAGGTCACAGAGACAGAGTGAGGGCTGACTGTGGAGAGAAAAAAACAATGATGCCAGGAGAGTAATTAATGGATTAAACAATAATAAATGTTATAGTGTGTCAGGCGCCTATAGTGGAAGCATGGGATTTTCTCAGACACACTGCGCACTGATGGACCCCTCCTTTCTACCTCCCTACTCTTCTCCCCCCACCCCCCTTTCATGGCATCTATCCCCACCAACACCCCTCCCCATACCCTCTCTCCCTTTCCCCCCCTTCCCTTGGCCAAGTGCAGAGGGAGCAAGTTATCAAGAAATACTAAGTAAAGATGGTATCTCCTCTGACCATTCTCTTCCTATACACTCCCCTGCCCTTTTCCCTTCCACTCCCATCACCCTCAACCCCGTCCCCCCTCCCCCCTAACTCCCCTCCTTACCCCCCCGCCCCCCCTTTTAACAACTTGGCGTCGCCGACAGGATCAGCAGGTGAGGTGTCTCTTAGCTTTAGCAGCACACAGCCCAACGCAGCCCAGCACAGCCCAACCCAGCCCGAGGATGACCATGCCTACTACCACAGCACAGCAGTCCCCCATGCAGTGGTGTGTGGCACCCACACTGCCAGTGTTCACTGGTGAGCCAGGTGAGACGTCGGCTGAGGACTTCGTCACTGAGGCGGAGAGGGTCCTGGCCGCATACCCCATGGGAGACGAGATGGCTGCATACTTCATCTACAGCCATCTGCAGGGAACCGCACGCAGGGAGCTGATGCTGCGGGACCTGGAGGACACCAACACCCCAGAGAAGGTGACCGGCATTCTGCTGGGGGTGTTTGGTGACGGACGGCGTGTCACCACACTGCTGTCCATACTTTTCAGCAGGGTACAGCAGCCGGAGGAGTCCATCATGGACTACTCTCATGCTGTGCGCAGCATGGAGAGAGCCATCCAGATGAAGACGACTGGGGCCCTCACCGCTGACATGCTGAGGGACCACTTCATCAGTGGCCTCCGGAACACCTTGTTGAAAAGGGAGCTGCGCCAGGTAGTGAGGCGAGAGCCTCAAACCACCTTCATCCAGGTGAGGGATGAAGCCCTGAGGCTGCAGAGAGAGCTGGAAGAGGACCAACAACAGCAACAGGCCAGGGAACAGATGGCACGACTGGGGGACAAACTGTTGTTGTTAGAGGGAAAATTCAGGTCCATGCAGGGGCTAGTGTCAGGTCTAGTTGGTCAGAGAGATGAGGTTTTAGTTAAGAACAGGGCTGTGGGCAAAAAGAAAAGGAAGAAAGTCAGATGACACACTATAACATAAAGAGAAGCAATTCTCTCCATTTACAAGGTACACAACTTCAAGTCACTGCTGCTTATGCTACAGTTCAGCTAGCACACAGGAAAATAAAAGGTACACTGTAACAAATCCAGACACTTCTCAAATACAGAAGGTCTGGACTTGTCCTTATGCCGCCCATTTGACATGTACACACAGCAGCAAAGACAGGAGAAATGCACAAACATAAATGAGCTTTTATTCAAGAATGGCACTGCCTTTTAGTCCTCAATATGCTGTGGAGTGTTTGAGTCTGGGTATACAGAAACTGAGTGGACATGAAGCTAATCGAAGAGAGTGAGATTGGGTGTAGAGGTGAAATGTAGATGTCAGACTTGCCGCACCCACATCTCAAGAGATGCACAGGCACAGCTTCCAAGTTTGGAACTGAACACACTAGAAATGAAATAGGGAGGACGGAGGAGAGACAGATAGGGAAGGAGACAGAGAGAGAGGGTGGGTGGAGGAGATATACATGAACACACGTACAAACAAACGTCAACAAGACGTCGTAACAGTGGTCAATTTTAACATATTCATTTTCTCTGGAAATATGTAGTCTGTTTTTGACAAAAAATTGGCTTAAAAATTGGGGGGGAAAAATCAATGGGCCTATGTAATAGCCCAGTGTTTAGTTTTCTGTTATTTGGGTCTGTAGGAAACTTTAACAAAACCATATTCTCTGGAAATTTTGCTCAAAAATAGGATTGAAAAATCAATTCTACACAGTGTAATTTCAATGACAATGCACCTCTGGGTAGGGCAAAAACAACTGTAGAGAAGCCAAAAATGTTTCCATTGTTATGTTACTGATACTTTTTTATCTGTTTTTTTTTTTTTTTAGCAAAACTTAGCACTTTTATCTGACATACTGATCAATATCAGTCATTCTATCATTTTCATTTAAAATATAAACTTCTTCCATTTATTTTGGAACTTGCATTGATGCATACATCTGCCAGAAACAAATAGTGTGGGATGTAATGGGACATCAGTCTAAATATACTTTGGGATTTTTTAACGGATGTGACTCATCCAGAACTAAACATTAAAATCATAACGTCACAAACCACGCCATTTTGCACTGGTCTGTCATTCACAATGCTTGAAAAAGCCCCTGCTGCAGGTCATATGGTTTATGCTGCGCATGCCCCTTTACAGTGGTCCAAGCCAGTGTTTCAACAGATTTCCCAAAACACAGGTTTTTACGGTGAGCATAAAAATATAATTGAGATCAATTCATGCAGTTTACATGTCATCTAACTGCAGTAATTGAAATTTCAATACAAAATAAATTATCACTAAATTACCGAAAATAGGTGAATTTTCTTTTTGTTTGTTTTTTCTTTCTTTCTTTTTTTCTTCCTGGGGCTGAAAAAGACTCTTTACAGGAGGATGAATGGAAGCGGCACACATGATGGTGCGGGCTGGCTTACTGAGCCACTTATGCACCATCTCTGGAACTGTAAAATTAAGGCGTCTTGTGGTCCTGGAGGCGGCACTGTGTTGTCTGACAAGAGCTGAGGTGACAATGTGGCTTGTGGGGCGGACTCTGCATGAGTGACCCGATTGGGGAGGGTCAACTCTAGCTCAGCCAGATCTGAGGGGTTCATCCTGGTCTCTAAGCAGTGTGGACTTACTATATGTCACCCTGGGACTGGGAGTGGGGTATGGGGGTGGGGTGGGGGGGGTTGTGTGTGTGTGGGGGGGAATGTGCATCAGTACCGTCATCTTCGGAGTACAGAGGCTCCATATCTTCCTCCCACTCCATCCCGGGCTGTGTCCAATCCCAAGCTGTGATACTTACTGGGGTGTCCTGGACTTGGTGGTCTACCCAGTGGAACGAGCAGGGGTGAACCAAAGTCTGGTCAGAGTGCTTGGACTGCAGATCCAGCCATGCTTGAGAGGGCAGGTACCAAACCTTCGCACTTGTGTTTCTCTGGAGGAAATAGGGACCCAGGCGAGCTGGGAGGGCACAAACACCCATTTATCTCCATGTGGGGACTGAGGGCTGAGAGGTGGGTGGGGTGGGGTTGGGGGGAGGTGGGGACTGCAGGCTCCCCCAACCCAAGTGGGGCAACCCTGAAATGGAGACGGTAGTGACCATGGAGGTCACATATGGGGTAGCAGAGGCACAACTTCCCGACAGAGAGGCACCATTGGCCAAGAAGGTCACCCTGACCAACAAATAGTTGATCCCGCCCGTGGGGCAGCCTGTGCTGCACTGGGGGATGTGCTGGGCTGGTTCTGGGGAGGACAGGACGAGGTCTTGCATCCCGGTCCTTCCAGCAACCCAGCATGCACCATAGGTGCACCCCAGTACGGGTAGAATGGGGAAATCCTGGAGTGATGGCCTCTCTGGGCAGAGTGATGGCCTAGAGGTGACGCATCTGCCTAGGAAGCGAGAGAATCTGAGTGCGCTGGTTTGAATCACGGCTCAGCCACTGATATTTTCTCCCCCTCCACTAGACCTTGAGTGGTGGGCTGGATGCTAGTCATTCGGATGAGCATGCACTTAGCGCACATAAAAGAACCCATGGCAACAAAAGGGTTGTTCCTGGCAAAATTCAGTACAAAAATCCACTCTGATAGGAAAAACAAATAAAATTGCACGCACGAAAAAGTACAAAAAAAAAGGGTGGCACTGTAATGTAGTGACGCGCTCTCCCTGGGGAGAGCAGACCGAATTTCACACAGAGAAATCTGTTGTGACAAAAAGAGAAGAAATACAATACAATCCACCCATGGGCACCAGCCATCTTGTGACCCCATCCCGAAGAGTCAATTCAAATTCAAAAACACTTTTTTAATCCACATGGAAATTAACGTGTGCAATCTGAGGTCACAGGCACCTTGACCTCCAGGAAGGGAGAAACCCTGCCAAATCAGAGGGAGATCTAGGGGAAGATCGACAGCCCAGAGCCGCCTCACATGCATGGGCCTCCCCCAGCAGGGCAGACCGGCTGGATAGCAGAACTGCCTGAGGAACAGGTAAGAGCCACACACCTAGAATCCCCTCCTGTGGAGAAACTGGTGTGACGTGGCCTGGGGTGGGCAAAGGAGAATTCCCCCCTGAAGCCATGGCTTTCTTCCCCACTGAGGGAGATGGTGGAGGGGGCTCAGCATAGGAGGGAGGAGGGGAAGTAGCAACGGCCCCACTGAGGGCCTTCTCAGTACAGTGACTGAGACAGTGGTCAGGTACAGAATCCCCCTGTGGGAAGTGCCCCACCCCATGTCCACACAACTGAGAGGAAAATTGCAACTCCCCATCAATCCCCCATCCCACTGGGACAACTTGGGGGGTGATGCTCAACCTCATTTCCCCTCGGTACCCTTCACAACCAGTTTCGAGGACTGAGTGATGCCTCTGCAATCCATGTCCAAAGATGCATTGCTGTGGTCCACATCGAGAAGAACCATGGGCTCCTAACCTGGGAAAGTCTCCTGACAAAGCTCTAACCCAGCCTTATGGTTCCTACCATGGCACGACAACATGGGAGACATACTGGACCACACTTTGAACCAAGAAAAATAGCCAAGGTGAAAACAGAGAAAGAAAAGACAAGATCGAATGAGAGAAAGACTTAAACAACAATTCAAGCGTGAAATTTGGCCAAGCAAGGCAAACCAATAGGCCTAGTTTGCATCAGTTTGACATGGTACAGTATATGACACCAAACATATTGTATGTACTGGGACTGTACAAGGACTGTAACACAGGCAGACCATGTACATACATATAAAGTACAAAAATTCACACTTTCACAAAACTGAATTAAAAAGCAACAGATAAAGACGTAAGTATACACATGTTATATTTATTACAAACAAACCATGGCTACGAAAATCAAAAACTTGCATTTATTTTCACTATAATTTCAGCTTCTATTCTGTGGACAGAACTACTCACCCTCGCCCAATCTCTCTCTGCTGTCAATGATCAGAATACACACATACAAACACACAAACTACAATGGACTTATCAGCAGACCAATTTTAAAGATCAAACCATTTAACTATCAATAATTGAAAACTTTCATTAAATTCCAGTAAAGAATCACATTATGCATTAACATTTGTAACAATGAACTGACTGATTTTCACAGGACATATCAAGGTGCTTTGTAAAAATCACAATGGTCTGTATGCATTAAGAAATGTCAATAAGTACATGTATCTGTCAACATATATACATGCATACATACATACTTGTTCATTGCTACAAATATATATATTAAACATTTTTCAGAGATCATGTAACATGTCTTCCTGTGCTTTGACATAGGATATGTTTATGGCATGCTTTTTCTCTGTTGAGAGAAGAGGGTGGGCAGTAGCAGGCGAAGCAGTGCTTGTAACCATTTTGTCTTCTTGATAATGTTCCATCTTGTTATTATTGTCAGGTATATAACTTAGTGACAGCGTCCTGTCTTCCTTGTTGACAGGTTAATATAACTGAGAGGAAATTACTTTATTCTCTGTGATTGTTTCCCCATCTTCTTTGTTGTCAGGTAAATCACAACAATGGAAATAACTTTTGACAGTTTCCCATCTTCCTTGCTGTCAGATAATAAGTGAGAGGAAATAACTTTATTCTCTTTGATGGTTTCCTTCCAGGAAAAGGAAATTTTCTATCTAAAATTACGTTTAAATAACATACTTACCATGACCCAACTAGTGCAGACTCCGGCAGGGGTCTGACATTCCTGTCCTGTGCAAACTACTATCCGCCTATGCGGAGAAAACGAAACTACGGCCGATAACCTCCCGGAAGTAGGTAACCTCCCCTTTGTCCCGCTGGCTAGCGCCCTCTTTTGACGGCAATATGCCATCACCAGCGTAGCGAGCAGGGAGAACAGGAAGCGGGGAGGACGGGAGGGTCTTAAATTTGGGTCACGGTAAGTATGTTATCTAAACGTAATTTTTGATAGAAAATTTCCTTTTAATTAAACATACTTAACCGTGACCCAACTAGTGCAGAATAGCGCGACAAGGTGGAGGGCTCACCTGTTCTACTGTCTGTGTGCTGCGATGGCCTGTTGTGCAACTACCACAGAAGCGATGCCTCTTGAGCCATCATCCCGCAGGCGTGCGACGTCTCTCTGGTAGAAGTCGATGAGCCATCATCCCTAAAGCAATAGGTGTCCCTCAAGTAGAATTTGATGATAGTAGAGTGTACTGTGTCACCTAAGGATATTGGTGCGGACAAAGAAGACAGAGGTCCGCAGCTGTATTGTGGGGGAGGTCTGTGGACCACAGCTGTGCTGATAAATGTAGTGCAAAGAAAATTGGGTCGGAGGGTTGAATCCACACTTTACTGAGAGCCCTTTGAATCAAAGGAAGGGAAGGAAACACGTACCCATGTAGTTTGATCTGATGATTCCACATTGGATGTGGGCCGATAGTGGAAGTGATTTTTGTGTTTGAAGGAAACTGTGGCACGAGACAGAGGTAGGTCGCCATGTTGGGCTTGCCTTAGGCATGACAGCCAGATCTGTAGAGCTCCTCCATGCGAGCTGACAGGCGATGGGCACTCCCCCCCCCCCCCCCCCCACTTTTTTGTTGTTGCCAAAAAATGACAGCACTGGTATGTTGCCTATGCATAGAATGGCAGACATTTGGCAACAAAAGACTTGATGTCCCTGGTGTCTCTGGAACAGGGTTGTGTAATTGCCCAGGTAGGTACCATCATGAAGGGGCATATGGAAGGCTTGGTGGCTTCTCTACCTGAGTGTGGCATGTTGGAGCAACCTGCAGAAAGTTGTCCGCAGTCAATGGCTGGGTTGGATCAGGCTGTGGAAGTGCATTTCATGTGCCCACAGGTCACTGAGTCTCATTCTGTGTTGGAATTCCAAATGGAAGAGGGTTTCCATGGGAAAATTTTTTGCTGAAGGTTCTTTAGTGAGAAAGGGGACCAGATCCATGACAGGCCTCTGGCTGTGTGTGGTGCGCACTGAGTCTGGGATGGAGCGGGGCAGGGCAGGGAGGTAAGTGGCTCAAGATGTGTTGTACTGGCTATTTACATCAAAGCACTGATCTGACATACGTTTTCAGTATGGCCAACTGCAAAGTGAGAGCTGTATTATCAGTGGTTTCTTAATTGCAAAGGGAAATTGTTTGCAGCTTAGTCTTTCATGAATGACTATGTCTCTCAGACTAGAAGTCAAATTGCACTGGGACTTAGTGCTGTAGCCTTGGGCCTAAGTAGCCTTTGGGATCCGTCCCAATGATGAGTCCTAAGGCCCTCTTGATTGAGGGAGTGGGGATGCAACTTGTGCAAAACACTCTCTACTAGAAATTGTATAATCGAATTCCAGCCCGAACAGTCGGGACAGCAGTTGCCTCCTCTGCTGTTCTGATGGTGACTGTCGTACACAACTGATTACCATATATTGTTCCTAGGAGGACACCAATCAGCATGGGTAAATCAGGAAACAGCTGCTGTGTGCTTGAGGGATGAAGGTGTCCACCATGCAGGTTATGTTGCAATGTAAGGGAGCCGGAAAGAGTTGACGGGGTCTTGTGGTTGTTTCCCCATCTTCTTTGTTGTCAGGTAAATCACAACAATGGAAATAACTTTTGACAGTTTCCCATCTAGATATATATATATATATATATATATATATATATATATATATATATTTCGTGATTGTTGATTGTGATAATAAATCAAAAGGATAGAAGGGGAAATATTGTGATTTATTTCCTGTGGCCAATAGCCTGAGAAACAGCAAGAAAAGTGTAGTTGCTATGCAAAGATGTGTAAAGTCCATGACTGGGCATGAGGACCCAATGAGAAACCGAAAGAAAACATCGCTGGTGGACAGCACGGGGGGCAGGAGTGACGTGCTGTGTCGGCGAAAGTAACTACAGCTTCAACCGCCTAGGTTACAAACGCGGAGTTGCCTCCCTTGGCGCCGATAATCGTCGAAAAGGATGGTGTCTTTAGAGCACATATCCCCTGGTGCAACGTGTCCTCGCTGTAGAGGGAGGAGTGTCATGCTGCGTGTGAGAGTCCGTGGTTCAATGCCACCGCAACCGATACAGGTGAAAACGGCCGCAAGGGGAATAATTATAATGTCCCTTAATGCAGTGGGCATCCCAACCCAAATCGGTTGCCATCAGACGCGAGATGGTCGGGGCATGTGGCATGACGGCGCCGTAATCCAGTGTTATGGGTGTCGTGGACTAGGGGGTGACAAGTCCGTCGGCTTGCCGTGGGATGTGCATCCCCCTGTAGCTGAACAGCGGTCCAATCTCGCGAATAGCTCCTGCGAGAGGACCGACGTTCAGTTGTGTGTTGACGGATAAAGGGATAGACAAGATCGGCCCGAGCACTGCCGAGAGGCAGGATCGAGTTATTAAGAGGCACTCCAACGTGGAAGTGCCGATATTAGTCTGGGTAACAGCAGAGTTAGGCAATGGGGCAGAAGAATCCAGCACTGCCGAAGTTCCAATGGGGCGTGCACGTACCTGCTCTGTGGGCGAGGGGCGGTGCAGGCGCAAGGTGTGGCACCGGGAAGCAGAGTGGTGCATAATTGCTGCAGCAAGTTAGCGATGAGGTGCTGATTGTTTGGTTGAGCAGCTTGCTGAGATGCCATTAGTGGATGGGAAACAGCAGCACTCGGCGGTGTGGCAGATGGGGTCATCACCGCATAGCTTGGTAGGACCGTGCACACACTCGCACTGAAGGCGAGGAGCAGTGCCGGTGCAAGGGAAATAACTGCGGCGGTCACCGGCAAGGGTGCTGAAGCAGGGGTTGCCTCCCTTGGATCGGGTGCTCCGGACAAGGAGGGGGGTGCACGCGTATGGGCAAGCTTGTCCCCTAGTGGTCCACCTTCCTCCCTACATCAGGGGAGGGCATCCCTATGCGCCTCGGTCGCCATTGGATCTGAGACAGTCGAGGCATGCCGCGTGGGGGGTCACGTGATCCAATGTCACGGCTGCCACCACGGACACATCGCACATAGGGCCCAGTCTAACGTGCGGATCCAAAACAAGCTGCTTTTTTTTTTTTTTTTTTTTTTTTGGTGTTGTTTCCCCAAAGGGATTGTGGCACATTCCATTGGTGCAACTGTGGGTATGGGTAAAGAGATCGACTCGTATACTGCTGACTGGCAGGGCCGAGAAAATGCGGATCGCTTCGAGTGCGTTCGCGGATCGATAAAAATGACATAAAAGGCAACACTGATCTGAGTGTGTGGCAACAAACCTCTAGAAGTCATCAGAGGAGGTGTAGGAGGTGGTGGAGGTCTGGAGTCGACCGGAGGGAGTGGAGGAGGCGGCGGGTTGGCGTTGTTGAGAGGGCCAGGAGTAGAGGGCCCAGAGTGTCAGCGACTCGATTGCGATCGTGCCTTAATTTTAGCATGATTCCCCAATCGAGTTATATAATTATGTGACCTGGTTGGAGACATAATTTGACAACAAACAAGAATGCCAGAGAATCGACAGACAGGCAGAAAATACGAAAAAAAACTTAGCCGTATGAAGAGCACAGGAACAGGAGTCATGATGGCTGCCGGAAAAAGAGGGCACTAGCCAGCGGGACAAAGGGGAGGTTACCTACTTCCGGGAGGTTATCGGCCGTAGTTTCGTT
The DNA here is from genome assembly GCF_041734735.1 of Babylonia areolata. Taxonomy (NCBI): domain Eukaryota; kingdom Metazoa; phylum Mollusca; class Gastropoda; order Neogastropoda; family Buccinidae; genus Babylonia; species Babylonia areolata. The sequence goes on along the minus strand of NC_134902.1, from coordinate 9,921,326 downwards.
TTCTCCGCATAGGCGGATAGTAGTTTGCACAGGACAGGAATGTCAGACCCCTACTGGAGTCTGCACTAGTTGGGTCATGGTTAAGTATGTGTAATTAAATAACTTTATTCTCTTTGATGGTTTCCTGTCTTTCATGTTGTCAGATAAATACAACGGAGAGGAAATAACTTTATTCTCTTTGATGGTTTCCTGTCTTTCATGTTGTCAGGTAAATATAACTGAGAGGAAATAACTTTATTCTCTTTGAATGTTGTCAGGTAAATACAACTGAGAGGATATAACTTTATTCTCTTTGATGGTTTCCTGTCTTTCATGTTGTCAGGTAAATATAACTGAGAGGAAGTAATTTTGTTCTCTTTGATGGTTTCCTGTCTTTCATGGTGTCAGGTAAATATAACTGAGAGGAAATAACTTTATTCTCTTTGAATGTTGTCAGGTAAATACAACTGAGAGGATATAACTTTATTCTCTTTGATGGTTTCCTGTCTTTCATGTTGTCAGGTAAATATAACTGAGAGGAAGTAATTTTGTTCTCTTTGATGGTTTCCTGTCTTTCATGTTGTCAGGTAAATATAACTGAGAGGAAATAACTTTATTCTCTTTGAATGTTGTCAGGTAAATACAACTGAGAGGAAATAACTTTATTCTCTTTGAATGTTGTCAGGTAAATACAACTGAGAGGATATAACTTTATTCTCTTTGATGGTTTCCTGTCTTTCATGTTGTCAGGTAAATATAACTGAGAGGAAGTAATTTTGTTCTCTTTGATGGTTTCCTGTCTTTCATGGTGTCAGGTAAATATAACTGAGAGGAAGTAACTTTATTCTCTTTGATATTTTCCTATCTTACTGAGGAAGTGACTGATTTATTGAGTTTCCCATGTTTATTGCTGTCAGGTATAATATCCACGATTGTCCTTAAAACTGCATCTTCAGAGAAATATGGTGCTTCCAGTGACACTGTAACTGGTGTCAAAAGATTGAAATCATCATTCATTATGTGCTGAAGCAAACTAAATCTAATTGTAATGTGCCTCTGACTGACTAGTTAATACTTGTTAAATCATGTAATATCTGTAAATTGTTTCTTTGAAATTGAGGATTGATCCAGCTTATTAATTTTATCATTACATCATAGTATATACTGATGACGCATTTCTGATCTTTACACTTTCACCAGAAATAATAATCTCTGTAAATGCAACTTACACACACACACACACACACACACACACACACACATGATCAAAACACATTCCAATCAATCTGTCCACAAATTACATACAGAGAGACAAAAGAGAGACAAACACTGAGACAGACAGACAGACAGAGGGAACGGGTCACAATACACCTACACCTTTCACTCACTGTCACACACCAAAACACACTTCACTACCATCCCACATGTAAAACAGGGTTTCATGATCTAGGATATCACACAAGTACAACAGAATTTCCTCAACTGGGATGTTGCACCCATCAAAAAGGACTTTCTCAACTGGGATGTTGCACCCATCAAAAAGGACTTTCTCAACTGGGATGTTGCACCCATCAAAAAGGACTTCCTCAACTGGGATGTTGCACCCATCAAAAAGGACTTTCTCAACTGGGATGTTGCACCCATCAAAAAGGACTTTCTCAACTGGGATGTTGCACCCATCAAAAAGGACTTTCTCAACTGGGATGTTGCACCCATCAAAAAGGACTTTCTCAACTGGAATTTGCACCCATCAAAAAGGACTTTCTCAACTGGAATGTTGCACCCATCAAAAAGGACTTCCTCAACTGGAATGTTGCATCTCCAAAACCAAGGAAAGTATGTAAACTGAAATTTTAAATCAGGTATAGGCTTTCCTCAAATAAAATATCACAGCTTTTCTTGCAAGTTTTCAACTTAGTCTTATTTAACCTATACCAAAAAGGGAAGAGAAAGTCTAAGCTGGTGACACTTGATCCAACTCCATCTGTCCAGATAAGATGTCATCATCACCCTCTTTCAGGTTTTTACTTAGACGGTCAGTGTTGGGGGCAAGGGCAATGATAAACCAACCCAAGATGGCTGCAACTCCTCTGGCTGTGTTGAGCGATCGGAATGTTGTGAGTTCATCATCCGTCACCTGCACAAATCAGACCAGCTGCTATCTGGGGAAATCAGGTTAGCTGTTACCTGGGCAAATCACATCACCTGTAATATTGGTAAGTCAGTAATGTTTCCCTGATAAAGGATGCCCACAATTATTTAAGCAAATAAATTCACCTGCTTCCTGAGCAAATATTGTTACTTGGATAATTTAGCTAAACTGTCAATGACCATATCAAATTAATCATTTGCTACTTGACAAACCTGGTCTCCGTAATGTTATCTGCATACAGCGGATAAGTGTAATTTGACCTTTTTTTCTTCTTCTTCTGTCAGCAGGGGTGCTTGATAAGTATCTTAACCCCTAGGCTGCCTATATGATGAGATAACTCATCATGGCAAGCATGTATGCTTCGCTGCCACAATGACGAGATAACTCGTCATTGAAATATACTGACTTTTCCCTGCTTTGCATTCAGTTCGTTGACAAAAATGCTGGTAGCTTTAGCTTGGGGAATCTTTCTAGATTCTATTCATAGCTAGAAACACCATCAATGGCATGAGGCAGTCCTTTATTTGAAAATTTTGGTTGGGTCACTGTCGTAGTGTTTGCCTGGCTCCTCTCCTCACTCACTCAACAAAATGTCGGACTGATGCCATGCTCAAGACATGCAATCATGGCGAACTAAATCGACCAAGATTGTTTTCTTTAGCTGATGCTCAGAAAGAATTGAAGCGTAAACTCGAAGGAGAAGACAGTGATGAACATTTATAGGACGATTTAATAGAAAATAAAGGGAGCAATCAAGAGAGTGGCCAAGATACGACTATCAGTGAGTGATGCCGGCTGTTCAGCTCTAGCAGACGACAGAAGTCACCCAAATTTTTAGCAGGACACACAGTGTGAGCGATTTTCTTGGCACTCAGCCAACGCGGTCTGATGAGAACTGGATAAGTGACCATGTGAGAGGGGTGAAGAGGAGGGGGTGGTGGAGACTGAGGGGGCATGGCTTCACATCCATATTATCACTTGGAGAAGTCACAATGCATTGTGTATCTATTTCTTTTTCAATTTTTTTTATATTGTGGTTGCTCTAGTATGATTTTGTGTGTGTGCAGATATCCATTTCACTTGGAGAAGTCACAATGCATTGTGTATCTATTTCTTTTTCAATTTTTTTTTTATATTGTGGTTGTTCTAGTATGATTTTGTGTGTGTGCAGATATCCATTTGTCCAGAAAATGATATTTTAGTGTAAATTACCTGACTAATGTTTGTAACGAACAAGTTGAAAATGTGACAAAAAACAAAACACTGATTTCAAAACAACAGCATGTCACTAAAAATATATAAAATGGGAAAACATCATGTGTTTTGTATTCTTTATTTATTTACCTTTCAGAAAATATATACTTTTATTGGTCTTTCTCCAATAACAAAGAGCACAGAAATTTTTGAAAATTTATACCCGTTTTTTGTGTGAAAAACCCCTGGCAAATAGATTTCACTTAAATCTTATTTTCCTGGCAGCGAAAGGGTTAATGCAGCTATGTGGGCACACTTACACATAAAATGACTATACCAACTTACTGATGTAGCCTCCAGTAGCTTTCATATATTTCCTATTCTTTTAAACCACATGTCCATGGCACCTGACAGCTTTGTTTCAGTATACCTAAAACAGCACCCTTAGAGACGGCTAATAATAATAAATAATAATAATAATCAGTACCTATAGAGTGATGAATCTTGTGCTGAGACAAAGCGCTTTCACGCTAGTCATTCACACGCATGCATAACTCTAAACTTGAGAAACTGAAGACAAAGAAGAGGCAGATCTTGGAAAGAGGTGGGTTTCAAGGCCAGACTTGAAAGAGCTGAGTATGGAGACCTGATGGAGCAAAAGAGGAAATTCATTCCAAATGCAAGGTCCAGAGACAGGGAAAGAACAGCAGCAGACAGTGGAATGTTTGAATCTGGGTATGCGTAAACAGAGTGGATCTGAAGCCGATTGTACATAGCGAGATGGGGTGTAGAGGTGATGACAGCCACTGAGATATGAAGGGACGGATTGGTTAATATATTTATAACATAGAGTGTTGGATCTTGTACTTTATTCTGTGTGTGACAGGGAGCCAATGGAGATGTTGCAAAAGATGAGTGATGAGCTTAGATCTTTTCTTTCTGAGGACGAGTTGGGTAGCAGATTTTTGTATGCGCTGATGGGACTGAATGGATGAAGCAGGCAAACCAGACAATAGAGAGTTACATTAGTCAAGGTAAGAGAGAATGAGAGAAACAACAAGTCTAGATGTTGTGTTGGTGGACAGATATTTCCAAATGGAACTAAAGCACCACAACTGACAATAACAGGACTGACAGGTCTGACTGATAAATTTTTGCATGGACAGTGTGTTGTCAAGCAAAGGACAACGCTGAGATTCCTGACTGAGCTGGAAAGAGGGATGGATGTACTGCCAAGTTTGATTGTGTCAGTTGTGATGGAAGAAAGTTTTTGTTTAGTTCCGATGATGATTGCTTCAGTTTTGTCCGCGTTCAATTGTAATTTATCTAGGGTCATCAAGTTCTAAGTGTCCAGGATGCAGTCGGATGTTTCTTGCAAGAGCGAGGACAAATTTTCAGGGGTATCACTCTCCTGAAGTTGAGTGTCAGCATAAGAATGATGACTGACATTGTGGCAGTTGATAATTTCAGCAAGAGGAGCAGTGTACAGAGTGAAAAGCACAGGGCCTAAAACAGATCCCTGTGGGGCTCCATGTTCAATTCTAAAAGGTTCAGACTGACAATTATCAACTATGACAGACTGGAATCGGTCAGTGAGATATGATTTGAACCAAGTGAGAGCAGTGCCGTTGATACCAAATGTAAAACAAGAGGCAAAGCCTTCAAGACTCACTTGTGCTTCATGCTTTATCCAGTAAAAGAATCATGAGAGAGAGAGAAAAAAAAAAGAGATTTAAAAAAACTGTTAAAAAGTGTTCAAAAAAGAAAAAATGGCAACAAAAAAAAAAAAAAAAAAAGGCATGGGAGCCGGATCAAACCATGCATGCTCAGTTCTGAAGCAAGCAGACTAATCTCCACAGCTGCGGCACATCTGACATCATCTGATTAAATTTAATATTTAACCCTCTTACCCCCAGGTCGCTCAGCACTAATCACCCCCCTGAAATCCCATGCCAAGGTGAATAACTCTTGCAATTTTCGATAGTGGGTAATTATAAACATTGATTAAAAATATAATTACCTTCTTTTGTTGCACATGTTTATTTTTCCTGAATTCTACACATAATAAAGTTGCAGAAGAATTTTTGTTTCCAGGCTCATGTTGCTTTGTATTTACACATAAAAAAAATAAATGTATCAAATTTGATGGTCAACTTTGAAAAAATTCTTTTAATTAGAGTATGATTTTCTTTTAAATACGTTTATCTTGTCTGCAGTGACTTCTAACACATCTTCTTTTCATTCTTTTTCTTACTCAACTTGAATTCCACCAATGAACATGCTGATTTTTATGTTCTTTTCATTTTGAGGGATGGGAGAAAAACAACAGCAAACAAAAACAAATAACAAACCTACCTCACATGTATTTTCTCCATAATGAAAAGAAAAATATAATCCATTCAACTAGCAAAATCAGGAATATTGTGCAGAATGTCAATACGTATCAGTGCAATCAATGACTGACAGTATCGATTCCGACGGTCTGGCGATTGATTTATGATCTCGGAGGCCCGGCGATTGATTCACGATTTCGGAGGTCCGGCAATCGATTCATGATTTCAGAAGTCCGGTGATTGATTCACACACAAGTACCAATTACACTTTCAATATCGGTAAAACTCAGTCAGTGGATGTCTAGGTCACTCAGTACGATAAACTTTTACAAAATCCTCACGCAGAAATCATCTTCAGAATAGTCGTTCAGATTACGCTACTACGATCGACAGTCATCGAACTCATCTTGCAACTTTGAAACTTCAAAACTTTGGCAAAACTTTACCAAATTAGTAGTATATTCCACTGAACTAGCACATTCAGGAAGATTGTGCAGAACGCCAATAAATATCTGTGAAATCAAGACTAACTCACTGACAGTATCGATTTTGGAGGTCCGGTGTTTGATTCATGATTTCGGAGGTCTGGTGATCGATTCACATTCAAGTAATCAACTTCACTCTCATTGTCGGCAAAACTCGGTCATTCGATATCTATGTCACTCAGTTTAATTGATTTTTACAAGATTCTCATGCAAAATTCAAATGGTTTAAAGTCATCTTCAGAATCGGCATTCAGATTACGCTAAAGCTCTCGGCAATCATCAAACTCGTCTTGCAACTTTAAAAATTCACAACTTTGTCAAAATTCAAGCAAATCGGACTCTGAAAAGTGCAAAATGCAAGGCAGGAAGTGCCAAAAATGAGGCAGTGAATCTCGCGAGTATCTCGTTTATGTAAACAACAATGGCTGCATCCATAGTAAGCACGTGTTTAGACGACGGTACCAGGCGGGTGGGGGTGTTACACTACAAGTCAACACTGGGCAAGTTGGGGGTATAATGGCTAAAGCAATGTTGTTTTCTTTGTGTGATAAATAGACATGAATGTATTGAACGTAATAACGCCGTTTACATCACGTTTTTTGTGTGTTTTATCATATCTCGATTATTCTTTAATTTTGGCAGTAAAGGAGACATTGCCATCGTTTCAAGCACACCGCAACACATGGTATATCTTTTGATCTGCAAGAACCAGTCTACAACGGGCTGAAAGAAACAATCAGTTCAATTTTTCTTTTATGTTCATTCCAGTTAATTCAGTATCCACTTTAGAATATTTATATGCAGTAAACACGTCAATGGTGTAGTTAGTGTCACCGTATGTGTTCTGTCCAGAATTTGTATTTCTTCTCTTTAAATTGTGAAAAAGAAAAATGAGGTCATGTCATCTTCTTACAAACACAACCTACCTTCTAGCAACTTAGTGGGAAGCATTTTTTAGAATTTTAGAATTTTGGAACGAATCTCAACAAAATAAACCTTTAAGGATCCAGAAGTACAACTTAATCCGGGAGATTTACAACCTATTACTGGTATGACTGAGAAGAATTTTTTTTGATACTATGTTTAAGACAAATTTGGTATTGGCAGACAAAGTATTTCCAGAAAAAATGGCAACGTTAAAGTTTACCACGGACACACACACACACACACAGACAACTTAACACCTGTTATAACACAGACTAACTTTGTTTATACAAGTGAATAAATGAAGTCAGGAAAGGAGGATTCAATGGTCTGTCATGTCAAAGGTGGCTGACAATTCAGACAAGTCAAGAAGAGTGCAAAGGGAAATTTTTCCGTAGTTGGACGCTATGCTAGCAGTAGATAATCCAGGATGTGTGTGAGAGTTGTTTCGGTGCTGTGGTTTGCAAGGCAAGCAGAATGAAAAGGGTGGAAGAGATTGTTGAAACAAAGGTGGTTGTTCAGCTGCTTCAGGACAACTTTCTCAATAAGGTTTGACAGGAAAGGGAGGTTAGAAACTGGTGGATAGTTTTTTCAAAATATTTGATCTGGAGGAGTGGCACTGACCTGAGTGCTATTCCACAGCATAGGATTCTTGTCTAGCAGATGAATACGGTCTTCCACTTCCATGGTGGACAGGCTCAGCACAAGACCCACCAGATACACCACGATGGATACTGCCCCGTTTTGCAGAGTCAGTGCCCGCATCACAAACCTCCCTGTAGGGTTGCCCACATCAAACCTGAAGCACATATGTCACACCTGCAGCATATCACATATCTCAGCCAACAGCACACAGTTCATACTTACAGCACAGCACACATCTCACATCTGTAATGCTTACCTAGTACCTGGCACCTACGGCACACACATCTCAGACCAAAGCATATATATCACATTTGCAGCACACATCTCACATCTGTAAAATGTATCTGGCACCTACAGCACACATCTCAGATCTGTAACACACATCTGGCACCTACACTGGGCTACAGCACTACACACATAGATCTGTAACAAACAACTGGCACCAACAGCACACATCTCACGTCTGTAACACTTACCTGACACCTACAGCACATATCTCACATCTGTAACTCAAATCTGGCACCTACAGCATACAACTCACAACTGCAGCACAGCAAACGTCGCATCTCTCTCTGTAGCACACATATCTCACACCTGGTGCACACATACATTGCACGTCTCACATCTGTAGCTAAAAAATCACAAATATGCAGCCCACACATACAGGAGATACCACACATCTGCAGCACATACTACAACCTACAGCACACATCTCACACCAAAGCACACACCACACACCTGCAACACACATCTCACATCTGTAACACTTATCTGGCACCTACAGCACACATCTCACACCTGCAGCACAGCAAACACCACACACCTACAGAACACATCTTACATCTTAAACACATATCTTGCACCAGCGGCACAACTCACATCTGTGACACATATCTGACACTTACAGCACACATCTCACATCTGTAACTCACATATGGCACCTACAGCACACAACCCACAACTGCAGCACACAGCACACCTCACATCTCTGCAGCACACATCATACACATATCTCACACCAGGTGCACACATAATGACATATGTATACATGTATACATGTGGCACACATCACATCCATGCTTAATGTGTTAAAAAAGTATGGTCCAAAAACATGCGACCTGGAACCCCTTCCCACACCACTGTTGTATGAGTGAATGATGTTTAGCCTGCACTAACAAAAATCATAAACAATTCTTTAATTTCTGGTGTCTTCCCTAATGTATACAAAACTGCACTTGTTAAGCCCCTGCTAAAGAAATCCACTCTAGACACAATGACCTCAAAAATTTTTGCCCTGTATCCAACCTTGCTTTTGTGTCCAAAATTATTGAAAAAATTGTTCTCTCCCAACTTTCAGACCATTTAGCATCAAACAACCTGTTTTCTTCTTTTCAGTCACCATGTAGATCTGCCCATAGCACTGAAAGTGCTTTGTTGAAAGTGGTTAATACTGTCTGTTTATGAAGGTAAACTGTCTGTGTTAACTTTGCTTATCTGTCGGCTGTTTGACACAACAGACCACGGTATGCTCCTTTCCAGACTTTAACATGTTTTTGGAATTCATTCAACAGTTCTGAATTGGTTTTCTTCATAACTATTCAACTGCTTCCAGATTGTCTCTGTTAACAACTTTAAGTCTGATCCAATCCTGATCTCCTACGGTGTGCCACAAGACTCTGTCCTGGGCCCCGTTCTGTTCATTCTATACACTGCTCCTCTTTCTGATGTCATTTCTGGTCATTTTGTTCTTCACTATTCTTTTGCTGATGTTACTGCAGAACCAAACCAAGTACACAGTCTGATTCCGTCAATGCAGGATTTCATTCTTGATGTTAAATCCTGGATGACATTCAACAAACTAAAGTTAAATGATGACAAAACTAAAGCTATCATTATTTCCTCTGTAAGAATGTCCACATCTACTTTTTTTTCCTGCCACAATTGTGGTTGGTAATGCTCAAGTTCAGTTTTCTAAATTAGCAAAGAACCTTGGAGTCATTTTTGACTCAAACCTCAGTTGAGTATGCACACTCAGGTAGTAAATCTGATACGCATAGTCACTTGTGAACTTCACCGCATTAACTCTATCCATCAGTGCCTTTCTGCTGAAACTTCTAAAACTCTTATTTCCACTTTTGTGCTGTCACAAATCTACTACTGCAATTCTCTTCTCACAGGCTGTCCACATAATCTTCTTCAGCGAATTAAAAAAACTTTAAAACAATGCTGCCTGTCTCACTCTCAGAGTCCCACGTACTGATCACATTTCTCCCCACTCTACACTGGCTCCCCACTGAAGCAAGAATTAATTACAAAGTAGTGTGTCTCTGCTATTCTGCTTTCCACTCCGCAGGACCTGCCTATATTTCTGACCTTATCAGTGTTTACACTCCCTCAAGAAATCTCCGCTCTTCCTCTGTTCAGTGTTACCTTTTGAAACTTTCTTGTGTCAATACAAGAACCTATGGTGAACATTCTTTCCTCTTTGCTGCTCCTCATATCTGAAACAACCTTCCTCATCATATCCGTTCATCTGATTCTATCCCTGTTTTTCGCTCTTCACTTAAAACTCCACTATTCAAAACCTATCTTTAAGCACTCAGCTTCTTTCTTCTCTAACACCATCCATGTCAGCTCACTTTGGATGCATTAAGGGTGAGACAGCAAGAGTGGAGGGAGGGAGGGTTTTGAGAGAGAGTGGTCATGAATGACTTATGTAATTTGTAATATTTTCTTTCATGTAAAGCGCCCTCAGCTCTTAGAGAGAAAAGGTGCTATATAATTGTACATCATCATCATTATCATTATTATTATCTGTAACTAAAAAAGTAACATATCTGCAGCCCACACATATAGGAGATACCACACATCTGCAGCACATTCCTCAATCTCCATCACACATCTCACACCCAAAGCATTCATCACACACCTGCAGCACACACATCTCACATCTGCAGCATATATCTCACACCTGCAACACACTTCTCACACCTATGGACTTATCTGGTATGTTGCACTTGCAGCAGTGAAGCCTACCTGTCACAGGCAGAAATGACGCACAGAGCCAACAGGAGGTAAAACACACACTGCACAGGTAATGCCAGAACCTGGTAGTGCTGCAGGAAGTCCTGGTCAGAGTGGCGAGACAGGATGTAGACAACCACAATCTGCCAGAGGGCCAGGCCGGCAGTCAGTCCATGCAGGAACAGACACACAGTCTTGAACACAGAGTGGGTACTGAGACCAAACTCAAGTGTTGTTTTTGTGGGTTGCTCCGGTTCTGATGCTTTCTCCTCTTTTTCCTGTTGCGCTCGCCTAGTCAACTGAGCTTTGGTATAGCCCTTGAAACCCCCTGAAATTGTGGATGAAATCAATAAGAGAGGCAAGTCTATTCAGGGATCATGTGTAATTTCAAAAAAAGAAAAAGAAAAAAAGGACACTGCCCTCCCTCCTAAAAAAAAAAAACACACACAAAAAAAACCACCAATAAAAAACAACAACAACAACAACAAAAACAACACATAAACAAACAAAAGACCCCCCAAAACCTCAAACAGTACTGAATGGCAACCAGTAGTTTCAGTTTCATCAAGAGGCATTATTGCACTCAGACAAATCTATTTATTCTACACCACATCTGACAGACGGATGCCTGACCAGCAACGTAACACAACGCACTTAGTCAGGCCTTGAGTGCATGCATAATAATATTTGTGTACCTATCCATGTGGATTTCTCGGTTCTACAGAATTTGGTAAGTGGACAACACTCTCATTGCCATGCTTTCTTTTTCAGTGCACCAAATGCATGCTGCACACGGGACCTCAGTTTGTCATCTCATCCGAATGACTAGACACCCAGTTCAATTTTCCAGTCCAACTTGGGAGAAAGGGCAAGAGCAGGATTCGAACCCATACCCTCGTAGACTCTGTATTGGCTGACAAGCATCTTAACCATTCTGCCACCTTCCTCAGCAACCGGTCGCTAGCATTAAGATTAAAACAATGTGTTTAAGATGAAACAGATATCTAGAACTAATGAATGATGAATTTAATACTTCATGAGTTCAAAATGGAAGATAACTTGAATATTAAGAAATCATGACTGATATGCAGTAGATCTGGCTAGCCAGTATAATAATCCACAAGAAAAATATCACTGAACCCATCAGAGCTGTTAAACTGAAACAGTGAAACTGAAAGTTGTGTGCTGGTAAACATGTCAACATTTCCTCCAATGTTCTGTCAACAGTGATCAACATTTCACCTTTTTACCCATTTAGTGCCACAAACTTCACAAACAGGTTTCATGACAATACAGTAATTTATTCTATTCTATTCTATTCTGGACAAAGTTTTCTTGCACACATGAGCCAATAATTCCAGTTATCAAAACAATTGCTTCCTGTACCCTTCCTGATTGTGGACTGTAATTATAACCGCAATGTGTGCAGAGAGCTCTATTTTCTATTCATAATTTAAGCCAGAATTGGTGTTGACAGAGAAAGTATTTACACAGAAAGTGAATTTCTTCACGTTTACCACACACACACACACTGTATAAATGTATATACATTTGTATACACTTAGGCAGATGCACAGATAACTGAAACAGGTTTATCACATAGAATGATAAACTCAGTTTGTTGGCATCTGTACGCCAAAATTCAAACTCATGTAAGAAACATGCTAAATAATGTACCTTCTTCATGAAAAGCCCCCACCCCCACCCCTCCCACCCAACCTTTTTTTTTTTTTTTTTTAATATTAGCATTAAGTCAATCTGCTGTATATTGTATTCAGTTTCTTTTCTGTTTTTGTTGTTGTTGTTGTTGTTGTTTTTTTGTTTTTTGTTTTTTTTTGCGTGTGTTTTGTAAACTACTCTTTTCTATTTTTGTTGTTTGCATCATTCAAATGTATGTGGAAGAAATATAGATTAAATATATATCATTAAAAATTAAAGAAAAAACAAAAGAAAGACAGCAATGTACCCACTGTTGGTTTCAATGAAGATCTTGTCAATGGGTTGACTGTGAAGAATAGGGGCAGAAGTCTTGAATGGAATGGTGCTCTTCTCCTCTCCTTCCTCCCCATTGGTGTCCATACCTACCACATCCTCCTTGATATCCTGCAGGTCAGAGGCCAGGTAGCTGTCTCCCAGGTCATCCCTGTCACCTTGACCTTCACTACTTTTCTTGGGCCCCTTCTTTTTCCCTTTCTTTCTGGGAGTGCCACCCTCTTTGATTAGACTGGTTTTGCTGCCACCCATATCCTGAACATATGACAGAAAATAGTTTCATCATGTCAAAGTGCAAAACAGGAACACAGAGCTAACCTACCTGTCACAACACCAAGGGAGACCGACCACACCACCTTCCTGAAAGAGACACAAATTGGTGGAAGAAATGTGTAGACTGACCACAGACAGTCTGAGTGTCTGACAATGACAGTCTGAGTGTCTGGCAATGAAATAAAGAAAAACAATATACAATGGATTACAAAACTTCAACCCTTATCAGGGTGATGGTGGGCACAACAGCTGAGTGGTTAAAGCATTTGACTTTCAATTTGAGGGTCCTGGCTTCAAATCCTGGTCACTGTGCCTGGTGGGTAAAGGGTGGAGATTTTTCCAATCTCCAAGGTCAACAGATGTGCAGACCTGCTAATGCCTGAATCCCCTTTGTGTGTATGCACATGCAGAAGATCCAATTAGCACGTTAAAGGTCCTGTAATCCATGTCTGCATTTCATCGGTTATGGAAACAAGAACATACCCCAACCCCCCAAAACAAATTGATTGCCTACATGTTGGGGATAAAAATGATCATACACATTAAAGCCCACTCGTGTATACAAGTGAACGTGAGAGTCGCAGCCCATGAACAAAAAAACAAAAACAAAACAAACTGCCACGATCACTCAATGATCAATCTTCAGTGTCGTCAACACTAGTGCCCAAGTCAAGCTGAGACAGGCGACATTTATTCACATCAGTAAGTCCATTCGCGCAAGGCATGCTGGGAAGGGTAACAACCTGTGTGTGCAAGTTCAAGGTTCACCGGATGTTATACTATAGTTGAAAGTATCTCCACACACAAATTTGTGACAAAACAAACAACGGGGTGACAGTGTGTGTGTGATATTGTGATGTATGTATGTAACATTCTGTGTGCTTGCAAGTGTGATAGCATGCATGCTTCAAACTCATACATAATGGTGATACATAATTATACATACTATAAATCAAAATATCAGATTAATCGAAAAGGTAAACTTAAAAATAAATTAGCGTTCAGTTTGTTTTGAGACGGTTGAGGAATGTGAAAAGACAATGCACAATGTAGTAGGAGTAGTAATAGTAGAAGCAGTAGTACTAGTATTAGAGTAGTAATATCGGTATCAGAGTAGGACAAAAACAAGCTATAACAGTATGAGCCTTTCACAGAGTGAAAACATGTGTCGTTCGGTCAGTATTCCACAATTATTTGATTGATCGATATGGATATATATAGTGCCTATCCTCGGTCGGAGACCAAGCTCTAAGCACTTTACAAATACGGGGTCACTTGCACATCAGGCTGCCTACCTGGGTAGAGCCGACTGATGGCTGCCACTCGACACTCATCATTCGTTTCCTGTGTCATTCAATCAGATTTCAGGCACGCACACATACACACTCAGACAGACATGTAACATTTTACGTGTATGACCGTTTTGTTTATCTACCCCACCATGTAGGCAGCCATACTCCATTTTCGGGGGTGTGCATGCTTGGTAATGGTATGTTCTTGTTTCCATAACCCACCGAACGCTGACATGGATTACACTTACAGGCTCTTTAACGTGCGTATTTGATCTTCTGTGTGCATATACACACGGAGGGGGTTCAGGCAATATCACTATCAGGTCAGCACATATGCTGACCAGGGCGATCGGAAAAATCTCCACCCTTTACCCACCAGGTGCCGTTACCGAGATTCGAACCCAGGACCCTCAGATTGAAAGTCTAATCACCGCGTACCTCAGCTGGGTGGATTTTCGCCTCACACGAGGTGTTCAGTGGCTGTGTGTAGCTGGAAATGGGCTACTTTTTGTTCATTTCAAGAGGAAATTTGTTATCTTTCCTTACAGATTTAGCATAAGTGTTTGGTATCATTGGAAAAAAGAATCTTTCATCTATCACTCTGTTGTGTGTTTGTTACTGTTTTCTTCCTCTTTTGTATTAGCCATGCAAGGAAACAAAGACACGCAAATTGGAAAAAAGCAAAACTTATAATCTACACAAAACGTACCGAAGATTGTGTCAAAACATCAGATAATAATGTAATAATAAAATGTTTCACTCACCTCAAGCATCCAGAGAGGTAATCTTGAAAAATAATGTAAAATTCAGCTTCACATAAAAGCACAAAACAAAAGAAGATGATGGGAAGCACACACTGTCACTTTCAGCACAGAATTGTCTCCTCAGTCACTGAAGATTCACAAAGTTTGTTTTGCTGTTCTGTTCAGTTTCTGTCAGTCCGAAAATAGCCCACAAAATCAGAATTATAAAAAGAATGTGTGTGCGTGCGTGTGTGCGTGCGTGCATGTGTGTGTGTGTGTGTGAGAGAGAGAGAGAGGGTGGAGTTAGTTTTCCATGTAGTCCTTTTTTGTACGGTAGTCCCTGAAACATGTGGAAATGCACAATGATGCCATATTGCACATTGGGCAATAAAAGCTGGTCATGGGGCGTTTGTTCTTCAAGTCTTTGGCTGTGGCACCACGCCTCTTCATTTTTTGGTAACAGACGTGACAGTTCTTTCTGGGTTTTGCTGTCTTCTCTGTCGGCAGGAGCTCTGCGGGGAAGTGCCGGCCCTTCAGTCTGAAGGTAGGCAGCCTGGGTCTGGCAGCAGCAGCAGGAGGAGGTGCAACGTCAGTGCGAGGAAGGTCCAAGAGGAGAGACTTGATCAACTCTTCCAGCGACACCTTCTTCAGCTGCCTGCTCTTCCTGTGCTTGTTGAGCAGTATCATGGTCTGGATGGTGCACAGAGTCAGTAGGTGGAAGAAAGGTTTCTTCCACCATTTCATTGTCTTCCGATGCATTGGGAAGTATGTGATTAGTTGGTCACTCTGGCCCACACCTGCCATGTTCTGAATATAGCTGATGACAACTGTTGGTTTTTCTTTGAGTTCATACCTGGCCTGAACTCTTTCCAGAACATGTGTGTGCATAGTGGACAGAGTGAAAACTTCTTTTTCGTCTCTCCACTTGCAGGCCACAACATTGCCCCTCCTCCTGTAGTCCATCTGACCTCTCTGTAGTGGCTGGTTGGCAAGGTCCTTGGGCATCTCCTTGCGATTTTTGTGGACTGTGCCACACACCATTGTCAACTGATCAGAGAGAGCGGTGCAGATATTGGGCTCACAGTAGTAGTTGTCAATGTAGAGGTGGTGACCTACATTGAGCAGTGGTGACACCAGCTGCATCACTACATCATATGGCTTGTTGCTGACAGTGACACCAAGCTGTGCACAAAACATTTCCAGTCTGTAAACATAGCCACGTTCACTTTCACAAAGTTAATAAAATTTGAATCCCCATTTGGTGGGTTTGTCTTTCATGTAAACACAAAAGCGTGAACGGCCTTTGAATGGGCACATAGCCTCATCCACACAAATGTCCCTCTCAGGATAGTATACCTCCTGAAATCTTTGCTCAAGGTGATCCATGAAAGGTCTGAACTTGAAGATGGAGTCATGGCCCTCCTGGCCATATGGGGATCATGTTGACATCATCGTTCAAATGGAGGAACTTCATAATGGATGTGTACCACTCTCTTGACATCAGCTGAGCGGCATATGAAGTGTGCCCCTGGGTGCACTGTCCAGTAGTCAGTGATCTTGGGCTTTCGCACCAGTTCCATGTGGAGACAGATGGCTAGGAACTTCTCCAGCTCAGGGACCGACAGCCTTCTCCATGTTGTGAAAGCACTCCGTCTTGAAAGAGGTCCTTTTGCCCTTTCTGTGTCAATACAGGATCTTGCATACCGGTTTGTCTCCTTTTTTATGTGACGCAGAATATCATTTGAGATGAAAAGCCAGTAGATGTCAATGGGCTTTGGGTGCGGTCCCATATCAACTTTCAACCCAAGAATGCCTGAAAGTAATAAATAAATAAACTATATATATATATATATACACCTCACAAAGACATACTGTTATAGAAAGACTGTTCACATCACCAGGGCATAACTATTCTAGACTGACTGTTCACATCACAAAGACCTAGTGTTTACTAGCTGACAGCATCAAAAAAACATTGTGCTTACTGGCTGGCCACTTTACAAATTGACAAATTTATTGTGTTTACTGGCTGACTTCATCACAAATTGACAAAGACATTGTGTTTACTGGCTAACCACATCACAAAGACATAGTGTTATAGACTGATTCAATGATTGTTCACAGCATATACACTCAGACTGACACACAGAGACTGACTGACTGAACACACACACACACACACATGGTATGGTTTGAACGGTGCATGATCTAAATTCAGCACCTCAGAAAGTACAGACATGAAAATGTAAACTGACCGGTGAAAGCACGAACACGTGGAAAGTTGTTGATGTCGCGCACCCACGTTTGCTGCCTCTGATTTCCACCAACAGCATGTTGCACATTGCTGTTGTTGTTGACTGGTTCATTATTTCTTCGATCATCAAAAACCACAGAATCATCACTGTCACTGTCGATTTCTCCGTTTTCGAGATGAAAATCAGGATCGCCATCACCCACACGCACCTCCTTGGTATCGTCAGCTTCTTCCTCATTTTCACTGTCATCCTTAACGACAACAGCTTCAAGTAAATTGTCTTCATTTTCTCGGTCTTCATCTTCACCTTCCGAACAGTTACCTTCATTGCCAGAGCCATTCTGAACAACTTCTTGAAGCACTTCTTCAAGTGACAGGGCCATCCTTGATAGCAAAATGACTGGTCTTTAGTCCTTTGTTTCAAGTTAGGGATTCGACCGGATAACGCTGACTAGGTCAGCATAAACTGGTCTAAAAACAGACGGTTGATTGGTATGTGGAATTCCATGCGGTTTTTTTCCCCCTCAGACCGTTGACGGGCAGTCTTTGTTTTGAAACAAAACCCGGCACGCAGATGCGCTCCGCGTGTTTAACTAAAAATGGCGCTACCACGCAGATATGCGTAAGTCATACCCAGCGCAGCATCGATCTCTGCACATACATATGCGTGGTACGCTGTTATTAATTAACCTTTCGGCTATTGCGCCCGTCTGAATTAACCTGTCTAGGGTTTTACCCATGAAATGGTCATTGTGTGAAGCTGCGGGGGGCTTCAGTGAATATGTACTTTCAATTCAAATTCAGAGGAGTGCAAAAGCATGCACAGACACGTCATTATTTTGTTGTGAACAACATTCGCACTGTATTCAACTTAAACTTACTTCCTGTGCACTTGTTGCGCTTCTGTCACTGACTGGAGCTTCCTCAGCTTGGTCGCCAGCCTCAGCTTTGGCTTTTGGTTTTCGTTTAAGCTTTTTTGGCGTGGTCGTTGTGGCACCACTACCTTCGCCGCCACTGCCGTCTGCATTGCTCGCTTTTTTTCCCGCTGGTGTGGTCGATCGGGGCTGTCGACGTGGTGCTGGCCTGTCAGCTTCGGCTGAAATCTGCCCGTTATACGCTGTCTCAGATGGCTTCTTTTTTTTCCTCCGAGCAGGCTGTGGATTTTCACCGTTTCTCGGAGAAATCGGAGGAAGATCTTTCTTCTTCGTCACAAGTTTTTTTGGTGGACTGTTTCCTTCGTCGGCCATGCTGTCGTGATGAAAACAGAATGACTTTTACCTCAAAGACTAAAGAAATATTCTTGTGAATTGTCTCCCCTCGTTGAAAAAAAAAAAGAAGAAAAATGAAATCACATGATCCAAAACACAATTGGCCTCTCATGAATGGGAAGAACCGTAAACAAGCAACAACAATTCCGTTAAACAAATTCAAGGAATACTTTGAAAATTTGTCTAAGATAAATACAAGTGACCAGACCGCACTCACACAAGAGGAAGAAGCTGACAGATTATTGGGATATTGAATCAGATGAAGCAAAGACAATTCAAGAAAAAAGCTTCACAGAAGCAGAACTTTGTTCTGTCGTTAAAAAGCTAAAGAATAATAAATCCCCAGGAACTGATGGAATTATCAATGAAGCCATTTATCATACCTTTGATAAATTAAAACAGTTTGGGTGTAATTTATTCAATAATCAGAATCAGTAACAGTAACTCAAGGACTGAGACGTCACTGCGTTCGCTCAAATCCATATACGCTACACCTCTACCAAGCAGATGCCTGACCAGCAGCGTAACCCAAAGCGCATAGTTAGGCCTTGAGAATTTTTTTTTAATGAAATAAAATAAAATAAAAGAAATACAATAAAAGAAACCAAATTAAAAAAAAAAAAGATAAATAAATAAATAAACAAGACAGGCAAGGCCTTCAAGACTCACTTGTGATACACTTTGAAAAAAAAATCTAATCGTTAAAATGTGTTCTGTATTTGTTATTATAAAGCTTCGGGTTAAAAGAAAAAGAAAGAAAAAAGTCATAACGGCAGATTTGAACCCCACGTGTTCGGGTGAGAAGAAACTGTCTTACCCATTACACTTTTGTGGCTCCTTAACTGACGTACAAAATTATAATATTTAAACATGCTTTTTTTAAAGGGTATAAATCGATTGCGGTTTTTGCAGTGAGAACGCTGTTAAAATCATATTATTCTGGTATATCTTGGCCATTCAAAAAATCTTTAAGGGCAATTAAAAATTCTTTTTAAGTCCGCGGTAAAGGAGACGTAGCTAGCGCCGAAATCACACTGCAACATTTAGCCGTTTTCTCTGGATCTAGATAGATGTACAAGTTTTGTTACACCTGGTTGACACGGTTGATTCAATTTCTCTTTTATGTTCATTCTAGTTTTATAGTTTTAAAGCTGATATGAAAATTGAGTATTTGTTAAACTAAAAACATGTAAAGCCAAGTACAAGTACTTCTAAACGTTGTATGAAGTGAAAAGGACTTCATTTTGAGAAAGGTCAAGACTGAAAATTTTTACGTTTCATCAATTCAAGGGTATTAACTCTCATGGTTTATTATTTTTAACTGTGAATTCCGACGGATTCTGTGGATATTTTTATGGCAGTTTGGGGCATAATCCAGTAAGTGATGAGGCGTTCACAAATCTTTATCTGAATAAATATTTAACGGTCTCCTTCTCCAACTTTCCATCACATGTTATCGTGTATTGTCGATTGAATATAGGATTGAATGGGCAGGTCAACAACTTGAAACGAAATGGCGTCGTTCGCGAAGAATATGAGCATGCGCTTTGAATATGTGTAAATATGTGTACTCAATTGAGTTTTGCCCATGACCTTCAGGGCTCAGCCAATAGATCTATAAAGTCCACTCGTCGTATTGATTTTAGTATTTTCCGAAAAAGACCACTTGGGCGAATGAACATAGTGAAAGCCCAGTACACTGAGAGTAAAACACACAAGCTTTTTATGTATTGAGTATAATTTCAAAATGTAATGTTTAAGATGTGAAAGATCAGTTTAAAGCAAATTAAGCCCCCTAGCATTAATTTCAGATGATTTCCCTTTTTTACTATCAGCACCAAAGACATGCAAAATAAATATAACTTCCATGCTTAGCAAAAGAAGTTCCTGTTTGAACAAAAAATGATAAAAATGACTGCTCTTGTTGTTGTGTCAGAATATCGGATCAAAGTGCAAGTTTAGAGAATAAAAAATATAAATATAACGGTAAATTCAGTTTGCATATAATTTGGCTTCTTGTTATTATTTTTTTGTGCCCATCCCAGAGGTGCAATATTGTTTTAAACAAGATGACTGGAAAGAACTGAATTTTTCCTATTTTTATGCCAAATTTGGTGTCAACTGACAAAGTATTTGCAGAGAAAATGGCAATGTTAAAGTTTACCAGTGGACACACAGACACAGGCACAAACACACACAGACACACACACACACACACACACGGACAACCAAACACCGGGTTAAAGCATATGTAGCTGTGTACCGAGTGGTTCTAATAGGGTATGGACGGTACAAAAGAACTAAACTAAATGATGATTGAATGTATTAAAGGATAGACGAGAATTCCTGTGCACAGGCCAGGAACATATAGAGGCCAGTCACAAATGGGGTTTTCTATTGTTTTATTTACAATAGTTATGAGAACATAAGAAAAGAAGATAAAAAACAGAAGACCTAAGAGAAGAGATAATGAGAAGACAAAGAAGAGAAGAACTAAGAGAAGAAGACAGTGCCTGGAATGACACAAATAAATGTCATTAGCACAACATGTCAGCACAAGTGAATAATAAAGCACATGTATACATATTGCATGGAAAGATTACCACTTTGTATTGCATATGTGTGAAGACCAAACACTGACATCAAATGACATTTCTAATACATTTAAATAGTGCAGGTAAAGTGATTGAAGCAACGCTGGTTTAGTGAAAGTACACTGACAGTATAGATTAGGTAAAGCTTTTACTGTGTCAAAGTGACTCAAATGAATCAGTTTATCATGTAACACTATACTGTGACTCAAATGAATCAGTTTATCATGTAACACTATACTGGAGTAAGCCTTATAGGAGGGTGCATGATAACTAAATTACAATTAACAGACTGATACATATCAGGTGGTTTTAACCAGTAACTGATATAAACCCAACACTGTCTTGTAATCATGACAGAATACTACACACATCTGAGAGTATGGAGAATCAGTGAAACACTACTTCATCAGTGACAGCAAATGAGAAAGAACGCGTCATATGCACTCACTAGAATATTCTCGAACAAACTATTAGTGTCCAGAGACGTCGTTGACTGACGTTAAAAAGAATCAAATGGAATACTGCTACGAGCATATGACGACATGGCGATTTTCTATATCAATCATAGCTGTGCTGTGACTACATGTCAAAGCAATAACTGAACAAAGAATTAACTGAACATACTCCTATGAACACAAGTACTGTGTTGAACAATACACTTTACAAATCAACACATTCTGCACACTAGTACTTGCAGCGATACGTAGCGAGATGTTAGCCATTGTGAGAACACACACGACACACACTCACACTGCCCACGACGCAGCAAGAGAGAGAGGGAGAAGCTCTAGTCAGATGACTGACCAGGTATGAAATGACCACTCATCTACTGGAGGAGTTTAACGACCTATTGGCGTGTACACCCTTAAGGTCAAGTTTGTTCGGTTGGAGTTGTTTACCACTCATCACTCACTGTGCCAATTTATGCAAGTTAAGCGGACTGCAAAGACCGTCACGTGTGCTGTGAGCAGATCGTCACTAATCAGGCCAAATCCGATGACAGCTCTGTTTTTGACAAGGTGTTCAGTGACAGATTTCTAAATGATGCCTGAACCGATTTACGTCAGATAAGTTGCAAAGGAAAGAGCTCAACACCTACTTTATAATGAGTATAAAATTAAGTGTTGGTTATTTAAGATAAATTTATAATCTTAATTTACGTCACCTGAACAGGGTCAGTTTTAATGAGCTCGCCGCTGAAAATTACAAACTGCGTTAAATCAGTTTAACGTAGGCAAACACAAATGGAATAGGCTTAAAGAAGGAATCGCGACGATTCTGCCAGTATATAATACTTGTAGTTTACTGATCCAACAAAAGATATATTGATTAAATACTTTGGAGCAGAAACACAGATTCCAGCTCAGCCAATAGCATACCGCGACGCGACACTGGTCGAGCCGTGAGTAGGTTGTCTGGCAAGGAGGACAAAATGATGTAAGCGGAGTGACGTCACACATGCTGCCGTGGGTTAGTTGCGAAAACTGTTGTCTGATGTAGCTAGTGTGTGAGCAGTCTTGGAGCAAGCATAGCGTGCTTGGTCACACACAGACTCACTTTGTTTACAAAAGTGAGTCAAAAATAACAGCAACAAAATAAATAAATAAAATAAAATAAAAATAATTAAAAATAACAACAACAAAAAAGATGATAAGTAAGCAAATAAACTGTAAAACATACAGACACACGCCATTCTCACATACATACACACACACATGCATAACTGACAAACATGCAGTTTCACAGATATGAAAGCATGATCAAATAAACATAAACATGAGCACCAAAACGCACGCGCGCACACACACACACATTACCCTGCACCCCCTGCCCCCTCCTCCACACACTCATTTCTAGGCCAACACATCGCAGCTTCCACAGCATTGTTTCATGCGTTTTCTCAAAGGGTGCCGTTTCTGAGTCTTTTGCAGTTTATCAAGGTGTTCGCCAAGGTGAAAACCTATCCCCCTTTTTGTTTGCTTTGTAACTGAAACTTTATCAGGAATGGTTGCTCCCCTGTGGATATGGGAATAAACCATGACGAAAGAGTATATGAATACCTCAAACTATTGCTAATTCTGTATGCTGATGGTACAGTAATATTTGCTGACTCAGAAGTTAAACTTTAGAAGGCGCTAAACGAACTGGAAGCATATATTGTAATGACTGGAAAATAAGTGTGAATTGCTCCAAAACAAAAATAATGGTATTCTGTGGTAAGAAACTAAATTACCAGTACCTGTTCACACTTAATGGGAATACTCCAGAACACGTTACTTGCTTTGAATACCTAGGATTCGCTTTCAATTTCAATGGTAAGTTTAACATAGCTGTGAAACAATTAAAAGATCAGGCCAGACAGGCAATGATGGCACTGTTAAGAAAAAGCAGACAACTTCAGCTACCTATATTTCCTGTCAATTAGACTTATTCAGTTCACTGGTCATGCCAATATTAACTTATGGTTGTGATGTTTGGGGTAATAACTGCGCTGACATTGCCGAATCATTACACTTGGAATACTGCAAATACATACTCCAGCTTAAGAAAAGCACTCCAAACTGTTTCATCTATGGTGAAACGGGACGTTTCCTCCTGCTTGTGCATGTATATTGCCGAATGATCAAATTCTG
Organism: Babylonia areolata; assembly: GCF_041734735.1. Taxonomy (NCBI): domain Eukaryota; kingdom Metazoa; phylum Mollusca; class Gastropoda; order Neogastropoda; family Buccinidae; genus Babylonia; species Babylonia areolata. Next base: position 9,897,541 of record NC_134902.1, on the reverse strand, counting down.
GCACAAATTGTCCACTGACAGTAGTAAAAATTCTTCTCTCGCATGCTGAATACATGAATGTTTTAATTTACAAATACACAAAAATGACTGGTTACTTAAAATCAATCAGATTCTAGATGAAAATGGGCTGTCTCTTGTGTGGTACTATCCACAATCTGTATCAACCGGCGGCATGGCAGATAAACAATCTGACCCAAAGGCTCAAAGATAGTTATACACAAAAATGGGTAGAAACTTGTAGTAACTCTACAAAAGCCAATAACTACAGTTTATTTAAAAGAGGATGAGGTATGTGTGTTTATGCATGCCTACACTGTGGGTGCAACGGAATATTGGAACATGCGGGTGTGCATATATATATATATATCTTTGTATATATGTGTGGGGGGCTCGGGGTGGGGATATGGGCGTATGTGTGTGTGCTTGTACAAGTAAGTGTTCCTCTGTGTGTGTGTGTGTGCCGTGGAAGCCGTGATACGTAGCCTAGAAATGAGTGTGTGGTGGAGGGGGGTAGAGGAAGTGCAGGGTAATGTGTGTGTGTGTGTTGGGGCTCATGTACGTTTATGTGTATTTGACTGTGCTTTCATATCTGTGAAACTGCATGTTTGGTGCATATCTGTTATGTATATGTGTGTGCAGTATGTGTGAATGTGTGTCTGCATGTTTTATTTTTATTTGCTTATTTATCATCATTGTGGTCTTTTTTATTTATTTATTTATTATTATTACCTATTTAAAAAAAAAAAATTATTCATTCATTCATTCATTTATTTCTTTATTTATGTACGCCTATAGTTGACCATCAAGTTTTTGCGCCTTATACATATTATTATTGTTGTCTTTTTTATTTTTTTATTTAATTATTACCTATTTTTTAAAATTTATTTATTTATTCATTCATTCATTTATTTATTTATGTACGCTTATAGTTGACTTCATCAAGTTTTTGCGCCTTATACATATTATTATTAGCAGTAGTTCTTTTTTTTTTTTTAATGTATTTATCTATTATTTATTCACCTTTTTTTCTTTTCTTTTTTCTCAAGGCCTGACTAAGCGCGTTGGGTTATGCTGCTGGTCAGGCATCTGCTTGGCAGTTGTGGTGTAGCGTGTATGGATTTGTCCGAACGCAGTGACGCCTCCTTGAGCCACTGAAACTGCAACTGTGACACAAATCGAGTGGGAGACGAATACCACTTTGTCATGGAATGCACTGCAATTCAAAATCTCCGCAATCAGTATTTACCAAAGTATTACAGAACACGTCCCAACTTCCACAAATATGCAACATTAATGTGTATTACTGAGTAATAAGTTTCTCTGTATCTGTCTGCCTCTGTGTGTGCGTGTGCGTGTGTTCTGTGTCCGTCTGTCTGCCTGTTTATGTCTCTGTCTGTGGCTCTGTCTGTGTGTCTTTTCTTGTTTAAAGCCAGCATGTATCCTTCAGTAAGTCAGTGTATATGCAGCCAGTCGTATGCTGTACCTTGGGTTTCTGCTTATGAATATTATGTACTTTAACATTTTAGGCATGCAGGTATACATGCGTGCACGCGTGTTCGTGTGCGTGTTTGTGTACGCGCGCGCGCGTGTGTGTTTATCTCTGTGTACGTGTGTGTGTGAGTGTGTGTGTGCGTGCGTGTGTTTGTAGGGGGGCGGAGGGGTGGGGGCGTGCGAGTGGGTCCTTTGTGGCATTTGAGCCAATCTTGAGGTTTCGTCGCAGGAAGCCAAGGGTCTTGCTTGCTTTATTTGCGACATTGTTGGTGTGTTTGTTCCAGCTGAGGTCGGTGGAGATGACGACACCGAGGTACATGGTATCATTGTGCGGCTTGAGCGTACAGTATGGTCACATAGGTGGTATTGTGCCCTCCATTGCTTGCCGAAGTGCAGTACTGCACACTTGTCCGGGTGGAAGGACATCATCCATCTCTTCTCCCAGTCAGCTTGTCCAGGTCACTTTGCAGATCGTGTTGGTCGGCGGCTTTGTTAATTGTCTTGTGACATGCCGTGTCGTCTGCAAAGAGCCGTACAGTGGAGGTCAGGCCCTTGGGGAGGTCGTTGATGTACAGCACGAAGAGGCAGGAGCCGAGGACAGAGCCTTGAGGGACTCCTGACTCCACAGGCACGAAATCCGAAGTGGCACCATCCACAACAACTGCTTGCTTTCTGTCACTTAGGAAGCTCTGGATCCAGTTGTTGATGTTGCCAGTGATTCCACAGGACTGTAATTTGTGGGTCAGGAGTGAGTGGGATACTCTGTCGAAGGCCTTGGCGAAGTCCATGATTAGCATGTCTGTCTGCTTGCCTTTCTCCCTGCTGTGTGTGATCTCATCCATGAGGCCCAACAGCTGGCTGACACAGGATCGCTTCTTTCTGAACCCATGCTGCTCTCTGCAGATTGTTATGAATGGTGTTTATGTTGTTGTAGAAATATAGACAGACACTGAAAGTTGTGTGTGTGTGTGTATTTTTGTGCATGTTCTAGTTTTTCTCTCCCTTTCTCAGACACAATCTTACATCCAATCACCACAAACACTCCGTAAACAAAAACAATAGACCAGGGCACTAGAAAATGAAGAGTAAAGATCAATGACACATATATCGAAACCGTTTCACAAGAAACAATCATAAATCCTCACTAAGGTAGATCCAATATGTTAATTTAGTATCTTATACAAGTTGACATTTTCTCTCTCTTTCACACAGTCCCATGGTCTCTCTTTCACGTCCCTGCACAGTCCTGAAGAAGAAGAATACACTTCTTGAAAAATATTCTGGATCCCCTTCAGTTGGTCTTGGATCTCATAGTTCCATTCTCCACACACACACACACACACACAAACTGATTTGTATTTCTGTTCCAAAATGTCACATTTCGTTATTCTTTGCTCCGACAGTCTCTGGCTCAAAATAATTCACAATAACACGACAGTCTCTGGTTCATAATAATTCACAATAACACGACAGTCTCTGGTTCATGATAAATCACAATAACACGACAGTCTCTGGTTCATAATAATTCACTTGACAATAACATGACAGTCTCTGGTTCATAATAATTCACAATAACACAACAGTCTCTGGTTCATAATAATTCACAATAGCACGACATTCTCTGGTTCATAATAATTCACAATAACATGACAGTCTCTGGTTCATAATAATTCACAATAACATGACAGTCTCTGGTTCATAATAATTCACAATAGCACGACATTCTCTGGTTCATAATAATTCACAATAACATGACAGTCTCTGGTTCATAATAATTCACAACAATCTCTGGTTCACCATAATTCATCCAGCTTCTTGGTTAACTGATCACTCCAATTAATATTTGCCTACCGTACGGCACATGTCGGACCACCCGTATCCACATCGAATTGCTTTAATCATCAATAAGAAGGGCAAAACCAGACTTCCCTTCAGATCAGTCGGCCACCAGCGATATCAAACATAGCCCTGGTGCTCTCATCTGGAAGAAAAGCTGAATTGGAAACACTAATCATTCTGCGGGATAACATACAACCACAAGTCATGAACTCTGACCATTCTCATCTCCAAACACATCTCCCAATCTTTCCCAGCAGTTGACTACCAGTCGCGACAAAATCAAGATGATGTCATTAGACAGAGTGACGTTCAACCTCAGCCAATGAAAATCAATTTTACATACAAAACAACACAGGGTCCACTGCTTCAAGTCAAAATCAACTAAAACTCCGGAATGTTTAAAACAAGAAATACCAAATGATGATGCAAACGTATCCGTCACACTACCCCCCCCTCCACCCCCCCACCCCCTCCACGGAAAAAGACAATGACCGAATTGTCTTTGAGAGGGTATTCATGGAACCACTTGATCAACTGAAGATCTCGAGAGCAGATCCGCCAAGATGTTGGACATGCCAGAAATGGGACGAACCTCAAAAGAGAATTCTTGTAGCGACAATGCCCAACGAAGAATTCTGACGTTCTTGAAACTGGATGTGCAAAGATATGGCAGCGGTCCATGGTCAGTCTGCAAGATGAACTGCACTCCCCACAGAAACCTTACAAGCTTCTGGATACCCCACACGATAGCAAGGCACTCCCGCTCGATGGTACTGTAGTTGCACTCTCTCTGCAGCAACTTGCAACTGGTACACACCACAGGATGCAACATTCCATCAAAGTCCTGAAACAGAACAGCTCCCAGACCTACTGAGCTGGCATCCGTGCACAGCACAAACTGGTTACCCAAACGCGAAAGTAACAGAACAGGATTTTCGGACAAAATCGCCTCAATCCTCCTCAACGCCTCAGCACATTCAGGCGTCCACACAATGGTGCATGACGACCGTGGGCCCTCCTTGGTCCATCTTCAGTCTATCCTCTGGCTTCACACAAACCTGCCAATAGCTTTTGCCAAATCAATCCTGGTGAAAACTCTGGAATCACTGAGAACTGAAAACAAGGTCTCAACATCTGGAATGGGCTCGGCATCAAACTCTGTCACCTTGTTAAGCATCTGTAATCAATGCAGAATCGGCAAGAACCACCTTTCTTCCACACTAATACAACAGGAGCAGTATATGGACTTCAAGAACGCTCAGTAACACCAAGATCCAATATGGTTTTTACCTCTCGCTCAATCACCTCTTTCGCGGTGAAAGGGACATCATACATTTTCCTTCTCACAGGCACATCAGTGACCAGCGGAATCTCCAAAGTAAGGTCCCCTGAGAACACCCAGGTTTCGTTGTCAGAATGTCAGAAAACTCCTCAAAAATGCCTCTCAGCTGCTCACGAGCAGGTGGTGACAATGAATCATCAAACTTAATATCATTCACTCCTTCATCCACTGTGGACGTTGTCATGGGAGTAGCCAATGTCGGTAACTGAAACGAATCACTGGCTTCCTGTACAACACCGGCAGTGCAAGCTGACACATAGTCTCTTGAGAAACCTCAAACGGAATATCCGTTCTACAAACAACCAGAGAAGTGGGATCAACCTGAAGCAGAGAAATATCACTCCATGACTCAGACTCACCAAGAACAACAGAGGTCTCACACTCCTCAGACTGAACAACAGGAGTCTCACACGCCAGAGATTGAGTAGACACAGCAGGTTTCCTGTGTACATATTTCTTCAACATGTTGGCATGAAACACTTTTTCTTTTGCCTTTACAAGGACACGTCACAGGAAATGGCCCCAACCAACTGGACAACAGCTTGTTCGAACTGGATGGGAGAAGAACGAGCACTTCATCTCCGACTTGAAAACCTCTGTCCTTTGTCTTCTTGTCAAAGTACTTCTTTCCCCTCGCTGACGTGGCTGGTGAGTTTTCCATAGCAACCTGGCACATGTCAGCGATGGTGTTCTGTAGATAAAAAATGTACTTGTACAAAGGCTTGGCATCCTTATCTTTACCATCCTTTCCTGTCCATGTCTCATGCAACAAAGCCACTGGCCCTCGGACCTCATGATCAAAAAGTAGCCTGAAAGGTGAAAATCCTGTGCTTTCGGATGGTAACTCACAACAAGCGAATAGAAGTGCTGGAATGTAATGATGCCACTGGCTGACTCTGAACCACCTTGCGCAACATTGCCTTCAGTGTCCCGTGAAAGCGTTCAACCGTCCTGTTAGCTTGTGGGTGATACGGCGAAGTTCTGATTCCCCGACTGCCACACAGAGAATTAAACTGGTTCATGAGGTCAGAGTTGAACTGACTACTTTGATCAGACAGAATCTCTCTTGGAAACCCCAAGCGCAAGAAGATCGACAGCAATGCCTCTGCCACTGATGTAGACAAAATGTCTTTGAGGGGGACTGCCTCTAGGTACCTTGTAGCGACGTCAATCAGCGTCAAGATGAATCTGTGCCCCTGTTCAGAAGCTGGTGCAATTGACCCAACAAGATCAATTGCTACCCTATGGAACGGAGTCCCAATTACAGGTGTTAAAGGGGGGGGGGGGGGGGGGGGGGTAGTGTAGTGGTGGGGGTAGGGGTTGAGTAGGGGTAGTAGAGTAGAAGGTGAAGAGGTAGAGTAGGATAACAGGCAGAGGATAGGTGCACAATCCACTCTCTCCTCGTACCACAGCAGGGTCTTTTAGAAAGATGAATTGAGGTGTTTATTTCTCTAACTTAACAGCACACCTGGAACACACACAATATTAAAACCCAGGTTAAATCAATACCAAAACATATGCTAAACATAATTACACTGATGTAACAGAAACATCATTATGTTGCCTGGACAAGTAAACAACTCCACAGATAACCTTTCTCCATTCTGACACTCAATGTCTAGCCGTACACTCTCTTCTCAAAGAGATTTATGTAAAAATGTAAAACAAGCTTCATTTAGCTTACTATCAACAATCAGTGGCACATAAGTTAATGTGCACCAAATATATGACTAACAAATACTTACTCCCAGAGTTTAACTCCTGTTAAATCACCATACAGTAATAGCTGTTGCACCAAGTATGTGGCAGACAATTATAAACTCCCAGTGTTTAACTCCAGTTAAATCACCATACAGTATTAGCTGTTTCCATTAAGACTGAACAAATCTGTACTTTGTCTCTGCAAAGTATCTCATTGGTAAAATTTTTACATGGGAATCATATAGTTACCAAGTAATTTGGTAAATATATAGCAACCTGTGTGCACCAACATAGGACTGCCTCTCAGTGGTCTCAAATCTTATTGAACACACACATCTATGTGTTACCCCACTGGCATATAACACATGACTACAGCACATGGTAATCACAACTACCAAGTCACACATGTTCCCCATGTTGCATTATCACTCATGTGCACACACATGGAAAAGCATGAACATACAGTTAGCCTGTAGATTTGTTCACCTTGAATATAACCATCACCACCTAACATACAAAATAGGTATGTCATGCCTCAAAATAATTCCAACTGTTACAACCAAAACATTCTACACAGAAGCAACCCACACATATTCTCTGTGTTTCTTTATGCCTAAATGCTTACATTGTTCCCACAGTATGTCAACAATTGACACACCACTGACATGTTACTGAACATTATTATTTATGTAAGCCAAGATGCACAACATGTAAACCCAAACATGATGTCCAAGCATCATGCCATAATATCAACCTGTATGAAACAGGAAAGGGGGGGGGGGGGATACCCAAATACCCTAAACCAGTACTCCATTTAGTCATGTATTGGCTACATTGTGTATTTTACCCACTTTTCCCTCAGTCACTAGCCTCAAATACAATTAAGCCATACACATGCTGGCTATACTCTCTCACAAGTCATGGTATCTGCATCAACACATTCCAGTTACATTAACTGTGGAATACCACATCAGCCAAAAGTGTCATAATGTTCTTGTAATACAACATTACAATTCAACTAACACCAAACTGTTTCCAAAACTTCAGGAACTAAATTACAAAAACAAAACAAAACACCAGTACAAACAATTACAAGTAATGTACTTAAACCCATTTCAATTACTATTGTTCAGTGTAAACACAAACACCATAAATCTGTACTGCAGTTAGTCTTTTGTGAAAAATAAACAGAAAAGACATTTTTCCCTATGGAACTGAACCTCCATGCATTACTCACTGCCCCCAACATTTCAGGGTTCACTTTATATTCATGTAACAGAACACAATCCCACTGAGCCAGTGTGTTAGTCACAGAATCCAAGTATACCATCAATCAAGCATTCAACTAAGTCCGAAAAATAGATGCTAGTTTGACACTCACAGCCCCCATGGTACTGTCTTGACCGTCTGGCTCTCCTGGCCTGCTTCAAGGAAGGAAAAGAAAGAAACCCCACTTGCCTATTCATTTTATCCTCTTCACGAGCTGGCGCTGTATGCAAACTATCTTCCAACCCAGAACGTTTCCAATTGGCTGAAGTTAACAGACCAATCTGGGACCAACCCTGCTAGACTTGCACATCCAACACTTTTCTCACAGAACCCAGCATTGTCAAGGAGAAGGGGAGGGGAAGGGGGGGGGGGGGTGATGAAAAGAGGAAGGGAAGGAGGAGGAAAGATTGCCCAGCCCTGATTCTGTTCTAAACAGTTCATGATAAACACACCACACCATGTGGTGACCATTGAGGCAGATGCCATCCTGCCAGAGATCGACATGGGGGGTAAGGAGGGGGGTTGGGGGTTGGGGGTTGGGGGGGACGGGGTTGAGGGTGATGGAAGTGGAAGGGAATAGGGCAGGGGAGTGTATAGGAAGAGAATGGTCAGAGAAGATACCATCTTTACTTAGTATTTCTTGATAACTTGCTCCCTCTGCACTTGGCCAAGGGAAGGGGGGGAGGGAGAGAGGGTATGGGGAGGGGTGTTGGTGGGGATAGATGCCATGGATGGGGGGGTGGGGGGAAGAAGAGCAGGGAGGTAGGAAGGAGGGGTCCATCAGTGCGCAGTGTGTCTGAGAAAATCCCATGCTTCCACCACAGGCGCCTGACACACTATAACACAGGCATGGAACTCAACAGCACAGGTGAAACTTTCCCTTTTGGAACTGTCCTCTGGCGCACATCACAAGAAGACACGTACTTTGCCACATCAATTGTCACTCCAGGCCAAAAAAACTTTTCTCAAAGCCTGGCCAACGTTCGACGAGCGCCACAATGTCCAGCCAAGACAAGATCATGTGAAACTGCCAAGACAGACGATCGCAATGATGATAGGACAACAACCTGCTCCCATGATCTGGAACCTTTTTGAAATGTTCGATGCAGAATGTCCTCTGTGACATGAAAGAAGTGTGACGTTCCACCAGCTGACCAGACTTCACCAGAGTCGGCCAAATCGAAACATTTTCAGTGAAGCGTCAGACTTCTGCCCTTGAATGAGTTTTTCCTGAGACACTTCCAAAACATCCGAGAACTCACACAAAGGTTTCCTCTCCACAACATGCTTGCTTCTCACACAAGTGATCACTGCTATCGAAAATGGAACAGCTTCCGCATAAGATCTCACTGAATTATCCACACCAGGAACATTCCCGATGATGACATCAGCGACTGGAGCCTCCAGCACACAATGCACAACAGCTCCAGAAAGATATGGAGACTCGACCTGAACCTGAGCCAACTGAAACTCCTCTGTACGCCCACCAAATGATACATGCTTGACTGACTCTCCCAAATACTGATCCTTTCTCACCAGGCGTTTGCGCACTCCACACACAGTAGCTCCTGTGTCCCGCAAAACTGAACAAGATTCGCCATTCACAGACCCAGAGTCCAAATGCAAATGACCCGCGAAATCTTGCATAGCCAAACGCAGCACTTGTGCACACGCATGCTGCTCTGAATCATCATTTTCCTCACAAACCACTGCAGCTTGTCCGTTAGCAAGAACAACTGGGCACCGACCCTTCGGGTGAGTGGAATTACATAAGTGACATGGATCTTTTCCAAATCTCCAGGAACAGTATCTGTGCGTGTGACCAACACCATCACACAACCAACAAGAAAGTGAACCATGGTCACCTCCATGAGAACCACCAGCACCTTGACCACGACCTCCACAAGAGAAACCACCACGCTCTGTACCTCGACCTTGGAAACCACCACGTTCTGTACCTCGACCCTGGAAACCACCACGTTCTGTACCTTGACCTTGGAAACCACCATACTCTGTACCGCGGCCTCTGAAACCACCACTACCATTGTAACCACAATTTCCTCTAAAATCACTGCGAGAATAAGGACGATGTCGTCCTCCAAAACCCTGATGAAAAGAACGGTTTCCCTGGCTGTAATAGTCTGCAGAACCACCCTGGTTCTCGATCTTGCCCACCGAGCCAAACACTGTTGTGTCACCCTTTCGGGAAAGAGTCTTGTTAGGATGAGCTCGACGGTACGACTCTGCAGCTGTGATCATCTCACTGAAGCCCTTCTGATCCTTCTCACACAAGAAAGTGGCTAAGTCCTTTGAGACACTCTCCATTAATTGCTCACCCAGCAAAAGATCAACCAAACCATCGTATGTCTTTTCAATGTTGGACAAAGAGACCCACCTGTCAAACAAGCGACGCAGTTCCACAACATAAATGTCAAAAGGCTCTTCCGTGCCCGGTCTGGCCTCTCTAAACCGCTTCCTGAAACCTTCAGGAATACAACGAAACTTCTTCAGCAAGTTCTCCTTTAGAACATAACTAAGAGTGTTACCCTCTGAGAGACTATGATAGAGAGTAAGAGCACTACCTTCCAGATTTGTTGCCAAAAACACTGGCCAATTTTCCCTGGGCCAGTTCAGACTAATCGCACGAGTCTCAAATCTGTAATGGTATGAATCTATATCATCACTCAGTTCAATCTCTTTCTGAGTGTTCGTCTGAGCTGTGTCCCACTGAAGTTTTGCTTTGTCCAACTCTGCTTGTTGGTTAGCCTTTTCTACTTCCGCCTTGACCTTTTCTTTTTCTATTTCTGCCCTGATCTTTTCTTTTTCTATTTCTGCCTCTCTCTGCTTCTCATTCCTTGCTCGTAACCTGTCTTCCCTATCCTGCGCTTCCTTGACTTGAAAGTTAACAAACTCTATGAGCTTAGCATCAGCCAGTCCTAGGGATTTCCCTCTCTGGAGGAAAGTGTTAAAAAGTTTATCCTCCATAGTACTTTTCTCAGCTATGTTCAAATTTAGTTGAAAACATAAAACATCTAAATCAAGAATGATTTCAAAATCTGCACACTAGATACAATATTATAACCCAAAGTAAACAAGACAACCAGTCCTGTTTTCAAACCTGTAGGAACACAACTTTCTCTGTTCCCCAAAAGTTTGTGAAAAATGTTTTCACACAAACTACAATCCAAAAAATGTTATCATAAAAAATAGCAAAGTTCTTTTTGATCACCACAATTTTCAAACTTCCTCACTCTATGGACGTAAAACAACACAATCACAAACAATCCAATAACCACCGGATAGTGAGAAGTAATCCCTACACAATTTTAAGCTTTCATACTGGAAACAACACTGTAGATTTTGCAATACAGAGAAGAAAGAATTGTTAACTTCAAGAAAAATATTAAAAAGTTTTGTTAACTCCTCCTGCTTCCCAAAGTTGCAATACCACAATGTAAGAGAGATAACTTAAGATGGATGAAAAAAACAAAAACACATTGACTTGCTGTAAATCCTCAACTATTGTAAACCTTTACTCAGAAAGTCAATCTAATTCCAAGGTTTATCAACCTTCAGGTATGAACGCAGCATTGAACTGCAAGCAATTCGACGTTACTGTAAGCAATTTACAATGCCTTATTCAGCTCTGACAAAGTCGATTTTAGATTTATTGAAAGACCATCTGACTGTTGACGTAGAAAATCTTAAATAAACACGAAAGGACTAATATATATGCTTCGTGAGTGAAAATGCTTGTAATAATGAATAGATCTGCACTATTTATATTACTCAGCACCAAATCTAACACAGTAACAGCTAAAAACAGTAATAACGTTTCAGATTTAGAGTTGGGTTTAACGACCTACCGGCTAGATCTAAAATGCGTAGAGTGGAGTTTAATTATCCAGATTTAAAATGGTTTTCCAATGGCTTTAACCAGACAAGGAAAAACCGAAAACTAAGCTGACAAATTAATTAATAAAAATATGAAAAGTTTAATTTATATAGACAGTGTAGAAGCAACGCAATTCATAAACTAATTGATAACAATAAACAAATAAATGTTGTAAAATAAATGAGTAAACCGACTTAATAACTTATAATTTAAAAAAAAAGATAATAAAATATTGAAAACTAAGAACTACTACTCTTGTCTCCGAAGCCCGCTTGACTTCACAACACACATTTACACAGACATATTGGCTTTGCATCAGAAAAAATAAACAAGGGAAAGTTATGTTAAAGGTGGGGTAGTAGTGGTGGGGGTAGGGGTTGAGTAGGAGTAGGTGTAGAAGGTAGAAGGGGTAGAGTAGGATAACAGGCAGAGGATAGGTGCACAATCCACTCTCTCCTCGTACCACAGCAGGGTCTTTTAGAAAGATGAATTGAGGTGTTTATTTCTCTAACTTAACAGCACACCTGGAACACACACAATATTAAAACCCAGGTTAAATCAATACCAAAACATATGCTAGACATAATTGCACTGATGTAACAGAAACATCATTATGTTGTCTGGACAAGTAAACAATTCCACAGATAACCTTTCTCCATTCTGACACTCAATGTCTAGCCGTACACTCTCTTCTCAAAGAGATCTATGAAAAAATGTAAAACAAGCTTCATATAGCTTACCATCAACAATCAGTGGCATATAAGTTAATGTGCACCAAATATATGACTAACAAATACTAACTCCCAGTATTTAACTCCTGTCAAACCACCATAGAATAATAGCTGTCACACCAAGTATGTGGCAGACAATTACAAACTCCCAGTGTTTAACTCCAGTTAAATCACCATACGGTAATAGCTGTTTCCATTAAGACTGAACAAATCTGTACTTTGTCTCTGCAAAGTATCTCATTGGTAAAATGTTTACATGGGAATCATATAGTTACCAAGTAATTTGGTAAATATATAGCAACCTGAGTGCACCAACATAGGACTGCCTGTCAGTGGTCTCAAATCTTATTGAACACATACAGCTATGTGTTACCCCACTGGCATATAACACATGACTACAGCACATGGTAATCACAACTACCAAGTCACACATGTTCCCCATGTTGCATTATCACCCATGTGCACACACATGGAAAAGCTTGAACATACAGTTAGCCTGTAGATTTGTTCACCTTGAATATAACCATCACCACCTAACATACAAAATAGGTATGTCATGCCTCAAAATAATTCCAACTGTTACAACCAAAACATTCTACACAGATGCAACACACATAATAATCTGTGTTTCTTTGTGACTGAATGCTTACATTCTTCCCACAGTATGTCAACAATTGACATACCACTGACATGTTACTGAACATTATCATTTATGCAAGCCAAGATGCACAACATGTAAACCCAAACATGATGTCCAAGCATCATACCATAATATCAACCTGTATGAAACAGGAAAGGGGGGGGGGGGGAATACCCAAATACCCTAAACCAGTACTCCAATTAGTCATGTATTGGCTACATTGTGTATTTTAACCACTTTTCCCTCAGTCACTAGCCTCAAATACAATTAAGCCATACACATGCTGGCTATGCTCTCTCACAAGTCATGGTATCTGCATCAACACATTCCAGTTACATTAACTGTGAAATACCACATCAACTAAAAAGGATCTCTCAACATTCTTGTGACACAACATCACAATTCTACAAACTCCAAACTGTTTCCAAAAACCATAAAGTAAATTGTCAACAAAGCAAATTATCAGTACAAGCATTACTCACAGCCCCCAATGTTTAAGGGTTCACTTTATATTCATGTAGCAGAACACAATCCCACTGAGCCAGTGTATTAGTCACAGAATCCAAGTATACCATAAATCAAGCATTCAACTAAGTCCGAAAAATAGATGCTAGTTTGACACTCACAGCCCCCATGGTACTGTCTTGACCGTCTGGCTCTCCTGGCCTGCTTCAAGGAAGGAAAAGAAAGAAACCCCACTTGCCTATTCATTTTATCCTCTTCACAAGCTGGCGCCGTATGCAAACTATCTTCCGACCCAGAACGCTTCCAATTGGCTGAAGTTAACAGACCAATCTGCCAAGTACACTACCAGGCCCTCTCACACTGGTTGTGGAGGAAACTAACCAATCTGGAACCAGCAGTGCTAGACTTTACACTTTTGATGCTTTCCCACGGAACCCACACTGACAAGGAGAAGGGGAGGGGGGGGGGGGGGGTGATGAAAAGAGGAAGGGAAGGAGGAGGGGGGGGGGGTTGGTAAGGAGGGGGGGTTGGGGGGGAGGGGGGGACGGGGTTGAGGGTGATGGGAGTGGAAGGGAAAAGGGCAGGGGGTGTATAGGAAGAGAATGGTCAGAGGAGATACCATCTTTACTTAGTATTTCTTGATAACTTGCTCCCTCTGTACTTGGCCAAGGGAAGGGGAAAAGGGACAGAGGGTATGGGGAGGGGTGTTGGTGGGGATAGATGCCATGGAAGGGGGGTGGGGGGAGAAGAGTAGGGAGGTAGGAAGGAGGGGTCCATCAGTGCGCAGTGTGTCTGAGAAAATCCCATGCTTCCACCATAGGCGCCTGACACACTATAACAGTTAGAAAAAAGAACTTGGGGTCACCAGATGTTACGGATGGTCTTTATGTTGTTGTTAGAAATATAGACAGACACTGTGTGTATATTTTTGTGCGTGTTCTACGTTTTCCTCTCCCTTTTTCACACACAATCTTACATCCAATCACCACAAACACTCCGTAAACAAAAACAATAGACTAGGTGTCGCGTGCGACAGTGTAGCGTTGAAAAAAAAAAGAAGGAATTTGGGTCAACTTGACCCCTCGAATACGTCATGATTTTCGCTGTTTGCTTTGTTTTGTTTTTTCTTGTTCCCTTCTTTCTTTCTTTATTTCTATGCGTGCGTGCACATGTGCGTGTGTACGCGCGAATGAGCGTGTGCTCCTTCCCTCCCTCTAGTCAGCTCAGGTTGATGTTTTCTTTTTCTCGTGCATGCATATCTGCCGGTTGTTTAGCTCAACTACAAGTTTGATAAGGACAATTCATACGGAATCTACCTCGACGGGTCAGATCAACTGGGGAAGAACAGTGTGTTTTGCGGGCTTCGCGCCGACGGCCAAGAGTTTCACTTCGACTTGGCTCTAAACACGAACCTGTTGTCCGACGATTTTGTTGTGGGGTACTGGGGCGGAAATGGAAGCATGCATCGCAGCAAGGAATTGTGGGACCGGAAGAAGGGAGGGACCAACGGTCGTCAACGCCGCACTAGTCACTGTTCCTGCTCCATTCGTTTTGGAGTGAGGGGTTGTTGTTTTTACCGATTCAGTTCGGGTTTGGGGCCTCCAGTGCCACTACATTTCCTGGGTCCATGTCCGACCAGGAGGTCTGGAATTACGTCCTAGTTCCAGGGATTTAATCTCCCGTATTATTTTTTTTCACGAGCTCTTGAGCTCTGAAGAGTGGTCCACCGTTGTCCTGGACATCCACATCCTTCCCTGCACCCGTGATACCCTGAGACTGTCACAGGGGTGTCCCCAACGTATACAACAATCGCCGCTCTACACCCCCTGTCTACAGAAAGACTAGAACTCCCAGTGGTCGCCTGCATCGTGCGTTGTTTGTGACAAGGACCTGTGTGTTCGGAACTAATGCGAGTCGTACATGGACGGTAGAGGATGCGTGTGTATGTGTGAGAGCAGTGCATAAGAGGGGTGAGTGTACGTGTTCGAGCGAATGTGATTTACTCATTTATTTTTCCCTCATTCCCACTTATAATGTGGCGATTTGAATTAGCGGGTTAGTAAGTTTGGGGAGTGGAGGGGGGATTAAGGGAAATAGGCCCCACTGCTGTTTTGGTTGTCAGTATATCCGTGTGAGTGAGTGAATAAAGTGTGGTATTGTGTACAAATTCTTGGTGTTGGCTGCATTTAATTGAGCGTGCGAGGATCCGGAGACCCATTTTTTCTTAAATTTTCTTTTATTAGATTGCGCGGGGCCTGTCGGGTTGTAGGTGGGTCCTCAACCTCGACCGGTCACGTGACACTAGGGCACAAGAAAGACCAGTGACACATATATCGAAACCGTTTCACAAGAAACAATCATAAATCCTCACTAAGGTACATCCAGTATGTTAATTTAGTATTTTATACAAGTTGACATTTTCTCTCTCTTTCACACAGTCCCACAGTCTCTCCTTCACGTCCCTGCACAGTCTTGAAGAAGAACACACTTCTTGAAATATATTCTGGATGCCCTTCAGCTGGTCTTGGATCTCAGTTCCATTCTACACACACACACACACACACACAAACCGATTTGTGTTTCTGTTCCAAGATATATCACATTTCGTTATTCTTTACTCTGACACTGTCTGGCTCATAATAATTCACAATAACAGGACAGTCTCTGGTTCATAATAATTCACAATAACACGACAGTCTCTGGTTCATAATAATTCACAATAACACGACAGTCTCTGGTTCATAATGATTCACAATAACACGACAGTCTCTGGTTCATAATAATTCACAATAACATGACAGTCTCTAGTTCATAATAATTCACAATAACATGACAGTCTCTCACTCTTTGGTTCATAATAATTCACAATAACACGACAGTCTCTGGTTTATAATAATTCACAATAACACAACATTCTCTGGTTCATAATAATTCTCAATAACATGACAGTCTCTGGTTCATAATAATTCACAATTATATGACAGTCTGGTTCATAATAATTCACAATAACATGACAGTCTCTGGTTCATAATTCACAATAACATGACAGTCTCTGGTTCATAATAATTCACAATAATACGACAGTCTCTGGTTCACCATAATTCATCACCTGTCGGTTTACTCATTCAGCTTCTTCTTGGTTAACTGATCATTCCAATTAATATTTGCCTACCTATGACACATGTCGGACCACCCGTATCCATATCCACATCGGATTGCTTTAATCATCAATAAGGAGGGCAACACCAGACTTCCCTTCAGATCAGTTGGCCACCTGCGATATCAAACATAGCCCCGGTGCTCTCATCTGGAAAAAAAAAGCTGAATTGGAAACACTAACCATTCTTCGGGTTAACATACAACCACAAGTCATCAATTCTGACCATTCTCATCTCCAAACACATATCCCAATCTTTCCCAGCAGTTGACTAGCCTACCAGTCACGTCAAAATCAAGATGATGTCATTATAGAGTGACGTTCAACCTCAGCCAATGAAAATCAATTTTACATACAAAACAACACAGGGTCCACGGCTTCAAGTCAAAATCAACTAAAACTCCGGAATGTTTAAAACAAGAAATACCAAATGATGATGCAAACGCATCCATCACACAGATAATGTTGTTTTCATCTGCAAAGTCCATGATGGTGTGGACGATGATGTGCTCCAGCATCTTGCCAGGTACACTTGTCAGCGAGATAGGGCGGTAGATTTCTGGACGGTAGCGTTCACCCTCCTTAAAGACAGGTGACACATAAGCTGTCCTTCAGTCTTGTGGAACAACCCCCGAGTCGATCGAGGACTGGAACAGTAGCTTGAGGGCAGGCGTGATCTCGTGAGGATTTGGGGGCTGATGCCGTCAGGGCCGGGGGCCTTCGTGGTCTTCAGATTCCTCAGTAGCTTCCTGACTCCCTCCTCCTCAATGGTGATGGAGTCGCATGTCGGTCCTTCAGGGGTGGGGCTGGGCCCTGTCCTAGACACGAAGTCCTCTGCTGTGCATGGGGATCTTTTGCTGAATGCCGACTGGAATTGGCGATATCAGGATTTCAGCCTGGCCCTGGGCGTCCGTCACCAGCCGTCCTTCAACCTTCAGGGGGGAGACATTGGTCGACTCTGTGCACCTGGCTTTCACATAGGCCCAGAGGCCTTTGGAGACCCCTCCGCCTTCTGCTGTGTTGTCCTCAATGAGGTGGGCTGTGTGGATCCAGTAGTTTCTGTGGAGCTTGCGCTGGGCTTCGCGCTTCAATTCTCTGCCTGGTTGGGAAGCTGTCCCCTTGCTGTTCCTGTCCCTGTCTACACCTCGCCTGTACTCCTCTGCTGTTCCTACGATCCTGTTTTTCCTCTACACCACCTTGTCTCCTTTTTCTGACCTTTCCACACCACCCCATCACAAAGGAAATAATCCCTCCCTTTTCCTCCTTTTTTGTCTGCTTCTTGATTTTCGCAGAATTCACCATTATTCTCCCCCAAATAACAATCTTTAGAAAATTCAATGGTACGGTAATTGTGTTCAGGGTTGATGCTATGTTTTGTTGAGCCCACGTAGTATTTTCAGGCTTCGGTCTGGGCAGAAAAACAAACAAACAAAAAAAAACAGGCTTCGGTCGGATCAGAAAAAAAAAATTCAGGCTTATTTCAGGCTTCGGTCTGGGCAGAAAAAAAAATCAAGCTTGAGCAGGTCTCTCTGCTTGCACCCCTTTGTGAAGAACCAAAACAGGTATGGAATCCATAGGGCGAAAACAAGAACGTCCTATTGAGCTGACCTTGGCAGTGATCGCGATCTTGTGATTGTAAACTTTCAAGTACGGTTGAGGAACAAGTGAGGGAAAACAGCCGACTCAAATTCAAACTTGAGAAACTGAAAGATCCTGACATCGATGAACAATTCCAAGCGGTCATCGGAGGAAATTTCGCTCCACAAACTGCATAACACTTAATTCTTCCCACCTCTCTCAAACTACATAACACCTCATCCTTCCCACTTCTCTCTCTCAAACCACATAACACCTCATCCTTCCCACCTCTCTCACTCAAACCACATCACGCCTAATCCTTCCTACCTCTCTCTCTCAAACCACATAACACCTCATCCTTCCCACGTCTCTCTCTCAAACAACATAACGCCTCATCCTTCCCACCTCTCTCACTCAAACCACATAACGCCTCATTTTTCCCATCTCTCTTTCTCTCAAATCACACAACGCCTCATCCTTCCCACCTCTCTCTCTCAAACCACATAACACCTCATACTTCCCACCTCTCTCTCTCAAGCCACATAACACCTCTACCTTCCCACCTCTCTCTCTCAAACCACATAACACCTCTACCTTCCAACCTCTCTCACTCAAACTACATACCACCTCATCCTTCCCACCTCTCTCAATCAAACCACATAACACCTCATTCTTCCCACCTCTCTCACTCAAACCACATAACACCTCTACCTTCCCACCTATCTCTCTCTCAAATCACATAACACCTCATAACACCTCTACCTTCCCATGTCTCTCAATCAAACCACATGACACCTCTACCTTCCCACCTCTCTCACTCAAACTACACACTACTTCATCCTTCCCACATCTCTCACTCAAACTACATACCACCTCATCCTTCCCACCTCTCTCACTCAAACCACATAACACCTCATCCTTCCCACCTCTCCCTCTCTCTCTCTCTCTCGACCACATAACATCTCATCTTTCCCACTTCTCCCTCAAACCACACAACACCTCATCTTTCCCACCTCTCCCTCTCAAACCACACAACACCTCATCTTTCCCACCTCTCCCTCTCAAACCACACAACACCTCATCTTTCCCACCTCTCCCTCTCAAACCACACAACACCTCATCTTTCCCACCTCTCCCTCTCTCTCTCTCTCTCCAAACCACATAACATCTCATCTTTCCCACTTCTCCCTCAAACCACACAACACCTCATCTTTCCCACCTCTCCCTCTCAAACCACACAACACCTCATCTTTCCCACATCTCCCTCTCAAACCACACAACACCTCTACCTTCCCACCTCTCCCTCTCAAACCACATAACACCTCTACCTTCCCACCTCTCTCTCAAACCACACAACACCTCTACCTTCCCACCTCTCTCTCAAACCACACAACACCTCTACCTTCCCACCTCTCTCTCTCTCGAACCACATAACATCTCATCCTTCCCACCTCTCTCTCTCTCAAACCACACAACACCTCTACCTTCCCACCTCTCTCTCAAACCACACAACACCTCTACCTTCCAACCTCTCTCACTCAAACTACATACCACCTCATCCTTCCCACCTCTCTGTCTCAAACCACACAACACCTCTACCTTCCCACCTCTCTCTCAAACCACACAACACCTCTACCTTCCAACCTCTCTCACTCAAACTACATACCACCTCATCCTTCCCACCTCTCTGTCTCAAACCACACAACACCTCTACCTTCCCACCTCTCCCTCTCAAACCACACAACACCTCTACCTTCCCACCTCTCTCTCAAACCACACAACACCTCATCCTTCCCACCTCTCTCAATCAAACCACACAACACCTCTACCTTCCCACCTCTCTCTCTCTCGAACCACATAACATCTCATCCTTCCCACCTCTCTCTCTCTCAAACCACACAACACCTCTACCTTTCCACCTCTCTCTCTCTCAAACCACACAACACCTCTACCTTTCCACCTCTCTCTCTCTCGAACCACATAACATCTCATCCTTCCCACCTCTCTCTCTCTCAAACCACACAACACCTCTACCTTACCACCTCTCTCTCTCAAGCTACACAACATCTCATCTTTCCCACCTCTCTCTCTCAAACCACACAACACCTCTACCTTTCCACCTCTCTGTCTCAAACCACACAACACCTCATCTTTCCCACCTCTCTCTCTCAAACCACACAACACCTCTACCTTCCCACCTCTCTGTCTCAAACCACACAACACCTCATCTTTCCCACCTCTCTCTCTCAAACCACACAACACCTCTACCTTCCCACCTCTCTCTCAAACCACACAACACCTCATCCTTCCCACCTCTCTCAATCAAACCACACAACACCTCTACCTTCCCACCTCTCTCTCTCTCGAACCACATAACATCTCATCCTTCCCACCTCTCTCTCTCTCAAACCACACAACACCTCTACCTTTCCACCTCTCTCTCTCTCAAACCACACAACACCTCTACCTTTCCACCTCTCTCTCTCTCGAACCACATAACATCTCATCCTTCCCACCTCTCTCTCTCTCAAACCACACAACACCTCTACCTTCCCACCTCTCTCTCTCAAGCTACACAACATCTCATCTTTCCCACCTCTCTCTCTCAAACCACACAACACCTCTACCTTTCCACCTCTCTGTCTCAAACCACACAACACCTCATCTTTCCCACCTCTCTCTCTCAAACCACACAACACCTCTACCTTCCCACCTCTCTGTCTCAAACCACACAACACCTCATCTTTCCCACCTCTCTCTCTCAAACCACACAACACCTCTACCTTCCCACCTCTCTCTCAAACCACACAACACCTCATCCTTCCCACCTCTCTCAATCAAACCACACAACACCTCTACCTTCCCACCTCTCTCTCTCTCGAACCACATAACATCTCATCCTTCCCACCTCTCTCTCTCTCAAACCACACAACACCTCTACCTTTCCACCTCTCTCTCTCTCAAACCACACAACACCTCTACCTTTCCACCTCTCTCTCTCTCGAACCACATAACATCTCATCCTTCCCACCTCTCTCTCTCTCAAACCACACAACACCTCTACCTTCCCACCTCTCTCTCTCAAGCTACACAACATCTCATCTTTCCCACCTCTCTCTCTCAAACCACACAACACCTCTACCTTCCCACCTCTCTGTCTCAAACCACACAACACCTCATCTTTCCCACCTCTCTCTCTCAAACCACACAACACCTCTACCTTCCCACCTCTCTGTCTCAAACCACACAACACCTCATCTTTCCCACCTCTCTCTCTCAAACCACACAACACCTCTACCTTCCCACCTCTCTCTCTCTCGAACCACATAACATCTCATCCTTCCCACCTCTCTCTAAAACCAAATAAACCACTTAACACCTCATCCTTCCCATTTTTCTCTCTCTCTCAAACCACACAACACCTCATCTTCCCACCTCTCTCTCTCTCAAACCACATAACACCTCATCCTTCCCACTTCTCTCTCTCTCAGACCACATAGCGCCTCATCCTTCCTACCTCTCTCTCAAACCACATAACACCTCATCCTTCCCACCTTTCCCTCTCTCTCTCTCAAACCACAACACCTGATTCTTCCCACTTTTCTGTCTCTCTCAAACCACATAATGCACGGACTGGTTGTGTAAACGCTCTTTCCTCAGCTGGCAGCACAGAAAATGACAAGTGGGATTGGTCGTATTTTCAGGAAGATGATTTGTTTAAGAGAAAATCTGATGACAGAGAAAAGAACGCTTTTGGTAAAGATTTGTTAGAGATGTGTTCCGCATTTGATTGTGTTATTTTGAACGGGTTATGTCATTTTGGTTTTGATGATTCATTAACATTTGTCTCGTCTACAGGTGGAAGTACCATAGATTATGTTATAATGTCCAGAGAGTTGTGTGTTATGAATTTTGTACGCTCATTGAAGGTAGTTTCATTTATTGACTCACCGCATTTCCCTGTATCGTTTACAATTGCTCGAAGTGAAGACACTGCTTGTACTGAGAAAGTAAATGATATTAAATGGATTAATAGATTAGCTTGGGATCAAACAAAGGAGAACAGTTTCAGAGAAAATCTTTATTCAGACGATTTACAGACTATGTGTGTACATGCGTTTTCTCTTTTAGATTACAGTGTAAATGAGGCTTTGGAACTATTCAGTAATGTATTGCTGAGAGCGAGTGAATGTATGAGGAAGCGTGTGTGTGTTGGGAGTGATCAGCGAGATGCCCCATGGTTTGATGCTGAATGTAAAGATGCAAAACACAAAGCCAGACAATTGTTAACAATGTTAAGACAAACCAAGGATGATAAGGATTTATGTAAGGTAAAGAAAGTCAGCTATAGACGTGATAAAGCCAGACGTCTAGCATCACTGAGCAAAGACAGCAAGCAGTTTTGGAAAGAAGCAAAGCAAGTGTCTGGAAGAAGGAAAATAGGAGTATGTAAAGACATTAAAGAAAATGAATGGTTTGAACACTTTCGGAATGTATTTACTCAGAACGAGGTTATCACTACTGATAACAGAGCCATTAGTGAAGTGCAACCAGAGGAATCAAATATATCTGATGAACTAAGTCATGATATTTCAGAACAAGAATTTGAAGATGCTATTCAGAAATTAAAAAAAGGCAAGGCTTGTGGTGTAGACAGTATTTTGGCAGAAATGTTAAAATCAGCTGATAATATCGCTGTACATTTTTTAACAAAACTGTTTAACATTCTGTTTGATAAGGGCACGTATCCAGATGAATGGGCGAAGGCAATAATTGTTCCAATTTTTAAAAAGGGAGATAGTAGTTCAACAGACAACTATAGGGGCGTGTCTTTGCTCAGTCTTATTAGCAAATGTTATACATCAGTGCTAAACGGAAGACTTGTCAAATGGGCTGAAGAAAATGATATGCTAACAGAGTCACAGGCTAGATTCAGGCGTGGTTATGCCACAACAGATCATATTTTTACTCTGAACGCGGTTATTGAGAAATCTTTATCAAAGAAGGGAGGCAAGCTTTACGCCTGTTTTGTCGATCTGAGAAAAGCATTTGACTCTGTGCAACGTCAGCCTTTGTTTGATATTTTGATTCAGAAAGGTATAAAGGGGAAATTTATGAATTCTATCATTGCTATGTATAAATGTGTTACGTCTTGCGTACGTATTGAAGATAAGTTAACTGAGTTTTTTGATTGTCCCGTTGGCTTAAGGCAAGGTTGTATGTTGAGCCCTATATTGTTTTCGTTATTTGTTAACGAAATTGCTTCAGCAGTTGAAATCAGTGGTATTCATGGAATTCAGTTTTTGCCTAATTTATTAGAGTTGTTCATTCTTCTGTTCGCAGATGATATTGTACTGCTATCTAACACTGCGATTGGTCTGCAAAATCAAATTAATATTCTGAATAATGCATGTAAAACACTCTTCTTGAATGTAAATACTGACAAGACTAAAGTGATGGTTTTTCGAAAAGGTGGCTTTTTGGGAAGATATGAAAAGTGGAATCTCGATGGAAATGCTCTAGAAGTAGTGAATGAATATAATTATCTAGGGTTTGTTTTTACAACAAAAATTAGTATAAACAAAGGAGTAGGGATTTTAGCAGCAAAAGGCAAACATGCATGCATTGACTGTATAAAATATATAACGAAGCTGAATGATATTTCCAAAGGATGTTTTTTCAAAATATTCGATGCTCAGGTACAACCCATTCTTTTGTACGCTTCTGAGATGTGGGGTCTTAACAGACTTGATAATATTGAGAAAGTTCATTCCTTTGCGTGTAAACGTTTTTTGAACATAACACTTAGAGTACCAAACAAGTTTGCATACGGCGAATTAGGACGTTATCCACTATATATAAATAGTGCAACAAGGTGTATCAAGTACTGGTTAAGGTTGCTGAATATGAATGTGCACCGATTACCCAGACAGGCATATTTGATGTTGTTTAACTTAGACGAAAGGGGAAAAAAATGCTGGGTGTCTTTAGTAAAAAATACTTTATTTAGACTTGGGTTTGGATATGTCTGGTTGCAACAAGGCGTTGGTTGTGAGCAAACATTTTTGTCATTATCTAAGCAAAGAATAAAAGATATATTTATGCAGGAGTGGGACGAGTCAGTAAAGTCTAAAGATATATATCATAACTACAGACTGTTTAAAACTGGTTTTCAGTGTGAGCAATATTTTGAATATGTGGATAAAAAGTGTTTTAGGGACTGTTTAGTAAAATTACGGCTTGGTTTGCTCCCAATAAATGGATCATTTTTTAGAAGAACATTCAAATGTAATTCAAATTACGCATGTAAACGTTGTAATGTAATCGAAGATGAAAACCATTTTATAAATAATTGTGTCCTTTACAATGACCTGCAGCAAAAACATCTGAACTCTGAAGGTCAATCGTATGTTCACTTGATGAAGAATGGTTCTGTTTACAGTATTCGTAAACTATGCATTTATATATTTAATGCCCTGAAGATACGACAGGAATTCTGTGACAACAATGATGAAAGTTAGAATTAATTTACAATGCACGAGAAGCACTTTTGTTCTACAGGTTAAGTTAGTACGTATTTTACATTTTGTTGTGGCTGAGTGATCGCCATATTGTGTACTTTTGACCTCTTTCTAGGGGCCGGAGGCCTGGAGATTAAAGTTTTGTTCTTCTTGTTCTTGTTCTTGTTCTTGTTCAAACCACATAACATCTCATCCTTCACACCTCTTCCTCTCTCAAACCACATAACACCTCATTCTCCCCACCTCTCTCTCAAACCACATAACACCTCATCCTTCCCACTTCTCTTTCTCAAACCACATAACACCTCATCCTTCCCACCTCTCTCTCTCTCAAACCACATAACACCTCACCCTTCCCACTTCTCTCTCTCTCAAACCACAATACTTCATCCTTACCACCTCTCTCTCTCTCTCAAACCACAACACCTCATCCTTCCCACTTTTCTGTCTCTCTCAAACCACATAACACCTCATCCTTCCCACCCTTCTCTCTCTTTCTCTCTCAAACCACATAAACCACATAACATCTCATCCTTACCACCTCTCTCCAAACCACATAACACCTCATCCCTCCCACCTCTCTCTCTCAAATCACACAAACCATATAACACCCCAGACTTCTCACCTCTCTCTCTCAAACCACACAAGACATCATCCTTCCCACCTCTCTCTCAAACTACATAACACCTCATCCTTCCCACCTTTATCTCTCAAACCACATAACACCTCATCCTGCCCACATCTCTCTCAAACCACACAACCTCCTCATCCTTCCCACTTCTCTCTCTCAAACCACACAACACCTCATCCTTTCCACTTTTCTCTCTCTCTCAAATCACACAACACCTCATCCTTCCCACCTCTCTCTCTCAAACCACACAACACCTCATCCTTCCCACCTCTCTCTCAAACCACACAACACCTCATCCTTCCCACCTCTCTCTCAAATCACACAACACCTCATCCTTCCCACCTCTCTCTCAAACCACACAACACCTCATCCTTCCCACCTCTCTCTCAAACCACACAACACCTCATCCTTTCCACTTTTGTCTCTCTCTCAAATCACACAACACCTCATCCTTCCCACCTCTCTCTCAAACCACACAACACCTCATCCTTTCCACTTTTCTCTCTCTCTCAAACCACACAACCTCCTCATCCTTCCCACCTATCTCTCAAACCACACAACACCTCATCCTTTCCACTTTTCTCTCTCTCTCAAACCACACAACACCTCATCCTTCCCACCTCTCTCTCAAACCACACAACACCTCATCCTTCCCACCTCTCTCTCAAACCACACAACACCTCATCCTTCCCACCTCTCTCTCAAACCACACAACCTCCTCATCCTTTCCACTTTTCTCTCTCCCTCAAACCACACAACACCTCGTCCTTCCCACCTCTCTCTCAAACCACACAACACCTCATCCTTTCCACTTTTCTCTCTCTCTCAAACCACACAACCTCCTCATCCTTTCCACTTTTCTCTCTCTCTCAAATCACACAACACCTCATACTTCCCACCTCTCTCTCAAACCACACAACACCTCATCCTTTCCACTTTTCTCTCTCTCTCAAACCACACAACACCTCATCCTTTCCACTTTTCTCTCTCTCTCAAACCACACAACACCTCATCCTTCCCACCTCTCTCTCAAACCACACAACACCTCATCCTTCCCACCTCTCTCTCAAACCACACAACCTCCTCATCCTTTCCACTTTTCTCTCTCTCTCAAACCACACAACACCTCATCCTTCCCACCTCTCTCTCAAACCACACAACACCTCATCCTTTCCACTTTTCTCTCTCTCTCAAACCACACAACCTCCTCATCCTTTCCACTTTTCTCTCTCTCTCAAATCACACAACACCTCATACTTCCCACCTCTCTCTCAAACCACACAACACCTCATCCTTTCCACTTTTCTTTCTCTCTCAAACCACACAACACCTCATCCTTCCCACTTCTCTCTCTCAAACCACACAACCTCCTCATCCTTTCCACTTTTCTCTCTCTCTCAAATCACACAACACCTCATACTTCCCACCTCTCTCTCAAACCACACAACACCTCATCCTTTCCACTTTTCTTTCTCTCTCAAACCACACAACACCTCATCCTTCCCACTTCTCTCTCTCAAACCACACAACACCTCATCCTTTCCACTTTTCTCTCTCTCTCAAACCACACAACACCTCATCCTTTCCACTTTTCTCTCTCTCTCAAACCACACAACACCTCATCCTTCCCACCTCTCTCTCAAACCACATAACACCTTATCCTTCCCACCTCTCTCTCTCAAACCACACAACACCTCATCCTTCCCACCTCTCTCTCTCAAACCATATAACACCTCATCCTTCCCACTTCTCTCTCAAACCACACAACCTCCTCATCCTTCCCACTTCCCTCTCAAACCACAACACCTCATCCTTCCCACTTCTCTCTCAAACCACACAACCTCCTCATCCTTCCCACTTCCCTCTCAAACCACAACACCTCATCCTTCCCACTTCTCTCTCAAACCACACAACACCTCATCCTTCCCACTTCCCTCTCAAACCACAACACCTCATCCTTCCCACTTCCCTCTCAAACCACACAACACCTCATCCTTCCCACTTCTCTCTCAAACCACACAACACCTCATCCTTCCCACCTCTCTCTCTCAAACCACATAACACCTCTACCTTCCCACCTCTCTCACTCAAACTACATACCACCTCATCCTTCTCACCTCTCTCTCTCAAACCACATAACACCTCATCCTTCCCACCTCTCTCTCTCAAACCACATAACACCTCATCCTTCTCACCTCTCTCTCTCAAACCACATAACACCTCATCCTTCCCACCTCTCTCTCTCAAACCACATAACACCTCATCCTTCTCACCTCTCTCTCTCAAACCACATAACACCTCATCCTTCTCACCTCTCTCTCTCAAACCATATAACACCTCATCCTTCTCACCTCTCTCTCTCAAACCACATAACACCTCATCCTTCTCACCTCTCTCTCTCAAACCACATAACACCTCATCCTTCTCACCTCTCTCTCTCTCAAACCACATAACACCTCATCCTTCCCACCTCTCTCTCTCAAACCACAAAACACCTCATCCTTCCCACCTCTCTCTCTCTCGAACCACATAACACCTCATCCTTCCCACTCCTCTCTCAAACCACACAACACCTCATCCTTCCCACCTCTCTCTCTCAAACCACATAACACCTCATCCTTCCCACCTCTCTCTCTCAAACCACGTAACACCTCATCCTTCCCACGTCTCTCTCTCAAATCACATAACACTTCGCCCTTCTCACCCCCCTCTCTCTCTCTCAAATCACATAACACTTCGCCCTTCTCACCCCTCTCTCTCTCTCTCAAATCACATAACACTTCGCCCTTCTCACCCCTCTCTCTCTCTCTCAAACCATATAACACCTCATCCTTCCTACTTCTCTCTCAAACCACATAAGGCTTCATCCCTGGCTGTGTCATCTCTTCTGTCTGACTCAGTTTCCCCCAGTCAATGGGGACCAATCGCTGTGAGGTCAGGCAAAACAAAAAATCGGAAATGAAAGAAGGAAGAAATCTGACAAGAAAAATGAAATATTGAAAAGTCTGTGCACTATCTTCCATTGAGCCTTGTCTCACAAAAAAAAAATAAAAAGAATAAAAATAAAAACGAGAAGGGGCCCTGCTTCTATTCTACCACCAAAAATTGTGTTTGGACTCCGCTAGCAGGAAGAAAGGAGAATTGTGGGACTTCCATGGAGATCTCCACTCTTGTCTCGTAATGCTAGGCGTCGCCTCGTGTCGCCCATAATGCTTTGCAAATGTCAATTTCATTACCCTGATGATTAGAATTGGGTTTCAGGGAGGCCACCCCTTCTCCATGGGCGAGGTATTATTCCATCCTGTTCCCGCTTATTACGTTAGTGTTTGGGGTCCAGCAGGACCGCTGCGTCACATGGGAAGAAATTCAAAACCCAACCGATTCCCTCTTTGCTTTGCTGACTGCGAAAACCGATAGATTTTCATAATACTTTGGAAAGCGTCTCTCGACTGTCTTGTCTGCCTTTGCACTTTTGCGGATATCCACATGTCCATGAACTCAGTTCTCGTGAACTTATTTTACTCTATTTTGTTGCGGATTCAGGCACTAAACTAACGTGCCGCCATCTTGCTCTTTCTGTTTTGGTCCGATAAACCATGAAAATGTAATTAAAAACATAGCAGCTTGAGATGACAAGTGTCTGTTCGGGTTCATATTATGGATCATTTCGCGTCGTATTGTGCCTATTTCTTTATTAGGAGGGTCGACACTACACGCAGCATGTCATTTCTCATATGACTCCATTGTAAAACAGCGAAAATTTTCGTTTGAATAGGTGCAATAATTTAAGACGTTAAAAGAGGACTTTACCTAAAACAAATTGTTATTGTATCTATTTCCATAAAAAATTTTTTTTTTAAAAAGTGTGCTGCTGTTGGTGCCGTAGGCTGACTGCAGCCATTCTGACCAATTGACATGAATTGAAACAGTATGAAATTATAATGAGAAAAAAAATATAACGTGTGTTGTTGAATAATATAATAATAATAATTATTATTATTATTAATATAATAATATTATTACACAATTACTGATGTGTGTTGCGATTGCTATTATTAGTAAATTTCTGGTTGTTAGCATTTAACTTGAAGTACAAATGGTTTTTTTTTTATCAAAGAGATAGTTGGATCCTTGAGAACATATAGCAAACCCAACAGTAGTAATGTGGGATTTCTTGGTGTATTAGAACGTTTAATGTGTATATAGGAATACATTCCCTGGTTGGTTGGGCATTCAAATTGTAAGGGTGTTGTATTTAGTAAAATTATAAAAAGGTGAGTTCTTGCATGATATAAGATCATGATATGCAAACTTTTTATAACCTCATTTGTGGATAACTCTAGTTCTCTGGACAAAAGCAAATATGAATTATCAATGATTGATTTATTCATGGGCGAATTCATGGTTTATGGTGCTGTCTTAATGTGCCAGCTAAACTGTTCTCATAAATAGATAATGTTTCAGAAAATGTGAATTATACATTTTATGACTGTAGATGAGATATAAAAGAATGAGAGAGAGATAATCCAGATGGGTAAATAATGTGTGTGTTTTTTCTTTTGCAAGAATGTTTTAACATTAATCCGCACATTACCAAACTGTTCTTTGTGTTCGTGTTATTTCATCTGTATCAGACTCTAGTAAACGTACAATTATTATGAGCATTTATACCTAATCTTGAAAATAAGCCCTAGGCGTTTACAAATAGATCACATACGTAAATATCAAAAAGGAAAAATTTAACTCAAGATACCAAACATTATCAAATCATTCAACACCTCCCCCCCCCACACACACACACCCAACCATACACACAACATACACAAGCACGTGCACACACACACACACACACACACACACACACACATACACACACACACACACACACACACACGAGTCATAGCACACAATTATGATCAGTACACAATCAAAAATACAACCTACGAAATCTGAAACTCTCACTAATAGTCATTTCAGTTCGTACTGGAAAGTGAAAAGCTGATGAAAATTATTCATGATGGGAAAAGGTGGGTCTTCAGACTAGAATTGAAAGACAAGGTCCAGGATCTTACTGTTGAAGACATTTGAAAATGCTTGTGGAAGTTGGGAGGGTGGGATGTTGGTGGGAAGGGGAGGGGGGTCGGATTTGCCAAGGAGTTTGTTGGTGATAGAATATAACATTTTGGAGGCGGCACACCCAACAATTTGGGCATTGTCTCTCGGCTCTGCGACGTTCACGCTTTGCTTCCAGCAGCTGGAGGCCAACATCGGAGAACCACGGTGGTGGCGGGCGCTATAGTAAAAGATCAAATCATATAACAATTCAGAACCTCTCTTTATTTTATTTCATTGTTGATGAAAGTATTGATCTGTTGGTCTCACCTCCAAAAATTCCCATTTTAAATTCCCTCACATTTTAAATTAATCATGAAACTGAAACATACAATTAGTGATTGTACCAGCATGAGCAAAGTATTTTTAGTTTTGGTAAATATGCAGCTTTAATGATTTTCATTGGTTAATAAAGCATTTCTAATCAGCTTTTTAAAGTCTTTCATTCTTTTTTTCTTCCATTAAGAAATGTTCAATTGAAGTACAAACGTCAACACACGAGCAGGATTATTGTTCCATAATGTCAATATCAGGGTCATTGTACTATAACCTGGTTTGAGGTTTGACCACACACACACATCGTGACACTTTCTGGTTACTGGAGAGGCAAAGCATGCACTGACGGGCTAAGAAGCAGCCTGACCTGAGGTATCTTCATCTTCAGGACAGTCAATGTCTGATTCAGGTGGAGTGTCTAGTAGTTCTGGAACTTTCTGAAGATGTTGCCGATTTTGTTGAATGACCCCATGTGGAAAAGTGATGATGTATGATCTGCCATTTGAGTCTGTTGTACCACGACTCGTCTGTAATCTGTCCATTTCTTCTGCTTCTTGGTCACCTTCCTTTCATCATTAATCACACACTATTTGTAGGATAACTTAAGGAAATTGAAACAACAATGAGCCAGTGAGAAATCACTGGGCTCATTGCTGTTTCTATTTCCCAAATTTTCCATCCCTAACTTCTGTGCTGACTGTCTCTCTGCCATTTACATACATACATACATACACCTGGTGTGGCGTTCTGTGTAACTCTGTGCTGGCTGTCTCTCTGCCATTTACATACATACATACACCTGGTGTGGCGTTCTGTGTAACTCTGTGCTGGCTGTCTCTCTGCCATTTACATACATACATACACCTGGTGTGGCGTTCTGTGTAACTTTGTGCTGGCT
The DNA here is from genome assembly GCF_041734735.1 of Babylonia areolata. NCBI lineage: Eukaryota > Metazoa > Mollusca > Gastropoda > Neogastropoda > Buccinidae > Babylonia > Babylonia areolata. The sequence goes on along the minus strand of NC_134902.1, from coordinate 9,865,995 downwards.
ATCTCTCTGCCATTTACATACATACATACATACACCTGGTGCGGCGTTCTGTGTAACTCTGTGCTGGCTGTCTCTCTGCCATTTACATACATACATACATACACCTGGTGCGGCGTTCTGTGTAACTTTGTGCTGGCTATCTCTGCCATTTACATACATACATACATACACCTGGTGTGGCGTTCTGTGTAACTCTGTGCTGGCTATCTCTTGCCATTTACATACATACATACATACATACACCTGGTGCGGCGTTCTGTGTAACTCTGTGCTGGCTATCTCTGCCATTTACATACATACATACATACACCTGGTGTGGCGTTCTGTGTAACTCTGTGCTGGCTGTCTCTTGCCATTTACATACATACATACATACACCTGGTGTGGCGTTCTGTGTAACTCTGTGCTGGCTATCTCTTGCCATTTACATACATACATACATACATACACCTGGTGCGGCGTTCTGTGTAACTCTGTGCTGGCTGTCTCTCTGCCATTTACATACATACATACACCTGGTGTGGCGTTCTGTGTAACTGTGCTGGCTGTCTCTCTGCCATTTACATACATACATACACCTGGTGCGGCGTTCTGTGTAACTTTGTGCTGGCTATCTCTGCCATTTACATACATACATACATACACCTGGTGCGGCGTTCTGTGTAACTCTGTGCTGGCTATCTGCTATTTACATACATACACCTGGTGCGGCGTTCTGTGTAACTCTGTGCTGGCTGTCTGCTATTTACATACATACACCTGGTGTGGCGTTCTGTGTAACTCTGTGCTGGCTGTCTCTCTGCCATTCACATACATACATACACCTGGTGTGGCGTTCTGTGTAACTTTGTGCTGGCTATCTCTTGCCATTTACATACATACATACACCTGGTGCGGCGTTCTGTGTAACTTTGTGCTGGCTGTCTCTCTGCCATTTACATACATACATACACCTGGTGCGGCGTTCTGTGTAACTTTGTGCTGGCTGTCTCTCTGCCATTTACATACATACATACACCTGGTGCGGCGTTCTGTGTAACTTTGTGCTGGCTATCTCTTGCCATTTACATACATACATACATACACCTGGTGCGGCGTTCTGTGTAACTCTGTGCTGGCTGTCTCTCTGCCATTTACATACATACATACACCTGGTGCGGCGTTCTGTGTAACTCTGTGCTGGCTGTCTCTCTGCCATTTACACACATACATACACCTGGTGTGGCGTTTTGTGTAACTCCTGTGCTGGCTGTCTCTCTGCCATTTACATACATACATACACCTGGTGTGGCGTTCTGTGTAACTTTGTGCTGGCTGTCTCTCTGCCATTTACATACATACATACACCTGGTGCGGCGTTCTGTGTAACTTTGTGCTGGCTATCTCTGCCATTTACATACATACATACATACACCTGGTGCGGCGTTCTGTGTAACTCTGTGTTGGCTGTCTGCCATTTACATACATACATACACCTGGTGTGGCGTTCTGTGTAACTCTGTGCTGGCTGTCTCTCTGCCATTTACATACATACATACACCTGGTGTGGCGTTCTGTGTAACTCTGTGCTGGCTGTCTCTCTGCCATTTACATACATACATACACCTGGTGTGGCGTTCTGTGTAACTCTGTGCTGGCTGTCTCTCTGCCATTTACATACATACATACACCTGGTGTGGCGTTCTGTGTAACTCTGTGCTGGCTGTCTCTCTGCCATTTACATACATACATACACCTGGTGCGGCGTTCTGTGTAACTCCTGTGCTGGTTGTCTCTCTGCCATTTACATACATACATACATACACCTGGTGTGGCGTTCTGTGTAACTTTGTGCTGGCTGTCTCTCTGCCATTTACATACATACATACATACACCTGGTGTGGCGTTCTGTGTAACTCTGTGTTGGCTGTCTGCCATTTACATACATACATACACCTGGTGTGGCGTTCTGTGCAACTCTGTGTTGGCTGTCTCTCTGCCATTTACATACATAATGCTATTAATCAGTTTGTCGGGTGTTTTGTGAAACATGAAATGGCAACTTGTTTGGCTTCTTGTAATGTTTGTGCGCTTCCCAGAAGTGGGAAGTGATTTATAACGTGTGGAAAGAACTGATTTTTCCATTATTTCGAGGCAGATTTGATGTCGTCAGACAAAGTATTTCTAGAGAAAACGCATTTGTTAAATTTAGCACACACACACACACACACACACACACACACACACACACCTGAAACAAAGAGTTTTTACACAGCCGCACGTTGTGTGTAAACACACATGTGAGCCAAAAAGCCGTTATATCAAACTGAATTCAACGTGTCAGAAGATTAAACTTTAATAACATATGTGATTTATATGTTCAAAATTGAGGATAGAAGATAGATAAGGTATGTATTTGGAAATAAAAGGTTTAATTTCATTAAAAAAATAAAGGATTTTATACATGTGCAATCATACACACAGCAACATGCCTGCACAGCAAATGTTCGTTTTGCTTTAATGTTCTAAAATAAATATGACATCAGATACATGATTTATCATTGTGTGTACATGTGTGTAAAAGAAGAAAGAGAGAGGGGATAACAATTTTCACACATTTCTTCACCCGACTTGTCATTCTGACATCCACTGCACAACGTGAACACTTAACCATACGGTACTTCATTCAATGTGTCACAGCCACCATGCCACCTACCATGCCATCTGAACTCAAGTGTCTTTAATCATGTGTACACAGCCATCTGAATGCCACATGTGAATTACTTTATGTACATTTACATCTTAACACCAGGCATTATTCACCTCCGTACTATTCTCCTAAATCACACAATGACAATCAGTTAACTACCAGTGCCATTCCTTTCACCATTCATCATTCAATATTTGTTGAATAACTATAGGAAATAAACAATGAGCGAGTGAGATTTCAACAAAAAAAAGGTTTGTAACCACACACACACGTGCGCACAAAATTAAGTGAACAAATATTCTACTGGTGACTGCATTCTCTCCCTCATCTTTTCCTATTCTCCCAGAGCAGAACGTTATGGTTGTGTGCATTTATGTGATCATGAATAACAGAGAGATGTAGGGACAGAGAAAGAGAGAGTGAGTTTGCTCGGAGAGAGAGGTTGAGTCACGCTTGTATCACAATTACACAAAATGTTCAGGCATCAAGGGATCAGTGGTCCACTCGCTTAGAAAGCTCGGTCGAAAACGTATCCCTGACACAGATCTCTCACTGTTGTCCAAAGCTCATCCCACAAAAATACACATGCTGTACATACTGCTATTGTCTCCTATGATTCGGTCGTACTGGTGAGTTGTTGTCACGATTCGCATAGCAGGCTTGATGTGCACGCTCCATTCCGTTTTTACTTATTAGTCTTTTAATTAACCTAGTTTTTATTGTGAATGGTGTCAACTTCTCTGCCATGACCTGGACAACACCGTGGTATCTTTTTCTTCGACTTTGGCCATGAATAACAGAAATACGTTCGAATTTCTCTGGTCTCTCTTTCTTTTCTGTGTCATGGCAAGATCGCCAACCACTGTGAGTGATCTCTCCGCACGGCCTGCCTGTGTCAATGTGTCGTTTTGTCGGTTTCCGTGCACTCTTCCAGTACAAGTGCACCCACACGACACCAACAAACACCGTGTTTATTCCGTGGCTTACTCTCGGGACAGCTCATGGATTATCAAAACCAGTGTTTATCTTCTCTGACGACGACCAGCGCCTCCCCAGTTTCTTCCTCACTGCCATCATGGATTTGCGCTCTCTGCACCACACTGTGCCGGCGCCTGCAGCGACTAGGGATTCATTCCCGCTGCCTACCCTGTCTCAGGAAGCCTGCCAGGAAGAAGCGTCCTTACAGATGAGGTCGTAGGAAGCAGGGCAGGAAGATTTCTGTTTGGATTTCCAGCCGTACCCCGCCCACCGACAGTAACTGTAAGTCTGTTCCATCTCTCTCACTCGATCATTCTCGGAAATGCAACCCTTCTAATATAATCTTTCACTGCGTTGACAGCCACAATCATCAATTTGATTTTTACGCCGTTTTTGTTGGGTTGCGATGAAAGAAAAACTACAGAAAGCGACAGACCTATTAGTGAGGATGAAAACCTAGTCCTACTCTAATTGGGTTCTCCGGCAGTCTACTATCACTTCACTTTTCGCCCTTCCGAGCTAGCCGGTCCCTTGCTGATCTAAGACAGCAGGGCCCCAAAAATAAATTAAAAAAACCCCAAAAGTATTGGGGTAAAAGAGGGGGTGGGGAGGAGGAGGGGGGGTAGGGGACCTATTATGTAATTAACTACTGACTGGGGGGCACCCTAGACTTAAAGGTGTCCAAGGTGTCTGCAGCTATAGCTGTTTCAGGCAGGTTGTTCCAGTCACGTATCGTTCTGGGGAAGAAGGAATATTGCCTGTATTGGGTTTTACACCGGATCTGGTTGAGCTGGCGAGAATGTTTCCTTCTTTGTCTGAGTGGGGCTGGCACGATGCAGCTTTTGTCGACGATCGCCTCTCCGTCCATTATTTTCCGTAGCATGGCAAGCCTAACTACCTTCCGTCTGTGCTGCAGAGTCGGCCATTGCAGTCTGTCGATCATCGCGGTGACACTAGATGTGTTGTGGTACCGGTTGACCACACACCGTGCTGCTCGTCTCTGGACAGCTTCGATGTTCTTGATGTTGTCTTGCGTATGCGGGTCCCATACGGTGCACGCGTACTCCAAGATTGGTCTGACGAAAGTCTTATATGCTGTTTCTTTGAGGCGCACTGCTGGGATCTTCAGGTTTCTTCTGAGGAGGCCGAGGGTCTTATTGGCTTTTGCACAAATGGTGTTGATGTGCAGGTCCCAGCTGAGATCACTTGTGATGGTAACGCCTAGGTATTTTGAGGTAGCCACAGTTTCTAGGATATGGTTGTGGAGGGTATAGTCGGATTTTGCAGGACAGGATGATTTTGTAACTGGGAGAATAGCACATTTTCCAGGATGGAAAGCCATGTCCCAGCTGTGCTCCCATGCTTCTAGCTTCTTGAGGTCTTCCTGAAGTAAGTTTTGGTCAGTTTTGGAGGCCTTTAAACGGTAGACAGCTGTGTCATCAGCAAACATACGTGTCAGTGAGGAGAGTTCTTCTGGCAAGTCATTGATATACGCCAAAAATAGCGCTGGCCCTAAAACAGAGCCTTGTGGGACCCCAGATTTCACGCTGACCCGGCTGGAAGCTGCACCCTCCACTACCACCGATTGTTGCTGGTCTTTCAAGAAAGCTCCTATCCATTTGTTGATCTTTCCTTAGACGCCGTAATGTTTCAGTTTGTGGATGAGGAGGCTGTGGTTTACTTTATCGAAGGCTTTCGCAAAGTCCATAATGATGACGTCCGCCTGATTTCCTTTCTCTACAGTACCAAACAGTTCTTCTGTAATCAAGATCGACACCACTATTTCCGCCCAAGAACATTCCGATTCTTTTAAAATAGTGTCTTAACATCCAGTTGTGCAGAAACAGATGGAGTGTGTGACTTGATCATCAAGGGAAACTATAATCTTATGTTTTTAATTGAGGCATGGCTTAGACCTACTGGTGATGAATGCGATATTGTTAATGTGACCCCTCCTGGTTTTATTTTGAAATCTGTTCCCAGAGAGACTGGTGTAGGTGGTGGACTTGCTGTTTTGTTTAGGGACAGTTTAGCTTGCAACATACAGTACAAGTTTCTACTCAAGACCTTTATTTTAAGTCCTTTGAAGTGTGTGAAACTCGGCTGTGCTACGAGAACCAGCATGTTACATTCCTCACAGTCTATAGACCAAACAAAAAGAACAAACTTTCCAACAAAATGTTTATCGATGAATTTTGTGATTTGCTGGATTGTTTTATCTCATGTGATGACATTTTTATTGTTGGTGATTTTAATTTTCAGTTCTGATGCAATTTTTTAATTCTGAAGTAAATGTTGCTCGTCTTTAAAAAAAAAAAAAAAAAAAAAATGAAAACCGTTGTTTACAACAGCTTGTTAAGGTTGCCACCCACCCGTCATACATTAGACTGGGTCATAACAAACAGTGAGAACAGTGTGACAGATCTTGTTGACAAACTCATCTCTGACCACTCTGTGATATCAATTAATCTTAAGCTCATAAAGCCTGTAAAGATAAAGAAAAATGTTTTCTCACGCAATTACATATCTTTAAATGTTAATCTTTTAAAAACTGATGTTTCAGAAGTATTTGCCACCAGTCTGTACACCAGTAACCTGATCACATTTTACAACACTTCCCTCCAGGAGCTGCTTGATAAGCATGCCCCTCTCACAATGCGTGTTGTGTTTGATGTTTATGTGTACCCTGGATGTCTCTTGAAATCAAGATGGCAAAACAGCAGCGTCGCTCCGCTGAGCGAAAATTGCGAAAGATTGGTCTGGAAAATTCCAAGCAGATATATGCTCACTTACGCAATATTGTTAACCAAATGATCCACGATGCGAAAAAGAAATACGTGTGCGACAGAATTACTGACGCTGATTCCTTCAGAGTTCTGTTTCGCTTGGCCAATCATATGGTGGGGAAGGATGTCCGAATTGTTCTGCCTAGCAATACATCTGAAAATCTAGCTGATAAATTTATTGATTATTTCACTACTAAAATAGAGATGATTAGAAGTAGCTTCGATTCTCCAACTGATTTTGGCGAATCTGATACTTTTAATGGAACATAATTCACTACATTCCAGATAGTTACCAAGGAACAGGTCAAAGATGTCATCCTCAAGACGTCAAAGAAATCATGCAGTCTCGATCCTATCCCACATTCTATATTTTACCAATGTTTAGAAGAATTACTACCTATTATAACCAATATCATGAATATCTTCTTGACCTCAGGTGTTGTTCCACAGTCCTTTAAGCATGCTTTGGGGTGTCCCCTTTTGAAGAAAGCTAGTCTTGATCCCGAAAACCTGAAAAACGTTCGACCAGAATCAAACTTCCCATTTCTGTTTAAAGTTTTAGAACGTATTGTGCTTGGCCAGCTTATGAAACACCTCGAGATCCACAGTCTCCTGGAGCCATTTCAGTCAGCGTACAGAAAGGGACACAGCACGGAAACGGCCTTATTAAGTGTGGTCAATGACCTGTTGCTAGCATCCGATGCAGGCAAGGTATCCATTCTGTCACTGCCGGACCTTTCTGCAGCATTTGACACGATAGACCATGACATTATGGTTGTGTGCTGTGTTCGGACTCAATGGTACTGTTCTGAAATGGTTTCATTCCTGCTTATCAGGTCGCACACACTCTGTGCTTGTAAATGGAAACCAGTCTGTTCCGTCTGTGCTCAGATATGGGGTACCGCAAAGTTCCGTCCTGGGACCTGTACTCTTTACAATGTACACACAACGTCTAAGTTTGATCATCCAACAGTCTGTACCTCACTATCATCTGTTTGCTGACGATTTTCAACTGCATGATTCTACTATTCCCTCTGAAATTCCATGTTTAGCTTCTAAATTTAAAACTGGTATAGAAAATGTATCAAAGTGGATGAAACAAAACAAACTAAAAATGAATGATGACAAAACAGAACTCATGTTGACTGGTAATAAAAATAAGCTCAAGCAGATAAATACAACGTCTATCATTTGTTCTGGCATAGAAATTTTTTTCTTGTTCTGTCTGCAATCTTGGTTTATACCTCGATTCATCCCTCACGATGGAAACTCATGTGAACCACCTGTGTAAAGTTCTTTACTTTCAGCTTCGTAAAATCCGCCCCTTCCTGTCTGTTGATGCCACCAATAAACTTGCTGTTGCCTTCATTTTATCCCGCCTAGATTATTGTAATTCTCTCTTTGCTGGCCTTCCAAATGATAAACTCTACAAGCTCCAGAAAATACAGAATAGTGCAGCTCGACTCGTCCTTAAAAAGTCGAGGAGAGAGAGTGCTACTGCTCTCCTGCGGACACTTCACTGGTTGCCTGTTCAAGCCAGAATTGAATATAAAGTTGCCTGCCTATGCTTTCAGTGCCTGAATTGTGATACCATACCCTCATATCTTTCTGAGCATGTTAACCTGTACTTGCGAAACAGAACATTGATATCTTTTGATTCTTCCCAGCTAACTGTTCCCTGATACTTCCTTAGCTCCTGTGGAAAGAGGTCATTTTCCGTCTTCAGCCCAACAACTTGGAATTCTCTGCCCATTGCTCTCAGACAAACAACTCATCTATCTACCTTTAAAGTAAATCTTAGAACTTATCTCTTTAAAAAATACTTGTCATAACTCAAATAGTGCTGTTGTCCCAGGCCCATGGCAATGTGAGTGTGTGTGATGGGAGAGTAGAGAGAATGGGAGTGGGTAGATGGATGGTGGTGGTGTGTTTCGAAAGGGAGAAGGACCCGATTTTTACCCCTTTTACCTTTTTTGTCAAATTTTGTTTTACAATTTTTACAAAATCTGTGGCATGCAGATTACAATTACGTTCCTTTTTACATGTATGCATTTTAATTGAAAATTGCTGTAATCTCAGCCGTTTAATCATGTGTGTGTCTGTGGGTGGGTGTTAGTGCGAGTGTTGGAGTGTAACAGTTGTAGTATTGATAGTATGTTACTTTTTGAGTTTTATGCATTGTGTTTTTTTAATAATATTAATGATTCTGTTTTATGTTTCTACTACTTTTTATATGCTTTATTGTTTCACTTTAGGTACTAGATTGTAAAGCGCTAAGAGCTTGCTTATGCTTGTATTATAGCGTTATATAAAAATGAAATATTATTATTCAATTCTCACCACGTCGTCCAACGCTTTGTCACCCATGTTGGTACTTCAAAGTCTTTACATCCTGCATCTTTCCTTCCCTTCTTCCCCATACATACTCCCGATGCATCTATCAGTGGCAACTGTGTCACAAACATTCCTCTGATAACAAGTGAGTCATTCTGTCTGCGTGCATGCGGTAACTATTCATTGTGTAAATGTTTCAAAGACAACAGTGAACAATTGTTCTACCTGAAACTGATCCAAATTATAACCCGGACAGAGTATTTGATTTCATTCCACAGCTTTCCTCTTCTATTTTCTTTTTCTATCAGCTCTATCAGATGAGTGCGTTAAATATTTTGTGTGAAAACAACGACCGAAGAATTCTCTTGTTTGACTGCAGACAATGATTGTGTTGACCAAACCAGTGTCAAGCATTTATGTGTATTTTTTTTATAAATGGAGTTTGTGTTCTTCGAAATATGTTATTATGTATGTACGTTTTTTTCTGTTTGTTTTCGTTTTTTACCTTTCTTATGTATGCATTAATAAACGAATGAAATGTTAAAAAAATCATTCTGTCATAGATAACCCCCTAGTGTCCCGCAAACAGCCATTCTGTTCTGACGTTCTACCAAAGACAACCACGTACTTCCCATTAGACATGCAATCCGTTAACCTCGCTACCAAAAAAATAACCACGTTATGTCATTCATGCATTCGTATGTCTTACCTTTATGCCACAGAGTTCCAGCGTTCTACAAAAGACAACCAAACACTGCCTCTCGGACTGTCAACATTTCAACCAAAGACACACCACTTACAAAAGCTCTAACTCAGAAGAAAACCATTGTTTACCATACAATCTATCTTTTCTTCCAAGGGCAGTTAGTTAACATGTCACTGACATCGAATACAATCATTCATCATATCATCATGTTCTTCTTCTTCAGTAGCCAGCAAGGACTTGTTGATACCCCAGTTACCTATCAGTGCCATTGCTAAGAAATATGTCATTTTTTAAAAGATAAACAAAACGGAAAGCGGGTTGGAGTGCTACTGATCATTTTCATTGTGTACCAAAGATAAAGGACATGTCGGGTCCTACAGAGGGCTGAACACAGAGCTTGATCTCCGGCCGAGATAGATGTTATTTCAGTATCCATATCATATCATATCATATCATATCATACATCTGACTTTCTCAAAGTCAGTCAGGGCGTGACGTTTAAGTCATCACTGACACAATCTCTCAGGCGTCTGTAAATAAAATGTGGGTTTTTTGTTGTTGTTGTTTTTACAACGGATCATTTGTCTGTCAACAGAATGTGTTACTTCATAACCGATCACGTGTCTGTCCACACAATGCGTTATTTCATAACTGATCACGTGTCTGTCAACACAATGCCTTACTTCACAACTGATTACGTGTCTGTCAACACAATGCGTTATTTCATAACTGATCACGTGTCTGTCAGCACAATACGTTACTTCACGTGTCTGTCAACAGAATGCGTTACTTCACAACTGATCACGCGTCTGTCAACAGAATGTGTTACTTCACAACTGATCACGTGTCTGTCAACAGAATGTGTTACTTCACAACTGATCACATGTCTGTCAAAAGTATGTGTAATTTCACAACCGATGACATGTCTGTCAAAAGTATGTGTAATTTCACAACTGATCACGTGTCTATCAAAAGTATGTGTAATTTCACAACTGATCACGTGTCTGTCAACAGAATGCGTTACTTCACAACTGATCACGTGTCTGTCAAAAACGAACGTGTTATTTCACAACTGATCACGTGTCTGTCAAAAGTATGTGTTATTTCACAACTAATCACGTGTCTGTCAACAGAATGCATTATTTCACAACTGATCACATGGATGTCAACAGTATGTTTACTATATTTCGTTTAAAGTCTTTCCATTACGATGATTTTGACGAAATGAAAAAGCGTTTTTTTCACAAGTATTCATTCAAACTGTTTCCACAGAATCAGATGCGTTCCTTTCACTGTAACAGAATTATTTGCTCATCCTTCATACGTAATTTCAAATTCCAACCAGGTGATCATGGGTCAGCTTATGGATTGTCTGTATCGTCATCTGCAGATAGTTTTGTTCTGTTCCATTGTTCTCATCAAAATATGTACATCGTGCGCAGTGGGATACAAGTTTTGTTTGTTTGTTTTTTATAATTACAAAATGGAATAAATAAGACGCACAGTAATGCAACATCGACATGCATGACAACGTGCGCACCCGATCATGAGATCTCTGTCCACAGTTAAAACTGTAAATCCCTGTTTCCCTGTAAATAACTTAGCAGAGCTGTCCTGTGTTTGGAGAGTGTCACAGGCTTTGAAAGCCAAGTGACACCTGGCACCTGGCTGCAGTAACCTTGGCTAAAACGTCCCTTGCCGTCATCCCACTTCCACTTTACATCCCACCCGTTCTGTTGTCAGCTAGCGCTGCACACACTCACATCACTGATGGGGTCACGTGGTATTTTGATCGAGGCCCCCGTCCATAGAGGTCATGTTTCACAGGCAAACACAGGGAGTAGTCCCCTCTCTGTCACGCAATTATTTCACAAGGAACAAGTGCCTAATTTGTGCTGACGGTGGAGAATGACGTGAGGAGGAAGCATGCACAGGAGCACTTTGTCTTCCTCCAGACGTCAAAGTCGATGGTGGTGAGTCTGACGTCATAGGGAGTTGGGGCTGGGGCTGCCGTAGCCGCTGGACATGTCGTCACTGAGGCTCTGTGTCTGCCGCTTCATCTGGGTCAGCGCGTTGTAGCCCGGGCTGCTGTAGGGAGGGAAGGAGGGGGAGGGCCCCCCCAAGTTGGCGAACATTATCCTTTCCTCATAGTCAGCCTCGCAAAGGATCTTGTTATCACACAGGAAGAACCTGTCTCCCACACAAAACCTGAAACATCCAACATTTATCTTGCTGAGAAAAACATATCTATTATTATCATTATATTTTCTTCTTTTTTCTTTCTTTCTTATATATATATATATGTGTGTGTGTTTTTTCCCCAAGGCCTGACAAAGCGCGTTGGATTACGCTGCTGGTCAGGCATCTGCTTAGCAGATGTGGTGTAGCGTATATGGATTTGTCCGAACGCAGTGACGCCTCCTTGAGTCACTGATACTGATATTGACAAAAAAAGAAGTATTTGTCCTCTTCATAAAACAAAGTGAACGATTATGAACAAAATGTCTGAAGTAACCTGTGGCAGGATTACATGTGATTACAGTCGTGACATGGGTATAGGGCAAATTTACCTTTGATTACAGCGTTTACAAGGCTTTAGGGCTAGCTTACTTGTGATTTTAGTGCTGACGGGGGTATAGCCTATCTCTGATCACAGTGCTGACAAGGGTATCGGGCAGGTTTACCTGTGATTACAGTGCTGAAAGAGGTGCAGGACAGGTTTACCCATGATTGTACTGTCAGGTGTCAGGTCAGGTCATTAGATCTGCTACTGGTAACCTGTAATCCAGTACAACCTGTTCAGGGTCGGGTTGCCGGTGACTAAACCGGCACTCCCACCGCTCCCTTCCGGGACTGGTGAGGCGGGTGGCTAGACACCCTTATGGAGATCCATAAAAGGGCGTTGGCTCAGGAGAGCCACCGACGGCCATCTAGCTCCACCGTGCTGTGTGCATGCCACACGCAGTTGGCCCCCGGGGTGTGTCTACCCATGCATGCGAAGTCTGGATCCGGCAGAATCTGCGGAAGAAACCTATCGGTTCAACGGAGAGGAAGGCGGTTACAGCAACGCACTGTGGAGTGCAGAGAGCAAGATGAGACACCGAAAGGATATCTTGGTCATCCACTGCATCCGTGCTTATCCTCCAGTCGTCTCGACTTAGTCTTGCCACTGGAAATTGGTGGACCCGGACGAGAGAGTGAGGTCGACGTTGCGCAACTCATCTTCACTTTAAACAAACTCACCGCACAAGTCATCAGTCATCCAATATGACCTTTCATCCTTCATCATTTCATCACCCCCAAGTCCTGTGGCGACAGGCGAGCGACGAAACGACAGGTGTGGGTACACTGGCAGTCGCAGCCGCAGACCTGCACGTAGGCGGCTCAGGCCATAGGGTCGTTCTTCATCGACAGGAGCAGCGATGGAGCTCGGCAGCCGTCTGAGTGTCTGAGCAGCCCTCTTTAGGAATGCACTGCTCACCTCCCTGGCATGAGGAAGGGGCTGGAAAAGGTGCCCTAAAAATTGCCTGTTCCATATCACCCTGGCCAGCATACCGCGGCTGGCGGGGACCCTACATCAGCGGTCGAAACAAGAAAGAAAAGAAAAAAACAAGGATCGTTCCTCTCACCATTGGTGCTTGGAACGTAAGGACTCTCCTGGACAGAGATAACGCGGACAGACCCCAAAGGAGAACGGCACTAGTTGCATCCGAACTCGCCAGATACAACATTGACATCGCAGCCTTGAGTGAGACTCGGCTTGCAGGCGAAGGCGAGCTCTGTGAACAGGGATCTGGTTACACCTCCTTCTGGAGTGGACGAGGAAGCGAAGAGCGACGTGAGGCTGGCGTTGGTTTTGCAGTAAAAACAGCACTTATCAGCAAGCTAGCTGGAATCCCAAAGGGAGTCAACGATAAGCTTATGACCATGAAACTCCCACTGGCATCTGGCCAGAAGCACCTCACCACTGTCAGTGCCTACGCCCCAACCATGACCAACCCGGATGAAGTGAAGGCGAAGTTCTACGAGGACCTTCACTCTGTCATTGTTGCTATCCCTAAAGCAGACAAGCTCATCATTCTTGGGGACTTCAATGCTAGAGTTGGCTCTGACTACATCTCCTGGGATGGAGTGATTGGAAAGCACGGTGTGGGCCACTGCAACCCAAATGGATTGCTTTTGCTTCAGACCTGTGCAGAGCACGAACTGCTGATAACCAACACAGTTTTCTGCCTCCCTACCCGTAACAGGACGTCATGGATGCACCCTCGCTCAAAGCATTGGCATCTCATCTATTATGTCATCGTCAGGAAGAGGGACAGGCAAGATGTACGTGTAACAAAGACCATGTGCGGCGCCGAGTGTTGGACAGACCATCGCCTTGTAGTCTCGAAGCTGAATATTCGAATCCAGCCCAAGAGACGCCCCCAAGGCCAGAAGGCTCCAAAACGGCTCAACATCGCTAAGCTAAAAAACATCACCATCAAACAGTCCTTTGTGGAGCTGCTGGAAGATCGTCTGGAATCCGCCTCTCTGGACAACCAGAATGTGGAGTCTGACTGGAGGACCGTGTGTGAGCTGATCTATAGTACAGCTTCAGAGACCCTGGGACCCATGACCAGAAAGCACAAAGACTGGTTTGATGAAAACTGTGATGAAATCAAGCAGCTTCTGGATGAGAAACGCCGTCTGCATCAAGCCTACCTGAGCAACCCAAAGTCCACATCAAAAAAGGATGTGTACGATGCCATCCGCAGGACTGTTCAGCAAAAGTTACGCCAGATGCAGGATAAGTGGCTGAGTGACAAAGCTGATGAGATCCAGGGTTATGCTGACAGGCACGATATGAAGAGGTTCTATGATGACTTAAAAGAAGTCTACGGCCCCACATCCTCAGGATCATCCCCCCATCCTCAGTGCAGATGGGAATACCTTGATCACCGAGGAGAAAATTCTCGAACGCTGGGCTGAGCACTTCAACAGTGTCTTAAATCGCCCTTCCTCCATAAATGATGAAGCCATAGACCGTCTCCCACAAGTCCCCATCAACGAAGCACTGGACGATCCGCCAACACCTCTTGAGACCCAGAAAGCAATCCGTCTGCTATCCAGTGGCAAAGCACCTGGCTCAGACTCCATACCAGCAGAGGTCTACAAGGATGGAGGCACTGTGCTGACTGAGAAGCTCCATCAGCTGTACTCACTCATGTGGAAAGAAGAGACGATCCCCCAGGATTTGAAAGATGCATCTATCATTCACTTGTACAAGTGAAAGGGGAACCGGCAAGCCTGTGATAACCATCGGGGCATTTCCTTGCTCTCCATCGCAGGCAAGATACTTGCCAGGATCCTACTAAGCCGCCTCACAGCACACCTTGACCAAGGTCATTTGCCTGAGCCAATGTGGATTCCGGAAAGAGCGCGGAACCACCGACATGGTGTTTGCTGCAAGGCAGCTGCAAGAGAAATGTCAGGAGCAAAATGCTGATCTGTTCTCTACCTATGTCGACCTCACTAAGGCCTTCGACACCGTGAGTAGAGAGGGACTGTGGAAGATCATGGCCAAGTACGGATGCCCTCGGAAATTTATTTCCTTGGTCAGCCAATTCCATGAAGGCATGCAGGCTCGAGTCCAGGACAAAGGCGAAACATCTGCTCCTTTTGCTGTCACAAATGGTGTCAAGCAAGGCTGCGTCCTGGCTCCAACGCTGTTCTGCCTCATGTTCTCTGCAATGCTTACTGATGCCTTCAGAGATGGCGATGTTGGAATCGGCCTAAAGTACCGAACAGATGGCAAGTTGTTTAACCTCAGAAGGCTTCAAGCAAAAACAAAGGTCATGACAGACATCATCAGAGACTTTTTGTTTGCTGATGATTGTGCCCTCAACGCTGGATCTGAAGCTGACATGCAACTCAGCGTCAACAAGTTTGCCACTGCCAGCAGGAACTTCGGCCTTACCATCAGCACGAGGAAAACTGAAGTTCTCCATCAGCCAGCCCCAGGGAAACCCTACGTTGAGCCCAACATCACAGTCAACGGTCAGAGACTCAGTGCGGTGGAGCGGTTCACATACCTTGGCAGCACACTGTCACGAAATGCGACCATCGATGATGAAGTGAACGTCAGGATTGCAAGAGCAAGCGCAACTTTTGGTAGACTCAGTGCAAATGTCTGGAACAGAAGAGGCATTAGTCTTGAGACCAAGCTAAAGGTCTACAGAGCAGTAGTTCTCCCCACACTACTGTACGCCTGCGAAACTTGGACAGTGTACCAACGACATGCCAAGAAGCTGAACCACTTCCACACAACATGCCTCAGGAAGCTACTGAACATCAAGTGGCAAGACAGGACCCCAGACACAGAGGTGCTCGCAAAAGCCACCCTTCCCAGCATCTTCACCATCCTGATGCAGTCCCAGCTTCGCTGGGCTGGACACGTGGCGCGCATGCTAGACCATCGGCTGCCCAAAAGGCTCTTCTATGGCGAGCTGCAACAAGGGAAGAGATCACACGGAGGTCAGAAGAAGCGCTTCAGAGATACTCTGAAAGTCTCTCTGAAAGCGTTTGATATCAACCCTGACTCCTGGGAGGAATCTGCAGTAGACCGTGACAAATGGCGTGCTGCTGTGCACAAAGGCACCAGGTTGTGTGAGGCCAACAGGACTGCTGCAGCTGTTCAGAAGAGGCAGGCCAGAAAGTCACGGGCACACAAGCTCCCTGACAATGGTATGCCTGTCTTTGTCTGCCCCAACTGTCAGCGAACATTTCGTGCGCAGATTGGACTATTCAGCCATCTGCGCATTCATAGATAGATTCATGAGCATCCTCCCCCCACCCCACCACCACCCTCCCCCCATCCCCCAGCTGGATGACAACGATGGTCATCATCGATCTCGATGGACACACCACCACTGTCGACAGAGATATAGGGTAGGTTTAACTGTGATTTCAGTGCTGACACGGGAAAAGAGCAGGTTTACAGTGCTGACAGAGGTATAAGGCAGATTTACCTGTAACTGCAGTGTTGATATGGTACAGAGCAGGTTTACATGTGATTACAGTACTGACAGAGGTATAGGGAAGGTTTACCTGTGACTGCACTGCTAAGAGAGGCATAGGGCAGGTTTAGCGATGACTGCACTGTTGACATGCAGAAGGGCAGGTTTACCTGTGATTGCAGTGTTGACAGGCGAAACACTCCAGGTGATATACATTGCCCCGCGCTCTCATCACCATCTCGAAGGCCGGGATCATTTTGCTGCAGGCCGCGCAGTACCCCCGTTGTGCCGAAGAGTCTAACATATTAACATAATCACCACAAACACCATCATCAATACCACAATATTGCTATCACATCATCATCATAATCACATCGTCGTAGTCATCATAGTTGGCGTCGTCGTCGTTGTTCCTGATATAGATGTTAGGTACAGCATCAAGTAAGTCTGGCATCCTTTCAGAGGACAACTCTTGCTCAACACGTACCCAACACACAACCTCCCTCGTCAGACCATCCCCACACCACATACACACCACCTCCCAGACAACACACCACATACACACCACCTCCCAGCAAAACCCCCTACACACACCACATCCCAGACAACACCCCCTATACACACCACCTCCCAGAAAACACCCCCAACACCACCTCACAGACAACATCCAACATACACACCACCACCTAGACAACACCACACAGACACCACATCCCAGACAACACCCAGCAAACACACCACCTCCCAGCAACACCACACATACACACCACCTCCTAGACAACACCCCACATAGACACCACCTCCCAGACAACACCCCACATATACACCACCTCCCAGACAACAGTCCCCATCACACCACCTCCCAAACAACACCCCCCATAAACACCACCTCCCAGACAACAACCCCGAACACCACCTCCCAGACAACACCTCACATACACACCAACTCCCAGAAATCACCCCACACAGACACCACCTCCCGAACGACACCCCCGCACACCACCTCGCAGACAACACCCCACTTACACACCACCTTCCAGACAACACCCCGCATACACACCATCTCCCAGACAACACCCCCTATACACACCACATCCCAGACAACACCCCCTATACACACCACCTCCCACACAACACCCCCACCACACCACCTCCCAGAGAACACCCCACATACACACCACCTCCAAGACAACACCTTACATAGACACCACCTCCATTACAACACCCTACATACACACCACCTCCCAGAAAACACCCCCCCACACTACCTCCCAGACAACACCCCACCACACCACCTCCCAGACAACATCCCCACAAACACCACCTGCCGGACACACCCCCACACCACCTCCCAGACGACACCCCACACAGACACCACCTCCCAGACAACAACCTCCACACCACCTCACAAACACCCCACATAAACACCACCTCCCAGACAGCACCCCATATACACACCACCTCCCACACAACACCGCCCACACCACCTCCCAGACAACACCCAACATACACACCACCTCCCAGACAAACCACCTCCCTGACAACACACCACATACACACCACCTCCAAGACAGCACCCGCCATGCACACCACCTCCGAGACAACACCCCCACCCCAACTGCAAGACAACACCCACATACACACCACCTCCCAGACAACACCCCAGACAACAAACCACCTCCCAGACAACACCCCACATACACACCACCTCCCAGACAACACCCCACATACTCACCACCTCCCAGAGAGCGCACCACCTCCCAGACAATACCCAACATACACACCACCTCCCAGACAGCACACCACATACACACCACCTCCCAAACAGCACCCCCCATGGACACCACCTCCCAGACAGCACCCGCACACCACCTCCCAGACAACAAACCACCTCCCAGACAACACATCACATACACACCACCTCCCAGACAGTACCTCCCATGCACACCACCTCCGAGACAACACCCCCACCCAACCTCCCAGACAACACCCCACATACACACCACCTCCGAGACAACACCCCACACAGACGCCACCTCCCAGACAAAAAACCACCTCCCAGACAACACCCCACATACACACCACCTCCCAGACAACACCCCACATATTAACCACCTCCCAGACAACACACCACCTCCCAGACAACATCCAACATACACACCACCTCCCAGACAGCACACCACATACACACGACATCCCAGACAGCACCCGCCATGCACACCACCTCCCAGACAACACCCCACACACACACCACCTCCCAGACAACAACCCACATACATACCACCTCCCAGACAACACCTCACATTCACACCACCTCCCAGACAACACCCCCTATACACACCACCTCACACAAAACACCGCCCCACACCACATCCCAGACAACACCCCACATACACATCACCTCCAAGACAACACCCCACACAGACAACACCTCCCATACAACACCCAACATACACACCACCACCCAGACAACACCCCCAATACACATCACCTCCCAGCAAACACCACACACACACACCACCTCCCAGACAACACGCCACATACTAACCACCTCCCAGACATCAAACCACTTCCCAGACAACACCGAACATACGCGCCACCTCCCAGATAAAACACCACCCTCCCAGACAACACACCACATACACACCACTTCCTAGACAGCACCCCCCATGCACACCACCTCCCAGACAACACCCCCACACCACCTCCAAGACAACACCCACATTCACACCACCTCCCAGATAACACCCCACACAGACACCACCTCCCAGACAACACCCCCCATACACACCACCTCCCAGACAATATCCCCCAAACATACCATCTGCCAGACAACACCCCACATACACACCACCTCCGAGACAGCACCCCCCCCCCCCCCCCCCCCGACACCATCTTCCAGACAAAATCCAAAATACACACCACCTCCCAGACAACACCCCACATACACACAACCTCCCAGACAGCACTCCACATACACACCACCTCCCAGACAACACCCCCAACACACCACCTCCCAGACAACACCCCACATACTCACCACCTCCCAGATATCAAACCACTTCCCAGACAACACCCAACATACGCACCAGCTCCCAGACACCCTACACAGACGCCACCTCCCAGACAAACCACCTCCCAGACAACACCCCACATACACACCACCTTCCAGACAACACCCACATACTCACCACCTCCCAGACAGGACACCACATACACACCACCTCCAGACAGCACCCCCCAAGCACACCACCTCCCAGACAGCATCCCCCACACCACCTCCCAGACACCCCACATAGACACCATCTCCCACACAGCACCCCCCATGCACACCACGTCCGAGAGAACACCCCCACCCCACCTCCCAGACAACACCCACATACACACCACCTCCCAGACAACACCCACATACACACCACCTACCAGACAACACCCCAGATAGACGCCACCTCCCAGACAACACCCCACATACACACCACCTCCCAGACAACACCCCATATACTCACCACCTCCCAGACAGCGCACCACCTCCCAGACAATACACAACATACACACCACCTCCCAGACAGCACACCACATACACACCACCTCCCAGACAGAACCCACCATGCACACCACCTCCCAGACAGCACCCCCACACGACCTCCCAGACAACAAACCACCTCACAGACAACACACCACATACACAACACCTCCCAGACAGCACACCCCATGCACACCACCTCCGACACAACACCCACACCCCACCTCCCAGACAACATCCACATACACACCACCTCCCAGACAACACCCCACACAGACGCCACCTCCCAGGCAACACCCCACATACACAACACCTCCCAGACAACACACCACCTCCCAGACAACACCCAACATACACACCACCTCCCAGACAGCACCCCCTATGCACACCACCTCCCAGACAGCACCCCCCACACCACCTCCCAGACAACACCCCACATAGACACCATCTCCCAGATAACACCCCACACAGACACCACTTCCCAGACAACACCCCACACAGACACCACTTCGCAGACAACAACCCACATACACACCACCTCCCAGACAACACCCCACATACACACCACCTCCCAACACCACTTCCCAGACAACACCCCACATACACATCACCTCCATGACAACACCCCACACAGACACCACCTCCCATACAACACCCCACACAGACACCACCTCCCAGACAACAACCTCCACACCACCTCCCGGAAAACACCCCACATAAACATCACCTCCCAGACAACACCCCCTATACACGCCACCTCCCACACAACACCCCACCACCACCTCCCAGACAACACCGCCACATACACCACCTCCCAGACAGCACCAACCATACACACCACCTCCGAGACAACACCCCCACCCCACCTTTCACACAACACCCACATACACACCACCTCCCAGACGCCACCTCCCAGACAACAAACCACCTACCAGTCAGCACTCCACATACACACCACCTCCCAGACAACACCCCACATACTCACCACCTCCCAGACAGCACACCACCTCCCGGATAACACCCAACATACACACACCTCCCAAACAGCACACCATATACACACCACCTCCAAGACAGCACCCCCCAACACCACCTCCCAGACAACACCCCCACCCAACTCCCAGACAACACCCACATACACACCACCTCTCAGACAACACCCTACACAGACGCCACCTCCCAGACAACACCCTACACAGACGCCACCTCCCAGACAACAAACCACCTCCCAGACAACACCCCACAAACACACAAACTCCCAGACAACACCCCACATACCACATCCCAGACAACACCCAACATACACACCACCTCCCAGACAGCACACCACCTCCCACATCCAAGACAGCACCCTCCCATGCACACCACCTCCCAGACTACACCCCACATACCACCTCCCAGACAACACCCAAGACAGACCCCACCTCCCAGACAACACCCCACACACACACCACCTCCCAAACACCCCAAATTCACACCACCTCCCAGACAAAACCCCATACACACACCACCTCCCAGACAACACCCCATACACACACCACCTTCCAGACAACACCCCCTATACACACCATCTCCCACACAACACCCCCCGACACCACCTCCAAAACACCCCACATACACATCACCTCCAAGACAACACCCCACACAAACACGACCTCCCATACAACACCCCCCATACACACCACCTCCCATACAACACCCCCCATACACACCACCTCCCAGACAACACCCCCCATACACACCACCTCCCAGACAACACCCCCCATACACACCACCTCCCAGACAACACCCCCCCATACACACCACCTCCCAGACAACACCCTCCACACTCACCACCTCCCAGACAACACCCCCCCCCCACACACCACCTCCCAGACAACACCCCCCAAACACACCATCTCCCACACAACACCCCACATACACACCACCTCCCAGACAGCACCCCCCACACCACCAAGACAACACCCCACATACACACCACCTTCCAGACAGCACACCATTCTCCCATAGAACACACCACATAGAAACCACCTCCTAGACAGCATCCCCCATGCACACCACCTCCCTGACAACACCTCCACACCACCTCCCAGACAACACCCACATTCACACCACCTCCCAGACAACACCCCACACAGACACCACCTCCCAAACAACAAACCACCTCCCAGACAACACCCCCCATACACACCACCTCCCAGATAACACCCCCCAAACACACCATCTCCCACACAACACCCCACATACACACCACCTCCCAGACAGCACCCCCCACACCACCTCCAAGACAACACCCCACATCCACACCACCTCCCAGACAACACCCCACATAGACACCACCTCCCAGATAACACCCCACGTAGCCACCACCTCCCAGATAACACCCCACGTAGCCACCACCTCCCAGACAGCATCCCCCGACACTACATTCCAGACAACACCCCACATACACACTACCTCCCAGACAACACCCCACATACACACCACCTCCCAGACAGCACCTCACATACACACCACCTCCCAGACAGCACCCCCCACACCACCTCCCAGACAACACCCCGCATACACACCACCTCCCAGACAACACCCCCACACACACCACCTCCCAGACAACATCCCCCACACACACCACCTCCCAGACAACACCCCCCACACACACCACCTCCTAGACAACACTTCACATACTCTCCACCTCCCAGACATCAAACCACTTCCCAGACAACACCGAACATACACACCACCTCCCAGACAACACACCATCCTCCCAGACAACACACCACCTCCTAGACAGAACCCCCCATGCACACCACCTCCCAGACAACACCTCCACAACACCTCCCAGACAACATCCCACACAGACACCACCTCCCAGACAACAAACCACCTCCCAGAGAACACCCCCCATACACGCCACCTCCCAGACAACACCCCCCAAACCCACCATCTCCCAGACAACACCCCACATACACACCACCTCCCAGACAGCACCCCCCACACCACCTCCCAGACAACACCCCACATACACACAACCTCCCAGATAACACCCCACATACGCACCACCTCCCAGACAGCACTCCCCCACACCACCTCCCAGACAACACCCCAAATAGACACCACCTCCCAAACACCCCACATACACACCACCTCCGAGACAGCACCCCCCGACACCACCTTCCAGACAACACCCAAGATAAACACCACCTCCCAGACAACACCCCACATACACACTACCCCCCAGACAGCACCCCACATACACACCACCTCCCAGACAACACCCCACATACCTCCCAGACAACACCCCACATACCACGTACCAGACAACACCCCACATACACACCACCTCTCAGACAACACCCCCCAATCCTCCTCCCAGACAACACCCCACATACACACCACCTCCCAGACAACACCCTACACAGACACTACCTCCCAGACAACAACCCCCACACCACCTCCCAGACAACACCCCTATACACACCACCTCCCACACAACACCCCAACACCACCTCCCAGACAACACCCCCACATACACCACCTCCCAGACAACACCCAACATACACACCACTTCCCAGACAACAAACCACCTCCCAGACAAACCACATATACACCACCTCCGAGACAACACCCACATGCACACCACCTCCAAGACAATATCCCACACAAACGCCACCTCCCAGACAACAAACCACCTCCCAGATAACACCCCACATACACACCACATCCCAGACAAAACCCACATACACACCACCTCCCAGACAGCACACCACCTCCCAGACAACACCCAACATAGACACCACCTCCCAGACAGCACACCACATACACAGCACCTCCCAGACAGCATCCCCCACACCACCTCCCAGACAACACACCACATACACACCACCTCCCAGACAGCACCCCACATGTACACCACCGAGACAACACCCCCACCCCACCTCCCAAACACCCACATACACATCACCTCCCAGACAACACCCCACACAGACGCCACCTACCAGACAACAAACCACCTCCCAGACAACACCCCACATACACACCAACTCCCAGACAACACCCCACATACTCACCACCTCCCAGACAACACCAAACATACACACCACCTCCCAGACAACACCAAACATACACACCACCTCCCAGACAACACCAAACATACACACCACCTCCCAGACAGCACCCCGCACACCACCTCCCAGACAACACCCCACATACACACCACCTCCCAGACAACACCCCACACAGACACCAGCTCCCAGACAATAACCCACATACACACCACCTCCCAGACAACAACCCACATTCACACCACCTCCCAGACAACACCCCCTATACACACCACCTCCCTGACAACACCCCACACAGACAGCACCTCCCATACAACACACCACATACACACCACCTCCCAGACAACAGCCCCCATACACGGTCACGGTCGGTCACGGTCATTCCCTCGACCGCTGGGGTCGTTGCGGGGACATGAAGATGTCATAGCTCGCCACGCCGTTCTGTTGGCAGCTGTCGTGAGGAGATCTGGCATCGTCATTTTGGTCCATTCCTTGACGTTGTCAGACCAGCTTTTTTTCTGCCGCCCACGTCTGCGCCCTCCCTCTACAGTCCCTTGCAGGATGGTTTTGGAGAGGGTGTTATGTCGTATGACTTGACCAAACCATGCCATCTTCCGTCGTTTGACAGTCGCCAGCAGTGGTTCTTGGGGCCCAACAAGGTTGCTGACCAGGTTCCGCACATAGTCATTGGTCTTGTGCTCCTTGTAGATGTGTAGTAGTCTCCTCAAGCACTTGGTTTCGAATGCTTGGATTCTTCTTTCTGTTTCTGCCATCAGTGTCCATGTCTTACATCCATATAAGAGGATGGAGACCACCATTGACTTGTAGAGCAGGAATTTTGTGTGGAATCTGATGTTACTCTTCCATACCCTGTTCAGTCTGGCCATCGCTGCCATTGCAGAATTAATCCTATTTCGGATTTCTGCTGTGCAGGTGCCGTCTTTGGACAGGGTTGCTCACAGGTACTTGAAGCTGGTCACTTCTTCCAAGGGCTCACCATTCATGGTTATGTTGGCACTGATGTTAGTTGTGCTGTTGACCATGACCTTTGACTTCTCTGTGCTGACCTCCATGCCGTAAGCACTTGCTCTTGTAGTGAGTCTGTTTGTTAGATCCTGGAGCTCGGTGTTAGTGCCCCCCATGAGGTCGATGTCGCCTGCGAATCGCAGATTGCAGACTGGCCTGCCGCCAATGGTGATGGAGGTGTGGTGGTCTTCAAGGGCCTCCTGCATGATTCTCTCCAGAAAGATGTTGAAAAGTATTGGGGATAATAGGCATCCTTGCCTGACTCCAACTGTGGTCCGAAAGAACTGTCCTTGTTAATTGTTGAGCACTGCGCTGCTGGAATGTTCGTAGAGGGCCTGGATGACTTGAATGAGCCCTTCATCAATGTTGAAGCCTCTCAGTACTTGCCAGAGGCCGCTGTGCCACACCCGATCGAATGCCTTTTTAAAGTCGATGAAGTTGTCAAAGATGTCCTTTTGGTGTTGGAGATGTTTTTCAATGAGGACTCGACAGTTGAATATTTGTTTGACAGTGCTCCGTCCTTTTCTAAAGCCTGCTTGTTCTTCTGATAGCAGCTCCTCAGCCTTGGATTTCAATCGGTTGAGGATGATTCGGAGCATGACTTTGCTTGGGTGGCTAATTAGACTTATAGTCCTGTAATTTTGACACTGCTTGAGGTTGCCCTTCTTGGGTAGAGGAATCACCAGCGATTGGGTCCATTCTGTTGGCCACTTTTCTGTCCAGATCTTCTGACATAGCATTGTTAGTGCTTCTGTGGTCTCCTTCCCTCCGTACTTCAAAAGCTCAGATGGGACGTTGTCCACTCCTGGGGATTTCTCTGGCTTCAGACTCTGTATTGCAGCCTCAACCTCCTTCAATACTTGGAGATTTTCCTCACAGTCTGTGGATCGTGGGTTGTCCTGCAATATAGAGGAGTCTGGATTAAGCTGGTAGTTGTAGAGGCCGTCACAGTATTCTGTCCACCTCTTCAGGACTTCTTCGCTATCTGTCAGTAGCTTGCCATCCTTATCTTTGATGACAGCTGATCTTGGCTGGCTAGTCTTGGTGAGGGTCTTGAGGATGCTATAGGCTCTTTTGCTGTTCCCTGCTTCCATGCCTTTCTCAACTTCTTCGCACTGCTCCTCTATCCAGTTTTCTTTGGCTGCCTTCATCTTCGTCCTGACTTCTCTGTTCACCTGTTGGTGCTTCGTCCTGGCTTCATTACTAGAGTTTCTTTTTCCTCAGTTCTCGCCGCTTGTCGCACAGATCTAGGACCCATGGTTGGATCCTTTTTCGCTTTTTCCCCACAGCTTGTTCAGCTGTTGTAGTTAGCACCTCTTTGATGTTGTTAGCAAGGGTGTCTACGTCGATGTCCATTAAGTTGAGGGCTGCGAACTTCCCGCCTACTTGAGCCTGGAACACATCCGCGATTTCGGGGTCCTTCAGCTTTTCTAGGTCAAAGCGGATACGGGGATTCCTTGGACAACGCTTGCACTTCAGCTTGAGCTTGAAGGTTGCCAAGACAAGATCATGATCGCTGCCGATATCAGCTCCTGGGAACGTCCTTGTGTTGGCTTTGTTGATACTGGACTTGTAGCGTTGTGGGGTCAGGATGAAGTCTATCTGGTTGTGGACTTGCCCATTTGGTGAGTGCCAGGATGCGGTTCTGGACAGCTTATGCGGGTGGAGAGTATTGGTTAGGGAAAGGCGATGGCTTTTGGCAAACTCCAGCAATCTGAGGCCTCTGTCGTTGGTTTCCCCAATGCCGAATTTACCAGTTGTTCCTGCCCAATTCTGGTATGCATCTGGACCAGCCTTGGCATTCCAGTCTCCCTGGACTATCAGCATGTCTTTCTTTGGGACTGTTGCTATGATGGAGTCAATCTGTTCGTAAAACTCCTCCGTTTCCTCATCGTTATGGTCTGTCGTTGGAGCATAGACCTGGAGGATTGTCAGGTTGTGGGGTTTGGCAGAAATGCGGATGGTAATAAGTCTGCTTGAGACGGGTGTACAGCTGTCACCTCCCAGACAACACCCCCCACACACACCACCTCCCAGCCAACACCCCCCCCCCCACACACCACCTCCCAGACAACACCCCACATACTCACCACCTCCCAGACATCAAACTACTTCCCAGACAACACCCAACATACACACTACCTCCCAGACAACACACCATCCTCCCAGACAACACACCACATACACACCACCTCCAAGACAACACCCCCCATGCACACCACCTCCCAGACAACACCCCATACAGACACCACCTCCCAGAGAACAAACCACCTCCCAGACAACACCCCTCATACACACCACCTCCCAGACAACACCCCTCATACACACCATCTCCCAGACAACACCCCACATACACACCACCTCCCAGACAACACCTCACATACACACCACCTCCGAGACAGCACCCCCCGACACCACCTTCCAGACAACACCCAAGATACACACCACCTCCCAGACAACACCCCACATACACACCACCTCCCAGACAGCACCCCACATACACACCACCTCCCAGACAGCACCCCACATACACACCACCTCCCAGACAACACCCCCCACACCACCTCTCAGACAACACCCCCCACACCTCCTCCCAGACAACACACCACATACACACCACATACACACCTCCCAGACAACTCCCCTCACACCACATCCCAGACAACACCCCCCCACACACACACCACCTCTCAGACAACACCTCACATACACACTACCTCCCAGACAACACCCCACATACACATCACCTCCCAGACAACACACCACCTCCAAGAGAACACCCGACATACGCACCACCTCCCTGACAATACCCCACATACACACCACCTCCCAGAAAACACCCCACATACACACCACCTCCCAGACAATACACCACATTACACACCACCTCCCAGACAACACACCACATGCACTGAAACAAATGCATGCACACACGTGGCTACAGACCATTCAAGCACACACCACAGAAACAAAGTCTCTGACACAGATATCTAATATCTTATTCTCAAAAGAGTTTTCAAGAATGAAAACATCAGTATGCATACAATTCTTTAAATTATTTAGCAGTCTTGCACCAATTTAAACTTTTGGTCCAGAAGTATGGTCTCCCACTTGTTCAAAAGAAGACAATTTTACTTTTAAAAATCTGTATAACCATTCTCTCTTGAAGAAATTTCCAAATGAACATGTATATTTCAGACTTCTTGAACAATGGCAATGACAAATGTTTTACTGAGGGTAAAGTGGATAAGCTGGAGCTTCTTTACACCACGCCCTTGCGGCACAAAAAATAGATAATAGATAAACAAAAACAAAATAAAAAGACGAGAGAGCCAATGCCATCAAGGTTAACGTGTGATAAGTGGACAAACAGAATTATATTTCACGATAAGTAGGGAGATACATATATATATATATATATATATATATATAAGAAAGAGACTGAAAGAAAAAAAGATTGGATATTGAAAGTAGCCAAGAACATGTAAAGAAAAAAAGAAGAAGTGAGAAACAAACACAACTATAGACAAGAGAGGCAAGGCCTTCAAGACTCACTTGTGATAAATTAAGTCCCCTAGCATTAATTACAGAGTAATTTCCCTTTTTTACTATCTGCCCCAAAACGTTTGCAAAATAAATAAAAATTCCATGCTTAGCAAAAGAAGTTCCTGTTTGAACAAAAAATGATAATGACTCCTCTTGTTGTTGTGTCAGAATAAGAGGTCAAAGTGCCAAGTTTAGAGAATAAAAAATATATAAATATAACAGTAAATGCAGTTTGCATATAATTAGGCTTTTTTTTTCTTTTCTTTTTTTTTTGCCCATCCCAGAGTTGCAATATTGTTTTAAACAAGATGACTAAAAAGAACTGAATTTTTCCTATTTTTATGCCTAATTTGGTGTCAACTGACAAAGTATTTGCAGAGAAAATGTCAATGTTAAAGTTTACCACGGACACAGACACACGGACACACACACACACACAACCGAACACTGGGTTAAAACAGACTCACTTTGTTTACACAAGTGAGTCAAAAATAAGAACGACTGGGCAGGATTATCTTTAAAATTGTGTTCTGCAGTAAATATCATGAACCTTAAAAAAAGTACTGTACAAGCATCGAACCATGTGGTTCAACTCAGCAGCGAAGACCTTCCACAGGGCAAAAATGCAACCGTCCAACACGAATCCAAGATCATTGTTTAATTACGTTTCTATCGCGAAAAACTGATGACTGGAATCGAAGCAATAAAGTGATAAAACACCTTTTAAACCATATTATTCTAATGTCTGAATTACTTTAGACATTTTCAGGCTCGCGGTAAAAACAAAGCAAAACAAGCCACACACAAAAACAACAAAAACACTTTCATTGACTCAAGCACACCGAAAGTTGTTTACTGGAAATACATCAATTCTATGAATATGATTAGTGCCGTAATAGCTTGTCACGTGATCAAATTTTTCCAGTGTACTGAAAATTCTCAAACGCCAGCAACATGATTACAGAATGAAAGATTTCTTTATCAACGTGAGGTAACTGCTGGCATAATTTGGCACTGTATTAGAAAACATTTGTGCTATAATATGTATTATTGCAATTAATGTCTAATTTACATGGTTTATTTCCCAGCCGACCGCATGGGACACTGTAAAAGAAGTTGGGTGTTTTTTGACTCACTTGTGTAAACAAAGTGAGTATGTTTTAACCCGGTGTTCGGTTGTCTGTGTGTGTGTGTGTGTGTGTGTGTGTGTGTGTGGTAAACTTTAACAGTGACATTTTCTCTGCAAATACTTTGTCAGTTGACACCAAATTAGGCATAAAAATAGGAAAAATTCAGTTCTTTTTAGTCATCTTGTTTAAAACAATATTGCATCTCTGGGATGGGCACAAAAAAAAAAAAAATGAAGCCTAATTATATGTAAACTGCATTTACTGTTATATTTATATTTTTTTGTATTCTCTAAACTTGGCACTTTGATCTGATATTCGACCCAACAACAAGAGCAGTCATAATGATCATTTTTTGTTCAAACAGGAACTTCTTTTGCTAAGCATGGAAGTTTTATTTATTTTGCAAACGTTTTGGGGCAGATGGTAAAGAAGGGAAATTACTCTAATTAATGCTAGGGGACTCACTTGTGATGCACTTTTAAAAAAAAAATCCAAGGTTTTTATGTATTGAGTATAATTTCAAAATGTAATGTTTAAGATGAGAAAGATCAGTTTAAAGCAAAGTCCCCCAGCATTAATTACAGAGTAATTTCCCTTATTTTACTGTCTGCACCAAAACGTTTGCAATAAATAAAACTTCCATGCTTAGCAAAAGAAGTTCCTGTTTGAACAAAAAATGATAATAATGACAGATCTTTTGTTGGGTCGAATATCAGATCAAAGTGCCAAGTTTAGAGAATACAAAAAATATAAATATAACAGTAAATGCATTATACTCAATACATAAAAAGCTTGGATTTTTTTTAAAGTGTATCACAAGTGAGTCTTGAAGACCTTGCCTCTCTTGTTCCTTTTGTTTCTCCAATGCATGAAAGAAATCATACTGTATCAATCTTACAGGGGTTTATTTCTGGTTTGAATGCAGGGCAAGTATATAATTACAGATTGGTAGCTTTTCCTACTTAAAAGTAGATAGATGAAGTCTGGGTTATACCTGGCTGCAACGCCACAGTACCAGAATAATGAACATATTTCATTTTCTTCGTGTTAAACAAATTCTGCATCATTCACACACACACACACACAAACAACAACTTCGAGACAGACATTAGATTAGTGACCGAACAAAACAAGGCTCAAACAGAGAAATATGAAAATTGATGTGTTCACACAACCTGTACAAATTTTGAAGATTACAAAGTTTGTCAAGAGACTGGGTGATGCATTGTGTATATTTCACTGTATGTATGTCAGACATGTTCTTGAATACAAACAGTCGAACAGTGAAACACTGACATGACAGAAAGCTTAAGAGAAAGGGTACTACAACCTGACTATCAACTCCCAGGATACAAGACAACTTGCACTGAAACCTTTTATTTTTTCCTAAGAGATTGCTGCATCATGTGTGACAAAGCGAGAAAATGGAACCCAGTTTCTAAAGACCAGAGCTATCAAATGGGGAAAAGTGTGAGAAAACTGCAGAAGACTCAATCAGAGGCAGCTTCTCTAACCGTGGAAATTGTGACTGTCTAAAAATATGACAGATCTTGTGGCACGTGAAGCACTTCCACAAATCTTTCGGAAGGGACTTCATTCTGAGGCATGTGGGTAGACATGGAAGAAGAGACTAATTATTTGTAAAAGGAAGCCCACTGGGATGCTTTTAACTATGTGTGCGAGTAAATGGAAAAAAGCATCATTGGCGAAGACGAAGTAGAGCGTGGAGACGTACCATGCATGCAAGATAAACACCCACTGTTCCACAATCCAAACCAAAGGACTTAACATTCTGAGTGCAAAATAGATTTTGCAGCTCCAAATCACCGAGTGAGTTACCATACTCAGACACATACGGGCCAAACCATTACAAGTGCTTTTGTTGCATCTGCATCGGAGGATAGAAGGTTAGAAGAAGCCCTCACTCTTCGCTGTCTAATTCAGAGTTATACTGAAGCTCAAATTAGTCACTGCCCCTCCCCCACCCCACCCCCATCAACCCCCAGCAACGGTATCTTTTTTTGACTGAATATCAAAAGGCTCTTGGTTCTGCAAAGGGCTTTATGGGATGTGTTCCAACCGGAAAGAAAAATACCCCTGAAAAGAAATATAGAATCAACGCCTATTTCGCAAGACATTGTTATGCTTTCACAAGTGGAAAGTGGAAATACCAAAGCACATCGTTCTGGACACTGCAATCCGCCATATAACAGGAAGTGCTAAACTTCTCAGCATACACATTTTGAATCACTTTGGCCATTGCATGTCTCACAGTTGTGTCCTTAAACTTGAAACTGCTGTCTACTACAATGGACTTCAAAGTAACAGCTTGCTGCCAGAAACCATATCTCTCGATAGCGTGATTCTTCATTCCAGCGGAGACAATGGTGATTTACAGGAATCAGGATTAGGATTTGGCAAAGACATTCAAAATATGGAATGTCCTATCAAAACGTAGCAAGAAACTCTGAAAACCAGGCCTAGACACCGATACTCAGAGATGCATATACTTCGACACACCCACCTAGCCTTCAGTATCAGCCCCCAGAGTTGTAGCCATGATTCACAAACGATAAGGTAGAGCCCATACTAAAAAAAAAAGTTGGCACCCATGTCCACATTAAGCTCGCTATTCGTTTATTCGTTTATAGTCCGTTCATCTAAGATGATGATATTAGACTGAATTCAGCTCGCTACAGCTGACGCAACTATTCCAGATTCATTCAGATTCTGACTAGATGCACGCCTTCTGTGAGCACTCCATTGCATATTGCCAGGTTGGGTGTCACTCACTAGAACGAATCTGGCCAATGTGCAGGAGCAGTCATCAGTTGACTGTGTGCAACGTGTTCTTCATCCTGTTACAGACAGTATAACATTGCAACACGTTCTGCAGGTGTCATTGAACGCAACAAGACAACGGGGTCAGGAGGATGCCTTTGTCACGTTTGACGTTTTGCAATTGCAAAGAAAGCACTGGTGGCCATTTGGCAAAATGAACAGTCCCAGAAGAATGCAGTATGTCTTGGTGCATTTCACTTCACTTATCTTGGTACTCTGGGAAAGCTCATGAGAGGAACAGGCTTTAGAGACATCATTCTTTAGTTCGGCATCTGCACCAGGGGCTCCACTGAAGCCTTTGTGGCCGGGAAACACAATGACCATGCCTTCAGAGCCCAACTCAGTGTTGGAAGCTCTGGGGATACTTCATCTGGGACCGTTTCTCAAAGACTCACCATGAACTCCCCGAGGACGCAAACGGGCATCTTAAATGCCCCCAAAATGGAGGAAAAAACAACATAAGTATACCACTGATATATGCGAAGTACAATAAAGAGATTCTTGTAGCAAGAAATAAAAGACGGCAGAGTTTGGAAGTACACATGAATAACTCAGTGATATTTTCTGTAATTCGAAAGGAATGATCAGAGTTAGTTTCGCAATGAATTGTCTGCTGTTTGTGTTGGCCACACCTTTCGCAACTGCCAAAGAAGCGAGTTGGTGGGGTTCTGGTTTTTGTTGTCTTTTTTTTTGTATGTTTGTTTTTTTTTGTTTTTTTTTATTTAACATTGTCTAGATTCTTAAACCGCAACTGACGTTGTATGACAGGTAATTATGGACAGAAAAACTTACCAAACTATAAAGCAAATACTGTGAAAATTCCCCCTGCTGATGTAAGTGGGGTGTATGAACGCATAAACCATTAATGACGATGTTTTGTTTACCAAATAAAACGTTGTAAATTGCGACGACGCGATACTTGAAATTGTGGAGTTTGGGTCAGTAATAGAACGCCTGTAACGCTCGGGCACATTTCAACAGGTCATTCTTAATAGTAGATGGCTAAGTGATATAATATGAAGCTCTACAAACCTGATCTTAGTCAAATAGGACACCATTAATAATAAAATACCGTTTTTGCTGATCACACACTTTCGCGACAATACAAAAACAGTTCCTTTTTTTTTTAAACCATACCCGGGTATATTCATACCGTAATTCATTTTTGACAGACAAGTATGTTTGGATGGCAAATTGATTAAACTTTCGGTAAATCATAATGAACCCTCCCCGATCCCCCGCCGGGGTAAGGGGGGTGGCGGGGTGGGGTGGGGGTGGTAGTTGTGGTCACCTGAAGGTCTATAAAATATATGCAGAGCAGACATGACAATCTGTTATATTTGTGTAATTTCTCCTGTTTATCCCTTCCTCTCGACTCTGCTTTCCTCTTGTGTTTGTCAATCATCATAACAGAAAAAGACTGTCCAATCAGTTCAACAGGACAGTGTTCACATAGGATTTACCAGATTATGTACACAAAACATGTGGGGGAAAGAAATGAAAAGACAAGACAAATAGTAAATAACGAATAGGAAAGAGAAATAAATATGATTATAAGTGAATTTACAATGTCGAACCAATGAATTAAAGCAGATCCCCCATAGAAATCAATATTTTATCTCACTTCACCGTATGGAAACGAGCTCCTTTTATATTTATATATTTCCGAAAATCCATGAACTGTTTCCGGTCCACTTTCTATGCCATATCATTTCTTCTTATTAGAATTCTTGAAAAAGGTGTTACGCTCAGTTATATATTATGTATTTTCCTTTTTATAAATGTTAGCTCTCTTCAGTATAACAGGTCCTCACGCCAACTCCGTTCTTCTTCTGACACCCACCTGCTTAGGATCCCACCTGTTCGAACCAAAATGTGTGGCCATCGCAGTTTTTCACACTGAGCCCCCATTCTTTGGAACCAACTTCCTCAGCCTCTCCGTCACTCAACTTCGCTGCAGTCTTTCAAATCCAGTCTGAAAACCCCTTTTCCCCGCCAGAATAATTCTGAACAGCTTATCAATTTCTAGTATGAACTAACATTACTATCAGTGAGTGAGTGAGTTTGAGAGTTTCAGAATTTGTAGGTTGTATTTTTGTGTACTATTTATGATTGTGTATTGTGACTTGGGTGTGTGCGTACGTGCGTGCGTGCATGCGTGTGTGTGTGCGGGGGTGGAGAGGGGGGGGGGGGTGGAGGGGGGTCGTGTGTGTGTGTGTGTGTGGGGGGGGGGGGGGGTGGAGGGGGGTCGTGTGTGTGTGTGTGTGTGGGGGGGGGGGTTGTATATTGCGTTCAATTTTCCTGTTTGATATTTACGTGTGTATGCTTTTTTATTTTTTGCTTTTTTTTTTTTTTGCTGCCCCATCATATGCACCGTTCCAGTGGCATTTCTCCCACGCCGCTCATTTAGATTCCCCCATACACGGCCACACCCGGGTTCGTCCGTCGCAGTTCCAGCGTCGGCAGTCCACAGGGAACCATCGATGTTAGGTCGCCAGAAGGCCACACACCAGAGGAGACCCTGCACTACTGCTGAGTCACTTCGGTGGTGTTCAGTGGTGCCTGTTCTGTTTTAACAGGACACCACCTACTAAGCCCCCTACTAACGACAATAATGGCTTCGTCGCGGAGCCAGACTGAGTGAGCGTCCCCCCCCCACCCCCCAGAGTGGAGACCGCCACTACGTCCCTCAAACAGCCCCCCATGAATCTGCCGACACTGACGACATTGACAGGACTCACCCCAAGTACGGAAGTGGAGGGGTATCGAAACTGAGGTCACCATGAGAGCAGGGCATGAAAGGCCACAGACTTTGAGACTATTTTGTCTATATTGATGACGATGGAGGAGGAGGAGGATGACGATGTTGCTATGGAGGTCCATTTTGGTTTGGGACTGCGTGACAAGGCTGTACTCTACGCTTCCTGTCATAATGATATCTCGGCGTTAACTAGGCCCGAGAGATACAGACACTTGCAGTGTTGGTCAGGTAATTAGAGCAACACACCCACAGACGCATCCTTGAAGTAGATGACACTCGACTGTGTGGTCCCAGTCTCCCCATTAAGCCCACAGCACTCTCAACTCTGGGTAGGAGCCGGCCACGGGCCGAAAAACCCACCTCCGCTGGGATTCCTCCCAGCCATCAGACCGCGACGTTAACCACTTCGCCACGGCGGCTGGTGTGTATGTTTTTTTTCTATTTGCAAACGCCTAGGGATTATTTTCAAGATTAGTCGTAAATGTTAATAAAATGCTAATTATGATAACAACAACAACAACAATAATAATAAATCAGCTTGTAGTATACATATAATAATAAACCAATGAAAAGAAGATGATTGTGAACTAAATATCATATGCAGTCAAATGCACTGTGACCACAAAAAAGTAATACATCACAATACAATGTAATATAATACCACAACGGAATATAATACACCACCACAACACAATTCGTTAAGTTGATGACACCGATAACGATCAGCAGACTGACCTGAGGTAGTCTCTCCTGCACAGCATCAGGTTGGCCTTAGCGAAGAGTGTGGATCCCACCTCCCCCAGGCGACAGTCACAACAGGAACACTTGAGACAGTCTTCGTGCCACAGCTGGTCCATAGCCTTCAGAAGGTACCGCTCCCGGATCACCTGCAGTCACCATCAGTCCATCTGTCAACTTCTGGATAGTCACAAGGGAATACTTGACACAGTCCTGGGTGGTCTATGGCTTTCAGTTGGGAACACTACCGAATTACTTCTTCCCACAATCTGTCACTCCATCCATCACTTCTCCTATCGCTCTTTTCGTTAATCGTCTAGCAACCCATCTGCCGCCGCCCCCCCCCCCTCCTCCCGCCCCCCAGAATTCCATCTCTGAATCCTACCAGCAGTCCATCCGTCACTCCCCCAAGCAGTCCATCCGTCACTCCCCCCAGCAGTCCATCCGTCACTCCCCATCCGTCACTCCCCCCAGCAGTCCATCCGTCACTCCCCATCCGTCACTCCCCCCAGCAGTCCTTCCGTCACTCCTACCAGCAGTTCATTAGTTTAGCCGTCACTCCTCCCAGCAGTTCATCCGTCACTCCCCATCCGTCACTCCCCTCAGCAGTTCATCCATCACTCCCCCCAGCAGTCCATCACTCCTCACAGCAGTTCATCCGTCACTCCCCCCAGCAGTTCATCCATCACTCCTCCCAGCAGTTCATCCGTCACTCCCCATCCGTCACTCCCCTCAGCAGTTCATCCATCACTCCCCCCAGCAGTCCATCACTCCTCACAGCAGTTCATCCGTCACTCCCCCCAGCAGTTCATCCGTCACTCCCCCCAGCAGTTCATTAGTTCATCCATCACTCCTCCCAGCAGTTCATCCGTCACTCCTCCAGCACTTCATCCGTCACTCCTACCAGGACTTCATCCGTCACTCCCCCCAGGACTTCATCCGTCACTCCTCCCAGCAGTTCATTAGTCCATCCGTCACTCCTCCCAGCACTTCATCCGTCACTCCTCCCAGCAGTTCATTAGTCCATCTGTCACTCCTCCCCAGCAGTCCATCCATCCGTCACTCCCCCCAGCAGTCCATCCGTCACTTCCGTCACTCCACCCAGCAGTCCATCCGTCACTCCCCCCAGCAGTCCATCCGTCACTCCCCCCCAGCAGTCCGTCACTCCCCCCAGCAGTCCATCCATCACTCCCCCCAGCAGTCCATCCGTCACTCCACCCAGCAGTCCATCCGTCACTCCCCCCCAGCAGTCCATCCGTCACTCCACCCAGCAGTCCATCCGTCACTCCCCCCCAGCAGTCCGTCACTCCCCCCAGCAGTCCATCCATCACTCCCCCCAGCAGTCCATCCGTCACTCCACCCAGCAGTCCATCCGTCACTCCCCCCCAGCAGTCCGTCACTCCCCCCAGCAGTCCATCCATCACTCCCCCCAGCAGTCCATCCGTCACTCCACCCAGCAGTCCATCCGTCACTCCCCCCCAGCAGTCCATCCGTCACTCCACCCAGCAGTCCATCCGTCACTCCCCCCCAGCAGTCCGTCACTCCCCCCAGCAGTCCATCCATCACTCCCCCCAGCAGTCCATCCGTCACTCCACCCAGCAGTCCATCCGTCACTCCCCCCCAGCAGTCCATCCGTCACTCCCCCCCAGCAGTCCATCCGTCACTCCACCCAGCAGTCCGTCCATCACTCCCCCCAGCAGTCCATCCGTCACTCCACCCAGCAGTCCATCCGTCACTCCCCCCAGCAGTCCATCCGTCACTCCCCCCCAGCAGTCCGTCACTCCCCCCAGCAGTCCATCCGTCACTCCCCCCAGCAGTCCATCCATCACTCCTCCCAGCAGTCCATCCGTCACTCCTAGCAGTCCATCCGTCACTCCATTCGTCACTGTTCTAAGGAAACCATTCATCATTTCATCCATCACTCCTCCGAGCAATCAACCCGTCACTCCTCTCAGCAATCCATCGTCACTCCTCTCAATCCATCGTCACTCCTCTCAACAACCTGCCCAACAGATTATCCACCACTCCTACCAGTAAACCCATCTGTCACATCTCAACAATCCATCCACAATTCCATCCATCACTCCTCCCAGCAGTCCCTCTTTCACTCCTCCCAGCAATCCGTCCATCACTCTATCCATCATTCTTCACATTAGTCCAACCGTCACTCCTAGTAATCCATCAATCACTCCTCTCAATGAACCATATATCAGAAGTGGTCAGTAGTCAAAACCGGTAAAGAGTGCTAATACCGCACAAGACTTGGGGTAACATAAACATGGGAGAATACAGACCTGGGGAGACATAATACCCGGGAAAATAGAGATTTGGGGGAACAAAGAGCCAGAGAACGTAAATCTGGGGGAACATAGATCCAGGGGAACACAGACCTGAGGGAATATAGACATGGTGGAACTTTGACTGGGCTGAAAGAAAACGGAGTTTGTATTATACTCCATGTTTGGTGATACATATACTTACCGTGTCAAACTGATGCAAACTAGGCCTATCGGTTTGCTCTGCCTGGCCAAATTTCGCGCGGCTAACAGTGAAAAGACGAGCCGTCTCGCCCGGTCCGCTTTTAGCCAATCAAACGCCTCTAAAAGCTATAAGCGCTGAATCATTCCGTGGCCATCGAAAAAAATTGCCCCATGAGAACCACAGCGGAGACGCGGGGACGGACGGGCGGGCATTCGAGTTTGACATGGTAAGTATATGTATCACCAAACATGGAGTGTAATACAAACTCCTTTTGGTGTCATATACTGTACCATGTCAAACTGATGCAGAATTTAAAGCAAATGGAGGAGGGCAATGCCTACTGGTTCGTATGGGGAGCTCTTGTAACCGAGACAGCAGTGTTAGCCGCAACAAAGGAAATCCCCTTGGAACCGTCAGCCATGGTCATACGGAAATCCCTGAGGTAGAAGTTGATGAAGGGATTCTGAGACCACCAGAAGGCTGCCTCCAAGACATGCTGCAGTGGCACTGAGTGCTGGAAAGCAGCCAAAGTAGCTATGTCCCGCACTTCGTGTGCTCTGGGATTAAGACAGCTGATATCCCTGTGAGCATGAGAGTAGGCTCTACGAATGACTTGGGAAACCCAGCGGGAAATGGTGCCTGCAGCGATGTCTTTCTTGTAATTCTCACTGAGGGAGATGAGAAGACGCCTCTGAGAAGAACGCCTATGGCGAGACCTATCCTAATAGTATTTGAGACACAGAACAGGGCAGAGATGCCTATCCTCATCATCTTGGGCAAGAATATTAGACAAAGGTCTGATCCTCAGAGAGGGGGAAGGGACCTCGGGGTCTTGGTTCTTAGCCAGAAACTCTGGAAGGAAACGAAGAGTGATGGAACCATCTCTGTGGAAGGCCAGATCTTGTGGCATTCCACTAAGACCATGAATCTCGCTTCTACGATGGCCCGTGGCCAGCAAGAGAAGGAAAGTGGTCTTGAGGGAGAGTAAGTCGAAAGGAATAGTCCCCAATGATTCGAAGGGCTGTTTTCGAATGAAATCCAGCACCAAGAACAAGTCCAAGAGGGGCACTCTTCTGGGATTCCTAGCTTCCTTCAGAGAGGCGCCCCTAGCCACCTCTCTGAGCAGGAAATCCGCTTCAAAGGTGGGACCACCTAGCTGTTTGATTGTGGTACAGATGGCAGACCTGTACCCTTGCACAGAACTAGCAGACAGGTTGAGAACCGAGGAGCAGTGAGCCAGAA
This sequence comes from Babylonia areolata, assembly GCF_041734735.1. Lineage (NCBI taxonomy): Eukaryota > Metazoa > Mollusca > Gastropoda > Neogastropoda > Buccinidae > Babylonia > Babylonia areolata. The sequence goes on along the minus strand of NC_134902.1, from coordinate 9,826,155 downwards.
AGTTGGCCAGCTGCATGCTCGTAGAGTTAGTAGGGGGAACGTCCTGAGCTGTACACCACCGCAACCATTTCTTCCAGTGTAAGTCATACAGTCTCCGTTCCCTCCCTCCTTGCTTTGGTGACTATGGAGAGGAGGTCAGTGGAGGCACCCCCCTGCGTCAGCGCAGCCGACACAGAGGCCAACCAAGGGGTCAAAGACTTCAATGGTGATGCTGACAGTTCCGACTGCACAGCAGCCACGAGTGCAGGTGGAGCAGTTGTGGATTGGAATGAGGAATGCCCGAACGAGGCTGCCTCAGCAGATGAGGTTTGGTTTCGAGTTCCAGGGGTGGAACATGTGTCAGGGACTGAAGGTCCGGAAACCAGGGCTGGGCTGGCCATTTCGGCGCAATGAGAATCAGCTGCGGGCGTTCCAATCTGTCTTTCCGTATCACCCGGGACAGAATTGGAAAGGGAGGAAACGCGTAGGCAATCAGACTGCTCCAGTCTAGAGAGAGAGCATCCACTGCTAACGCGTCTGGGTGGGCGACCAGAGAGACATAAGTGGAAAGTCGTTTGTTGAACTTTGTGGCAAAAAGGTCCACCATTGACTGAACCCACCATTCCCACACCCCCTGAAGGGTGTCCTTGTCCAGGGTCCACTCTGTGTGGATGACACTCTTGGACCTGCTGAGAGCCTCTGCCAAGATGTTGGCTTTTCCTGCTATGTGTCTCACTGAAAGTGCAATGCCCTTGCTATGGCATCAACGGAGGAGAGCCTCAGTCCGCAGGGAGAGGCCTGCTGAGTGTGCTCCCCGCCCCCCACCCCCCTTTGTTCACGTAACATGCGACAGTCGTATTGCCCATGAACAAGCGGATGGTCTTGCCAGTGGCCTCCCCCATGAAGTGCAAGAGAGCCCTGCGAACTGCCTCCAGTTCCAGAACATTGATGTGGCATAGGCGCTCCTCTGGGGACCAAGTCCCTGCTGCATGGAGTGAGTCCATGTGGGCTCCCCAGCCCAGAGAGGAGGCGTCTGTCAAGAGTGCCACCTGAAGAGTAGGTGGGGCTATGGGCACCCCCTGTGTCCGAAGAGGGGTGGTTAACCACTCTGATGTCACCTCGAGGAACCACTCACCCAGACATATCTGGCTGAGTGCTCTGGGACCACTGTAACCTCAGTGCCCTCTGAAGAGGGCGCTTGAGAACCCTGCCCAGGGGAATGAGAGGCGCCATGGACTCGATCATGCCCAGGAGGGAAGAAAGTGTCCGCACTGTTGCTTGGGAGGAACGGCGCAAGTGGCTGAGGAGGCCTGCCAGACGGTCCCAGCGATTTGGTGTCGGAGAGACTATCATGGACCGCGTGTCGAATCTCATCCCTAAGAAGTCGAAGGACTGACTTGGGACAGATCACATTTCTCCTGGTTCGTGAGGAAGCCCAGTTGGGAGCAAAGGTCTAGAAGTCTGGCCGTATGACTATGGCACAGGGCCTGCGACTGGGCCAGGATAAGCCAGTCGTCCAGGTACACACAGAGACGAATGGATTCTGACCGGACGATGGAGACCAATTCCCGCACCACCTTGGTAAACAGGAAAGAGGCAAGAGACAGACCAAATGAGAGGGCCGAGAACTGGAACACCTTGTCCCTCCACACGAACCTCAGGTACCGACGGGATGCCGGATGGATGAGGATATGAAAATAAGCATCTTCCAGATTGACAGAGGTAGCACAATCGCCCTTGTTGAATGGTCTCCCGAATCTGTGCCTGTGTGTCCATCTTGAATTTGATTTTGGGGAGGAATTTGTTGAGGGGGGACAAGTCCAAGACTGGTCTCCACCCTCCCGAGACCTTTGGAATCATGAACAACCGGCCGTAAAAACCGGGGCCCGGGTCCGAGAGTTGAGATATCGCCCCTATGAGGAGTAGGGGCGATATCTCTTTCTGTAAGACACTCTCCTCCTCCATCGAGCTGGGCACATAAGGAGGAGGAGTGGATCTTAGAAGGGAGCGGTCCTCCACCCAAGGCTGCATGTACCCCAACTCTAGCACCGATACAATCCAGTTGTTGAGTCCCAGAGCACGCCACTGATGCGCATGCTGGGACAAGTTTCCTACTTGGAGGGGCTGAACAACTGGCGGTGCTGAATTGGGGACCAGTCATTGGGGGTGCTGCCTTCTGGACTTGGGCATGGCCGGTCGGCTTGGACGGACATGAGGTGGTTTATTCCTCTGCCGCTGATTCTGCGCACGCCGCTTTGACTTAGGTGGCGTGGTATATAGAGGGGCCCTGGTGGCCGTTTTTTTCAATGGCATAGAACCCTGGCGCCCCTGGGAGGTGTGGGCTAAATATGAGGCCACCTCCCTGTTTGTCATTGCCCTGTGGCTGACAAAATGGGGCGCATACTGGCCGAAGAGGAAGTGCTGCTGTGCTGGGATGGATCGCAGGGCAGCCCTCTCCTCTACTGGAATGTTAGAGAGGTGGAGAACGGCATCACGCCGCGCTAGCACAGTATTGAAGTGAAGGCTGGTAGCTGTGTCTGCAGCTGCCGTGAGACCAGATGCTACCCTATTGCCAAAAGTGTTTAACCTCTGGTCCGTGAAGAGGCCTGGCAGGACAGAGGAAGGAGACCCCATGTCCTGATTAACCAGACGCTGTTCCCACAGCTCATTGGCCCTGTGGAGGAATGCGTTGAAGAAAGTAAAAGCTGTGGAAACCTTGAGGAGGCAGCGGCGGGCCAATCTGTCCCACTCTGCTAACGTTTTAAAGGATAGAGTAGCTGAAGTGGGGAAGGTGGTGCGCTGTGAGACCAACATCCTGTCCTGCGTGGAGGGCTATGCTTCCCTGTAGGCAGGGTGGTCCTGTGTGTACCAAGACCACACCCCTCCCTTGGAGGAATCTTTGAGGAACTTGACCGGAGAAAAAGCGCCCGGGGCAGAGAGGGACTCCCTGCCTGGAGGAGGGATGGAAGCAGCACCCCTGACAGTGCGGGCTGGCTTATTAAGCCATTCCTGCACCATTTCTGGCACTCTGAGTCACCTTGTGGTTCTGGAGTTAAGAGTCACATGGCCTAAGGAGGGTCAAGGGTAACAATGTAGCCTGAGGGACTGATTCCGCATGTGTGACCCGACTGGGGAGGGTCAGTTCGAGCTCGGCAAAGTCCGAGTTTGGTTCAGGCTGGTCCCTAGGGAGGCGTGGGCTCAATCTGTCCCCCTGGGATGGGGGCGAAGAGTGCTCATCCGTTTTTCGTCCTCATCCGAAGACAGGGGCTCCCACTCTTGTTCGCAGTCCATCCCCTGCTGGGTACCATCCCAAGTGGATGTACCCGCTGGGGTGTCCTGTGAGCTGTGGTCAGCCCAGTGGGATGAGCTGGGACGATCCCGAGCAGGGACCATGGCCGCAGCTGTTATTTCCTTGACACCTGAAGCGGGTGGGGAGAGTGAGGACCGTAGGTCCAACCATGCTTGGGATGGTGGGTGCCACACCTTCTAAGTGAGGGTATCCCTGGATGCAAGAGGGACCCACAAGTGCTGTGAGGGGACAAACACCCACTCATCTCCCTGTAGGACCAAGGGCTGGGTAGGTGGGAACTACAGGCTCCCCTGGGCTGAGCGGGGCCCCTCGGCAGCCATAGGTCCCGACAAGGAGGCCATTGTGACCGTGGAGGTCACCTGTAGGTTGACAGAGGCCCGATTTGTGGACTGAGTGGCAATATTGGTTGAGGAGCTCAACCTCACTGACAAGAAGTCGATCCCACTTGTCGGGGCTGTGTGTGTCACCCTGTGAGATGTGCTGGGTTGGGTCCGGTGGGGAGCGGACAAGGGGTTGGCCCCTGGTCCTCCCGGCAACCCAGCGTGCACCATAGGTGCGCCCCAGTACGGGTAGAACGGAGGTAACCACCCGTGGGCACCAGCCATCCTGTGACCCCAACCCCAAGGGTCACTGGCGCCTTGACCTCCACGAAGGGAAAAACCTGGCCAAGTTGGAGGGAGGTCAGGTCCGACTTGGGTGTCAGTCCCGCCCGAAGACGAGCGGGCTGACTGCCCGGAACCACCTGACACGTGCGGGCCTCCCCCAGCAGGAGAGACCGGCCAGATAGCAGAAAGACCTGCAGAGCTGGTGGCCACGTGCCCCGAATCCCCTCCCGTGGGGTGACTGGGGTGGCTTGGCCCGGGGTGGGCAAAGTAGAGGTCCCCCCCCCCCCCCCCCCCCCCCCCCGGAACCAAATTTTTCTCCCCCCCAGAAGGAGGTGGGGGAAGGGGGTCGACAGAGAAGGGAGGAGGGGGAACAGCAATGGGGCCCCTGAGGGCCGTTCCGAGTGGGGACCCGGGTAACGGCCAGGCGCGGCCTCCCCTTGGGAGTTTGCGCCTAGCTGCGAGTCCCCACCGCCAAGAGAGGACTTGCCACTCCCCCCTCTCCCTGCCTCGCGCTGGGACACCTCAGGAGGCGATGCTCGTACCCCTGTCCCCCCGGTCCCCTTCATAACCGTTTTACTGGTACAAGAGTCGCCTCCGCGATCAGCGTCTAAAGACGCATCGCCGCGGTCCGTATCGGGAGGAATCATGAGCTCTGGGCCTGGGAGAGTCTCTTGCCGAGTCTCAATCCCAGCCTCATGATCCCTGCCTTCGTGGGATGGCATACGAGGCATGGTACCCACGCTTAGGCACCCAGCGAAAATCCAACCCCCAACAGAGAAAGGAAAGACAGGATCGACTTAGAGGTAGAGAAAAATGAACGAATCGAGGGGGCCGAGTCGAATCGAGTACACAGAATGTAAGAATACAATACGGACAAGCCGCATGCAGCAAAGGAACGCCAAATGAATACGCTTAATAGCCAAAAAAAGTGTAAGACGAGACAGAGCGTAAACCTGACAAGATGGCGTGGAGAGCCTTGGCCACTGGAATGATTCAGCGCTTACAGCTTTTTGAGGCGTTTGATTGGCTAAGAGTGGACTGGGCAAGACGGCTCGTCTTTTCACTGTTAGCCGCGCAAAATTTGGCCAAGCAGAGCAAACCGATAGGCCTAGTTTGCATCAGTTTGACATGGTACAGTATATGACACCAAATTGAGGGTTACATAGACCAATGGAAACATAGCCCCACTAAGCTCTCCTTTTAATGTCATTTTTCTTTCCTTGTTCAAATTCCCTTCATTTATTTTTTCGTTCTTTCCTTACTTCCTTCCTGAAGTTCGCATTTCATTGCTTCTTTTTTCTTTCACTCCCTGCTTCTTCATCACTTAATTATTTTTTCTTGACTTCCTTTCGTCTTCTAAATTATCAACGAAGCAAACGGTGGCAATTTGGTGTTTACCAAGTGACCACTAATGTTTTGCCAATAAGCTGAATTGTCGACGATTCAGTGGTTAACTGAGCTCCACCAAATTGTCGCCGGCAACAGTTCAGCGGAGGTTCTAATTCAACAGCAATCAGTGGGGAGTCAGGCCTGGAACTCATTCGGTGCACCCTGTCAAACTCCACCACATCAATCATATCCAGACTTTCCGAAAGAAGGTCCTGCACCAAGCCTCATAGTCTGCACTGGTCTCGTATCCCCTGGGAAGGTCGTCAAAGATAAGATTGTCGCCCTTGGAGCAGCCTTTCATGTCGTCCATCCTCGTCTTATAGTCAGCTTCTGACACAGGTCCTGGTTCGTCTTCTTCAACTCTTCGTTCTCGTCTCGCAGCTTCGTCATCTGCTCCCTCATCCCCCTCAGGTCACTTCTCGGAGCTGGACAGTCCTATTCGAGATCACGGACTTGCTGTTTCAGTTCCTACTTCTACTTCTCTATCTTTGTCTGTTACCCCACCTTTCACTCAAGGCTTTTATGTAGCTATAACGTCACTGATAATAGTTATGTGACCAAAGGAGAAGGAATTAAAGTATCTGCGCCACTTGCTTTCCCCAGACTAGTTCTTTGAACAGATCACTGGCAAGTCTCGTCTGCCTCACACTGTCTTGATGGGTTATTTTCAATGTCATCACAGCGAATGGGCAACCTGCTTCAGAACAATCAACTGAGGAGGAGGCGAAAATTGACACCGTCCAATCGTCGTCGAAGCGTGACAATGGTGACATGGGAGGCTGACATTCTTCTTGCCCGCTCCAACACGAAGCCTATGTATGCAGGCAAAAAGCGGCTACAAACAAGCCGAGTGTCAGCAGCAGCAGATGGCATAGTTCAGCAACTGCATCTGTCTGCCACAGTTGGTGATAAACAGTACGCATCTTGACGCAGAGACAACAGTGAGTTCACTCATCACGAGAGAGAGAGAGAGAGAGCAAAATGGTTTGACTGCGTTTGGGCCTGTGACCCGTTGCAAACTTCACAATCAAAAAAAGGAAAAGTCAGTGTTTCGTCCTGTCGCAGTTGATCATATTTGATACCCAATAAGGCGATGAAAAACATAATGTCCTACCATTTATTGGTACGGGTATATGATTCATTACGTAGTGCATCTTAATATTCCCTCCGCAGAAGGAACTCAGATGTAGTTGAATATCAAGTCTGCCATTCAAAATATTTGCACATTGTTGACGTCGTATCTGGTATAACCTTGTATTTTATGGAACATTTCAATCTGAGGTCACTGTAGTTTAGGCATTCAAATATGACACATAATTCATCTGCAAGACAAAGAGGACAACCCTATTGACTAGCTGGGAAAGAGCGATACATGTAGCCGAAACAGCTATTCTTAAACATGCGCTTTTGATATGATGATGACATGATTCAAAACGTTTGCTTTCTGACATGTGAACACCAACGTTGACAAAAGTAATTTTAAATTTCTGATTGAAGAGCTTCTCATCACCAACTGCACCAAATACCTGAACATAACGAAACCATTTGTACAGAGAGAAGAAGAAGAGACAGAGTTGAATGGGGTTTTTTTTTTCCAGAACACATAACAAAACGTTAAAAAAGTGTCCAAAGTGAGGGAGGCAGACAGACACTGAGAAAGGAAAAGACAGAGAGCGAGGGTGGGTGCAAGGGAGGGAAGGAGAGAGAGAGAGAGAATGAGAGAGATAGACAGCACGAACAGTTCACCTTTTTACAAGCAGAACAGATCTGTTGTTGCTGCACTGACTGTTGTTGGAGGACTGCGTGCTGTGCACCTTGTGCTGCTGGCGGCTGCTGGGGGGGCGAGGTGTGGGGGTGGGGGTGGTGTCCGCTGCCCGTGCCCTGCCCTATGCTGTCGGCAGGGCTGGCTGTGTCCGGGCACAGCTGCATCACACCTGCACACAGCGGGCACTGTGCACTGATACAGCTCGCTCATTCCTTTCCTTCCTTCCACTGCTTCATGAACATCATTGTTTGCTACGATGTTTCGATCAGGAACAACGGAGAACCAGTACAGTTTCTAACGTCTTTGTAGGCAGTGTAATGAAATAAAAAGTGAACATCTTCCGGTCCATTTCACACGGTGGACAATTAACACGTGACAGGTTTTCGTTATCGGCGAAAACATCCTTCAAAATTTTTAAGACTACTATCTCCGACGAAATCTTACAAGGTTATCTCGGCTGTACCATTTATTTGTGACATGTGGGATGTGACTTTTGAAATGATTAAACCATCAATACCTATCACCAATCTCTTGTCTCCAAATGCCAATTTTGTTTGCTATATGAACTAAATTACACAGAATACATAAATGATAAATAATAAAGAAATAAATTCAGCGATAAAAGCTGAATAGCATTTATGCTTTGGCTTTGCTACACAATTCTAAAACCAGTTGTTGACAAGTGTTTTTGAAGATTGGGTACCCAGTCAGCTACAATACATACGTTCGTGTGCAGTAAAAGCATTTCATATGCCTGCCTACACAGTCTGGACAATGGAAGTTTTACAAGTTTCAATCAACATCTAATGCATTTTACTGATGTTCCAATGTACAGTGGATATCTTCCAGTTACCCGATAAGCTGTTTGGCTAGCAGGGATACATTTCATAATCTTTTCATGGCAAACGTATGAATGACTTTTTTGGTTGCATTTTTCTTCCATACTCCACGCTGCAAACGCGTGAAGACGGGTACAGTGTGTGTCTCCAATAGTTTCCAAAACAACATCTGATGCAAGACCCAACTTTTCTGAGACATTTGTTTCTGTAATACCTTACTTCCCTTTCTGCAGTTCTCAGAAAAAGCAGTACCAATACTTAATTTTATTGTAAAGATCATTTCCAAATATTTCGATGCCTCTGAGCAACAACAATTTATCTCCAGAGCAGCCGTTTTGGAAGTTCTCAGATAAACCCACTGGAAATGTTTGAAAGCTTTCAATAATTAAGATTCTAAATTAAAACACTTTTTCTACAAGATGCTTTTACTGCAGATTGTATGTGCTGGTAAGATAAGAGTTTCTCCTATAACAAGTGCATGCTGATGTGTAAGAATATTCTGTCTGTAATGAAACAAGAAAACTTTAAGCACTTTTACGTCTCATTTAATACTACTTTGTTTGGCAGTATTATCTCTCTCTCTCTCTCTCTCTCTCTCTCTCTGTGTGTGTGTGTGTGTGTGTGTGTGTGTGTGTGTGTGTGTGTGTGTGTGTGTGTGTGGATGAGTTGTATCAGACAAATTTGAATAGAAACAGGGTATGACTGTGTTTGGGATGCTCAATTCTTCTTAGGGAATCTTTCTGCAGGAATGTCAACATTGCTTTGAGAGATAATTTTCAAAATCTATGGAGATATGCTCTAGAGGCGAGCAGTAAATGTTTGTTTTATCGAAATTTCAAAAGTGGATTTGGTAGATAAAAATATATAAGGCAAATGCCAGATAATTACGTTGTCAGCTTCTTCAGATTTCGAAGTAGTAATCATAAGCTGAAAATAGAAACAGGGAGACACATAGGCATACCACGAGAGTTACAGCTCTGAAAGGTTTGTAACATGTCTGTGACTGGGGATGAGTTTCATTTTATAAAAATGGAATGTCCCAATTATGATCAGTTACGGAATAGATATGTTCTTAAAAAATATTTGTCTCCAAAATCGGTTTTTAATTTTTGTAATATGCTCAAAGGAGACAAAAAAGCCATTTTAGCTGTAAGAAAGATGGTTAGATTTGCAAATGTTGCCTAGCTACACTTTTGGAGTTAAAAGTCATTTGTGTTTTCTCAACTTTTATGTGACATTGTGTATTTGGAAATGTTTGTTCTGGGCATGAAAACATTTTGCAGTAATACTCCATACTCCAATAGGAGTGAAAGGATAATTAAAACTTGAAACTTTGTGTGTGTGTCTGTGTGTGTGTGTGTGTGTGTGTGTAAATCTTATCATTTGATGAACGTTATGGCTGCTTCCACATCTCATTCTCTCCCCCCCCCCGCCACCCCCCCCCACCCCCCTTTCCTGTTTTCAAGTGCATTGACGAGTGAGAACTTAATAATCTAATTCGTGTGATATTCCGTTTTGATAACTTTTATAAATTTTGCCATAATGTATTTACCTCAAAGAAGAGTTGGAACTGTGGCGTTTAATGGATATACTGTGTGTGTGTGTGTGTGTGTGTGTGCGTGTTTGTGTGTGTGTGACGCAGCTGGACGTCATAAAAAGCAATCTCTCGCTATTTTCAAAGACAACAGGACGCGTGTGTTACAGTGTGCAGAAACAGGCAAAACGTCCGTTCCTTTGACAGACTTACAATTCACCCTCTGCCCTCTCTTCGTTCTCCTTTCTCTTGTCTCTGTCTCCGTCTTCACTCCCTGTCTCTCCCCATATTGAGGGGCATTAAGTCAGTGAAACAGGAGAAGCCTGCACATCATGCAATAGACGTTCTGTTTGGTTTTTCTAATTCCTTACCAAATTGTAGTTCGTTTGAGCAAGGGATCCACCTTATCACTGCACCGGAAATTGGTGTGGTCAGCGTTTAAAGTAAGTCACCGAGCTCACTCATAACACTGCCTTCCTTGGTTATTTCCTTCTCTTCCCCCACCCCCCCAATTTGACACGGTGAAAATATCCAGAGTTTATATTTTGCTATGATATAGAATACTACAGCCTCTTCAAACACGACTATGTGAATTCTTACATACTGTAATTTAATCATATCTAATCATAACTGAATTATTAGAGAGGGCGCCACACACATGTCCAAACTGTTTTTGCTCAGACACTTTTGAGTCATAATAAATGTTCAGTAAAAACTACAAACAATATATAATAATATAATAATATGGAGGCTTATATTGCGCGGCTCCGTTCCCGCTATCAAGAGCAGGCTCACCGCGCTTTACAGTAAAAACAAATATGTAACATTTCAAAGGTTTTGTTTTTTTTAATTAAAAAAGAGATAAAACGATTCACACCCACATATCATTCAATGCACAAAAAAGGTACATCACACACACACACACACACACACACACACACACACACACACACTGACATGCACGCACGCGCGCGCGCACTTACACACACACACCACTTTGTCGAACAAATTACGGAGATTATACTATTCCCTCACACTTCCTCACAAGTGTATTAATATAAACTCAAACCCGTAACTCACAGAATGATAATTATAACACTGGACCGTTACACGACAGTCTGTAACATCAGGTAATCGTAACAGTTTCATAAAGTGACCCCAGCCACTGTCCAACCCACAGACCTCCCAAAAGTGGAAAAGACAACTAAAGACACTCGAAACAGTTACCGCCTGATACAAGGTTACCTCACGACAGCTTGTGATGGGCGAAGGTGGTGACTTGGGTGGGACCTTCAGCCGGGCACTGCAGCCTCTGCTCACCGGCTTGCTAAAGATCAGGCAGAGGTTCTGGCTGGCCAAGAATTCCTCTCCATCAGCCTTCCGGGCCTCTGCCACAAGGTCCGCCCTCTCTGACGTCTCAGAGTCAAGTCACACCTAATCGCAGTCAGCTGCAGCCAGGTAAACGGCAGGTGAGCGCAAGTTCTGCACTTGGCACGCTAACCGGCCAAAACACACATTGCACGCACTGCACTGCAGTTGCAGTCATGCCAATGTGACAAGAGCCCTCTCGCTCCTACAGAGCGGTGTGTGCACGTGCTGCACAACTCTTACACAGGTAAAACGAGTGTGCAGACACACGTTTTTACCAAACCAAGAACATGTCAGAAAACATGATCTAGAGAAACTGGGATTCGAACTCCCAACCATCGGAACTAACACCACTTTCACCGGCCACTGGGCCATACTAAATCGCTCGCACTTCCGCCTATACTTCCGCAGCAACGAAAGGTTGGGCTGATCCGTGACACACGACACAGAGAATCAAGAGACAAACGAACAGAAGAGTAAAATTTTGATGAACTGCACATTGTACACATAACATAAAAGTCATTCACTGGAGTAAAATAAAACATCACAAACACTTCGCATAACCAGATCAAAAATATACTCTAAGCAAATGAAGTAATAATTCAATCACACTTGGCCACTCTGTCACATAACGCATATACAAACAATATTTAACATGCAGATCATTACTCATGATCACAGAAGCGAACGCACAATGAATGAAAGTAAAATTTTGAGTTGCCAGTAACATGAATAAAGGCTAATGACAGTAAAAACAATGGTCTCCGTACAATAGGACACATACCTGTGTCACATGAAGAGAATGGTATTCATTTTTCATTGTACTGTTGAAACATGTGTGTCTTTGATGCTTTTTGAAAGTTTGTTTCGATCTGATGTGGCGAATGTTAAGTGGCAATGAGTTCCATTGCCTGGGCGCAGTGAAAGAAAAAAGCGCGTTCTCCACATATCTTTGTGCAGGTGTTTGGTATACATAGAATTAGTTTATCTGTGGATGAATGAAGTGGCCGAGAAGGTGTGTAGATAGAAAAAAATGTCTGAAATATAGTATGGTGAGGAATCTAAGAAGAAATTATGGCAAAAGAGAGATACTTTAAAGTGTATGCATGCTTCAACAGGGAACCAGTGTAAGGTTCTAAGCCTTGCAGCTGAGTTCTGTACCTTTTGCAACCTGTCCAAGCATCGCTTTGGACAGCCAGCAAGAACAGCATTGCCATAATCAAACCTTGACAAGACAAAAGCACAATCAAGTACCTTAGCTGCTGCAGTTGTCAGGAAGTGACGAATGGAACTGATCTGACGGAGAGCGGCATAGGCAGATCTGAAGATGTGAGTAATGTAACTATCAAGAGACATATCATCAGATGATGAATCCAAAGTTGCGTGCAGAAGGAGAGAACAGAATGTCACTGTTTCCAACACGAACAGTAGATGGCTCTGAAAGAACTGAAAATGATCTCCTTGAAACACGCTCACTTCCCTTCACGTTCCACCCATCGAAACTCGGATCTCCATTGGAAGCTTTGTATCGGAGGAAGGGTCTGTGTTGCAGGCTGTGGTGGCTGTAACGTAATGAGCATGCATGGTCCTAGTCAGACAGAAATTGTGACGAAGAGTCAGCAAAGCTAAATGGCGCCCAACCAGATGCTTTTGCAGCATTTGTCCAGCTACTAATGTTGAGCAAGTCACCAAACATCTTGAAGGCTGCAAGCTGCTATTTGGATGTAATATGGAGGCCTCCCAACATGATTAGAAATTTGTGCTCATAATAAAGCACAGGTAGCTGTCCTGAATTCAAATGCTCCACGGCAGGCTGCACAACGTCCATAGCATGTTTCATCATTGTGGTTCAATGCGCGTTTTCTAATAGCATAGTCAATGTTGCTGGTATACCTGTCCACATTCCCTTGCCGTGCAGCATGGAAATCTGACCAGGAGAATGTATAATGGGCGATCTCACATCCATCTTCAATGACACCTTTGCAGTGCTCCAACCATTCAATTTCAGCTTTGTGTGTCTTGGTTTCAGGTCTGACACTGGTTTTGCACTAACGTCACATGGCGGTACAAAGACATCTTTGGAGGTGAGAGTAACTGGATGCACATTTGTGTAGGTGACAGAGAGAGGAGTGTTGTTCAAATTCTGCCTGGTACCGACTGCTAAATCAGGGGTGTGAAATGCATAATTGCTTCAGTGTCTTCATGCTCATTCTGAATCAACGATATGCTTGTCCCATGGAAGGAGTTTTTTTGCTGTTGTCGAACTTGGGTTGTGGTCAATGTCGTTGACCGCTCCAGCAGAGGAAACGTTTGATATCATTCTTGGCGGAACAACTACACTGTCTGTTTCAAATTTCTGACATACACTGTTTGTTATCTATGTTAGAACAGACAACACTCGCTTGTATGCGATCCCAATGCCAAGGCAATGAAGCATTTCTTTCATGTTTCAAAGTGAACTAAAAGGAGTTGACTGACAGTTGTGTGTTCTAGTGCGCGGAGTGGTGTCTGTCCTGCTGTGCTGTTTGTGTCATGTTGCTTTTAATGATTTTATGCAGTTACATGCAGTTATCTGTGATAAGCTGAACACAGCTTGACTCTTAGATGGAGTGGTTGGTTCATCAATAGAGTCTGGTCCATTGATTATCATGCTGATGAGCGCTTCAGTGCTAGGGTGAAAGGTACAGAATTTTACTCACATTCATTGAAGTTGCCATTGAATGAACTGACTACAACAGTTCGTGTATTATCAGGTTAGTGTTTTTTGCAATATGTCAGGCTTTTGAATAATAATAATAATAATAATGGATACTTATATAACACACAATCCAGAAATCTGCATCTAGGTGCTTTACAAAAATACTTTTGTTTACATAACACATTACATCAACCAGTTCAGTGCCAGAGAATTTCGTAAAAATGTGCTCTCCCCTTGCCAGGGAATTTTGAGGATTCGGGAGTAATAAATCACAAAAAATTCTAGCACAAAAGCTATGGGTGATACAGAAAGAAAGTAAACTTTTTTATGAAGGAAAATGAGTGTAGATTCTGCTTCTGGGCTCTTTTACCCAATTAGGTTGATCAGGCCTGTAAAGTCAAGATAATAATTTTTGTGCAACAAAAAAGTCTTATTTCCACCTTTACATGATAACATCCATAAAGAAAAGAAACAAAATACAGCTAGAAATAGGATGCCTATTGTCAGATTATACCTACAGAAGAAATTAAAACAGGCTATAAGTTTATAAAAACAAATCACAGCTCGTGCAGACATGTGTAAGTAAATCACTGTCCCAACAATGACAAAGGTGGGTGAAGTCAACGTAAAGGGTCAATCACCTTCTCAGAAACTGAGCTGACAAGCTTTTTGACAGCAAAGCCCGTTTGGAGTGAGAGGGTGAAGTTCTCTGATGACATTCATCCTTTCAAGTTGCACGTGTGCCGATTAAAGTGTCTGCTGTGCATCTGGCTTGCCACCTCTTCAAACAAGTCAACCATCTGATTCAGCGAAAAAAAAAGCGTGAAAAATTTTAAAAAAGCACGTGTTTCACGTCCAGTGCAGCTGCCAACCCTGCGTTTCGTGAAAATCGTGGAGCATTGGTGGTTGTCATCCTACAGTATGCATTGAAATGTGAGCAGACTCATTCCTAAACGCCACGTCCCGTTCATGAACTCTGGCTGACATTCGACCTATCTCTTCCATCACTCCACTCCCTCTCCTCCCTTTGTCCAATGCTCTGCACGTATTCTGTCAGTCATTGCCACTTGTTCAAAAACGCTGTCTGATTGGATAGATGGACTATTACCATCAAATGGACTGTCAGTTTCGTCACTGTCATTGTCAATCACCTTCGTTTTCAAACAATCATCAGACAAGATCGAGAGATCCTTCTCCATTGCGAAAGCTGTCCATAACCTCAAGCAGAGCTTTCAGAATTGTGTAAGTCTGCTGACTGTGACTATTTGCTTTACTGGACACAGTTTTCAACGCATTTTTTTGCACATGATGCAACCCCCTTTTCTATGCATGTATCACGTGGTCATGTATCACCCTGGCCAGCATACCGCGGCTGGCGGGGACCCTACATCAGCGGTCGAAACAAAGAGAAAGAAAAGAAAAAAACAAGGATCGTTCCTCTCATCATTGGTGCTTGGAACATAAGGACTCTCCTGGACAGAGATAATGCGGACAGACCCCAAAGGAGAACAGCACTAGTTGCATCCGAACTCGCCAGATACAACATCGACATCGCAGCCTTGAGTGAGACTCGGCTTGCAGGCGAAGGCGAGCTCTGTGAACGGGGATCTGGTTACACCTTCTTCTGGAGTGGACGAGGAAGCAAAGAGCGACGTGAGGCTGGCGTTGGTTTTGCAGTAAAAACAGCACTTGTCAGCAAGCTAGCTGGAATCCCAAAGGGAGTCAACGATAGGCTTATGACCATGAAACTCCCACTGGCATCTGGCCAGAAGCACCTCACCATTGTCAGTGCCTACGCCCCAACCATGACCAACCCGGATGAAGTGAAGGCGAAGTTCTACGAGGACCTTCACTCTGTCATTGCTGCCATCCCTAAAGCAGACAAGCTCATCATTCTTGGGGACTTCAATGCTAGAGTTGGCTCTGACTACATCTCCTGGGATGGAGTGATTGGAAAGCACGGTGTGGGCCACTGCAACCCAAATGGATCGCTTTTGCTTCAGACCTGTGCAGAGCACGAACTGCTGATAACCAACACAGTTTTCTGCCTCCCTACCCGTAACAGGACGTCATGGATGCACCCTCGCTCTAAGCATTGGCATCTCATCGATTATGTCATCGTCAGGAAAAGGGATAGGCAAGATGTACGTGTAACAAAGACCATGTGCGGCGCCGAATGTTGGACAGACCATCGCCTTGTAGTCTCGAAGCTGAATATTCGAATCCAACCCAAGAGACGCCCCCAAGGCCAGAAGGCTCCAAAACGGCTCAACATCGCTAAGCTGAAAAGCATCACCATCAAACAGTCCTTTGTGGAGCTGCTGGAAGATCGTCTGGAATCCGCCTCTCTGGACAACCAGAATGTGGAGTCTGACTGGAGGACCCTGCGTGAGCTGATCTATAGTACAGCTTCAGAGACCCTTGGACCCATGACCAGAAAGCACAAAGACTGGTTTGATGAAAACTGTGATGAAATCAAGCAGCTTCTGTATGAGAAACGCCGTCTGCATCAAGCCCACCTGAGCAACCCAAAGTCCACATCAAAAAAGGATGCATACAATGCCATCCGCAGGACTGTTCAGCAAAAGTTACGCCAGATGCAGGATAAGTGGCTGAGTGACAAAGCTGATGAGATCCAGGGATATGCTGACAGGCACGATATGAAGAGGTTCTATGATGCCTTAAAAGAAGTCTACGGCCCCACATCCTCAGGATCATCCCCCCTCCTCAGTGCAGATGGGAATACCTTGATCACCAAGAAGGAGAACATTCTCGAACGATGGGCTGAGCACTTCAATAGTGTCTTAAATCGCCCTTCCTCCATAAATGATGAAGCCATAGACCGTCTCCCACAAGTCCCCACCAACGAAGCACTGGACGATCCGCCAACACTTCTTGAGACCCAGAAAGCAATCCGTCTGCTATCCAGTGGCAAAGCACCTGGCTCAGACTCCATACCAGCAGAGGTCTACAAGGATGGAGGCACTGTGCTGACTGAGAAGCTTCATCAGCTGTACTCACTCATGTGGAAAGAAGAGACGATCCCCCAGGATTTCAAAGATGCATCTATCATTCACTTGTACAAGTGAAAGGGGAACCGGCAAGCCTGTGATAACCATCGGGGCATTTCCTTGCTCTCCATCGCAGGCAAGATACTTGCCAGGATCCTACTAAACCGCCTCACAGCACACCTTGACCAAGGTCATTTGCCTGAGAGCCAATGTGGATTCCGGAAAGAGCGCAGAACCACTGACATGGTGTTTGCTGCAAGGCAGCTGCAAGAGAAATGTCAGGAGCAAAATGCTGATCTGTTCTCCACCTATGTCGACCTCACTAAGGCCTTCGACACCGTGAGTAGAGAGGGACTGTGGAAGATCATGGCCAAGTATGGATGCCCTCGGAAATTTATTTCCTTGGTCAGCCAATTCCATGAAGGCATGCAGGCTCGAGTCCAGGACAATGGTGAAACATCTGCTCCTTTTGCTGTCACAAATGGTGTCAAGCAAGGCTGCATCCTGGCTCCAACACTGTTCAGCCTCATGTTCTCTGCAATGCTTACTGAAGCCTTCAGAGATGGCGATGTTGGAATTGGCCTAAAGTACCGAACAGATGGCAAGCTGTTTAACCTCAGAAGGCTTCAAGCAAAAACGAAGGTCATGACAGACATCATCAGAGACTTTTTGTTTGCTGATGATTGTGCCCTCAACGCTGGATCTGAAGCTGACATGCAACTCAGCGTCGACAAGTTTGCCATTGCCAGCAGGAACTTCGGCCTTACCATCAGCACGAGGAAAACTGAAGTTCTCCATCAGCCAGCCCCAGGGAAACCCTACGTTGAGCCCAACATCACAGTCAACGGTCAGAGACTCAGTGCGGTGGAGCGGTTCACATACCTTGGCAGCACACTGTCACGAAATGCGACCATCGACGATGAAGTGAACATCAGGATTGCAAGAGCAAGCGCAACTTTTGGTAGACTCAATGCAAATGTCTGGAACAGAAGAGGCATTAGTCTTGAGACCAAGCTAAAGGTCTACAGAGCAGTAGTTCTCCCCACACTACTGTACGCCTGCGAAACTTGGACAGTGTACCAACGACATGCCAAGAAGCTGAACCACTTCCACACAACATGCCTAAGGAAGCTACTGAACATCAAGTGGCAAGACAAGACCCCAGACACAGAGGTGCTCGCAAAAGCCACCCTTCCCAGCATCTTCACCATCCTGATGCAGTCCCAGCTTCGCTGGGCTGGACACGTGGCGCGCATGCCAGACCATCGGCTGCCCAAAAGGCTCTTCTATGGCGAGCTGCAACAAGGGAAGAGATCACACGGAGGTCAGAAGAAGCGCTTCAGAGATACTCTGAAAGTCTCTCTGAAAGCGTTTGATATCAACCCTGACTCCTGGGAGGAATCTGCAGTGGACCGTGACAAATGGCGCGCTGCTGTGCACAAAGGCGCCAGGTTGTGCGAGGCCAACAGGACTGCTGCAGCTGTTGAGAAGAGGCAGGCCAGAAAGTCACGGGCAAACAAGCTCCCTGACAATGATATGCCTGTCTTTGTCTGCCCGAACTGTCAGCGAACATTTCGTGCGCAGATTGGACTATTCAGCCATCTGCGCACTCACAGATAGATTCATGAGCATCCTTCCCCCCACCCCACCACCACCCTCCCCCCATCCCCCATCCGGATGACAATGATGGTCATCATCGATCTCGATGGACACACCACCACCACCATCACGTGTTCAGTTAGCAAATTATTATCCAGTAGAAAGGGGTCTTCTACGTGATGAATGTTAATGCAAGTAGTATTTCTATAAAACAGACACATCAGACTAACTGTTCAGAGTCTGTTTATGTGAATTATCTGAAATGAACCAAACTCCAATGAAGGAAAAATTGAACATATGCAGGACGTCAGTTGACGTCTTACAGGCACTATGGCAATACTTTTTGTAGGACGTCAGCTGATGTCTTATGTTACATACACACATCAAAATCTGACTAAAAAAAAAGTAAAGACACAGAGAGACAGACACTACCCTCAACTCATACACACACACAGGCACGCACAAACACAAACGTACACAGACAGATGCGCGTCCGCGCGCGCGCACACACGCACACACACACACGCTCATACACATGCATGTATGTATGTACACATATATATGTATACACACAAACACAAAGTCAAGCACAGTTCATGCAAAGGAAGTGGATCTGTCACAACTGAACTTACTACTGAGGGAAGAGGTGAGTTTTGAGACCAGATTTGAAAGATGCAAGGGAATCAGAATGACGGAGGTTATCAGGGAGCTTGTTCCACGTCTTTGGCGATTGAAAATAAAACGATCTGTGTCCATTTGTCTAATCCTGATGTGAGGTATCCTGAGAAGTCGAGTATCAGAGGAAGAACGGAGCTGGCAAGACGGAGTATAGATATGGAGGAGTTCAGAAAGACACTTGGGGCCAGTTCCGTTGACTGCAGAAAAAGTCAGAGTGGATAGCTTATAGTCTATTCAATCAGAAACAGGCAACCAGTGGACAGACTGAAGGAGAGGAGAAACATGGTCTGCAAATGAGTCCGGCAGCGTTATTCTGAATTCGTTAAAGTCTGTAACTTACATCTGGGAAGGCCGGCAAAAAGAGAATTGCAGTAATCCAATCTTGAGAGAACCGGAACGCATACAAGTGTCTTGGTTGCATCAGTTGAGAGACAGTGGTGGATAGAACTGATTCTACACAGTTCAAGATAGGCAACTTTACAGATATTCGAAATGTGCTGATTGAAGGATCGAGACTGGTCTAGGATTACACCAAGACTGCGAACAGAAGGAGAAAGTGAAACAGGTGTGCTACTGATCAGAACAGAGACAGGAAAGGATGAATGTTGACAAATCTTTTTTGTACGGGCTATCATAAATTCAGTCTTATCGTCGTTTAGTTGCAGCTTATTGAGAGAGAGTCCTTTCGGTCAGCAATGAACTCCCGTGTTTGAGTCACCTGTGCATCAATTTCAGCAATGGAAGCCGGCTGATAACTGCATGCTTTCTTGGTGGTGTCACCGATGTCTTTGTCAAACTTAAGGACAGTTCTCTGCCTTGTAAAGTGGCAACGGGGTCTGGAATGGCCATGATACATTTATGTTTGATACACTATTCGTGCTGAAAACACTTCAGTCTGTTCGATTCCTGATAATGCCAGTCCATACGTGTATATTTTACACAGCTGAGGCACACTGTCAACCATGTTTTCATCATTCTCTCGTGAGTTTGCATTTGACAGTTTGTCAGCACGTCTAGCGAGTTGAATGAGGCATTTGCTATATGCAGATATATTACAATGTCCCCTGAAGCAAGCCTGGCGAAAAGACTTCTATCCTGAAGCCCTTCTGTACAGTCTCTGACCTTGTAATAAAGTCCTACATTCCGGGCTCCATGCGCTTTACCCTCATCACTGTCACAAAAAATGCATTAATTTGTTCGCATGACGTGTGTCATCAGAAAGCTTGTTTTCACAGAACTAACACTGGATTGGGTGTTATTTTCTATTGCTCTCAGTCTCCTTTTAGAGTTTGTCAGTGTCAGTGCTTGCTTTTGTTCTGCACCTCTTCTGCCACTTCGTTAGCAGAATGTTGTTGAACTGACGTTGCTTCATATCCATTTCCTTCATCAAGCAAAGACGCAAAGACAGATCAACAGGTATCGGGGAATGTCCTAATTTTTTAAAGTCATCAAGGGTTTCAGCAACATAAGCGAACCAGCACCGGTTATTTTGTCTTGTACTCCTTCGTAAGATCAAATCAAACAATCTTTTACATATTCTTTTTCTTTCTTTCTTTCTTTTTAGTTTAAAAAGGAAAGCATTAAAGAAAAAGAAAAAAAAGGAAGATAAATCAAAAACTAAAAAAAAACAAAAAAAAAAACAGGCACAACACCTTCATTTCAAAATCTTACTTTTCTCTTGGGTTCCTGTAGGGGTAACCACACTGCAGTCTCTGGTATCCCTTTGGAGATAACCAAACCATCACAGTGCGCGCTAACGCCAGTCTCTGAAATCAGGAAGGCGCTGACAGCTCCGGGTCAGGCATGGGTCACGCCACACGCGCCTTTCTAAACTACTGTGGTGTCCCATTCGCGTGTGAGTGATGAAGATGGCTTTTGTAATTGAGTTTTAATTAATTTTTACGCTTATCATATGCCACCGGGGATGTCGACCCCTCGCTTGGAGTGTTCTTTAGGGTTTATTGCACATGTATGTTAATCATGATGTCTCTTACACGCAGTGCAGGGTTTTATCACTCGTAGTTAATATCCCCTAGACCCTCCTCTTTCTCTGTATCCCCCCACTCCTTCATAAAAATGGCACAGTGATAAAACTATTTATGAGAAAGGCACGCGAGTAATGTGACCGATGGCCCCACGTGCTGACAGGCAGAGCCGCGTTTCTACCGCGGACTGAGGGGCAGACATAAATGTTTCTAAACATTTCTTATCGTCATCAGTCGTCTGCACAAACCCACAATACATAAACGTTGCGAGGCTCCCCCCTCTAACCCACCGCCCTCCCAACTCGCCTTCCTCACCTCTGTGTGTGTGTGTGTTCACTATTTGTTTTTGTGTCCTTTTTTGACAGCATCAGACAAAAATATTTATCTAGGTTTTTCTAGAACCCGCTCATACTTCACTCAAATCCACTCACTGTTTTCGGAGGGGAGGGGGGGGGGGGACCACAACGAAAGAACATTATCGAAACTTAAATGCTTTGTTTCTTTTACGTAGTTCTTTAAATAAATTTTTGTATCATTCTTTTTGTTTGTATGGTGTGTGTAAAAGATGCCCAGGGGGCACATGAAATAAACAGAGAGAGAATGAACGAATGAAACTTCATTTCGCAATGACAGACATATTGGCACATTGTCTGACTTTGATCATACATCTACTGTTGTTTTAACACACACACACACACACACGCCCGCACGCACGCACGCACACACACACTATCTCTATCTCTCTCTCGATGGTTAAAAGATGACTGAACTAGAAGAATAAATTGCAAAACGTTCTTGATATTTTCTTGTATATTGTTTTTTTCAGCGGAGACTCCTCTGGATAGAGTAAGCCAACACATACACTCGCCAGAGTTTGCACCCGGAATACACTATTGTGGACCAAAACAGATAAAAGCAGAGACAGCATCAGGAGGCATATAAATTTTCATTAGAATGACACAAGAAAATTAGTTAAAATTTTACTACAAAACAATAATGATACTGTTTGGTTAAAGATTCACGCCGAAGATTGAAACACTTATATTGGCTGAGTACACATACAACCATCGCACTCACCATTTGGTAACAATTACACAAACAGTATATGGGACAGAGTAGAATCTGACCTCGTCACTTTATCAACCCAAGGAAAAGTGATTTTAAGTGAGACTTTAAAGCCAGGAGTGGTACAAAACCGGACTATGTCCAAATGGATGGAGATAATATTCACTACCTGACGATACTACACTCATGAATGCTTATGTGTGTGTAAGTGTGCGTGCGTGTGCGTGTGCGTGAGAGAGAGAGAGAAAGAGTGTGTGTGTGTGTGTGTGTGTGTGTGTGTGTGTTCGGTGGGGTTTTTTTATTTTAAATTTTTGGCGTTTATTAATACCATGCTTGTGCCTGTGTGTGTGTGTGTGTGTGTGTGTGTGTGTGTGTGTGTGTGTGTGTTATTATTACCATGCTTATGCTTTTATGTAGTATTGTATTCGCATGCTATAACTTTAAGTAGCATTGTGTAGTGCATGCAATGACATATATAACGTACTATTGTGTAGTGTTGACCCTTTTTCAGGGCGTGGACTGGATGAAAAAAAGTGCGCCGGTGCTTATCTATTATCCTCGAAAATAGAGAATTTTGTCTTGTCTTCTCTCTCTCTCTCTGTCACACACACACGCGCGCGCGCGCGCGCGCACGAACACACACACACACAATTTTATTTCAAGATGATGAATCGAATAAATAACAAATGGATCTCTTTTTTTTTCAATACACCTAGCCACCTGGAAAAATAGGGAAACAAAAGAAAGTAGATTTGGAAAAGGGAGGAAAACCAACACACACACACACACACACACACACACACACAC
The DNA here is from genome assembly GCF_041734735.1 of Babylonia areolata. Taxonomy (NCBI): domain Eukaryota; kingdom Metazoa; phylum Mollusca; class Gastropoda; order Neogastropoda; family Buccinidae; genus Babylonia; species Babylonia areolata. Next base: position 9,803,523 of record NC_134902.1, on the reverse strand, counting down.
ACAATTTTGCTTCATGACCTTCCCAATCATGTACCTGACTCATACAAGATGCGGATGACGTCTGCGTGTGGATGAATGTAACTATGAGACGAAGGACACCTAAAAGATCACTGAATCACACTAAAAAGAGATATGAAATAGAGCTAGATATATCAAGTAGGTACATATTGGAAAACGGTTCAACTCTCTCCCCAGAAAAGCCACACTGGGTACTTTTCAATGACGGCAATAATCCTGATGTATTACCAACATTCAAATTAGAAAATGAATTCGTCAAATACCAGTAAACAGTAAACTTTCTCATCACTTCTAAACTTTCTTGGAATGAACATGTTGAGTACATTATAACTAAAACCAAAAGAAGTTTGAATCTGCTAAAAATCATTCGTAAGTCTAGCTGTGATTTTAAAACATTTATCGACATCGCTTATTCGTTCTATGGCCAAGAGGTATTTTTCAGTGCACCTCAATTCCTTCCGGAAAAATAGCAAAGCACGGACTGCAACGCGTATCGGCTTGTAATATGTGATATGCGGCTTCTGTTCAAATGTGTGTGTGTGTGTGTGTGTGTGTGTGTGTGTGTGAGAGAGAGAGAGAGAGAGAGAGAGAGAGAGAGAATGAATGAATGGTTTATTCATACAGGCCGTTGCCCCTCATGAAAGGGTGTCAGAAAAAAAAAACATTTGAGAAGAAAAAATAGAATAAAATAAACAAGAGAAATATCATACTTTGTCATGCAATATACACTTAGTTAAGTAGTACACAGCAGACAAATAACAAACGCCTATCTACTAAACTCAGTAAAGTAACCGTGTCATCAGAAGTGGCACAAGCTTAATAAATTAATTTTACGACATAAGAGTGGATCGAAGCTTAAACGCTTTGCACAGATAAATTGAGAAATTTCTGATAGTTTGCTCGTGTGCAGATGCCATAAGCAGCGATAATCTAAACTGACTATGGAACTTTAAAAAATGCAATGGTAAGTATTGTATTCTTAAGTCATACATAACAGGACAGGATAGAACAAAGTGCACTTCATTTTCTGTCCCCTTCTTACAAAGTGGACATAATAAATCAGATTCATCATGTACTTTATAACGGTGACTATGTTCTGCAATTTCCGAAATACCAAGTCTAAATCTCGTCATTGTATGCTTTAAATGGTTATCTATATTCATCAATAAATAGGTTTTGACATCGGGTATAGTACAAAAGGTTTTATAGACATTAAATCTTTCACTGTTGTTAACATGGAAATCCCATTCTTGCCATCTACAAACAATAAGCCTTTCTTTAAAAGTCCGAAGAAAACTCATCAATCCCCTCTACACCTTGATTAAGCCATGCATACCCAAATCCAAACAGAAACAGTTTACAGCGTATACTTGTAGCCCAGTTTCTTTTGCCACGTGCATCAAGATCAAATAACATTTTATAGGTTTTGTGAGGCAGTATAGACTCATGCATTCTCAGTAACTTTAACCAATATTTAATGCATTGTATAACTGAACTTATATAGACAGGATACCTGTTTGTTTCCCCGTATATTAGATCATTGGGAGTTCGCCCTTCTACGCCTAAGAATTTCGTAAGTGGAAATAAATGTATCTTTTCACAGTGAAATGCAGCTTTATCGAGTCCACATAATTCGGCACCATACTGGACTATTGGTTGAATCTGTGAGAGTCAAACAGCTTAAGATATGTATTTAAAAAAATACATTTCAGTTTCGATAATTTTTGCAAAATATACAATAAAGCGTAAAATACGAGAGAGAGAGATAGAAGACAAGACAAGACAAAATTCTCTATTTTCGAGGATAATAAATAAGCACTGCGCGCTGTTTTTCATCCAGTCCCCCACCCTGAAACAGGGTATACACTACACAATACTACATTATATATGTCACTGCATGCACTACACAATGCTTCTTGAAGCCATAGCATGCGAATACAATTCTACATAAAGGCATATATATATATATATATATATATATATATTGACTATGCACATATCGGTACACACACATCAATACATCGAATTGACAATGGGGCAACTGGCAATTACTGCATGAATATAACTACATTTAATAGAAACAAATGAAAGAACCGAAGAAGCAAACAGAAGTAACATGCATTACAAACGAATGAAATATTATAAAACAATACTTCAATTCACACACAAAAAACAGGGGTGCAATATAATATGATGAGGTGGGGGAGTGGGGGAACCTGGGCAACCATACACACCAAGAGTCAATCGGTATGAACAAAGTGGACAATACATTACACTGTCATAAGGTGGGAAAGGTAATGTTTTTGAAGGTAGTATGGCAGTGGTGTTGTTTAATTGTTTCTGGGAGTGAGTTCCATAGAGTGGCGCCCGAGTAAACCAAACTGGATTTGAACAAATCAATTCTTGGGATTGAGATATGGACTTTTGGGGGATTCTTTGATGAATTTACAGAGAATTTGTTTATGAGTGTTGGTGGTGCATTTCCTGTCATAATCTTGTGCATTGTTGTTCTTTTGTTGTACTCTAATCTACGGACTAGAGCGAGAATATTTGCTTGTTTATAGTCTGAGTCCAATTGGGAAGTCTTTTTTAGGAGTACCAGCCTGAGCCCCCGTTTATGAAGATTTAGTAATGGCTTCATGGTGTTTGCACTGTCAGAGTCCCATCGCGTTGATGCGTAATCTATTGTAGATTGGATAATTATGTGCTTGAAAAAACAATTTCCGTGAGTGGAGGTCAAGGAAGTGCTTTATTTTGGACAGGTGATGGTTCTTCTTGGCTGTCTTTTTGCAAAGGGAAGTTATGTGAGGAATCCAAGTGAGATTGTTGTCTAATATGACTCCCAGAACCTTATTATCACTAACCTGTTCAATAGGTTCATTTTTAAGTTGGATGGAAGGAAATTTATCGACAGTATTTGCCTCTTTTGTCTGGTCGTGATCAACATGCATTTTGTTTTTAGTGGATGAAGAGACATGTGGTTAAGTTCAGTCCACTGAACGAGTTCATAAGTACTTTCTTGTCAGTCTTTAGCAAGAGCGTTGGCATCAGTATGGGATGTGTGGATTGTTGTATCATCCGCATGCGGATTTTATATGGAGAGGCAGGTCATTTATGTATATTGAGAATAGTAAAGGGCCTATAATAGACCCTTGAGGAACGCCATAGTCAAGTGCTGCTAGTGCGGAGACTGATGAACCCATTGTCACGCATTGCTGCTTGCTTGTGAGATATGACTGGAGTAAACTAAGACTGCTGGTTGCCAGTCCATATAGTTCAAGATTTCTAAGTAATAGGTTATGGTCTATCACGTCAGATGCTTTTTAAAAAATCACAAATAGAACACCGCAATATCTGTTGTCATTGATACTGGCAAGCCAGTCATCTATAAGATTGACTAATGCTGTGTGGCATGAGTGTTTTTCTCTGAAACCAGACTGAGCTGGATGTAAAAGCTCACTGACACGAATGTGATGAGAAATATGTTAGTTTTGGTACTTTTCTAGTGGTTTCGAAAGAACAGAAATAATGTAAATTGGATCGGAGGTGTCCCCTAATTTGTAAATAGGAATAACGTTTGCTTTCTTAAATGCGTTCGGAAAGTAGTTTTTGTCGAAGCACAGATTATAAATGTACGCTAATGTATCCGTGATAACTGGAACAGCTAGTTTTGGGAAATCTGCTAAAGAAGAAGCATCTATAGCATTAAAGAATATGAATAATGACAAAAGTACAGGAACTGATGGAATGACAGTCAATTTCTTTAAGTTTTTCTGGAAACAACTTGGGAATTTTGTAGTCCGTTCTATTAATGAAGGATTTTACAAAGGAAGAATGTCTATAACACAAACGGAAGGCGTAACAGTATGTCTACCTAAAGCAGATAAGCCAAGGGAATTTTTAAAAAACTGGAGACCAATTACTCTTTCAAATGTCACCTATAAAATTGGAACAGCATGCATTGCAAATTGAATCAAAGCTGTCTTACCAAAACTGATAAATGAAGATCAAACAGGGTTCATACCAGGAAGATATATTGGGGATAATTTAATATCTTTGTATGATATGATTCATTACCGGGGGAAAAAAAAACCTACCAGGACTGCTCGTATTGATAGATTTTGAAAAAGCTTTTGACTCGTTTAACTGGGGGTTCATGAAAAATGTACTGAAAGAATTTGGATTTTGGAAGGATATATGCAACTGGGTAGCCTCGTTTTATAATGATATAAAGTCTTATGCAGTAGTTAATGGAAAGGTATCTCAACACTTTGATATAAACAGAGGGTGTCATCAGGGAGACCCGATATCTCCTTATTTGTTTGTCTTATGTTCCGAGATACTTGCATGCAAAATTCGTGACGACGAAAAAATAAAAGGTATAAAAATATCCAACACCGAATTTAAAATAAATCAGTTTGCAGATGATACAACATTCACATTAGAAGGAGACAGATGCTCATACGAAAGGTTGTTTGAAACACTAAATGAATTTGAAGATAGTTCAGGCCTAAGACTTAACTTTGAAAAGACGACAAGTGTTTGGTTTGGAGAAAAGAAAAATTCGCCTGAAAGATACTTAGTTCACAAAGATATGCAATGGAATCCAAGAAAGTTCAAAATACTGGGAATTTGGTTTATTAACGAAATATCAGACATAACAAAAATTGATATTGCAGATAAATTTGTTGCTGTCATTAATCTATTCAAAACGTGGGCAAAAAGAATATGTACGCCTTTGGGTAGAGTGGCCGTACTAAAATCCTTAATACTTACAAAATTAACTTACTTATGGATTTTACTGCCCAACCCGCCAGAAAACGAACTGAAAAGACTGCAAAAAATGTGCTATGAGTTTGTATGGGACAAAAATAAACGAAAAAAAACAAAAACAAAAACAAAACAGACAAAATAAAAAACAGTATTTAGTGTAAAACACTGAGCAAGGAGGTATAGGAATACCGGATATAGTAACTTTCGTTCAGTCCTTAAAATTGTCATGGGTAAGAAAATTATACACAGGAACCCAAAAGTGGAGGCAAATACTATTTAAACAATGTCCAGAAATAATTAACTTAAACTGTTACGGAGCCAAAAGATTGATCAAAAGTAAATGTAACCGTTTCTGGAGAGATGTATTCGTAGCATTTGATCAATTCAACAACCACGTAGAATTACAAAACTACAAAGAACTTGTATCAGAACCTATATTTTATAGTGACAAATCTAAAGTAGGTAACGCTGATTTTTGTTTCAATGACTGGGCAAAAAAGTGTATTTAGTAAAAGATGTCTTAAGTGAAGACGGAGGCTTTCTGAGCCATGAACAATTCTGTAAAAAATGGAACATAAGGGTTACTACTTACACTATCAAAGTTGTACACAAGCAATGAAGCAAAACATTAAAAAGGAAAGGATAGTTATAATCAACAACGAAAGTAACCAGAACACAAAAGCATTAGACATGATATGTGGAGTTACAAAAGAATCAAGAACATATAATATTTTGCTTGAAAAAATAGAAATATACGACATAAAACCGTTCGTTATTTGGGAGAGAAAACTGGATATTGTAATGGATTGGAAAACTGCTTTAGAGTTAATTAAGAAAACGAAAGAAATCAAACTAAAATGGTCAGTTCCAAATCCGAATTTGCTTTAGAATTCTAGTCACAAATAGTATTCTTAGAAGAATGGGATTGACAGAAAGTGAAAAATGCAACTTTTGTAATAATGAAAAAGATACTATACACCATTATCTGTGGGAATGCAACTATATACAGTCTTACTGGTTAGAACTGGAAACATTATTGAAAGATAAGTGCCAAGTGTGTGAGAGATTATCCTTTAATATTGAACTTGTTTTGTTTGGAACTGACGACAAAACGAAAACAGACGAAATACTCAACCTGATTATATGATGGGCTAAATTTTTTATATACAAAAGCAGAATCAATAAAATCATATCAACAATATCAGCATTCGTGAAGGAGGTACAGTACAACTACCGCACTGAAAAAATATGTGCCCAGAATGGAAATGCGCTATAACAATTTTGAACAGAAGTGGTTCCCATACATGGGATTAAAAAACGAGTTAAATGATTAAAGTCTAGTATGGTACATCGAATCTATAAGAACGGTTAAAGAAACTAGTTTTTACGGCCAGTATCACTGCTGTCTTATTTCTACTTTAGTGTATTTTATTTTTGTATACACTGCCAACCACACGTACAGACATACCGGCGACAGGCGAATTACTGCAACACCGTGTGCTAAATCTCAATTGTCATTTATGTAACTGTGTTGAATTGAAATATCAAATGCTTTGGTGCCATTAAGCCAACATTCAAGTGTTTGTGTGTAGCCCATTTCGTTTGCCAATGTGTGTGTGTATATGTGTGTGTGTGAATGTGCGCGCGATAGTGTGCGAGAGCGAGCGTTTAGTTTATATGCGTGTGTTGGGGGGGGTGGGGGGGGGGGAGTGAGGGAGGGGTGCGTGTTTGTGTCTGGCTGTCTGCTACTTTGTTTACGTAAGAGAGAATGAGAATAACATAATGATGGGACAGATGGCTAGCATAGAATATCTACCATATTATGTTAACAGGTTTTGACTTTTTGATAATACTGTTGTTTTTTTCTTCATGATTATGTTTGTACATTCTAGGAACCTGTATTAAACTGGATTATTCTTGGTGTTCCCTCGATGCCTCAGAAAGAGATTATGTTGCTATTTTTGTGGTATTGACCGAGGGATATTACGTTAAAGAGTGTGTGTGTGTGTGTGTGTGTGTGTGTGTGTGTGTGTGTGTGTGTGTCTCACTGTGTGTGTTTGTTGGGATAGGGGATATGCAAAAACAATTTAAAAAAAAAAGCCTTGCAGTTGGATGAATAATATAACTTCAGTGAAGTGATGGTCAGTGTTTATGTATTTTCCTTGAAGCAAATTCTACGGTGTAATGCTTCACTGATTTTGTTGGAATCAAAAAAATGTATTTTGCTATATTGTTTACCCAAATGTGAAATGTGATTACATGTTTCTTGACAAATATAATCTTCTCTGCAAGGGGGAAAAAATTACAGTAATCTAGTCTGGACAGGACAAAAGAGGAAACCAAATGAGCCATGTTTTTCTCCGTTAAGTATGGTCTGGCTGAGGCTAGTCTGCGAAGAAGTTATATTCTAGTTATATTCTATTAGAAAAAGAATAATGGGAAAAGAACAGAGGTGTAGTAAAGCAGTTTGTTTATACTTTATATATGCGGATACAAACTCGTACGGACAATACATACATGCATACATACATAGCCTACATACATACATGCATGCTTGCTTGCATGCATCCATACATACATACGTTCGACGCACACACAATACAGCATTACAAGTATACCTACACAATTAACCAACTACTTTCATGTATGAGAGAGGGTCTAGAGGAAAGTCTTCAGGTTAGATTTAAAGGAAGGCAGTGAGGGGCTGTGACGGACGTGGTGATGAAAAAAGTTCCATATTTGAACAGCAGTTGATGAAACGGCTCGACCACCGTCTATTCTCTTTTGTATTTTGGGACGCGAAGGTTCTATCATCGGCAGCAGAGCGAAGAGAACGGGGGGGTACATAGATTTGAAAGATGTCAGAGAGGTGTCGGGGTGCAGTTCCAGATGTGACATGGTAGCAGAAACAGGCGGCTTTGTATTTGATTCTTTGCTCTATGCAACCCTTTTAGAAGGGTGTGCAGTGTGCGGGTCTTTTTGCTTTATATGATATAAATCAGTTTGGCGGCGGAGTTTGTACCTGCTGCAGTGGTCTGAGGAGTGTTTGCAGACAACCGATGAGAATAGAGTTGCAACAGTCCAATATAAAGAGTATGCATGAACTAACTAGTGTTTTGGTTGCGTCGAGTGTGAGGTAGTGGCGTATGGAGCTGATTCGTCTGAGTTCAAAGTAGGCTGCTTGACAGGTTTCATTGATGTGATACTGCATGGAAAGATCTTTATCGAGGAAAAAGCCACGGTCACGGATATGATCAGAGAATGAGATAGAAAAGTTTCTGAGATCGACAGTGGAAGGCAGGGAAGTGGCATCTACTGATGGAGGAAGGAGTCTGTTGGCTTCAGTCTTATCATCGTTTAGCTTCAATTTGTTTTCTGTCATCCAGTTTTTCACTTCTGTTTGAATGTGAGGCCTTTAAGCCTTTTCTACCTTGATTTTCGGTCAAATCGTTTAAGATGTTGTTGATGATTTTTGTACTGCTGTTAAAAAATTCTGAGTTTACTTTGAAGTCCAGTTAGGCGTTTGATTTGATTAAGTTTACAGTTAATTTTGTTATGGGTTCTCACTCCTTTCTACATATATTTTTTATTCTTTCAATTTTTTCCGTCTAAAATCGCAGACCTTAAACTGAAGAATACACACACACACACACACACACACACGCACGCACGCACAGCACGCACACACACACACACACACATCACCCCACCCCATTTCATAAATACATGTCCCCTCACAAACGCAAGTACACACTGCAAACTGAAGCATGCACAAAACATTATACAAGTATCAAAAGAGGCAATGCACCAATAGATACAGACCAATATTACTGTTCATAGACTACAATAACTCTCAGTGTTTCTCTGTGTGTTTGTATTTTGTGCCGGGCTAAAAAAATCTCAGATAAGTTTTAGTTCTCCTGGAGAAAAGTAGAAAAAAAATTTTCTTGTCCCCCTAATTTCTACTTGCCCTTGTAAATTGAAGAAACAGTTGATAAAAATAACTATTGATAGTGAAATGATAGGTCAGCAGATAAATCATTCCGCAGAAGAAAGCAGATATAATCTGTCCTATGAATCAGGATCAAAATCCAGACGAGGATGGTTGATGAACACCAGACCATCAGGATTATGTTCTCTCTGTCCATTGGGAGTTGTCTCAGGCCGTCTGGCCGTCTCTCCAGACACAATTCACAGGGAAATGGCAAGTTGTGGATCAGTTACTGATGTCTGCTGTCAAGAAACTTTTCGGGGAGGGAAGACCGAAAAAAAACCACGTTAGACTGACAACACTGCAGAATGGACAGGAAAAGCATTTGCAGAGACTCAGACTTTGACATACAAGCGACACAACTGGAGGTATCTGTTGAATAGTTGTACTGTGTGGCGCCCCAGTGACACAGACCTCAGGAAGGCCGCAGAAGATACATGTAAGGGCAGGTGTCAAAATGTGGTCGGCGACATATTGCTGACCGCTCCAAACCAGGCCCACGTGACGAAATATTCAAGACAAAAGTTCACTTTAGCATGAGAGGAAGAAATACAGGGAGTAGATCTATCGTTCTGCGCTGACACGTTTTCTTTATACAACAGGCCTTCTCTCCGGTGACTGATTTCTGTTTCCAGCCCTGGTTTTAGTGTCACAGCTGTGTCAGCATAATCGTTTTGAAACACAACAAATAATTTAATATTTTCACCCTTTCCTCCATGCCGTCAATGGTTCAGTTGTGATTCCACATCACGGCTGTTTGGACTTGGAGTCAATGGCCTTGAGGCAAATGATCAATCATAATTTCCGAAAGCTTGGACACTCTTTTGTCCATTCCTTCAAGAGCATTGTTTACCTGCCTGTGCTTCTTGACGTGCATCATCTGACTGATTTAAAGTCATGGAACACTCTGCCACTTTCACTATGATGGATTTGTGTCAAACGGTATAGTTATGAATAGTAGAGCAAACCAAATGTACGTATTTGCACCATTTATTTACCATTTGATTTCTAATTAGCATTTCTCCACGAGAATGTTTCTAGCTTTCCAGCAAGATGCTACATGACTATGTAGAGGTGACTGACTTACAATAACGAGGAAAACAGAACTGCCGATGACGTCATAATGTTAAATGAGTACTTCACACGCATGTGTCAAAGCCCCATTTTTGATATGTTAAAGTTGAATATTTTCCGCGTATATTTCAATCGTTTTCATTTCTTTTGCTTCTTTTTCCTTAGTTCGTGTTTTTATTTCGTTGCTGTCCTACACCGTGACAAGTCAGCTGTATTGTGCCGACATACTGACAGCACGCACTGTGAAACGAAACAAAGAATGAAACAGACAGACTAACAGAGACAGACAGAGATAGAGACTGACAGAGGCTGACATAGAGAGAAACAACCCGGCCCACCTGTTCCAACCAAAGCGCAGAAGCTGGGCGGCCAGAGAGCAGTCAGGTGACACGTGTGTGTGTGTGGTCCTGAGGCCAGGCACAGGCAGCTATCACCGTGTCCCCACTTCCCTGCACTTCAACTCCACAGGCCGGTCCAGCACAGAGGGGCCGTTACTAGTTGGGGCAGGATCCAACCCTTCAGTTATCAGTCCACTGACCAGTCCTCAGTTTCCAGACCCCAAGGGTGATTAACATGTCAGGCGGACACAGATTTCAAGCGGAAGAGAAAACCAGGACACGTGTGTTAGTATGGAACCACCCCAAGGCATCCTCCACTCTCTCCTATCTTCCATCAGCCACTCGCACCAGGAAGGCGGTAAAACAAAGTGGAATGATATGGTCACGGTTTTCTTCCCGATTGGTTCTCAGGTATAGCACGAACTGGCATTTGTCCTCAGAAGCAAGCTGGGCCACTTTGAAGTGAAGTGTGGCTGTGTGGCGGGGCGCTGTTTGAGCGTGGTTTATACCAGCAGTCAGTGCACCATCTGCTGGCACAGGAGCCGCTCACTTCACGTCCGACACACGGGACGAGGAGGGAATGAGTGACCCACTGCAGCCTCTGGCAGCCCGCGCCTGACGCCACAGTCAACGTCACTTTCTGATTCTGCTTCTGTGCCACTTGATCGCTGGCCCATCGTCTGCTCACTCCGCTCTCAATCAATTGTGTTTCGGGCCGCCATGACAGAAGAGCGGCACGGGCAGGCAGAGAAAGGCGAAAAGGAACAATACAGTGGGCGACATCGCCACCAACTTGACTGCACGTGCATGCTCGTGAGGCGCACAAGACATCAATGAGGGTCAGGTGGGTGGTGGGGTGGGGAAGAAGGGGGGTTGTGGGCGGGGCTGCGGGCACTGGGCTGCTTGCCGCCACACTCCGTGACTGGCACCGGCACTTTCTGGCACTCCGCTCACAGAGCCCGTACATACAGAGCCCCTGCTTGTTGCAGTTTGCTGGCTGGTTGGCGGACACTTCTCTCTTTCTATCTTTTTGTATAATTTCTTCCTTGTCATTTCAGGAGAGAGAAAGAGGCATGACAATGACTGACAATGTTTGATTATCCAGGACGAAAACCTTCGGGCATAAATAATAGTACAGTTCTCAGTCGACGCCTGATTTACACAAAATGCTTTAGTTACACCTTCTTTACAAAACATACTCTATGTGTTTACATAGGACGCTGTAAACACCGGATTTACACGATACATTCTACATATCTTATTCGCACATCACGCTCAAAACACCTTACATAACACGCCGTAAGAAACTCTAAGCACTCTCAACACCTCACTTAATGTTCTCTTAAAAAAACCCGTGACTTTTACATAACACGCACTAAACGCCTTATTTACATAACACTCTCTATCGAGGCCTGACTAAGCGCGTTGGGTTACGCTGCTAGTTAGGCATCTGCTTGGCAGATGTGGTATAGCGTACATGGATTTGACCGAACGCAGTGACGCCTCCTTGAGCTACTGATACTGATATCGACCGAATTTACATAGCATACTCTAAACAGCTGATTTACATAACACACTCAAAAATCATTATAAACATAACATGCTAAAAAAAACCTTATAAACTTAACACACTCGAAAAACATAAATTGCATAACACCGTACTCTTAAACACATTATTTTCATAACACGCTATGGTGTTTCCTATAACGCACTGCAGCGCCTGTTGCGGTACAAAATGTCACAACGGTACAAAATGTCGCAGCCGAGTGAACAATGACCACAACCACAAAGGCACTTATGGCCTAGTAGTTAAGATGTCCATCTGGGGAAGCCTATGAGTTTGATCCCTGGTTGAGAAAAAAACCCAATGACTTTAAAACTGGTATTCTAGCACAAGCCAGTGATCACTTTGTTAGAAACTTGCAGATTTTGACAGCTTCTTAAGAGAACTTAGTATTTTTGTTCATTGAACAACGCAGATGACCAATGGTCACTATGACGCAATTTGCAGATTGTTATTATTTAACAGCTTATTAGTCCCCTTGTCACTTTTGTACCGTGTGCAGTGTAGATGACGAGTGGTCAAAACAATCACCAGTGGTCACTTTGACCTAAAATGTCAGATATTGATTGTTAACAATTTATCAATGTCTCGGAGATTTTCTGCACCTTGAAAAATGCAGATGTCCGGTGGTCAGTGCCCTACATTATACAAGGAACAGAAATTCTCTAGAGACAGGTTAAATAGTCAAAACCCGCAATTTACGTCATAGTGACATGACAAGATCTTTCTACCGATACCTGGATTTTTTACCTTCTGACTCTGAGTTTGAGTTTTGTCAACTTAAAAATATATCTATAACTTCACAACTATAAGAGACAGGGCTCTGATATTCACATGTGTATTCCTTGTGATTTCTCCACTGGTACCCTTTTTTTACCTTGTGAACTTGATCTTGAAATTTATACTTTCAATTTTTAAAAAAAAATCGTTAGCCATAACTTCACAACCATAAGAAAGAGGGCTCTGATATTTCTCATGTATATTCCTTATGACAAGAGCTTCTCATTTTTACCATAATTTTCTAACTTGTGACCTATGGTAGGATACTAGTTTTAAGGTTTTTGGTTTTACTCAGCTACCTGGGGATCGAACTCGGAATCTTCCACTCCCCAGGAGGATATCTTAACCACTAGGCCATGTGTGTCTGTGTGGTAGTGGTCACTGTTTACTCACCTTTTCAACTGTATTTTACACAACGGACCAGTCAGACCGACTGGACGGAAAACGGTCTATAGTGTGTGACAAATTGTACCGCAGTTGACATAAATATGCGACAATGTGGAATAAAATGTCACAAATGTGACAAATTATAATGATGTGACATTTTGTATTGCGCACACCGGTACAAAATGTCGTAATGACATTCTGTACGCGGCGAACACGGTACAAAATGTAATTGTGACATTTTGTACCGCTGTAACATTTTGTATCGCAACAAGCGCATCCTTTGCGCACAAATGATCTGAAAAGGACCTCCTTTTTTCAGTATTGTACACTCCAAGGACGCACACTATTTTCCTGATTCTAATGTCTTGGTCGATCTCGAGGTCACATACTCGGCAGTAAAGCTATCACTGCAGAGCAAACGAATTGCGTCTCTTGAGTTGTGTTCCTTGTTTCATGCGTATGTGTCGGATAACTGTCGATCTTCCTGTTTATTCGGAGAGGCGAAACCTGCGTCAGAATGTCTTTGTTAAAGTGGCATACAGGCCCCGAAACGCGACTAACATCTTCAGCAGCAGATGTTCTTGAGAGCAACGTTAAAAATCATGGAAAGACTCCCAAAAATCAAGTTTACACAGAGGGTCTCTGGGAAACACTGAAATATCTTACAACGCGCACTAAACACCTTATTTACATAACATAAACACTGGATTTACATGACAGTCACGGAGTCTTTCAGCCTGTGTGGTGTTGGTGTACTGATGGCTGATCTCACCAGGACACGGGCCTTAACTTACGTGTGGGAGATGTCTCGGCAAGTAGGCCGTGTACCTTACATCTTGACACAACTCGCATATGAGTTTGAAATCTCTCTCTTTCTCTCTCTCTGTCTTTCTCTCTGGTTATCTAGTAGTGCCCCACCCTCGATTATAAATTAATTTCAAGCAAACGACAATCGCCACGTCCATAAGATTGTGTCACCCCGTCCGAGACCGGATTGATCTGTTTGAATCTAGCCTGCTAAATCTAGCCTGTCATACTCAGGCGGTTCATTGTGAAATAATATATATACTAGTCTTTATGTAATAAAACAAATATACCATTCACAACTCTTGAAAGAATTTTCAGACACAATGTGTGTTAACCTTTCCCACTCTCACACTGATTGTCTGTCTGTCTGTCAGTCTGCCACACACTGTATCATTCTTTCTTTTTCTCTTCTGTCTTTCTCTTTCTATTTAAAGTAATATTTAAGCATGTACTTATGTTGTTCATCTTTTCTGACATAATTTGAAATTTACTTATGCAATGTTATGCTTTTGTATCGCGTGTTTGTTATGTTTTCCCTTTTTCATGAGGGCAGGATGAAAACAAGCCGATTGTGCTTATTCCCTTTTCCCCCCAATAAAGAAGGTTCGTTCGTTAGCTCACACACACACACACACACACACACGCACACACACACGCGCGCGCGCGCGCACACACACACACACACACACACGCGCGCGCGCGCGCACACACACACTTTCATGGTTCTAGCGACACTATTAGCATATTTTGCTAAAAGCTTTTACCTGTAGCTGTTCTGAAAACTTTCCAACCTATCACCATAAAATCAAACTTTCCTGTCGTGGTGCTGAGCCGCTCGCTGACTGATACTGCAGCCTGTTTGTCTTGCACTCACGACGGCTCGTTCAGTGAAGCGGTCCGATTTCAACAGCAAAACCAACATGCTGACGGATGTTTGCTGGCCCGAGGAGATTGTTTTTATAAGCGCGCACGCGTGCGTGTTTGTGCGCTTTCATGCGCGCGTGTGAATGTGTGTGTGTGTCACAGACACGACGCTCTCCTGGGGAGCCCCATGGGCGACAATTTGAGAGAACTGAAGAAAGGAAAGGAGGAGAATACACACACACACACACACACACACACACACACACACATATACACATATATATATATATAGAGAGAGAGAGAGAGAGAGAGAGAACTCAGAAAAGTTTAATGAACATCGACCGTGGGCCACAGTACAATGAGAAAGGGTTGGTGGGTGAAGGTCACTGTGTTACCTCTAGCAAATGACAATAAATGCACAGTCATGATGAATACACACTTAAATACTGTACCCATTGTGTAATATAAAGACCTGCTACTTTACCATGTTTGATCACTGTCTGCAAATTAACTTCTTCCTTCTATTAATCGCATGAAATGCATGTCTTGATACATTATGTCTATGATTAATATATATTGCTCTAAGCAACATGTACAATGGGAGACAAGCCGATTCTTTCAATAATTTCTTTCTTAAATCTTCATATACGGAGTAAATGAGCAAAAATGTTGTTCGTTCTTAACTTGATCCCTGCAAAATGGCAACACGGAAGCAATATGTATCCATATCCATGATATATCTCTCTCTTTCAAAAACAGTCTTAAACGAACTATATGTTCATATCTATCACGGCCTCTGACAGTAGCAGTCCATTCTTGAATGAATCAACCAGTCTCTGTTTAAATATACCAATGAACATCTTTACATCTCCAACACCTTGTTGCAACCAAACAATACTAAAAACCAGTTATACACAAAATTTCTCTTATCTTTGATATCCAACAGCGTTTTTGCAGCTCTACCTAGTTCCAGCAGCATTTGATATGCTTGATGTGGCAATCTTCCAACATTTGTAACAATCTAAACCAGATCAAAATCTTAAATATGATGTATAGGAATTCACGTATAAAGGATACCTGCCTAAATCTCCATGCACCATTTTGTTAGGCTGGAACACCCAGAAATCTTTTGCAAGCTAACAGGTGTACTTTTTTCTATATGTTCCAATATGTCTAATCCCCACATCTCGGATGAGTATAATAATATTGGCTGAATCTTAAAGTAAAAAATTCTGAAAGAAAGTGTATGCAGACATATTATATTTTTGGAAGACTGTTAAGCTGTATAACTGCTTTCTTCCCCTTCGTTGCCAGACGCAATGTTCCATTTTTGGTACTAACCATGGTTGTCAAATTAAACCGTAGATAACAATAATCATTTACCACTCCAAGTCTCTTACCATCGTAAAACCACTTCTCACATTTCCCCCAAAATCCCCCCTTTCTAAATACCATAATCTTGGTTCTGTGAATGTTTATATCTAATTTCAATATGTAATAGTATCAACATGAGAGAGACACGTCAAGACAAGACAAGATAAGACCAGACAAAGTTTACTGAACTGGGCCATTTGCCCATGTCAAAGGGAACAGTGGGGTAGGGACGAAAATCAGATACAGTATATAGTGCATGCCAAGGGTTTTGAATTTCGTTGTCCATCCATGTAGCACGATCTTAACTGGAATGCCTTTTTATGTAGATTGCAACTTTCTTCGAGTATTTCACGTTTGATAACAATAACGCTAATCTGAACATAGATGGAGGGTTGTAAATTTTTTTAAAGAATAAACTGTTCTCTAACCTGTTGGTATCCAGGACAAATGAGCATGAAGTGGATTTCTGAATCATAGACACCCTCACAGAAAGGACAATCCAAACATTTCTCCTTTTCCTCACGAAAACGGTTCAAATGACATTTTAATGGTGAAACACCAAGCTTTATTCTTGTTAAATATTTCCTAACTGCGCTATTCTGTACAACCAATAGACAGTGAGACAGGGAGTAGTTTTCTTTCAAGGAAGAATAAAATGCATAACTTTCTTTTGTTTTTATGTTAGCTGTTCCAGCCTTGGACATAGCAGTCAATTAACCGCTGTCTAAACTCCGCCAGAAATGCTTTCTTATTACCGACTCCTTGCTGTTCCCACACAAAGCCAAATCCATAACGATACAAAATAAAGCATACATTAGAGACCCACTTATTCTTATCTTTACAGTGAAGGTTATATAGCATTGTGTATTACTTTTGTGGAATGCAATCGTCAGACATTCTTGTTAGATTTAGCCAGCATTTAATGTGCCGAACATAGACGTTTATAAACAGTGGGAATCTTCCAGTTTCTCCATAAACTAATGCGTTTGGTGTCCGGATGCTCACGTTCGGTAATCTTTTAATTGCAAATAAATGTATTCGTTTGATGATGGAATAGTCAGCTGTGAGGCCCCATACCTCAGAACTTTAAGTTAATATGGGCTGTTTTTGGCAATCGAATAGCTTAAAAACGGTTGGGGTGATTGATTACCTAGCGACCAAAGTAGTCGTGGGATACCAACCACACCCTTTTTAGCTCTAGCTGCCATATCCTTAAGTGCATATGAAATGGAAACCTGTTGAAAAATTTTCACCTATATATTTGTGCTGGTTGACAATTTCCAGTTGTGTTCCATTGTAAACCATTTTTTTCTCTTGCAGAAAGATGACCACCCTTTCTAAAGACAGTCACTTTTAACGTTAACTATCAATACAAGCTTCTGTTCAATTGCTGCTGCAGACCAACAACAGTATATAACACTAATATAACATCATCAGCAACGATGCCTTAACGATGTTGTACATACTTTGAAATGCTTTGTATATTTTACCATTGATACCATTTTTCCTGAGGATTGACCACAAATGGCACCTATCAACTAAATCAAACGCCTTTTTGAAATATATAAAAGCGCAGTAGAGCTTTCCCTGACTAACAAATTGTTTCTGAATTAATGACAAATGAGTGAAAATATGATCTGTTACGCTATAGTTGTGTCTAAATCCAGCTTGGGCTTCATTCGACAACTTGTTTTCTTCTATCCAAATTGTTAAACGTTTATTTAGAATGTAACTATAAAGTTTTCCGCAGACATTCAGCAAGGATATACCTCGTAGTTATCCGGTAAGTTTGGGTCACTTTCGTTTTATATATTGGCTGGATAATAGCTTCTGACCATGCATGAAGAAATGTACCTGAATCTGACAGTTTATTGAAGTAACTGGTCACGAAACAGTGCGACTTATGGGAGTGTGTATTTAAAAAAAACTCTCCGGAAAACCCATCAGGTCCCGCTGCTTTGTTGTTGTTGTTTTTTTTAATGCGGAATAGCGTCTTGTACTTCTTGGTGCGTGATTGCACACTCTAGCGCTTCACACTGTCCCTCTATGCTGGGATCACTGAAACCATAGAAGTAAGGTAATGTTTGATTAAAACTGTTCCCCGGGCATTCTTGATTAAATAAATTAGCAAAGTGGTGTAACCATTCTTCTGAAGATATATTGCACTGACTTAGAGGCCTGCTTATACATTTCTTCACTGTACCCCAGAATGTGTGGGAATTTTGCAGGTCATCTTCCAATATCTTTATCGTCTGCTTTCTGTCAGTAATCAATTTTTTTTACTTTAAGTAAATACTTGCATTAATTTTTTAGATTCGTATAAATTTTTCTCAAAAAGTCCCTGTCTTTATCCAAGGTCTCTGTATCCTTCTTAGTTTCTTTATAAATTCTAAAAGCGTGTCTTACAAATTGACGCTTCTGTCGGCATTCAGTGTCAAACCAAGGGTTGTCACCTAACGCACTAAAAACAACAGTCTTCATCATGGGGCTTGCTGCCAAACTAATAATTTTATAAAGTTTCGCTAATGCTGAATCGTAATCTGAATCAATCAAATCAAAAGCTTCTTGAAATTTTAAACCAATGCTTTATGTGTTGAACATGTCGAGATATTGGTATGACTTTCGGCTATCCCACTTTACATCTTAAAATGTTTTTCCAATCTTTTGTTCATGACTACCATTATCGTTTCTGAACTTCACTTTTAGCTCCACAAGATTATGTTTTGACTCGATTCTCTGGCTGACTACCAAGCTGACAGCAATGTCAAAAAGTACTTCTTGATAGTATGAAATACTCTATTGTACTTGAGCCATTGTGAGCAATATACGTAAAACTTCCATTCATACTAGCAGCTATGATTCCATTTAGAATTACTCAATCAAATTGTTCGCAAACACATAGGAGATACTGACCAAAATCATTCCCAGTATTATCATCTGAGACACGTGGATACTGGTCACTACTGTCGGCATTTACAGAGTCAGTGTCACTGACATCACTGGGCAATATATCTTCACTGGCATTCTTGGACCCTGTCCTTGCGTTTTGGTCGCCCATGACTGTCACAACTCACGACAACCACGTGTAAAATTCTGTTTCGTGCGTGCCCTTCCCCACTTACTCTCCCCAGCTTGCGTGTCTTTTTTGTATGGGTAGCTCCCGTTTGTACGTTTTTCACGTGCAATCGTGGCGTCTTGTTTGTGTGTTTGTGTCACTGCTGAGCAGAGTTAAGTTTCTCAGTCCGGTCAGTGACACTTTTCGAGGCTTTGCGCCCGCGGCCTTCTTGGAGGGAGGTCGTGCCTGGCTATGTTTACTGTGTTCTGTGTGCTCCAGCGAGGAGGGTAGGAGTGCCCTCCTGGACTTGTGTCGTCTGTGTTTTGTTTTGTTTTCTTTTGTTTTATTTCCAGCGTCATGGTAGCAGACCCGGTTGGCAGTTTGCATAATCCCACTTCCATTTTCCTGTGCCTGTTCCCTTTCAGCCTGTGGTGGCCATGTAACGTTGGTGCTCCAGTTGTCTGACTGCTGTCTTCCTGCTGCCCTCTTCTCATCACTGTCGTCGTTTGTTCACTAGCTTCATCGTCTTCCTCGGTTGTTGTTGTTTTTCTCTTCAGCCTTCACCGTCTACGTCATCGTTCTTCTCTTCTCGTGTTGTGCATCAGTGTTTTCTTTTCTTTATCAAATATCCAAAGTGCTCGCGTAACGTTATCTGAACGGGTTTTTCGCTGGACGGTTGCGTCTTCAAGTTTTGTGTTTCGTTTATTTATCCACTGTCATTTGAGTGTTTCAGTTTCTGTGGCTGGGGTGATAGTTATTTTTTATTAGTCGAAGTTTGCGTGTGATTGAATAAATGTATGTGAACTTTGAATTATTTTTGTCTCTGTGTCTGGGTTCGCTGGGTGGTGGGGTTTCTTGGCGCTGGGTTGGGTGGGGGTTTCTTGGGCGCTGGGTTGGGTGGGGGCAATGACTATCATGGGAATACTACCTTAATCTTCTGCAATACCTAAGACAGTGTTCCAGGAGAGACGCTCCATTATAGATATGTCTCTGTGTAGTATGGGCTGTACTGAGGAGGTAGGTATAAACCAATCAAAACACAGTCTGTTTCTAATCCTGTCAACTGCCTGGAGAGAATAAATACGACAGTTATCATACCCATGTTCAACCTGGCGAACAAAAGAGGTAAACTGCTTCTGCAAAACACATCCACATAATCTTGCTGTCGAAACACCAGTAATTTTAACAGCATTACGGACAAAAGTATCGTGCATGGGAAAAAGATATGGAGAAAAATTTGTGGTAAAATAATATGAGAGAAAGAAGATATTTACTATGTGTTAGATGACATTATTAATATATATATATATATATATATCCGAGCCTATATATATATATATATATTGTGTGTGTGTGTATGGAGAGAGAGATCTGTCAGTCTTTAGGGAGGGGTGGGGGCAAGAGGGATCTGTCAATCTTTAGGGGTGGTGGTGGGGGTGAGAGGGATCTGTCAATCTTTAGGGAGAGGAAGAAGAGATCTGTCACTCTTTAGGATGGAGGTGAGAAGGGCTTTGTCGTTCTTTAAGGACAGTACGAAGGGATCTGTCACTCATAATGGAAGAGTGGGCAGAAGGGATTTGTCATTCCTTAGGAAGAGGAAGAAGGATTCTGTCACTCTTTTGATAGAGAGCACGGGGACCTGTCATTTTTTCTCGTCTGTTTCCACATGGATAGTTTACTGCATTAGCCACCCAGGACAGATAACAGCTTCTCTCGTCGTGTATCACCATTCACAGGGATAACCATCCCCTTCCCCATTTCGTACCATGGGGTGATGTTACCAGTGCCTGTACCCGTCATGATACGTGCCACTCGTCAGTTTCAGGTCTGCCCATTACTCTTGGATTATTTGTTTGTGTGTATATCTTTTCGATTTTGCTCCAACAGGACAGAAGAATGACCGAGACGCAGGATCCAAGTGACGGAACAGCGGTGTTCACGCCTGGCTGATAATATGATGGCTTCACTGACCATATCATCTGACACTCCTACGCCCTCTTTCTGCCTCCTCCACTCACGCGGAAAGACAAGACCACACATCACTCACGGATCGCAAGCACTGTATGTCGGTCAGATTTCTCCACTTGAGGCAGTCGGCCAACGCTTGTCGATCAAAACATGGCACATGAAATACTGCCGGACATGTGAAGGGCCCCTTAGGGCCCTCAGCCATTGGTGGTGTGTCGGTCTCTGTGGGTCATTGGCTGGGCAGTAAGCAACAATAGTGTCGGACAGGAAGCGGTGAGAAGTTTGATAGGCCTGGAAGTGAATGGAGAAAGGTAGGTGTGTACACCCACTGTCTGGCACTCAATAATGCTTAACGGCTTTTCCTTGTTCTGGGCGCCTGCAGCTGGCGCCAGTAGAAAGTCAAAGCTTGTTGCGACTCTCTGTGTTTCCGCCTCTCCACTGAGCGCACGTGCTCCCGTTTCCACATCCAGCCTGTGTCCCTCTCCTCGCCCCCTCCCCCTACTCTCCCTTTCCCATTGCCAGAGGGTTAGCGGCAAGCAGACAAGGACATATCGGCTTCGATTTCATTCCCAAATGACGGAATGAATGAAATACGTGTCAACGGGTAAAATTTCAATGTATATTCACAAAGACACTTCAGTGACACTTGAAGATTTTTTTTATATAATTTGACCTGATCTTGCAGCGACAGTGAAATAGGAATATTTAATTTCTTTGTTAAGTAATATCAAGTCCATTCAATAACAATTACACAACAAAATTACACATATGTACTGTCCATATGAGCGAGAATAATTATTTTACATGTCTTACGGGATACACACAAAACATATATACATGACCGCGAAAAGCGCGCTGATATCCACAAAGGGTGGGGGTGGGGCGGGAGAACGAGGGTCATGGAGGGGGAGTAGGTATGGAGTGGAGCAGAGGAGAATGTTGTGCAGTGGAGCAGAATTGAGTGAATAGGAGTGGAGCATAGCGGAGTGGAGCATAGTGGAGTGTACCAGAGCGGAGTGGAGCATAGTGGAGTGAAGCATAGCGGAGTGGAGCATAGTGGAGGAAAATGGAGAGGAGCAGAGTGGAAGGGGATTGGAGCAGACTGGAGTGTGTACCAGAGCGGACTGGAGCAGAGTGGAGAAGAGTATAGGGGAGTGAAGTGGAATGGAGCAGAGTGGTTTGCAAGAGTCGAGTGGAGTGGAACAGGGCAAAGTGGAGTGGAGCGTGGTAAACTGGGTGCGGTACAGAGGGGTGACGTCTTTTCAGATATTTTTTGACTGAATGGGAATAGCGTCTTCTGTCCCGGAAAGCGCAAATCCATAGCACAACGCCACTTAGTCATGTTATTTGTCATGTCCAATGAATTTATTCCAGCCCATCTCGCTGCTTGCTTGTGGAAATTTTCCACTCCTGTGCTGTCCTCCACATACAGCGGACGTTTCCTATCAGCCGATAGAATGAAGTGGGATCATGGGAACTGGAGTCCGGACCAAACATCCAACTGAACCTGACAACGAAATCACCAGGGGGGGTGGGGTGGGGGTCAGGGGGGGAGAAGAGCGGGGAAGGGGGGAGGGGATTTACGATGACGTTTGTTTTCAAAGTGATGTTTTTTCTGGACCCATGAAGTGTTTTCACAATTGTCAGTAAATCGTGAAAACACTTCGCTTGGCGTTGTTTCTGGGAGTGCGAATTGCTCTTGCAAAGTGTCTGTAAATCATCACAGCCCCCCCACAGAACGAACAACACCGCGCACACCTTGCCTAACAGCTTCTATTTCAAAAGCCCGGATCTAAATGCCGTCTGCAACCGGCTATCGCAGTTGCTCCCTTTTCCTCTCGGTACTGAGGGCGCCTCGCTGCAACAGCGCTTTGCCATTTGCCGACAAGGAAGAAGGCCACTTTGATGCCCGCTTAATTGGAACGGCCCGCTTCTCCGCGACACTGGCAAGCCATTTCCACTGCTTCCTGGCCAGTCCCGCTTCATTTCCCCCAAATTTATAAAATTTGACAAGCTCCGCGAGAGGACTGCCTCTGGCCTGGCTTGGGACTACTTAACTGGCGCGGATGTAGACATGAAATTGGCATTACTACTCATGCCGCTGGGGTGGTGAAGGACATTTTCTGTTCACTTCTAACTTCTCATGTTCAAACACACATACACACACACAACAACAACAAACTCTCTCTCTCTCTCTCTCTCTCTCTCTCGCACGCACGCACGCACGCACGCACACACACACACACACCAAAACAAAATATATAACAGCAAACAAAAACTGTTTCCTTCTCTCTCTCTTTTCCCCTCTCTCTCATTCTCATTCACACACACACACACACACACACACACACACACAGAGCGACAGACATCAGCAAACGTAATTCCAGAAGCTCCAGTAGCAACAACTCCAACTGAACGACGACCATAACATAATCCGGCGTATAATTATGGAATACTAGTTCATCCATTATTATTTGACGTAAGCACGAAGTTTTGTGTCTTCAAAAAACTTGGTCATGTACCCCACAGCAACAACAACAACAAAAAAACAATAAAAAAAACAACATACAAATCACAGAAATAGTTCTCTCTCTTTCTCTCTCTCTCTCTGTTTCTCTTTTCCTCCCTCCCTTTCTTCTTCTCATTCTTTCTTTCGCGCGTATGCGCACACCGGTACTCTGCGCGCTTTCTTTTTCAGTTTTATGGAAACTACTGCGTTCTAAAAAATAAATAAATAAATAAAAAATAAAAAATTTCAATAACTGAGCTTTTTATCTTGAATATATAGGCATGTATTTTGCATACATACAAGTTCATCATCATCAGGACTTGGCTCGCGAACGGAGATTTAGGAAGGGGGCTGTCCACGTCTGCTGCAGGTTCGCTGGCGGCTGACGAGTCCAGTTCGAGACAGACAGGTCCGTCCGCAGCGGCTGCAAGGGAAAGTCTGTTCCGGGTTGGGTGCTGTGACGTCACGGTCACGGTTTTTCTTTCTTTTCCTCAAGGCAGGATGTGCGAGTGTCCTCGTAAGAGGTGATAGCTCGGCAGATTGTGTGCCGTCAGATCGCACGATCAGCGGATGGAGTGAACCACTGACGATGATCAATGTGACAGGCACGAGGGATTTCTTCAATGAACCTCTTTTGGGGCACGCCTCTGTCACGATGGCCAGTGTAGCACAATCTTGGACAGGCGGTGGTCCTCCATTCTGGAGATATGCCCAGCCCAGCGCAGTTGCGTCTTCAACAGCATGACCTCGATGTTAATTACCTCCGCTTGCTCGAGGATTTCGATGTTGGTGACAAAGTCGCTTCAGCTGATGTTGAGGATGGTGCAGAGGCAGCGTTCAAGAAGTCGCAGGTGATGACGATAAGTGACCCACGACTCGGAGCCGTAGAGGAAGGTGTTGTTCCAGACTCGTTTGTGCAGTCTGCCAAAGGCTGTTTCCCTTTGCAAGTCCCTTGTCAATTTCCTTGTCGATTTGGGCGGCAGACGATACGGTGCACCGAAGGTAGCTGAAACCGGTGGACTGTCTTCAGCTTTGTCTCGGTGCAGGCTAATAGAGAACTTTCGTCTTTTTCAGGCTGATTTCCAGTCCGAAGAAGTCGGTAGCCTCTGCAAAGCAGGACGCTGTGCGCTGTGGGGATGTTTCTGTGTGCGCAACGAGGGCATATCATCAGCAAGAGAAGCTCACAGATGAGTTGTCCAGTGCCTTGGTTTGGGTCTGTAAGCACCTTAAGTTGAACAGACTGCCGTCAGTGCGGTGTCGGATATAGATACCGTCCTCCTCATCAAGGTCTTCTGTGGCCCTGTGGAGCATCACGCTGAAGTAGGCAGTGAAAAGAGAGGACGCAGTCTTGCTTTACTCCGTTTTATATGGAGAAAGGCTCTGAGAGGTCGGTGCTGTATCGGACTTAGTCGCGTTGATTGTCATGTAGACTGATGATTTTGTTGAGGAATTTTGGAGAACATCCAGGTCGTTCCATGATTTGCCATTGAACTTTCCTGTACACAAGTTAGAACAAGCAAAAAACGTATTCCATGGCATTCGGAAACCATGAAAACCCCACTGCATGCTGCAGGGAAGGAACCAAAACGCAGTCGTCTAAGACGTTGAAAATCATGGAAGGGACAGTGAACATGCAGCTTGTGTGTCAACTACACGATCTGAAACAGATAAGAATGGGGGTGGGGTGGGGGGGGGGGGGGAAACCTCGAAGACGCATTCAAATCGCCCACTCTTAGAGGACATAGTCGGATGGCAGAGAGTAGAACTGATGCAGATTTGAAGCCATTCATAGAAAAAAAAATCAGCAAAGAAGACATTATCAAATATATAGATGAATCATTAACCAAAGATTGGTCTGAATGTGTAAGAAAAACGGAAAACTATTCGTGGAAGAGAATGCCACATAAAAAAAATCACAAAATCCAACCTAACATAGAAGTGGAATCAGTGACATATACTGGCATCCATCTGTAGCTACCGTTTCTGAGCGCAACGATATCACATTTGCTAAGGGTTGCAATTGAATCTGTCATGTCTCACAAACATTTGTTTTGTAAACCACTCACAAAGTCGGCATTGACACGGTCTTCTGTGAACATGGGGATAAGTATTTCCCCTTAAGGGGACACATGGTGTTGAATTGATATCTGCTCTGTTAGATACACCTATCCTTATATTTACAGAAAAAAATAATTGTTAAAGGGACAATTATTTTTTTCTGTAAACATATGGATATATATTTCTAACAGACCAGGTATTCATTTAACACTGTGTGTCTCCTTCAATCAAAATTTTCAGTTGGAACTCCATTATGAACAACGGAAATAAGACGTGATTGCACATCTCATATACATGACTTTTTAAAGTCCTGCCTGACACCCAAAAGTGTCGCTCAGATCGCCGCCTGTATCTACTCAAGGTTTGACTGCATAATGATACTTCTAGCCTCTGGCCGTATACATTCTTCCACAAATACCTCCTTTCCAAAGAACTTCTCTCGAAATGGAGCGACAACCGAAACAAAGACTTTTATGAAATATGTGAAAGCAACATATTTTTTTAAATGACATTTGCTTCCGTGCCATTGCAAGTATATATATAGTGATCGACTGAGCTGTGCTTTTTTTTCTTCTTCTTTCTTTTTACTTTTTAGTTATGAGTCAAGCTAGACTGTCATTGATGACCTTGTTTTCTTCCACCCATTCACTGAGTCTTTGGTTTAGAATGTGACAACAAATGTTTAGCAGTGTTATTATTATTATTATTATTATTATTATCTACAGGATAATTCCTGTCATCTTTTTCTCTCTCTCTTTTTTTTTTTTTTTTTTTTTTTGTTTGTTTGTAGAGAAAAGCCTGTGTAATAGCTTCTGATAGTTCCAATGAATACATAAAGATGGAGAATACTTTTGTTAAACAGAATAATTAAGAATAACACGAGAGATAGATAGATAGAGAGACAGAGAGAGAGAGAGACAGAGAGAGACAGATAGTTAGCGAAGGAGATAAAGATGACTGATTGATTGTTACCCATAATTTTTAAGGGTAACAGAAGTCATTCCGATTCTTTTTAACTGGGTGTCACACACTGGAGGGACTAAGTCTTGTTATGGTAATGTAACGAATGTGTGACATTACTAAATCCTCAACGGTAACAGAGAGAGGACAATACATAAAAAAACTGTTTCAGGGACATCGTCACATAATTTTTCCTGTTACAATAGAAGGTCAAAAGGGAGAGAGAGAGAGGGGGGTAGGGGGGTAAAGATATATATATATATATATTATATATATATATATATATATATATATGTATATAGGTAGAAAGAGTGAGAGACAGACAGACAGAGAGAGCGACAGAGAGAGAACCAAGAATGTACTCCTAAATGAAATGAAATTATGGTGCTTAGAGCCTCGCCGACCACTAAGGCCATCTCAAGGCTATCGCCGCGTTAATAACTACTACAGGGGTGTGCTCCTACAAACATGATTACAGATATAGGCTCAGGAGAACGGACACAGTGAATTCCTGTCCTGTTCCTCGGCAAAATAAAATGGATTTTAAACACAATAAGAGAAGAAAAGGAAGAAGATAAAGAGCTAAAAACAGAAAATTGTCTAGAAGCCAAATAGGTGAGATTCTTGTTTTTATTGTTTATATTTTATCAAGAATAAAATAATGGAGCATTGTGTCCACCGCATCTATCATCTACCGTTTGTCGCTCACACCCGTCTCCCCCACACCTCCTGCCCCCAATCCCAAGAGAATGAAATGAAACAAATCAGCAACATGTCAGTGGAACAGTATGATCACACCACAATCATTTCCCCTCTTTAAAATACACTGACATTGACAGTGCAAGCACTTCAAATTACACACAGACAGAGGACAGGGCAAGACAAATATAAAACACAGTATCTATGAATGTAAGTCCAGCTGATGATTTTAAATAATGTCGGAGAGACGAGAAGAGAATGACAGAAAGAGGGAGAGCGGGGGCGGGGTGGGGGGGCTGAAGGGTGAAGGGGAGACATAGATATCGGCGGGGGAAAAGAGGAGGGGGTTTGTAGGTTGTGGGGGGTGGGGGTGGGGGGTGGCAGATAAGCAAAGAGTCAGGCAGATAAAGATATATGGACATATTGACTTATGGACAGACGGAACGAACATGATACGCAAACCTCGAAATGTCGCGTTAAACTTAATTACTCATCCATTCGTCTCCGATGGTCATAAAAAAAATAAATAAAAAAACTTTCGCTTTTCCCTTTCTCCCTACATCACCGCTTCTTTTGCGACCTCTTCCTTTAAAAAAAAAAAGAAAAAAAAAAGAAGAAGAAAGAACACCCCCACAAGCTCCCACAGCCCCCCCTCCCCCCGCGCCTCCACCCCTCCCCTCCCCCCCCCCACACACACCAGCTCCATCCAAGTAAAAAAACAACAAAAAACCCAACAAAACAAACAAACAAAATAAACCATGTCTAATGGAATTGGAGTTAGTGAAAGAACAGCGGATGAGGAGATGGCCAGTGACAAGTCAACAGGCCTGTCCTTTCCAGACGGTGTCTCGAACCCTCTCCCTCCTCCGATTGGCAAGAAGCTGTTGGGGGGACGCTCTCATTGTCAGAGCCGCTTGCTGGCAGAATCCTAATGACTGCATCACAGCGCCAGAAATAAATCAAGTTTGGCGTAAATCCTCGAATTAATCCTTTCAGCGCCCGCTCCGTCAAATTTAGAAGCGAGGAAATTTCATTCCGTCAGCAAATACAGGTCTCATGCATGCTTAATGACTTTCGTCTTTCTTTTTCTCTCTCCTGTTTTCCTTCATTCTTTTGTTCCTTTTCCATCTTTATTTTTCCTCCATGCCCTCTTTTTTTCCTTTGGTCTTTCTTTATTGCATTGGAAAGGATTGTTATCCATGACATTTCGGTTGTTGGGCACAAAAGAAATAAGAGAGGCAAGGCAAGGCAAACACATTAAAAAAAAATTATATCATAAAAAAAAAAATCTTTAAATAAATTAAAAAAGAAAAAGAAAAAAAGAATCGTAAAAAAGAATCGTATTGTGTTCTGCATTTTATTATAAAGCTTCAGATTTTTTTTAAAGGCATAAAAGCAGATTCGAATCAAGCATGTATGGGTCAAGAATTAGAAGACTTACAGCGCTATTGCACATCTACCAACGACGTTCAAAAATCTTTTTTTTTTTTTTTTCGTGTGATAAATCAATGACGGTATTCAAGGTGATAACGCCGTTTAAATCATATTGTTTTGGTGTATCTCAGGCGGGCATCTAAGAAATTCTTTAAATCCGCGGAAAAGGAGACGTTGCCATTGCCTCAAGCACACCCCAACATGTCGCCGTTTTCTCCAAATCTGTGGAGATCCGTGTTCGACAGGCTTCGATACATTCGGAAACTAAGACACGGTTTCATTCAATTTCTTTTTTATGTTCATTCTAGTTAATTCAGTATCCACTTTATAAGTTACTATTCATATGCAATAAACAAATCGATGCTGTAGTTAGTGTCACTGTTTGTGTTCTGTCCAAAATCGGTATTTCTTTTCTTTCATTTGCAAAGAAGAAAAACCATGTCATGCCTTCTTCTTACCAAACACAGCCAACATTCTGTAAACTGGGAAGCAGCAATAGGTTGGATTTTGGTTTGCTTCGTTTGTTACTGTTGTTGCTTTTTCAATCCGGATCGAGCCTCAACGAAATAAACCGTTTGAATTTCTTTTCTTTTAATTGCGAACAAGAAGAAATTGAGGTCATGCCGTGTTAAAACCCAACGATTTTGTGAATCTGGACCTCAAATAAATAAACTTTACCACACACACACACACACACACACACACAACCAAAAACCGGATTATTAATGGACTCACATTGTTTACACAAGTGAGTAAAAAAAGAAAGAAAAAAAAGAATCGTTCTGTCTGTCTGTTTCTGTCTCTCAAGTGAACCTTGATATTACATCATTATGTACAATATCCCCACCCCCATACCACAAACACATACGCACCCCCCCCCCCTCACACACACACACACACACACATTTTACTAACTGACGGCGTAATAGCCGGTTAAGGCGTTGGACTTTCAATCTGATGGTGGAGATTTTTGCGATCTCCCAGGTCAACATATGTGCAGACCTGTTAGTGCTTGAACCCCCTTTGTGTGTTTTCGCAAGCAGAAGATCAAATATGCACGTTAAAGATCCTCTAATCCATGTCAGCGTTCGGTGGGTTATGGAAACAAGAACATAACCAGCATGCACACCCCCGAAAACGGAATACATAGCTGCCTACATGGCGGGGTAAAAATGGTCATATACGTGAAAGCCCACTCGCGTAGGCCTACATACGAGTGAACGTGGGAGCTGCAGCTCACGAACGAAGATTTTACTAACTACCTTACCTATCTAACTTAATTCATATCTAATTTCCACTTTCTGTGCACACACACACACACACACACACACACACACAAACAAACATTATTATTATATATAATTATACTCTTATGCTTCCTCTGCAGTTTACTTTTGATAGAGAATTCGACATCACGCAGGTGCACCCGAAAATAACCAGACTATAAGTAACGGGCATTTTCATAATGTAAATCTTCAGTTCCGTTTTATCATCGGGTACTGATGTGCCTGATTTAATATCTTCTGCTACGTCTACCCGCAAATTGTACGGGTAGTTTTTTTGGACGAGACAATATAACATGAAACTGTATTTAACAATGTAAAAATAAAATACTACAACGATACCACCAGCTGGCGTTTAGATATGATCTGCAAATTTTATATGAACTGAGCACTTGATTAGCCAGGAGCATGTAAGATGTATCAGAACAGTGTCTTGATTTCTTTGTTATGTGCGAAGTTGTCAACTGTTTTCATGGAAGCGCCTGTTGGGTAGAATCTGAAATGATCGTGGCGTGGCAAGCTACATTTGTTTTCCCTTTGTCGGTGTATGTTTGGAGCTCTGTGTTTTGGAGTCCAAAGTTACAGATGTAAGTCCACTGGTTTCCGAACATTTGCACAGTGGTCCTTGCTTCCGGAACTTTCACCTACAAAATATCAGGCATTGTTTTACTATTGCATCGTTCAGATCTAATTTTGAAACGTGAATATTCAAACCTTTTTTTTTAAACAGTAGATCTTCCTTTTCCAAACTGTCTCTCCTTGTGCGTGTTCGATCGCGCGCTCGTGTGTGTGTTGGGGGAAGGAATGGGGGGAGATGGGAGAGGAAGGGCGCGCTTGTCTTGGAAGGGAGTGGTTGTCACGTGTAGTTGTCACGTAAAGTCGAACCCACGGCAGTCATTGAATAAAGTCTCAAGAGATCACGTGACCTAATGTTTACGTCACTCACTGTCATTCTGTAAAATGACGTGGCACACCTCACATCGGAGACAGTCGACTGATTGTGGACGACGGTTAACTTTCTCCATACGAACGGCGAAAGAGACGACGTTAACAGCGTTTCACCCCAGTTAACATCATCAAAATATTGCAAGCGGAAGGCTCTTATACTGAAGAGGTGAATGTTGACAAAGAATACCACAATTCTGACGACGGAAGCAAAAGGTTGGATCATTCAGACACCCACTGGACATCCGAGGGTTCTGTGTAGAGGAGAAGAGAGGACTGGCCGTACTGAGTGGATTAAGCAAATTTTTCTGTTGTTTTTTTTTTTCTGAAGGCGATGGCAGCCACAGAGATAGGAAGGGGCAGACTTGCGAATACATTTATAGCAAAGAGTGTGTACAGAGTTTTTAGAAAACTCGCATTTTTCGTTGAGTTTAATTAAGGCCAGCATCATGAAGTCGTTTCAAGACAACTCGCTCGAAGACGTTGATCATGGATAGTTTGATCTTCAGCATGGACAAGAACATCATCCAAATGGCAGATGACGCTTTCTGCATCAGCCAGGATCATCGACATTATTGAAATACTTAACTGGCCAAACTGATGCAAATGGGAGCCGGTGTAACGTGCTGAAACTGCCCTCCTTCCAGTTTAACTCCCGGGGGGTCAGTCTGGCACTGTCCCAGATTAACTCCCGGGAGTTATTCTGGGTCTGCACCAAAGCAGCCTCCCTAACAGGTCTAGAACGGCCCCCATCTCTTCTTTCTGTTTATTAGGCCTGTTCCAGAATGAACCCCTACCAGTCTCAGAATTACTCCCGGGGAGTTGTTTTGAACCCAAAAATTTTGACTCTAAACTAACTCCCGGGAGTTCATTTGGGACAGTGCCGGATCAGCCCCCAACCCCTTGGAGAGTTAAACTGGTGCTGTTCCAAACTGACTCCAGGGAGTTCTTCTGGGCCCAAAATTTTCACATCAAAATGACTCCCTGGTAGTTAGACTGGCACAAGTGGAGAGTTATTCCAGGACAGGCCCAGAACAGCCCCCTGGAGAGTTAGACTGGACCTGCCCCAAAACAGTCCTCCCCCCCCCCCACCCCCGAGAGTTGAACTGGACCTGGCCAAAAACAGCCTCCCTTCTCGGGAGTTCATCTAGTACTAGCACAGAACAGCCCTCCTAGAGAGTTAAACTGGACCTGCCCCAAAGCAGCCTCCCTAGAGAGTTGAACTGGACCTGGCCAAAAACAGCCTCCCTAGTGAGTTGAACTGGACCTGGCCAAAAACAGCCTCCCTTCTGGGGAGTTAATCTAGTACTAACCCAGAACAGCCCCCCTCACCTACAGAGTTAAACTGGACCTGGCCCAGAACAGCCCCCTCCTGGAGAGTTAATCTGGTACTAGCCCAAAACAGCACTCTAGAGTTAAACTGGACCTGCAAAAAACAGCCCCCCGCCTGGGGAGTTAATCTGCCATCGGCCCAGAACAACCCACCAAGAGAGTTAAATTGGACCTGGTCCAGAACAGCCCACCTTCTGATACTTTGCTTAAAACAAACATTATTCAACCAGAAACATTTTGCAGGGAACATCAGGACATGGAGCACAACAAGCGAAAGCTAATACTCCAGAACACCGCCCCTCCGCACACCCCCTCCCCCGTTGGAGAGTTAAACTGGAACTGGTCCAGAACAGCCTCTCCCCCCACCCCCCCCTTGGAGAGTTAAACTGGAACTGGTCCAGAACAGATCCCCCCCCCCTCGGAGAGCTAAACTGGATCTGGTCCAGAACAGTCCCTCCCCCCCCCCCCTTGGAGAGTTAAACTGGACCTGGTCCAGAACAGATTCCCCCCCCCCCCCCCCCCCCGGAGAGTTAAACTGGATCTGGTCCAGAACACCCCACCCCCCACCCCCCTTGGAGAGTTAAACTGGACCTGGTCCAGAACAGCTCCCCCCCCCCCCCCCCCCGCCCCCCTTGGAGAGTTAAACTGGAACTGGTCCAGAACAGCCCCCCCCCCCTTGGAGAGTGAAACTGGAACTGGTGCAGAACAACCCCCCCCCCGCCCCCCTCGCCCCGTTGGAGAGTTAAACTGGACCTGGTCCAGAACAGACCCCCTCCAACTCCCCTGGAGAGTGAAATTGGACCTGGTCCAGAACAGCCCCCCCCCCTCCCCCCCTTGGAGAGTGAAACTGGAACTGGTGCAGAACAACCCCCCCCCCTCCGCCCCCCTCGCCCCGTTGGAGAGTTAAACTGGACCTGGTCCAGAACAGACCCCCTCCAACTCCCCTGGAGAGTGAAATTGGACCTGGTCCAGAACAGCCCCCCCCCCCCCACCCCACCCCCCTTGAAGAGTTAAACTGGACGTGGTCCAGAACAGACCCTGTGGCGAGTTAAACTGGACTTCCACCAGAACAGACCCCCTCCTCGGGAGTTAACCTGGTACTGGCCCCAAACAGCCCTCCTCCTAGGGAGGTTATCTGGTACTAGCCAAAAGCAGTCCCCCTAAAGGGTTAAACTGGACCTGGCCCAGAACAGTGCCCCTGGAAAGTTAAGCTGGACCTGGTCCAGAACAGCACCCCCTACCCCCACCCCCCCACGCCCCCCACCACCTCTGGGGAATAAATTTGCCTGATTTTAGACACACACAAAAAAAACAACATCTTTGAATGTATGTACAAACAGGGCTCTCCATCACTCTCTTGGGCTGTTCTGGGTTAGTACTAGATTAACACCCCAGAAGGGAGGCTGTTTTTAGCCAGGTCCAGTTTAACTCTCTAGGGGGGCTGCTTTGGTACAGCTCCCGTTTCACTATCCAGGCAGGAGCCAGATTAATTCCCCAGGAGGTGGGGGGGTGGGGGGGGGGAGGGCTGCTCTGGGACATGTCCAGTTTAACTCTCCATGGGGGCTGTTCTAGGCTGATGATGATGATGGAGTCTCCCGTCGGACCGACGGATGAGTAGGCAGGCAGGCTTATCTGTCGGTTTTCTAGGCTGGTTCCAGATTAACTCCACAGGTGGAGGTGGGGGGGGGGGGAGCTGTTCTGGGACAGGTCCAGTTTAACTCTCCAGGCTGGTTCCAGGTTAACTCCCCAGGAGGGAGGGGGGTGGGGGGTGGGCGGGCTGTTCTGGAACAGGTCCAGTTTAACTCTCCAGAGGGGCCGTTCTAGGCTGGTTCCAGATTAACTCCCCAGGAGGCGGGGAGTGGGGGGGGGGGGGCGTTCTGGGACATGTCCAGTTTAACTCTCAAGGCTGGAGCCAGATTAACTCTCCAGAGGGGCCGTTCTAGGCTGGTTCCAGATTAACTCCCCAGGAGGCAGGGAGTGGGGGGGGGGGGGGGGCGGTTGTTCTGGGACAGGTCCAGTTTAACTCTCCAGGGGGGCTGGAGCCAGATTAACTCCCCAGGAGGGGGGGCGGGGGTGGGGGGCTGTTCTGGGACAGGTCCAGTTTAACTCTTCAGGGGGGCTGGTTCCAGATTAATTCCGAGGAGGAGTGGCGGGGGGCTGTTCTGGGACAGGTCCAGTTTAACTCTGCAGGCTGGAGCCAGATTAACTCCCCAGGATGGGGGGCGGGGGGGCTGTTCTGGGACAGGTCCAGTTTAACTCTCCAGGCTGGAGCCAGATTAACTCCCCAGGAGGGTGGGGGGGGGGGAGCTGTTCTGGGACAGGTCCAGTTTAACTCTCCAGGCTGGAGCCAATTTAACTCCTCAGGAGGGGGGAAGGGTAGGGGCTGTTCTAGGACAGGTCCAGTTTAACTCTCCAGGCTGGAGCCAATTTAACTCCTCACGAGGGGGGAAGGGTAGGGGCTGTTCTAGGACAGGTCCAGTTTAACTCTCCAGGCTGGAGCCAATTTAACTCCTCAGGAGGGGGTAAGGGTAGGGGCTGTTCTAGGACAGGTCCAGTTTAACTCTCCAGGCTGGAGCCAGATTAACTCCCCAGGATGGGGGGCGGGGGTCTGTTCTGGGACAGGTCCAGTTTAACTCTCCAGGCTGGAGCCAGGTTAACTCCCCAGGAGGGGGGGGGGGAGCTGTTCTGGGACAGGTCCAGTTTAACTCTCCAGGCTGGAGCCAATTTAACTCCTCAGGAGGGGGGAAGGGTAGGGGCTGTTCTGGGACAGGTCCAGTTTAACTCTTCAGAGGCATCAGTATCAGTATCAGTAGCTCAAGGAGGCGTCACTGCGTTCGGACAAATCCATATACGCTACACCGCATCTGCCAAGCAGATGCCTGACCAGCAGCGTAACCCAACGCGCTTAGTCAGGCCTTGAAAAAAAAAAATATATATATATATATATATATAAGCGTACATACATAAATAAATAAATAATAATTATGATGAAAAAAAATAGTAGTAATGAAAATAATGATAAAATAATAATAATAATAAATAAATAATTAAATAAATAAGACAACAATGATGATAAATAAGCAAATAAATATAAAACATGAAGACACACATTCACACATACACCCACACATGCATGACAGATATGCCCCAAGAAACGCAGTTTCATAGATATGAAAGCACAGTCAAATACATATAAACGTACATGAGCTCCAACACACACACACACACACACACACACACACACCCCACAAATTTCCCTGCACCTCCTCTACCCCCTCCTCCACACACTCGGAGTTTCTAGTCTATGTATCGCAGCTTCCACGGCAAACACACACACACACACACAAACACGCACACACACACACACACACACACACACAGATGAACACTTACTTGTACAAGCACACACACACACGTCCATATCTCCCACCCCCAACCCCCCACACATATATACAAAGATATATATATAATATATACGTTCCAATATCCTGATGCTCCCACAGTGTAGGCATGCATACACTCACATACCTCATCCTCTATCTCACCTCCTCCCTGCACCCCCACCTCCCCCTCACACACACACACACACACACACACACACACACACACACACACACACACACACACACACACATGCACAGAATTCTCCTGACACTTGTGTACACTTACACTCTCACGCATGCACAAACGCACTCAAAAACATAGACCCACACATACACACAAACACACACATACACACACGCACAGAGGCTGCCACTGATTGGCCGCAAGAGGGATGGGAAAAGATCTCTGATGCCAAGAATGTGGCGTCTAGTGTGTTGCTCTGTCTACTGTATTTGGAAAAGCCCACAGAGACTCTGTTCCGTTTTGAAGAAATTTGCGCAATGTTGGTTTGGAAATGATGCCGATATTTGTTTGATTTGCAAAGCATCGTGCTCTACCTTTCATGTTAGACTTACGGCCGCTCCCGCTCTCTGCTTTTATTTCTTTGAGGCGATCGTTGGTGTGATGGCCTTGTACCTGTTCTTTTTGATATTCTTTGACTTTTCTGAGGATTTCCGATTTTCCTAGATGTAGGCCGCTCGTTGGTGTTGCGTTACCAGCAAGTCTGTCAGCTCGCTCATTTCCCTTAACTCCTGCATGTCCCGGGCAGTATGACCATGTGAGTTTTTTTTATCTGAAAGTTGCGCATTGCCTTATGCCACTCTGGGCTTCCCATTCCGTTTTCAATTTTCTGTATGAGGTTCATTGAGTCTGTTAGAATCATGGCATGTTGGTTTCCGGGCGTATGGATGGACGATAGCCACTGGAGGGCATGTGTCACAGCTTCAACTTCCATCGTTAGGCTGGAGGTTGTGACTTTGTAGGCAGCATTCTCTTCCCTAACTGTTTTTCCATTTTGTTTCGCAGTGAATCCCCAACCGGATTGGTCTTTGGTGACTGAGCCATCTGTGTATATGATGATGTCCTCTACTTTACTGTTTTCTTCTATGAGTAGCTTCACTTCCGCATCAGTTTTGCCCTCTGGCCATTCCCGACAATGTCTTCCTAGAGTGGGTGAAATGGCTGTGTTGAATAGATGGTTGAGGTTTTCGGGGGTTTTCTCCCATTCTTTTGTTTCTTTCAGGTCTTGTAGTCGGCATACTAGCTGGATTGTGTCTTCTGCTTGCCCCATCCATGATCTTCCTCGCCCTAGACGGCTGCCTTTTGGTTCTTTGACTGCGTCATGCAGTGGGTTTTGAGGGTTTTCTAATGCTTTGAAGTAGGTCTTGACCTGTTTTAACTTGTTTCTGGCCTGCACTGAAGGAAGGTCAAGCAGGTATCGCATGGTTTCTGTGGGCGTGTCTTTTGTTGTTCCAAGGATCAGCCTCATAGCTTCATTTTGTACTCTTTCTAATTTTAGGAGGTTGCTTTGAGACGGTGTTGTTAGCCCAAGTCCGTAGTCGATCACACTGAGGACGAGTGATTGGTATAGCAGGAAGAGGTGGCGTTGTTCAATACCTTTGGTTGCCATTGCCTTTAAGACTGAAAGGCCTTTTTTGCATTTGATCTGAGAACAGTATTTTCCGTATGTTTTCTGAAGGTCAGCATCCTGTCGAAGTGTATTCCTAAGTAGCGTAGGCATTCAGTTTTCTCGATCTGAATCCCATCGAATGACACAGAAGGTGGTGCTTTGCTCGCGGTTCTGTTGTTCAGGGTGCACAGCAACGTTTGGGCTTTCGCTGGATTGATGGAAGATCCTGTGTCTTTGCACCATTGAGCAATATTGTTTAGTTGTTTCTGGACGGCTTTGGTTCTTTCCTGAGCATCTTTCGAAGTTTTGAAGACCAGGCCATCATCCGCAAGAGTAAGCACCCGAGCTATTCCATTGTTGTTTAAGTCTGCAAGGCCCTTCGTGTAGACATTGTAGAGGACAGGAGAGAGCGGAGACCCTTGTGGCAGTCCCAAGGATAGTTTAGAAGGTGCAGACATCCAATCTCCGAGGCGTAGGACGACGGTTCTTTCCTGAAGCGCTGCTGCTATCCATCTTGTCAGTGTCAAACGTACTCCATACCTTAGTAGCAGCTCCATGAGGTGTGCAAACTGGACTTTATTGTAGGCATCTTCAAGGTCGATTGCTACTGCTAGTGTTTCTTCTTTCCTTTTAAATCCTTCATACACCTCATATGCAAAAGCAGCTGCATTTTCCCATGTGGACTTGCCTGTTCTGTAACCACCTTGATTTGAAGGGAGAATGTGCCTGTGTTCAAGATCCCTTGCAAGTTTCCTGGCTATCATGCGTTCCATGAGCTTTCCAGCGATGTTTTGCATGGTTAGGATCCGGTAGCCGCTTACCTGATGATGGTCCTTTCCTGGTTTGGGTATGGGTTTTAAGAAGCTGTGTGTCCAGTCCTCCGGCACATGTCCATTGTGGAAACTGTTTTCATATAGATTGAAAAGTTTGCTTCTGTCTTCTTCCGATAGTTCCTTGATGTCCGAGTAGCGAACTTTGTCTGGGCCAGGGGCAGATTCTTTCTTGCATTTAGCTATTGCTTCATTTAGATCATCTATTGTCAAGTCATCATCAGGTCCAGTCTGCATAAGGGTTTGGTTTAACTCCTCAACATATTTCTTTTTCTCATCTAAGTTTCTTTGATCGCTCTGTTGTATGAAACGTTTGAGCAGGGCGGATCCTTTTTCTTCGTTTGTCTTAAGCTTGGTTCCGTCAGTGTCTACCATGTCTGGGGTGGTTGTTGTGCACGTTTTCCCTTCCATGCGACGATAAAATTGCCAGAACTCTGTCAATGTTGAGTCATAACTGAGTGCCTCGCAAAACTGTTTCCACTTGTCATTTTTGGCCTCTTGAGCAATGGTTTCAAACTGTTTAGTTTTTTCTTTCATTTTTGTTTCAATATCTTTGTCTGGAGATGGTTTTGTTCTTTCTTTTTGCCAAAGTTTGACAGCCGCATGTTTTTCTATCCAGGCTCTCTCTGTGTCGGTATTCCACCATGGGGGCTGAATAGTTTCCATCCTGTTCAGTGCCGTTCTTTTGTTTCTTCTGCGTCTTAATTTTTCGATGACGGTTGTCTCTTTGGTTTCATACTGAAATGGATCACGCGGTTTCATGCAGCGTTTATCTGACAGTTTCTGTAGACTTAAAACTACCGGGAGGTGGTCACTGCCTTGGTGTGGAAGCGTCTCTGCATTCATTTCTGCTCTGAATTTTGGAGATGTTAGAGCAATGTCGATCACACTGTCACTGTCCCCTTGTCTTGTTCCAAGGCGAGTTGGGGATGTGGTTGTTAATGGGCTAAGAAGAATTTCCCCTATCATTCCTTCAAGTGCGAGTCCTTGTGGGTTGGTGTTCCGCTGGTCCCATAGCTTGGATCTTGCATTGAGGTCTCCACAGATAAAGACTGAGTCTCCAAGTTCGTTCTCTATTTCCTCTAAAAAGGCCCAATCCTCTTTTGTTGTGCAGGTTCCTGGGTGAACATAGGCATTGATGAGCACGATGCTTTTGTGAATTCTGTCAGGTTTTTCGAGACGCACCCCCACTAGTTCACATGAGTTGCTACACCATTTCTCTAGATTTATGGTGGAAACTTTGTTTTTTTAGGTTTTTGTTCAGTATGATTGCTACTCCTCTTCCTTCATTCCTTTGAAAGACTGAAATTCTCAAAATGTATTGGTCTGTGTGCACTTGTCCTGGTCTCTCCAGAGGGGCTGTTGTAAGTTGGTTCCAGATTAACTCCCCAGGAGGAGGAAGTGTGGAGGGTGTTTTGGGCCAGGACCAGTTTTACTCTCGAGGGAGGCTGTTCCAGGCTGGAGCCAGATTACCTCCACAGGAGAGGGTCGGGGGGCTCCCGTCAGACCGATGGATGAGTAGGCAAGCAGGCTTATCTGTTGGTGTTCTAGGCTGGTTCCAGATGAACTCCACAGGAGGAGTGGGCGAGCTGTTCTGGGATAGGTCCAGTTTAACTCTCCAGGCTGGTTCCAGATTAACTCTCCAGGAGGAGGGTATGGGGCTGTTCTGGGACAGGTCCAGTTTAACTCTCCAGGCTGGAGCTGGATTAACTGCCCAGGAGGGGCGGGGGGAGGGGGGGGCTGTTCTGGGACAGGTCCAGTTTAACTCTCTAGGGGGGCTGTTTTGGGCCGGTGCCAGATTAACTCCCCAGGAGGAGGGGAGGTGCTGGCTGTTCCAGTCCAGTGGGTGGCTGTTCCAGTCTGGTGCCAGATTAACTCCCCAGATGTCTTAGGGGGCCTGTTCTGGGCCAGGTCCAGTTTAACTCCCCAAGGGGAGGTGCTGTTTTGGACCAGTGCCTAGTTAACTCTTCCCGGGGAGCTGTTCTAGTCCTGTTGGGGGGGCTGATTTGGTGCAAATCCAGACTGACTCCCGGGAGTTAAACTGAGAAGGGGGGCGGTTTCAGCACGTTACACCGGTTAAAGCAGTACCTTCCAAATGGGATGACGAAGGTTGTATGGAGTTTGGATTCTTCAGCCAGAAACACAGCTCTAATTTTAGAAGATTACGGAAAATCGGTTTCTGTGTGGAGTGTTTGTTACGATTTATCGAAACCGGAAAGCCGAGGTGAAGACATGGAAACTTTGATCTAGATCTATAAAATGATCATGGAAAAAAGGAAACGCCGATTGACATATCAGATGGTGGGGGAAAAAGGAAACAAAAATCGATCATTATGTTCATAGATATAAGAACTGGTACGCCACCCACTCGCCCTCTCTCACACAATGCCCCCACCACCCGAGGTTTTAGTTTCGTTATTATAGTTTTTAAATCAGCACGAAGCACACATAAGCTATAAAAGCTTTGCCCCTTGTTGTTCCGTGTTTGTCTCCAGAGATTTTTGAAATGAGATGCAACATGGCAAGGTTTTCAGCAAAATATATGTGAGCCTGTATTGTCTATATTTATTACATAATTAAATCACCATAAAACAATTATGCAGAGGCATACCTATTTGGATTTTTTACAATATGCAGATATGGTCTTAGTAAGCATGTTATAACAGAAACTGTTAATGTACCAGTTAGTTTTGGGTCATAGTGCATTGTCACAGGCTGACAACACTATAGAAGGCCAGACCAGAACCCTTCTAAAAGAGAGGAAAGTAACCAATCTTTTTTTTTTCAAACTTTTTTTTATTCACTTTTGCGTTTACATTTTTCACATAAATAACAGAAGACATTTACACAACAGGAAAATATCCATCATGAATAAATCAACTATTTTATATATTAACGTTGTATAACGCTAACTGTTATGTCCTTAGCAGTTCTATATATTAGAGGTTCATGTATATATAAATATGAAGGACCTATTTAAATATGAAAAGAAAGAAAGATAGATAAATAAAGATAAATGGATAAGGGAAGAGAGAGGAAGAGAAATCTCAGAGAGAGGGGGGTGGAAAGATTCTTCATTTTTACTCTATAGTGCTCCATATGAAATGGACCAGTGCTATTGATTTATGTGTACCATAAACACACACACACACACACACACACACACACACACACACACACACACACAGATATATATATATATATATATATATATATATATATATACATATACACACACACACACACATACATACATACATGTACACACACACACACACACACACACACACACACACACACACATATATATATATATATATATATATATATAC
The DNA here is from genome assembly GCF_041734735.1 of Babylonia areolata. Classification (NCBI taxonomy): domain Eukaryota; kingdom Metazoa; phylum Mollusca; class Gastropoda; order Neogastropoda; family Buccinidae; genus Babylonia; species Babylonia areolata. The sequence continues at coordinate 9,762,134 of NC_134902.1, read as the reverse complement.
ATATATATGTATGTGTGTGTGTGTGTGTGTGTGTGTGTGTGTGTGTGTGTGTGTGTGTGTACGTTTGTCTCTATATTCGTAAATTAAAAAATATATTTTGGTTTTATGATGAAAACAAAATGAAATAAGCAATTTAGTATGCAAACAGATGTATTACTATTGTCACATAATTCAATGTGTTTTACATAGGTATCAGAATTCAAGTCTTGTATTTCTTAAGATGTAAATAAAGAAGGAAAAAATAGTTTTAGATGTCTTGCCTTTATGATACATTTGGTTAGATTTTTCGAACTACAAATTACAAAACAAGATTTGCTAGGGTTCTGCATTGGATAATAATGTATCAATATTATTACATTCTATTAAGTAATCAATCTAATATCTTATTGGATATCTGTGTGCGAATGCATGCGTGCGTGCATACGTCATGTGAGGGAAGGGGATGGGCTTGCACGTGTGTGTGTTCTGAGTGTTTAATTCCGTTGCAAAATAGTATTTCAAGAAAGCTTTTATTATTCACATTTTTCTTGCTCGAGCAAATTATCATGTCGCATATATTGTTCATAGGAGAAAGTAAGAAGTACGTTAAAAAGGTGTTAAACCCACTCACCCATGTTTTATGCCCATTCTTTCATACATTCACCCCATTTGAATCATTTAGTTATTTCTGTCTTCTTGCTGTATTGAAATATTCATTTAACACTATTCTTAGAAGACATATGTTCAAGTAAACGCCCCCAGGGGTCTGGCTTCACGTCGCCGGGGGTGTTAGCGGGAGGATTCATGCATCTGATTGTTGCTTCCAATTGATGGTATAGTGATGTGGTTTGGATTGGTTGTTAGGTGGAGGGATTTTTGTTATGTTGAAATATTGTTTGTTGACGGGGTATGGGAAGCAGATTGGATGCATGAATTCTCCCGAACCAAAGACCCAAACGTGGTCAGCGTATCTGGCCCGTAATCCCACGTTTCTTACACTCGGCTAGGGGATGAATGGCTATACGTTAGTTAGTCGTGAGAGTGTACTGTCTGAATTCATGCGGGACGGTTTCAGGCAGACGGACGTCGAATTGACCATCCATTGTCCCTTCCCCAGCACGGCAGCTCTCCTGGGGTGACCGAATATTTACTGCCATCGCTGAGCCTACGCCTCATGCACAAACAAAATCAAAACTCTATAAAACGGAAACGAACGCACGGAAATGGAAATGAAATTGATTCTGATTCGGATGATGATGCTAGGAGGGAGTTTGGTAATTGGCCTTCTTGGTTGGTGGTCGAACCCCTTGACAGTGATCACCCTCTGCGGACTCTGAGTCCCTTCGCAGTTGAAAAGGGAATCTCTGCTATTGTGGGAGGCAAGGCAAAGGATGCGAAAAAGCTGAGGAATGGGACGCTGCTCATTGAATGTGCCACAAAAAAGCAATCTGACCAGTTACTGAAATCCTCAACTTTTGTGAACCGCCCTGTTAAAATATCCCCTCATAAGAGCCTCAATTCTTGTAAGGGGGTAATGAGATGTCGTGATTTGGAAGGTGTGTCGGAGGCTGAAATCAAGACGGAGCTGGCGTCGCAGGGGGTCACGGATGTGCATCGGGTCCATGTGAGGAAAGGCGCTGACCGAGTTCCAACCAATACCTTCTTTTTGACCTTCGGATCCACGGTACTACCAGAGACTCTCAGGGTGGGATATTTGCGGGTCAACGTTTCTCTGTACGTGCCAACTCCGCTCAGGTGCTTCAAGTGCCAGAAGTTTGGCCACGTGCGGGATCGTTGCAGGGAGGAGGAGGTGTGTGGCACTTGTGCCAAGTCTCCCCACACAGGGGCATGTGTCAGTCCTGCCCTTTGTATGAACTGTGGAGGTGACCATCCTTCTTCTGCAAAGACCTGCCCCACCTGGGTTAGAGAATCTACAATTCAACGGATAAAAGCAGAAAAAAAGTGCAGCTTTTCTGAGGCCAGGAAGTTGGTGAAAAACAGTGAACCAAAAGGTCAATCGTACGCCAGCGTTCTCAAAACCAAAGTAAAGATGGTAAGCATCGCTTGCCAGACAGAATGTACAGAGATTACACACAAGAAAGGGTCAGTCGCCTCGGGTGGAGGCATTGTATCCACCCATTCTTCTTCTTCTTCTCCTTCTTCTTCTTCTCCTTCTCTGCAGGGGTCCTCCGGTACTTCTGCAGCGAGGGAGAAAACTCCTTCTGGTAGGGGCGTAACATCTGCCTCTACCGCAGCTCCTTATCCCCAGACCGGATCCTCAGCTGGGGAGGGGAGTCACAAACCTGCTCCTCCTCCCAAGCCGGGGGGAGTACTTAAAAACCAGCGGGGGCGGGGAACTGTCTCCCATGGGAGAGCGGCTCTTCACAAGCCACCGGAACACAAAGCTCCTGGAGGAGATCGGAGGTGGTCTGTTCTCTCTGGGAGACAGAAAAAAGCTGAATTGAAGCTACAAAATCAATACAACCCTCTTTCGGACCAAGATGACTGTGATGATATGGACTACCAGGACAGCCCTGAGAAGGCCTAAGTGGCCGGCTGGGCTATAAACATCATCAACATGAACACAATTTCTCAGTGGAATGTCAGAGGTATACAAGCTAGATATGAGGAACTTCTTACTTTCTGCTGTGATAAAAAACCAGCTGTACTGGCCATCCAGGAAACATTTCTGCCGGATGGTAAAGATTTTTCTATAAATGGCTACCACATTGAAAACACACCAGCAGATGTCACTGAAAAAGACGGTCTTACTGGAGGCGTATCCTTACTTATCCACAAATCTCTTTTACACAGTCCTGTTCCCCTCATAACAAATTTACAAGCCGTAGCAACTAGAGTTAGTTTACATAAAACTATCACTATCTGCAACGTTTATCTCAGCCCTTCTATCCCAGTTCAAAAACAAGCCATTGAAAATCTTATTCAACAATTACCTAGACCATTTCTTCTCCTGGGTGACTTTAACGGTCATTCTCCACTCTGGGGAAGTGACCGCACATCTTCCAGAGGTCGCTTACTGGAAACTATCTTCTCTGATCTTGATCTCTGTGTCTTAAATGATGGATCTCACACTTTCTTTGACTCTAGAAATGGTACATTCTCATGCTTGGATCTGTCTGTATGTGACCCATCATTAGTCCTTGACTATGATTGGAAAGTACATGATGACCTGCATGGGAGTGACCACTTCCCTATTCTTATTTCTCCCACTTTTCGTGAGCCTATCTCTATTCCAGAACACTTTCTTCTGAATAAAGCCAACTGGGACCTTTTCTCTGCCATAGTTCATTCAAAAATGGATGAAAACAACATAATAAACTCTGATGATCCTGTCAAATCTCTCACAGATGTAATATTAAATAGTGCAAAAACGGCTATTCCTACCTCCAGTAGATCACCTCAACTTCCCAAAACACCTTGGTTTAATCAAGATTGTGGAGATATTTGCTCGGAGAGGAAAAAGGCTCAACGTAAGGTCTTTAAAAGACCAACCGCAGACAACGTTAGAGCCCACCAACGTCTCCGAGCGAAATCAAGACATATCTACAAAATGAGCAGACGCAATTCCTGGAAAAAATTTGTTTCCACACTAAATTTTAAAACATCTACCAAGAAAGTATGGAAAGTTATAAAAAAGATCAAGGGTAAAAACACCTGCCCCTCTTTCCATCACCTGAAACTAAACGACCGCCTAATTACAGGAAAAGAAGCAGTTGCCAACTTATTAGCGTCTACTTTACAGGAAAACTCTGCTGTCAACAGATCTGCTGCCTTTTCAAAATTAAGAACTCAAAAAGAAAAATCTCCTTGTGACTTTGACTTTGATGGTATCAAACTTTACAATCTGCCTTTTACGCTGGATGAGTTGAAGTCGAGTCTCCAGTCATGCAATGACTCTGCAGCTGGGCCCGATGAAATTCATTACAGCCTATTAAAACATTTACCTGAAAGTTGTCTTCAAACAGTCCTAAAAGTTTTTAATCATATCTGGACCACTGATTACTTCCCTCCATCCTGGAGAAAAGCCCATATTATTCCACTTCCCAAACCTGGCAAAGACCCGAGCAACCCTTCAAACTATCGACCTATTGCTCTAACCAGCTGCATTTGCAAACTCATGGAGAAAATGGTCAACTCCCGCTTGATGTGGTACCTAGAAACTGAGGGGCTCTTAGCAGCTGAGCAGTGTGGTTTCAGGAAACACCACTCTACAGTTGATCATCTGATCCGTCTTGAGTCTACCATCCGCAATGCTTTTGTAAACAAACAACATGTTGTAGCTATATTTTTTGATCTGGAAAAGGCGTTTGACACAACCTGGAAATATGGAATTTTATCTGACCTTCATGACCTTGGTTTCCGTGGTCGCCTTCCAAAATTCATCCAAAAGTTTTTATCTAATAGACAGTTTCAGGTCCGCTTGGGTTCTTCTTTGTCTGACTTCTACACGCAGGAGCAGGGTGTTCCACAGGGCAGCATTCTCTCTCCTGCACTTTTCAATATTAAAATAAATAGCATTATAAATTCTGTTCGCCATGGATCCGATTCTTCACTGTTTGTCGACGACTTTGCTCTGTACGCAACAGGGAAATCGTTTCCATGCATACAACGTCAACTGCAGTTATGTGTAGACAAGATTCAACAGTGGGCTGAGAACAACGGATTCCAGTTTTCTTCTTGCAAAACAGAGTGTATCCATTTCCATAATTTTAGAACCTTTTTTCCTGACCCAGAAATAAAACTAAAAAATGGAAAAATCAAATCTGTCAAAGAAGCCAAATTTCTTGGTATCATTTTTGACCAAAAACTGAATTTCCTCAGCTATATCAAATATCTCAAGAAATCCTGTCAACAAGCTCTCAATGCACTCAAAGTGGTAGCTCACACGGACTGGGGTGCAGACCGTCGGACCCTCCTACGCCTGTACCGGGCCCTTGTGCGCTCCAAGCTTGACTATGGCAGCATTGTATACGGCTCTGCGAGAGACTCTTACCTCAAGAAGCTCGATCCCATTCATCATCAAGGATTAAGACTGTGTCTGGGGGCATTTAGAACGACCCCAGTTCATAGTCTATACGCTGAAGCCGGAGAACCCTCATTAACCCTCAGACGCCTCAAGCTATCTTTAAATTACTATCTGAAACTTTCATCTGATCCACTAAACCCTGCCTATGACATTGTTATGAATCCTCCCTCTCAAGAAAAATTTCAAGATAACCAGTCCTGCATTCCACCTCTGGGCATCCGCATTCTTCCACACCTGGAGGATGCGGATATAAACACTGATGTCATTTCTGATGATTCCAAGTTTCTGGACAGTCCTCCCTGGATGATAAAAACTCCTGAGGTGAGGTTTGACCTGTCTTCTTACAAAAAAGAGTCCACCAACTCCCTGATCTATAAATCATTGTATGCTGAACTATGCCAGTTGTATCCAGACTTCCTGCGCATTTTTACTGATGGTTCAAAGTCTGAGGAAGGTGTTGGCTGTGCTGCTGTATCCCCTTCTCTCAACAACTCGTCTTTATCTAAACATCTTCCAAACGACAGCTCAGTTTACACTGCAGAACTCACTGCTTTGGTTTTAGCTCTAAAAATGATTCATCAGTCACAAAACAAAAACTTTCTTATCCTCTCTGATTCTCTGTCTGCTCTGGAGGCCATCTCTGGCTGCAATACAAATCATCCCATGCTTCTAAAATTCCACGAGCTGCACACCTCCCTTAAAAATGATGACTATAATATTGTCTTTGTTTGGATACCGGGTCATTCGGGCATTTTTGGAAATGAGATGGCTGACCAACTAGCCAAAAGTGCAACAAAGCAGACCAAATCCAATTCCACAATTCCGTTTTCTGACCTGAAACCAAAAGTTCAAAGTTACACAAACAATCTCTGGCAAGAAGAATGGAACAACAATACCAACAACAAACTGTTCCAAATTAGACCAAATTTGAAAGAATACCTTCCATCTTTTTTCTGGTAACCGCAGAGAGGAAACGGTGATGTGCCGATTACATACTGGCCACACACTCCTCACACACTCCTATCTGCTAAAAAATGAAGAAGCTCCTTGGTGTATCCCTTGTCATGAACCTCTTACTGTGAAACACTTATTAATTGACTGCTGGGATTTGAACGAGGTCCGACATAAACACTACACAGCTGAGTCCTTGAGAACACTGTTCAGGGATGTGCCTCCCTGGGCAGTAATGGACTTTTTAAGAGAAACAAATATTTTTAACAAGATTTAGATATTTTTAATTGCATGTTTTTAAAAAAAGGCATACTGTAAAGATTTGTTGTGGTCACAGCCCTGAGATGGCCTAAGTGGCTGGCTGGGCTGTAAACATAAAAATTTTAAATAAGATATTTTATTTACAGTTTTGAGAAGAATTTTTTTGTTGAAACGTGGTGACAGCCCTGAGATGGCCTAAACGGTCGGCTGGGCTCTAAACAACATGAATTGAATTGAAATTCAAGTAAACAACGAACGCACACACACACACACACACACACACACACACACACACACACACACACATGTATATATATATATATATATATATATATATAGAGAGAGAGAGAGAGAGAGAGAGAGAGAGAGAGAGAGAGAGAAGATTATTGTAATTGGAGAGACAGGAGAAAAATTGGTACAAGTCCTTCCAATGCCACCAGTTTCTGATATCTATCAAGAACTAAAGCAAAACAGGGGCAGGTTTAACGACACTTGCAGGGAGAATGGGGCTGTGTTGTTGGCAGACGGGAGTATGTCTGCTGAGCGCACTGTGCTGTTGGCAGGTAGTGTCATGCCGGGCAGTGTGCTGTGCTGTTGGCAAGGTGTGTCATCCTGAGGAACACTGGACTGCCACTACAGATGTCAGTCAGGGAGTCACTGGGTCCACTGACAGATAGCAGTCAGGGAGTCACTGGGTCCATTGACAGATGGCAGTGAAGGAATCACTGGGTCCATTGACAGATGGCAGTCAGGGAGTCACTGGGTCCATTGACAGATGGCAGTGAAGGAATCACTGGGTCCATTGACAGATGGCAGTCAGGGAGTCACTGGGTCCATTGACATATGGCAGTCAGGGAGTCACTGGGTCCATTGACATATGGCTGTCAGGGAGTCACTGGGTCTACTGACATATGGCAGTCAGGGAGTCACTGGGTCCATTGACATATGGCAGTCAGGGAGTCACTGGGTCCATTGACAGATGGCAGTCAGGGAGTCACTGGGTCCATTAACAGATGGCAGTGAAGGAATCACTGGGTTCACTGACAGATGGCAGTCAGGGAGTCACTGGGTCCGTTGACATATGGCAGTCAGGGAGTCACTGGGTCCATTGACAGATGGCAGTGAAGGAATCACTGGGTCCATTGACAGATGGCAGTCAGGGAGTCACTGGGTCCATTGACATATGGCAGTCAGGGAGTCACTGGGTCCATTGACATATGGCAGTGAGGGAGTCACTGGGTCCATTGACAGATGGCAGTGAAGGAATCACTGGGTCCACTGACAGATGGCAGTCAGGGAGTCACTGGGTCCGTTGACATATGGCAGTCAGGGAGTCACTGGGTCCGTTGACATATGGCAGTGAGGTAAACAGGCCAACAGCATTAGTGTGAGAGAAACAGAACAGGCGACAGTAAAGGACACATGAACAAAATGCAGCAGTATGGAAACACTATGCCCACAGACAGCAGTCCGGAAAACAATGGGCCCACTGACGGTAGTCAAGGAAGCACCGGGCTCACAACGGGCAATGAGGGACTGAAACACAAGACCGGCAGACAGACGGCATTAGGGAAACAGTGGCCCACAGCCGACAGTCAGGGAAACATCAGGCCCACCACAACGCAGCAGTGAACCTGTCCCAACCAGAAAGCCATCATCTCCGATTATGCAAATTGCCACATCTGTTTTTCTTCCCCAGTCCTGCGATTTTGTCAGAGAAAATAAATGATCGTCTGCTTCTCTGCCATGGTTGCACTTGCAAAGGACAAGTGTGTCTCTTGGTTCATATCAGCGCAGTAGAAACATAAACATATCAGTTCTTCGTGATATATGTCTGTCCAGTGCTGTGTCCGTCCAGTGCTTTCCGGTGCTGTGGAGGTTTAGTGCTGTCGATTGCTTTCCGGTGCTGTGGAGGTTCAGTGCTGTCGATTGCTTTCCGGTGCTGTGGAGGTCAAGAGCTGTCGAATGCTTTCCAGTGCTGTGGACGTTCAGTGCTGTGCAATGGTTTCCAGTGCTGTTGAGTTCTATTACTAATGCTTTCCAGTGCTGTGGAGGTTCAGTGTTGTCTAATGCTTTCCAGTGCTGTGGAGGTTCAGTGCTGTCTAATGCTTTCCAGTGCTGTGGAGGTTCAGTGCTGTCTAATGCTTTCCAGTGCTGTGGAGGTCTATTACTAATGGTTACCAGTGCAGTGGAGGTTCAGTGCTGTCCAATGCTTTCCAGTGCTGTGGAGGTTCAGTGCTGTCTAATGGTTTCCAGTGCTGTGGAGCTCTATTACTGTCTAATGGTTTCCAGTGCTGTTGAGTTCTATTACTAATGCTTTCCAGTGCTGTGGAGGTTCAGTGTTGTCTAATGCTTTCCAGTGCTGTGGAGGTTCAGTGCTGTCTAATGCTTTCCAGTGCTATGGAGGTTCAGTGCTGTCTAATGCTTTCCAGTGCTGTGGAGGTCTATTACTAATGGTTACCAGTGCAGTGGAGGTTCAGTGCTGTCCAATGCTTTCCAGTGCTGTGGAGGTTCAGTGCTGTCTAATGGTTTCCAGTGCTGTGGAGCTCTATTACTGTCTAATGGTTTCCAGTGCTGTTGAGTTCTATTACTGTCTAATGCTTTCCAGCGCTGTGGAGGTTCAGTGTTGTCTAATGCTTTCCAGTGCTGTGGAGGTTCAGTGCTGTCTAATGCTTCCAGTGCTGTGGAGGTTCAGTGTTGTCTAATGCTTTCCAGTGCTGTTGAGTTCTATTACTATCTAATGCTTTCCAGTGCTGTGGTGGTTCAGTGCTGTCTAATGCTTTCCAGTGCTGTGGAGGTTCAGTGCTGTCTAATGCTTTCCAGTGCTGTTGAGTTCTATTACTATCTAATGCTTTCCAGTGCTGTGGAGGTTCAGTGCTGTCTAATGCTTTCCAGTGCTGTGGAGGTTCAGTGCTGTCCAATACTTTCCAGTGCTGTGGAGGTTCAGTGCTGTCTAATGGTTTCCAGTGCTGTGGAGGTCTATTACTGTCTAATGGTTTACAGTGCAGTGGAGGTTCAGTGCTGTCCAATGCTTTCCAGTGCTGTGGAGGTCTATTACTGTCTAATGGTTTCCAGTGCTGTGGAGGTTCAGTGCTGTCCAATGCTTTCCAGTGCTGTGGAGGTCTATTACTGTCTAATGGTTTCCAGTGCTGTGGAGGTCTATTACTGTCTAATGGTTTCCAGTGCAGTGGAGGTTCAGTGCTGTCCAATGCTTTCCAGTGCTGTGGAGTACTAGCGCTGTGCAATGCCGTTTCCAGTGCTGTGGAGGATGAGTGCTGTCCAATGCTGTGGCCATCAAATGATTTCAATTGCTCTGGCTCATGCACAAGAATGAGGACAAATTCGCCCAGATGGTACGGGCAGGCACAGGGTGGGAGTGGGAAGGGGGCGCGAAGAAATGGAACAGCTCTCCCCTGCGACGGAATGGAACGGACCACATGGCGACCAATGGCGGAAAGGGAGGAAAGTGTGTCTGGCAGTCCATCCTGCCCGGCTATTATGGAAATCGGCCATGTGTCACTGCCCCTTAGGCAAGTTCTCAGCTAGGACCGCCATAATTGCCTCCCATGTGAGGGGAAGGGGTTATCGGGTGTTTTATTGACCCCCACCCTAAACCCTCTCCTACTCTTTTGTCATGTAGAAACAAAGGACACAACTGCATCGATAACCACATCGGTTCTGGTTCTTTCTGGCACAGTCAAAATGCAAAGAAACATACATTGAAGCCTTAGGAGCTCCTATCCCTCTTCCACCTTTGAATGTTTTATCTTAACCCTGTTTTAAACAGCACCTCCGATTGATTTAACAGTCTATAAACAGCACGAATAACAGTCCGACATGCGGTTGATCGAGGGATGAAGCCGTTCACCATTGCTTATTGACGCAAACCGATCTGCGGACAAACACATCAACAGACACAACCATACAGGATACAGAAGAGGCATCATCGAAGCATCATCGCAAATGCTGATACGGTTGTCTACATTCCAGTATAAGCACTAACCGCTCTTGGAAAATGTTCTTCGTGCTTTCGTTTGTTATGTTTTATCTGTGGGTGCTTCTGGATTATTGCTGATAACCTTTCATGTGTATTTCCACTCATCACAAATCTGCGTCTATTTATTGAAATTGATATGTTCCCTATATCTTTATCATTATGCGTTTGTGCACATAGACAACTGTATTGCGTTTGAGGATGGTTTCCGGTTTCGTTCGTGCGCAAATGTTTTAGCGGATTTTTAGGCCCTTAAAAACACGACTGAATCAGTTTGCCTTGTCAAAGTTTACCAGTTCTTACACAGCAATGATTATTGCAAAAACCTACTTGCCTTGTCTGGAAAATGTTTTGGTGTCTTGGTACAAGTGAAAAAGTCATTCTGGTCTCACTTGTTATTTGTTAGATGTGTTGACTGGTTGTAGTCGTTTTTCTAATAAATTAATTATGTGGCAATGCCAGTAATATTTGACGCAGTTGCAGTTGCAGCAGCAGCAGCTGTAGTAACTGCAGGAGAGGTGGTGGTAGTAGTAATTGCGTTTATAATTTGCAATAATGAGTCAGTAATTTCAATATATATTTATAACCTGAATGTCTCCATTACAAGTGCCTTTATTGCTTTTGTTGTTGTTGTTGTTGTTGCTGCTGCTGCTACTGCATTTGTTTCTATTATGTGTTTATGGAAGTCTTATCATTGTTCTTTTCTCATTGTTTTGTACTGCTGCTGTCTCTCTCTCGCTCGCTCGCTCGCTCTCAACATAAAAATTATCATGCATTAAACTTACCGGAAAACAAACCCAAGGGAAAACAATGCTCTCTCTCTCTCTCTCTCTCTCTCTCTCTCTCTCTATATATATATATATATATATATATATATCTGCTTTCCAGCAGCTGTGAAACTGTCAATGGGGGTGTAGCTAAATTCAGGAATACATGTATGTACTCTCCCCTGTGCTGCTCAGCATGTTTTTCACACATGTCCTACAACGAGCTGTGAAAGACTTAGACTTGGGCGTGTTCATCAAGTATCACTATGCTGGATCCGTCTTTGACCTCCGCCATCTCTCTGCCCGAACTAAGACCGTGGAACAACTCATTATCGAAGCTGACTGCGCCCTAATGGCACTCAAGGAAAATCATCTGCAGAAAATTGTCGACCGCTTTGCAGAAGCGTCAAGACTCTTCGGACTGACAATCAGCGTGGGAAAAAACAGATAGTGGTCAAAGCAGCCCCGAAGCCTGCCCCAGCCAAACATCAGCATTGACGGAATCCAGCTGAAGTACGTTGAGAACTTGGCAGTACAATATCTGCAGACGGTTCGCATCCATAGATCACATCCAGAATCCAAAAGGCCGACAAAGCAATTGGAAGACTGGGATTTAAGGTCCTCTGGCAGAAAAGCATCAGACTGTGAACAACAATCAAGGTCTACAAAGCTGTTGTAATTTCTGCACTGCTCTATGGATGTGAAATATGGTCCTCGTATCGCCGGCACATCAAGCAGCTGCTGCAACAGTTCCATATGAGATCGATGCGCATGATCATGAACATCCTTGATAATGGAGTCTCCCGTCGGTCCGACGGATGAGTAGGCAGGCAGGCTTATCTGTCGGTGTGTGTCCTCATATGGGAGAAGAGGCCGATTCTGGATGCACAGCACTTCCCACAGGTGTTGGAAAACGTCTCCAGAAGTTGTCCTGCTTCCTTCGCTCACGCCTCTCCTTAATGGCCAGCGTTCTCTTGTTTTCAAACGTCCTTATGCCACTAGAGCACAGCATCCTCCAGCGACAGCGGTCAAGGGCATCAGTTTCCCAGGAAGCGATGTCTATGTCACAGGCTTTGAGGTTTGTCTTCAAGGTGTCCTTGAAGCGCTTGCAGGGTCTTCCAAGTTCACGGTCGTCTTCCTTCAGCTGGCCATACAAAAGCATCTTCGGGATCCTGCTGTCTGTCATGCGGACAACGTGTCCAGTCCAGCGTAGCTGGCACTGGATCAGCAGGCTTCGATGCTGGGCAGGCCGCTCCTCTCTAGGACCTGGAGGTTGGAGACCTTGTCTTGCCACTTTATGCCGAGGATCTTTCGTAGGCATCTCTGGTGAAACTGCTCAAGTTGTTAATGTGACGGCGATACGTCGTCCATGTTTCACAGCAGTACAACAAGGAGGTCAACACAACAGCTCTGTAGGTTTTCATCTTGGTGCTGAGCCTGATACCTTTGTTGTTCCACAGCCTGTTGTTGAGTCTGCCAGAGTCAATGTTGCTGAAGGCCCAGCTTCGCTGGGTTGGCCATGTGATCAGAATGGACGACAGTCGCATTCCAAGACAACTGATGTATGGTCAGCACAAGGGCAGCTCACGCAAACAGGGAAAGCCCAGACTGAGGTATAAGGACATTTTGAAGAGCTACCGCAAGTGGAGCGGCATACAGCCTCACAAACTTGAAACCACCGCACCAAACTGACCAGCATGGAGGTCTCTCATTTTCAGAATGACGGCTGACTTTGAAGAGGACCGGCAAGAGACAGACGTCACACAGCAGCGTCCGTCCCTTCTCTGGAGGATTGCCAAGAATGTGTGTGTGTGTGTGTGTGTGTGTGTGTGTGTGTGTGAATTACTATGAAATAAGAAAATGCATTTGATTAGCTAACAATTGTCAATGCAGTTGCCACTTCCCTCATGTCTAAAAGGCTTTACGGCTGAATGGACAATAAAATAGTGCCAGTGTCAGTCTCTGTCTGTCTGTCTCTCTCTGTGAAATTGCACTAACACTTTCAACGCTCAACGAACTGGCTGTTGTGGATTTATGTTAAAAAGTACTAAACATTAAAAAACACTAGTCAGACTGGCCACGATGAGATATCTGAACTGAGACATACTGTGTCTCATCTTTTCGCTTCTTGTTTTTGAAATGTTGTGTTTATTATTATATTGATCGCATTTCTGCTTGCTCTTTTTTTTTCTTGTATCAATAGTTTATTGTTGTTCTGTTTATTTCATAGATACCCCCCTCCCCCTCACTTTTCCATTAAAAATCACCTATGATTCCACATACTGAACACAAGAATGAACACAAACCAAAAAGTATGGCCATCAAAATAAGGTTTACGGATTGCCCATTTAAATATCAATCATGCAGTTAATAAAACTTCTGAAATATCCTCCCAAAGCCGTTTCATGTACTCGGGCTTTCAGAATCAAGCCTTTCCGAACATATCAGTGATGTTGACATGTACATCCCATGTTACAATATTATCTGAAATTCTCCCACGATAGTCAGGGAGACTGGTCTTCTTGTCTACGTCTATGTCAACGAATCTCTCACGTTCAAGTGTATACCATTTCTTGAACAACATCATGTAAAATCATTGTGGATTGAAATCAAGCTGAAGAACACCCCTTACAAGAGTATTGATGAGTTCGTTAACCACATGTCTCTTCATCCACAAAAGACAAAATGCATGTTGATCACAACCAGACAAAAAAGGCAAAACACATGATAGATTTCCTTCTATCCAACTTAAAAGTGAATCTATTAAACAGGTTAGTGATCATAAAGTTCTGGGAATCATAATCGACAAAATTTCACTTGGAATCCTCACATAAATTCCCTTTGCAAAAAGACAGCCCAGAAAACCCATCAACTGTCCAAAATTAAGCACTTCCTTGACCTCCACTCACGGACATTGTTTTTTCAAGCAGTTATCCAGTCTATAATAGATCACGCATCAACACTACGGCACTCCGCCAGTGCGAACACCAAGAAGCCATTACTGAATCTTTATAAACGGATGCTCAAGCTGGTACTCCTAAAAAGACTTCCCTTTTTGACAGACTATTAAACAAGCGAACAGTCTCCCACTAATCCGAAGATACGAATACCACAAAGGAATAACAATACACATGATTATGACAGGAAATGCATCACCAACATCAACAAACAAATTTTCTGTAAATTCATCAAGGAATCCCCCAAATGTCCATATCCCAATCCCAAGAATTGATCTTTTCAAATCCACTTTGGTTTGCTCAGGCGCCACTCTATGGAACTCACTCCCAGTAACAATTAAACACCATTGCCCAGCTACCCTAAAAAACAACATTACCTTTTCAACCTTATGCCCGTGTAATTTACTGCTCACCTCGTTGATACTGATTGACAATCACTGTGCACGGTTGCCTAAGACCCCTGTGAGCCCACGATTTCTCGCGATCCCACGATTTCTCTCACTTTTTGAGAGAAATCGTGGGATTGCGAGAAAGTGTGGTCGTTCCCCTCCCACGTTTTCTCTCAGTAGCGTGAAATCATAATGTGTGAGAAAGCGTGGGAAGTCCCTTATATTTTTTATCAAAAAATATTTCCGTTATCGTTGGAGTTGGTTTCTTGTCTTTTCCCAATGCAAACCAAACAGAAACGAGAAATGGAAACTACGACGACCATGATAATGACATCAACATCAACAGTAGGCGGCGAAGATGATGGCACAGTACTGGTTTCAGAAAAAGTGTGAATATATCTGTATGTCAGTGAGTGAGTGGGGGCGGGGGAGTGGGATCTTTTGTGTGTTTACTTGGCTGGTTGATTTGTTCTAATTCCACTCTGTTCTGAATGTCTTCTATGAAACCGATATCTATTTCAAAACTATTTGATGGTGTGAGGGTGAACCATTGTGAAACATCTTTTTTTTCTATCACATTTATGTATAAAGTTTAATCATTCTAATGTTATTCCCAACATCCCTCGGGAAAGATTCGGTTCAAGACTTATTATATCATATTAATTTTGCATTAATGTGTGTGTGTGTGTGTGTGTGTGTGTGTGTGTGTGTGTGTGTGTGTGTTTCTGTCTTTCTTTTTTCTATGTGTCTCATTATTACCATGCTTATGACTTTATGTTATATTGTGTAGTGTAGAACCTGTTCAGGGCGGGGACTGGATGTGAAAAAGTATGCCAGCGCTTATCTATTCTCTTCCAAAATATAGAATTTTGTCTTGTCTTCTATTAAAGTGTTAACGGGCGTGTATGGGTGTTCACCCTGTCTCGCTCTCTATTTGTCACATCCGTGATATCGCCACCTCACTTCAAAAGGTCGATAATGTTCTTTGAGGTCACGCATATTTTCTTTTCTCGTCAGTATTTTCTCCCCCTCCATTAGACTTTGAGTGGTGGTCTGGACGCTAGTCATTCGAATTAGACGACAAACTATAGAAAAGCCACTTTGACAGGAAAAAGTACACTTGCAGCAGAAAAGAGTACCAAAAATGGGTGGCGGTCTCACTGTAGGGACGAGCTCTACCTGGGGAGAGCAGCCCGACGTTCACACATAGAATTATGTTGTGACAAAAGAGTGATACAATACAATGTGTACTCTTTAGAAGAGCAAGGACAGGATGGAAGAACAAGCCCTAACTTGAGTAAAGGTTCAGAGCTGTGAGGGTGTATTGTAACAGGCTTTAACTGTTCGTACACAGTTCCGTTGACTGTAAAACTGGCAAGTTAAAAGAAAGGAACACGTGACTGTTGTAAACTAAATAGAGGATGAAACACGCGACGTGTCATGTTACTGGTCGTTATCTCCTTGCCCCTCCCCCTCCTTGCTTTCCTCTCCGACCATGCTAAGATTTCTCCTCATCTGAGATGAAGAGAGTCCGGAACAATCTGGCAAAAGCGTTGCAAAGGGACTTTCACAACAATCATTTTTCGGCACCGAGGGATAGCGGAGAGGCTGGGAGTGGGTGTGGGGTTGCAGGGGATGCAATTTTCATGATAAGACAAAACGAATGCTGAGCGATGAGGCGGGCAGAGAGCAAGACGGGGTTGGGGTGGGGAAGTAATGGGAGAAGAGGGGCGGGGGATGGGGGTGGGTCGGAGATGAGACAGTAGCAACAATGTCCAGAAGTAGGTTGCAGCGATAGGATTTAGGACCTGTCATTTTCTTCGCCCCCTGTGTGGATCCCCCCGGGATGAATTAGCAAATCACTTCCCAGTTCACGCTGGTTGCACACAAGGCCGATATAGCCGCCGCCGCCATCCAATTTGCTTATGATCCTAAAAGGAAATGACGTCGGCTCACAGCGCGGGATCAGCCCCATCTGCCCCCTGACGGAGCCTCATTTCCACTCGTCCATCGCGCGCACATCGAACTGAGCTATCGTGGAAAACATCCCGCTTGGGTTTCACACCAGACCTTTTTTTGGTCTTTTCTTTTCTTTTTAAAAAATCAATTTTCACCTTTTCTACTGTCGGTAAGAAACACACTCTCTCTCTCTCTCTCTCTCTCTCTGGCATCAATGGTATTTGACCATCTTATTATCGATGGTAAGAGGTTCACTGTGGACAATGACGATAATCTGAAAGAGATAAGATAGGACATTGGCCGCTCCTCCCATGATAATGTTTTCGAAAAACATGTAAATAGTCCTTTTCATGTGATATCAAAGGGAACAGTTGAAAAAACGACACCGGTAGTGAGCCCTGTGTTTGGCAGCTCGGTTGCACGTGCAAATATGTCTGAAGTTCGTGACAGTGACAGTGTCAGCGACGTGTGTGCAACTGAGCGGAGCATGAATGACGCTGAACGTGTAAACACGGGGGACGGGTTTGATTTTGAGCAAACTTTTTCTCGTTTTGGTGTGTTTGTAAATAAACCTTTATACATTTTGCATTGGAATATTAATGACTTGTTTTCTAAATTAAGAGACAGAAATTTCTTGTCATACATTCGTTCTTTTGACTTGATATGTTTGGTTGAAACGTTTCTGGAGAACTTCCAGTCCGATTTATTTCCTGATTATTTGTGTTTTCATAAGTCCGCAATTAAGTTTTCTAAACATGGTCGATCTTCAGGTGGCGTTATCTGTCTTATCAAAAAAGCATTCGCCCCTTATATTCGTTGTATTGATAGCTAATGTTTTGATATTTCTGATTGACAAAGCTATGTTGGACACTTTAAAGGATATATTGTTTGTATGTGTGTATGTTCCACCTGAAGGATCACCTTTTTATTCATATTTTGATGTTGACAATGACATTGATTTATTGGAAGATTGTTTATCAGACTGTTTACTTAAATTCAATGATGTTTACATTATCATCTCTGGTGATTTGAATTGTAGAACTTCCAACATTACCCCTGATGTTATTGAGGATGATACTTTTAGTTCATTACACAGAAGTTACCCAGTCAGTGTCAATAGAAATTCTCAAGACAAATGTTTAAATAGTTATGGAAAACGCTTACTAAACTTGTGTACTACATTTGGTCTATCAATATTGAATGGTGTGTGTAATGGCGACCGCCAAGGTTGTTACACATTCATCACTGATTCTGGCAGCAGTGTGAATGACTATTTTCTTATGTCACATGACTTGTTTGCTTCTTGGTCTTCACGCTGTCTACTTAATGTTAAGGATAGATTTGACTCAGACCATATGCCACTTCAATTATATGTACAATTCTCAGACAAACACAACAGCCCCAAAACCCGTAAAGAGAAACAAATTATTAATAAGTTTGTGTGGAAAGATGAACTAGCTGAAACATTTACTAAATCAATGAAATCTGACAGAACACATAAAATGTTAGAATTGGCTGTTAGTTTAATCGACCATAACATTAATGAAGCTTTGGAAATCTTTAACAAATGCATCACCGAAAGTGCCGCATGTATGAACAAACAATGTAGTATAGGATCAGATAAAAAATACAGACGACTGGTACGACAAGGAATGTAGAGCAACAAGAACGAACTTACGAAAGTTGTACAGAACAGCACGTCGTACAGGCGATGTTAGTGACCAAAATGCATTTTGTATTGCACGCAGAGAATATAAACACTTGATTAAATGGAAAGAGAAAGAATATCAGAATGCTATATTAGATAAATTAGTATCCTCTATATGTAATCAAAAACAATTCTGGGAAAATGTGCATTCAATATCATTGAAGAAAAAATATGTTAGCAATAGTATTAGTTTAGATAATTGGTTTGAACACTTCAGGAATTTATATGAGAAAGAAACCCAGGCAGAAGAAGACTTAGAGACCGATGATACTGACAGTTATTTTAATCGTCCCATTTCTAAAGACAAAGTGTTGTTTGCATTTAGAAAAATAAAGAATAAGAAAGCGGCTGGCCCAGATGGGATTATTGGAGAGTTATATAAAAATGCGGGTGACTTTATTGCAGATTTCTTTGTTTTGTTTTTCAATGCTTTGTTTCAGAAAGGTATTTTCCCGGAGAGCTGGTCTGAAGGTATTGTACTTCCTTTGTACAAAAAAGGGGATGTTAATAATCCCAACAATTACAGAGGCATTACGTTATGTGCTATTAGTAGTAAAGTATACAGTACAATTATTAATCGTCGTCTACAAGAGTGGGTTGAAGAAAATGATATAACCGGGGAACATCAAGCTGGATTTAAAAGAAACTGCTCTACAATTGACCACATGTTTACCTTGCCAGCTTTAATTCAAAAACAGTTTTCTTTGGACCGAAAATTATATGTTGCATTTATAGATTTTGAGAAAGC
Organism: Babylonia areolata; assembly: GCF_041734735.1. Lineage (NCBI taxonomy): Eukaryota > Metazoa > Mollusca > Gastropoda > Neogastropoda > Buccinidae > Babylonia > Babylonia areolata. Next base: position 9,743,374 of record NC_134902.1, on the reverse strand, counting down.
ATTCGATTCTATAAATAGACGAATTCTCTGGTCTATCCTTTTAAAAAACGAAATAAATGGTAAGTTATACCACTGTATAAAGAGTATGTATAATAATGTTATAGTTAAGATAAGGAGTGGAGCCAGATTAACTGACTCTATCAGGTGCACGTATGGCGTAAAACAAGGTGATGTATGCAGTCCTATCTTATTTTCACTTTTTATAAATGAACTAGCTATTGAAGTTATTCAAAATGGAAAACATGGCGCTCTGTTTACAATCGATTACTTTGAGCTTTTTATTTTGTTACTAGCTGATGATATAGCGCTCTTATCTGAAACAGTCGTTGGACTCCAAACACAGTTAAATAGTTTACAGCGGGCAGCTTTTTCTCTTGATTCAAAGGTAAATTTAAACAAAAGTAATATAGTTGTCTTTAGAAAGGGTGGGTTTTTATCTACAAGAGAAACATGGACCTACAACAATGCAGAAATGCCAGTGGTAAATGCATATAAATATTTAGGTATTTTGTTTTCCATGAAACTTAGCATTACCTCAGCATGTGTTGACCTGACAGGAAAAGCAAAGAATGCTGCGTTATGCGTAATGCGAAAACTACGTACTTTGAGTAATAATAGTTTGTCTATATTTCTGAAATTGTTTGATTCTCAGGTCCAGCCTATTGCACAGTATGGGGCTGAACTTTGGGGACTTGATGATGCTGCACGTCACTGTGAGAAAGTTCATTTGTTTTCATTGAAGAAAATGTTAGGGGTTGATTTAAAAACACTAAATGACCTTGTTTACGGAGAAACTAATAGATACCCAATTTATATTAACTCTGTACTTATTTGTATTCGTTATTGGATTAAATTAACAAGAATGAATGATTGCAGGTTGCCACGGAAAGCTTATGCAATGTGAACTGACTTGGATGCAAAAGGTAAAAGAAATTGGGTTTCAAAAGTTCGTTGCAAGTTGTATCAGTTTGGTTTCGGTTTTGTATGGGAAAATCAAGGTGTGCAAGATGTCAGATTATTTTTGTGTGACCTTAAAGATAGACTGATTGCGTGCAGATGACAAGAGTGGAATTTTCATGTGAATAATAGTGATAGGTTTTGCGTATAACAGACATTTTGTACTGGCCATGACGTTAAGATTTACCTGCCTATGAACTTAGACACTTAAAATTTATTATGACAAGATTTCGTTTTGGTATTTCAGAAATTTCTCAGCATTATTATCGTTACAGGAAACATTCTGCAGTTGATTTAATGTGTCCGTTGTGCAAAAGTGGAAATGACGATGAGTTAAATTTTGTTTTATGTTGTCCTGCTTTAACCAGTTTGAGAGTACGATATATCCCACCTGCTTTTTATAGATATCCCAGTCAATTTCGTTTAAGTCTACTTCTAGCATCTGAAAAAGAAAGCGTCATAAGGAATTTGTCAATATACTTGTACAAGGCATTGCATTTCAGATCTGTTGCAACTTCATGATTTTCTTCAGTGGCTGCGCTTTTTTATGTATTGTACCCCTTCATGAGGGGCAATGGCCTTTATATGAATAAAACATCCGTATCCGTATCTCTCTCTCTCTCCTCTCTCTCTTATACATACAGAGAGACTCAGAGAGTGTGCATGATCTGTGGAACAATTCTATTCAAGTCATATTGTGTCGGTATGCTTGCGAACATATATTCTATACTGGCCATGACAACGAGGTGAAGGTGACCTTTCCATTCTGTCTGTAGGGTGTGGGGGATACAGTTTCCCTGACCTTTCCATTCTGTCTGTAGGGTGTGGGGGGTACAGTTTCCCTGACCTTTCCTTCTGTCTTTAGGGTGTGGGGGATACAGTTTCCCTGACATTTCCATTTTATCTGTAGGGTGTGGGGGATAGTTTCCCTGCTTTCCTTCTGTCTACAGGGTGTGGGGGATACAGTTTCCCTGACCTTTCCATTCTGTCTGCAGGTGTGGGGAATACAGTTTCCCTGACCTTTCCTTCTGTCTGTAGGGTGTGGGGGATACAGTTTCCCTGACCTTTCCATTCTGTCTGCAGGGTGTGGGGGATACAGATTCCCTGACCTTTCCATTCTGTCTGCAGGGTGTGGGGGATACAGATTCCCTACTTTCCTTCTGTCTACAGGGTGTGGGGGATACAGTTTCCCTGACCTTTCCTTCTGTCCGTAGGGTGTGGGGGATACAGTTTCCCTGACCTTTCCATTCTGTCTACAGGGTGTGGGGGATACAGTTTCCCTTCTGTCTGCAGGGTGTGGGGAATACAGATTCCCTGCTTCTGTCTACAGGGTGTGGGGGATACAGTTTCCCTGCTTTCCTTCTCTCTGCAGGGTGTGGGGGATACAGTTTCCCTGCTTTATTTCCTTCTGCAGGGTGTGGGGGATACAGTTTCCCTGACCTTTCCTTCTGTCTTTAGGGTGCGGGGGATACAGTTTCCCTGCTTTCCTTCTGTCTGCAGGGTGTGGGGGATACAGTTTCCCTTCTGTCTGAGGGTGTGGGGGATACAGTTTCCCTGCTTTCCTTCTGTCTGCAGGGTGTGAGGGATACAGTTTCCCTGCTTTCCTTCTGTCTGCAGGGTGTGAGGGATACAGTTTCCCTGACTTTTCCATCTGTCTACAGGGTGTGGGGGATACAGTTTCCCTGCTTTCCTTCTGTCTGCAGGGTGTGGGGGATACAGTTTCCCTGCTTTCCTTCTGTCTGCAGGGTGTGGGGGATACAGTTTCCCTGCTTTCTTTCCTTCTGCAGGGTGTGGGGGATACAGTTTCCCTGCTTTCCTTCTGTCTGCAGGGTGTGGGGGATACAGTTTCCCTGCTTTCTTTCCTTCTGCAGGGTGTGTGGGATACAGTTTCCCTGCTTTCTTTCCTTCAGCAGGGTGTGGGGGAACAGTTTCCCTGACCTTTCCATTCTCTCTGTAAGGTGTGTGGGATACAGTTTCCCTGCTTTCCTTCTGTCTGCAGGGTGTGGGGGAACAGTTTCCCTGACCTTTCCATTCTCTCTGTAAAGTATGGGGGATACAGTTTCCTTGACCTTTCCATCCATCCTTAGGGTGTGGGGGATACAGTTTCCCTGACCTTTCCATTCTGTCTGTAAGGTGTGGGAGATACAGTTTCCCTGACATTTCCAGTTCTCTCAGTAAGGTGTGTGGGATACAGTTTCCCTGCTTTCCTTCTGTCTGCAGGGTGTGGGGGAACAGTTTCCCTGACCTTTCCATTCTCTCTGTAAAGTATGGGGGATACAGTTTCCTTGACCTTTCCATCCATCCTTAGGGTGTGGGGGATACAGTTTCCCTGACCTTTCCATTCTGTCTGTAAGGTGTGGGAGATACAGTTTCCCTGACATTTCCATTCTGTCTGTAGGGTGTGGGGGATACAGTCTTTCTGTAGGGTGTGGGGGATACATTTTCCCTGGCCTTTCCTTTCTGTCTGTAGGGTGTGGGGGAACAGTTTTCCTGACATTTCCATTCTGTCTGTAGTTTGTGGGGGATACAGTCTGTATGGTGTGGGAGATACAGTTTCCCTGAGCTTTCCATTCTGTCTGTAGGTTGTGGGGGATACAGTTTCCCTGACCTTTCCATTCTAACTGAAGGTTGGGGGGGATACAATTTCCCTGACCTTTCCATTTTGTCTGTAGGGTGTGGGGGATACAGTTTCCCCTACCTTTCCATTCTGTCTGTAGGGTGTGGTGGATACAATTTCCCTGACCTGACGTTTCCATTCTGTCTGTAGGGAGATGCAGTTTCCCTGACCTTTCCATTCTGTCTGTAGGGTGTGGGGGATACAGTTTCCCCTACCTTTCCATTCTGTCTGTAGGGTGTGGTGGATACAATTTCCCTGACCTGACGTTTCCATTCTGTCTGTAGGGTGTGGGGGATACAGTCTGTCTGTAGGGTGTGGGAGATACAGTTTCCCTGACCTTTCCACACGTGTGCAGGGTGTGGGAGATATAATCACTATGGCCTTTATGTCTGGAGGAAGGCGACAGAATGGTGAAGACGCTCAACTGCCAATACAGAGGGTCCGTGAGGGTCTGGATTCGAGTCCCGTTGTCGCCCTTTCTCCCAAGTTTGACTGGAAAATCAAACAGAGCATATAGTCTTTCGGATGAGATGATAAACTGAGGTCTCATGTGCAGCACGCACCTGGCGCACTGAAAAAGAACCCATGGCAACGAGAGTGTTGTCCTCTGCCAAAATTCAGCAGAAGAAATCTACACTCATAGGTACAACAACATATATGCATGTGATCAAGGCCAGACTAAGCACGTTGGGTTCTGCTGTTGGTCAGGCATCTGCCTAACAGACGTGGTGTAGCGTATATGGATTTGTCCGAATGCAATGACTGAAACTGTAAACTGTAATTTTCATGTCTGTCTGTGGGGTGTGGGGAATAGAGGATCCCTGGCCTTTTCCGTCTGTCTGTGGGGTGTGGGGAATACAGGATACCTGGCCTTTTCCGTCTGTCTGTGTGGTGTGGGGAATACAGGATCCCTGACCTTTTCCGTCTGTCTGTGGGGTGTGGGGAAAACAGGATCCCTGGCCTTTTCCGTCTGTCTGTGGGGTATGGGGAATACAGGATCCCTGACCTTTTCCGTCTCTCTGTGGGGTGTGGGGAATACAGGTTCCCTGGCCTTTTCCGTCTGTCTGTGGGGTGTGGGGAATACAGGTTCCCTGGCCTTTTCCGTCTGTCTGTGGGGTGTGGGGAATACAGGTTCCCTGACCTTTTCCGTATGTCTGCAGGGTGTGGGGAATACAGGTTCCCTGACCTTTTCCGTCTGTCTGTGGGGTGTGGGGAATACAGGTTCCCTGACCTTTTCCGTATGTCTGCAGGGTGTGGGGAATACAGGTTCCCTGACCTTTTCCGTCTGTCTGTGGGGTGTGGGGAATACAGGTTCCCTGGCCTTTTCCGTCTGTCTGTAGGGTGTGGGGAATACAGGTTCCCTGACCTTTTCCGTATGTCTGTGGGGTGTGGGGAATACAGGTTCCCTGACCTTTTCCGTATGTCTGCAGGGTGTGGGGAGTACAGGTTCCCTGACCTTTTCCGTATGTCTGCAGGGTGTGGGGAGTACAGGTTCCCTGGCCTTTTCCGTTTGTCTGTAGGGTGTGGGGAATGCAGGTTCCCTGGCCTTTTCCGTCTGTCTGTAGGGTGTAGGTGATGCAATTTCTGTGGCATTTGTGTCTGTATAGTGTGCCGGATACAGTTTCCCTGACATTTCTGTCTGTAGGGTGTAGGGGATGCAGTTTCCGTGGCCTTTCGATCTGTGTTTAGTGTTTGTGTGTGGGATACAGTTTCCCTGGCTGTTCTGTCTCAATGGGCGTTCACTTTTCTGTCTCAAAGGTGTGGGATATACAGTTGCCCTACCCTTTCTGTCTGCAGGGCGTAGGGGATACTGTTGCCCTGCCCTTTCTGTCTGTAGAGCGTAGGGGATACGGTTGCCCTGCCCTTTCTGTCTGTAGAGCGTAGGGGATACTGTTGCCCTGCCCTTTCTGTCTGTAGAGCGTAGGGGATACTGTTGCCCTGCCCTTTCTGTCTGTAGGGTGTAGGGGATACTGTTGCCCTGCCCTTTCTGTCTGTAGAGCGTAGGGGATACTGTTGCCCTACCCTTTCTGTCTGTAGAGCGTAGGGGATACTGTTGCCCTGCCCTTTCTGTCTGTAGGGCGTAGGGGATACTGTTGCCCTGCCCTTTCTGGATGTAGGCTGTAGGGGATACTGTTGACCTGCTCTTTCTGTCTGTAGGCTGTAGGGGATACTGTTGCCCTGCCCTTTCTGTCTGTAGGCTGTAGGGGATACTGTTGCCCTGCCCTTTCTGTCTGTAGACTGTGGGGGATGCAGTTTCCGTGGCCTTTCGATATGTGTAGGGGATACAGTTGCCCTGCCCTTTCTGTCTGTAGGCTGTAGGGGATACTGTTGCCCTGCCCTTTCTGTCTGTAGGCTGTAGGGGATACAGTTGCCCTGCCCTTTCTGTCTGTAGGCTGTAGGGGATACTGTTGCCCTGCCCTTTCTGTCTGTAGGCTGTAGGGGATGCAGTTTTCGTGGCCTTTCTGTCTGTATAGTGTGTCGGATACAGTTTCCCTGACATTTATGTCAGTTGGGTGTAGGGTGTGGGGTATACAGTTGCACTGGCCTTTCTGTCTGTAGGGTTTAGGGGATGCAGTTTCCGTGGCCTTTCGATATGTGTAGGGGATACAGTTGCCCTGCCCTTTCTGTCTGTAGGGCGTAGGGGATACAGTTGCCCTACCCTTTCTGTCTGTAGGGCGTAGGGGATACTGTTGCCCTGCCCTTTCTGTCTGTAGGGCGTAGGGGATACTGTTGCCCTGCCCTTTCTGTCTGTAGGGCGTAGGGGATACTGTTGCCCTGCCCTTTCTGTCTGTTTAGGGGATGCAGTTTCCGTGGCCTTTCGATATGTGTAGGGGATACAGTTGCCCTGTCCTTATTGTCTGTAGGGTGTGGGCAATACAGTCTCTCTGGCCTTTATGTCTATGTGGTGTCCGGGATAAAGTTTCCCTGGCATTTCGGACTGTCTGTAGGGTGCGGGGCATACATTATCTTTGGCCTTTCTGTCTGTATGATAGTGACCGCTACTAGATGTGTACATGGGAAGCCAATGTTATATATCAGTCAGAAAGTATCTTCTGTTTTGATGGTTAACTTCTCCTTGTCATGTCCTAAATGCTTTGCCATTAAACTGATAAAATAGGGGAAGAAAAGAAAACAATCCTGACTTCTAAGAACTGAGGATGCGATAGCATAGATGAAACACATAGTGAGTGAGGCAGGGTGAAGAGCTATTACAGATGTAACACATAGTGAGTGAGGCAGGGTGAAGAGCTATTACAGATGTAACACATAGTGAGTGAGGCAGGGTGAAGAGCTATTACAGATGTAACACATAGAGAGTGAGGCAGGGTGAAGAGCTATTACAGATGTAACACATAGTGAGTGAGGCAGGGTGAAGAGCTATTACAGATGTAACACATAGAGAGTGAGGCAGGGTGAAGAGCTATTACAGATGTAACACATAGTGAGTGAGGCAGGGTGAAGAGCTATTACAGATGTAACACATAGAGAGTGAGGCAGGGTGAAGAGCTATTACAGATGTAACACATAGAGAGTGAGGCAGGGTGAAGAGCTATTACAGATGTAACACATAGTGAGTGAGGCAGGGTGAAGAGCTATTACAGATGTAACACATAGAGAGTGAGGCAGGGTGAAGAGCTATTACAGATGTAACACATAGAGAGTGAGGCAGGGTGAAGAGCTATTACAGATGTAACACACATAGAGAGTGAGGCAGGGTGAAGAGCCAATACAGATGTAATACATAGTGAGTGAGGCAGGGTGAAGAGCTATTACAGATGTAACACATAGAGAGTGAGGCAGGGTGAAGAGCTATTACAGATGTAACACATAGAGAGTGAGGCAGGGTGAAGAGCCAATACAGATGTAACACATAGAGAGTGAGGCAGGGTGAAGAGCCAATACAGATGTAACACATAGTGAGTGAGGCAGGGTGAAGAGCCAATACAGATGTAACACATAGAGAGTGAGGCAGGGTGAAGAGCTATTACAGATGTAACACATAGTGAGTGAGGCAGGGTGAAGAGCCAATACAGATGTAACACATAGAGAGTGAGGCAGGGTGAAGAGCCAATACAGATATAACACATAGAGAGTGAGGCAGGGTGAAGAGCCAATACAGATGTAACACATAGAGAGTGAGGCAGGGTGAAGAGCTATTACAGATGTAACACATAGAGAGTGAGGCAGGGTGAAGAGCTATTACAGATGTAACACATAGAGAGTGAGGCAGGGTGAAGAGCTATTACAGATGTAACACATAGAGAGTGAGGCAGGGTGAAGAGCTATTACAGATGTAACACATAGAGAGTGAGGCAGGGTGAAGAGCCAATACAGATATAACACATAGAGAGTGAGGCAGGGTGAAGAGCTATTACAGATGTAACACATAGAGAGTGAGGCAGGGTGAAGAGCTATTACAGATGTAACACATAGAGAGTGAGGCAGGGTGAAGAGCTATTACAGATGTAACACATAGAGAGTGAGGCAGGGTGAAGAGCCAATACAGATGTAACACATAGAGAGTGAGGCAGGGTGAAGAGCTATTACAGATGTAACACATAGAGAGTGAGGCAGGGTGAAGAGCTATTACAGATGTAACACATAGAGAGTGAGGCAGGGTGAAGAGCTATTACAGATGTAACACATAGAGAGTGAGGCAGGGTGAAGAGCTATTACAGATGTAACACATAGAGAGTGAGGCAGGGTGAAGAGCTATTACAGATGTAACACATAGAGAGTGAGGCAGGGTGAAGAGCTATTACAGATGTAACACATAGAGAGTGAGGCAGGGTGAAGAGCCAATACAGATGTAACACATAGAGAGTGAGGCAGGGTGAAGAGCCAATACAGATGTAACACATAGAGAGTGAGGCAGGGTGAAGAGCCAAATGTCCACCCTCCATTCCCACAGAGGTGGTGGGGGTGTCAGTCTTTCGCATGGTTTACTTGGAAGCTTGGAGGCTGTGTGTGCAGCATGAACTCTCAACAGTTTTAGAATAGAATAAAATATGTTTTTATTACCAAGTAATACTGGGGTGGCGGGGGGGGGGGGGGGGGGGGGGGGGGGGGGGGCGAGGGAGAGGGGTAGTACATAACAAGGTACGAACATAAATCGAAAATCATACACAAACACAGATACAGTAGAATTAGGATACATACAAGTGCATATCAATATAAAAACTTAAAAACTTGTGCATACTCACACATGCACGCACTGCACACACACACACACACACACACACACACACACGCGCGCGCGCGCGCGCGCGCGCGTTTGAACATAAGCCGCATATTACATGTGGATGGGGCTGATGACTAGGTCTTTTTGGTAGATGGTTTTTGATCGCACAATTCTATTTATCATACTGGACTTGTTCGAGAGACAGGGCATTGACTGCTTTGGGGAGGATCCAGAGGGGAGCATCTCGAAAATCCCAAAAGTTGGATGTGATTCGTCCTGGCTGATTGATTTTGCTTTTTCGAGTAGCCGCTTATAATATATGTCTTCTAGAGAAGGTAGATCAGCCCCGGTAATCTTGGTGGCAGTTTTTACGATTCTGTTAAGGGCTGCAGCTTCTGCCTTGGAAATGTTTCCGTACCAAACAGCAATAGCAAAGGTTAGCACACTTTCAATGACTGCTCGGTAGAAATCAACAATGATTTCTTTTTTAATTCCAAACATTTTGAGGCGCCGAAGAAAGTACAGGCGCTGTTGTGCTTTCTTAACAATTATTTCCGTATTTTTCTCCCATTTCAAGTAGTTGGAAAGGATCATTCCGAGAAATTTAAATTCGCTGATGATCTCTACTTGCTTGTCTTTAATGACAAGTGGTAAGTGGTCAGATCTGGTCTTCCTGAAATCTGAAATTAATTCTTTTGTTTTTGATACACGTTGAGTTCTAAGTTGTTTTGATCACACCAGCTAACAAGTTCCAGTACTTCTCCCCTATATTTTGACTCAGCCCATCTAGAGTAGTATCGTCGGCAAACTTGACCATGGTGTTACGTTCATTTTGAGTTGCACAGTCATGTAGTACAACAGTGGGGATAGAACACATCCCTGTGGGGTGCCTATGTTGAGAATGCATGTGGAGGAGGTGAGGTCACCAACTTTAACAACTTGCGGTCTGCATCTTAGAAAATTTAGGATCCATGCACAAACTGATTCAGGCAGCGAGAGGTCTTTCAGTTTAGAACATAGTTTTGATGGTACTATTGTGTTGAACGCAGAGCTATAGTCAATGAAAAGGATCCTGGCATAGCTGTTAAGGCGTCACAGGGGCAGGGTGTCACAAAGACAGGATCACAAGGACGGGGTGTCACAAGGACAGGGTGTCACAAAGACAGGGTCACAAGGACGGGGTGTCACAAGGACAGGGTGTCACAAGGACGGAGTGTCACAAGGACAGGTCACAAGGACTGGGTGTCACAAAGACAGGGTCACAAGGACGGGGTGTCACAAGGACGGGGTGTCACAAGGACAGGGTGTCACAAAGACAGGGTCACAAGGACGGGGTGTCACAAGGACGGAGTGTCACAAGGACAGGTCACAAGGACTGGGTGTCACAAGGACAGGGCGTCACAAGGACAGGTCACAAGGACAGGGTGTCACAAGGACAGGGCGTCACAAGGACGGGGTGTCACAAGGACAGGGTGTCACAAGGACGGAGTGTCACAAGGACAGGTCACAAGGACTGGGTGTCACAAGGACAGGGCGTCACAAGGACAGGGTGTCACAAGGACAGGTCACAAGGACTGGGTGTCACAAGGACAGGGCGTCACAAGGACAGGTCACAAGGACAGGTCACAAGGACTGGGTGTCACAAGGACAGGGCGTCACAAGGACTGGGTGTGGCCACTCACCTGCACGGTGTTGGTCAGCTGATGTGGCTGAACAGCCAATCTGGTATTTTGCGTTTGTGACGTTGCACCAGTTTCAATCGGCACTCCATACAGTTGTCAAACACTGCCAGAACTCACACAAATGATTACGCCAGCTTGGTGCCAAACAAGCATGTAATGCCGAGAACAGTGCCAGAACATACGGAGCTGTGACGTCACCTTTTTATCACCCTGCACACTATCAAACAATCAGAAAACAGTGCCAGGACACATACAGATGATGACGTCATCCACTCTCAAATCAGCACTCTATAAAGTAAGCGTTAAGAATCGGTCCCATTCACAGCTGATGGCGTCACTGAACTGTCAGCTCACTAATATGGCACTCAGCACACTGAGAGTCACACTGATCACAACATAACTGATGACGTCACTGCACTGTCAGTCAGCACACATAATTATTATAATCAGTGCACAGAACCAACATGCACATAAATGATGACCTCGTCATTTGTAAACCAACACTCTATACAGTCACCGGGCAGTTCCAGCACACACATAGTTGATGTTGCTTCACATGTCCCAAACAAAAACACCACCAAAGGAAACAAACCTGCTCAAGTGCCACACTGTCTGATAAAGGCTCAATGTGCCTTAGTGGCAGCACGCCATATATGCTTGTTCTTTCAAGACCTGGCCGGCCGGCCTGAGATAATGCTGTCTGCTTTGTCTGTGCCCTGCCAGTTTCTGACATTTTTATCCAATCAAGTCGCCATGCGTACACTTCATGATGTTGTACATAGACATGAAGACCAATCTCAGTGCTGCAGAAGTTGCTATCTCACTTTCTCCAACAATCCCCTGTCTTCCACAACATCGGCTTGAAGCAGTGATGACGAATGTGGAGAGCCAAACATAGACAGACGCAAGATGACACCGTCTTCTTTCTATCTCCCCACACCGCCTGCTTCCCAAACAACATTGAAACCCCGGTGTACCGCCGCTGGATCCCGCTGCCGCCTCTCCCTCCTCCTCGCAGTTCCTGCTGGTCACTACCCCTTCCGCCACCAATACCCCCTTCCGCCTCCACCTGCAGATTTGTAAATACTGAGGGACAAAGCCACCCACCGCTGCGTTCAAAGGAGCGAATTGTAGCAATTGAGTTAAGAATGCAGTTTGTGCTTTGGGTGAGAATGGTGGGCTTTGGCTGCTGACACGGTTCCATTTATTTCTTTTGGTGCCATTAACTACTACATGTGCCTGCTGTTGACACTCCATCATCTGATGGTGACACGGACAGGCCTGGGGGAGGAGGAGGAGGAGGAGGAGAGAAGAACGGGACTGGAGTGGAGGGAAAGAGTGCAATTAATCAATTTCTCCTTTTTGCAAAGCCCTTCAGACGACCTGTTATAATCAGTGTTAACTCCAAAGAGATTCTGACTGAATCCAAACTCAGGCAAGAGGTGTGACTGGAGCTTTCTAGCTCTGCCCTGTGCACCCAGACTGAAGGTAGAATGTAACACGTGATCACTTTTTTTTTCGCTCACCAACATCTGTCCAAAGTATCTCAGGCTTCTACACTCTGTGAGCACACGCCTGTATACAAAAGCACATAATTATGGAACACAGATCAGAAGATAAGAGAAGCCTTGCTTCATTATCTCATCAGTGGAAACTACATCAATTCCGGCAAAATAAAACTAGATACAAAATCCCATTAAACATGTTGATAAAACAGGAGCAATAAACTTTTTGTGAATGTAAAAGCACTTCACAAATTGATTTAAAACATTAAAATCGGTAAAATATTACATAGAAAATTTAACATAAATATGTTCAAATACATGAACGTTAACATCGCACTTGTAGTATTACATATTCTTCCTATACATTGCACAAACATCCTGCACATTTTCATATTTTTTTCATCGAAATAGATTGTTTTATAAACTAAAAGAAAGTACAACCCATTATGCACGCACTTCTCACGTATTCATATGCAAGCAAGCAAGCAAGCAAGCGCACATACACACACACACACACACACACACACACGCACGCATGCACGCACGCACACACACACACGGGCGCGCGCGCACACACATAGTTCTCAAGAATTCAAGAGATGAGTTGAACATGGGGCAAAAGACTTCTGAGCTCTATATTTCATTTAAAATCTTCTTTAGCGTCGTCCTGATGGCAGCAGCTCATCGTTCTTTGCTAAAATAGGGGTGTCGTCAGTTGCTATCTGCCTGGCTTTCTGAACCACTCGCCTCCATGCATTTTTTGCATACTAGCTTTCACTCCCACAACTTTACTGCAAACACATGACATCATTCAAAAATCACTTACTCCTCTCTCCCGACCTCCCATTCCAGCACATGAAAACTGTGAGCAGAGACTCAATACAAGATCGGTAGCAGCTTTGGAGAATCCTGGAACTAATACTACTATCTCTTAGTTTTTTGCAAACAAAATATT